>NC_081295.1:137747307-138366923 GCF_030435805.1 Mustela lutreola
GTGATGTAGGGAGGGCTCTGAGCAGAGCCTGGAGGCATTTTCAGCTGTGATTTTCCCTCTTCAGCCTTTGGGAGCTGAGAGGGCTTCTCAGCCCTCAGTGAGCACTCGTATTAACCAGCACTTCTCAGCTCGCAGACTGAGGGGGAGACCCTATGAAATCAGCCATTCTCCTAGGGGCTGTTAGGGCCGCTTTGACATGTGCATATCACTCAGGGGGGCTGTTTCCATTTAGAATCCTTGGGCATTGCTGACCAGTGCAGGCCCTTGTCTCCTGAAAAGAACCAGGATACCTGCCTGGTGAGGCGGCTCTCACCCCAGCAGCTGTCTCATCCTCCTGGAGCTGAGCAGGAAGGCATTTTGGCTGTCAGAGCCTCCCAGCTCCAAACTAGTTAGGTTTTACGCCTCCATTGACCTCATATGTGGGTATAGACAGATCTGCCCTGCACATATGAGGCTGGGTGGCCAAAGCTGTGTCCCTCGCTTGTGAAGGAGATGACTCACTGCAAATCACTAGGACAGGGCTATTGAGTATCCCGGGAAGGTCTATCACAAATGGTTCTAAATGGGAACCGTTTATATACAGTGACCTTCAGAACTGCTCAGGCCAAGATGGAGGAACAGGGAGTGAATTTACCTTCCCACCTCAGACCACTAAAAATACAGGAAACAGTGGTTTGCAGACATTGGACACAAGGTGGTACAGAACGAATTCTCTGAGATGGGAAACAATAAAGGCGGTTCCTAAGTCCTCCCATCTCCCTGCTAGAGAGAGGTCCCAGGCCATGGCATAGGGTAGGGGATTCAGACAGAGCCCAGGAGTCTCCAAGCCAAAGAGATGAAGTTAAGGAATCAGCTGGAATTCACTAGGCAGAGTCCCAGAGGGAGAACTAGCTCTGGGGATCTGCAGAGGATTTCCCTTCAGTCCTCAGCGGGGTCCTGCTTTGCACTTGGTGTGAGGAAGCTTCTAGAGCTGAGGAAAGAACCATGGGACAGGAACAGACCAAACAACCTCTGAGCTCCTGCAGGGCAATGAATAATTTGTGTTCCCACCAGCCAAAGTAGGAGGATCCTGGGGACGATAGTCAGAAGGGTAGTCCGTTAGTGTTGGGGAAAATGGAGCCCTAGATGAAAGGCTGCCCTGGTCATGACCACCAGAGCTTAAAAGCAAGCCTACAGGCTCCTTAGAGAGATGCTAGATCCTCAGACTGGGGCAGGAAATACATAACATGAGCCCAAATTATTATGTAGATAATTTCCTTCTTCCTGAGAAGAAGGAAGTACTCCCAAAAGCCATGGAATTCCCTCTCCCAGTCACACAACTAGAAAGTAGCAGAGCCATGGTCCAGAATAAGGGATATCTGCCTGTAAAGGCAATACTCTTCTGCTACAGTGTCCACCTCCCCTCCAGCTCTCTGTCATCCATCCCCTCCTTTCTTTGTAATCTGGTTCTGGTACCTCTCCCTCAAATGGAGCATGGAAAAAGTGTCCTCTAGAACTCTCTCTGTCACCATCGTGATACTTCCATTCCAGTAAGCTTTCTGGAAGGAAGAGAAAGAACCAAGGGACAGTGTATAACCTACTCCCTAGCTTATGCTGGTCTCCAGTGAGCGACCACAAACCTTTAAGATTCTGGGCAGTTTGGCATGATGGTGGAACTTCTGAGTTGTGGCTGGCTGGTTGGTTGGTTTCCACATATTCTCTTTGCCTTTACCTGGGAATGGACAAAATTGACAAGGAAGAAGTTAAGGTGTGTCCACAATACACGGTGAGGATACTCTGTGTTCAGAGGTAGAAGTGTTTTGGTTATAACACATCAACACATTTCTGTTTCAGTTATCAAGCCAGAAGAATCCAGAGAGACTATGCAACTAAATTGCCAGAACACTATTCATTTTAGCAAATGTTAAAACTTTGTAAATCCTAGATATTAGAACAATAAAGTTTATTTTCAGCTCGTTCTTTTGCAGGGCATACTTGGTCACCTTACAAATGGAATGGAGGTCTGGAGAAATCGACACTTAGGAAAACAAATGTGGTACTTCAATTTATTGAAAAATGTATTGGAAAATAAATTGAAATACCACATTTATTTTCCATAATGCATAACCATCTCATACATCCGTGACCTATTAAATGTCCACACCCATTCAGCAACTCCACTTGGCTCGCTGGTCCTTGGTGAGTCAGTGGGGAAGGTGTTGCATGTCAACGAGCAGCTTTCAAGTGGAGAGAGTGCTGGGGAGCACGGTTCTAAGATAGCTTTTGCAGGAGTTTTTGCATGTTTGGGCAGGCTGCTGCAGATGTGGGAGAGGCACCTTGACCCCATGGCTCCAGGGGGAATCTGGCCCAAGCGTGGCATGGCACCCGCCTGTAGACCAGAGCACAGAGAAGAGCATAGTGCTGTCTTGCTCTAGCATGTATTTCAGAGCCATGAAATTTAGTCCATATGTTTAAATCTCTCATTGGCTGATTGCCTCGTGCAGTTCATATGTACAGTACAACAAAATAAAAATTAAAAAATCTGTTTGGGAGCAAACTTGAATGGGAGAAAATGCTGTAGTTCTGTGCGGAGAGCATATGTGAGCATATAAATCCCATTGTGTGTGTGTGTGTCGTCTGAGCTGTGCTTTCAGAGTGCCATTTATAAAATATTTATCATAGTTTTACTGATTTAGGTTCATGTAGAGCCTTTGTTATTGAAAAGGAGCCACAGCACTTTGCTAATTTAGGAGGCTATGTGGGGGTATAAAAGTGAGAACTACAGATGACTGCGTTCAAATCCAGAGGGAAAATTGGCAGTCCCGTGAACATTAGCAACAACACGCAGCCATCTCTGGGATGAGCCAGTCTTATTCCAAAGACACCACCGAAGGGAGCATGTTGGGAGGGATCATCTGTAGGCTTTATCCTCTGTGGTTCCAGCATTTGTGACCATTGGGTGGGTCAGTCAGACCGTCTGGCATGGATTTGATTGCTGTGCCTATACTTGGTCTCCTTAGGTCTCAGTGATCCTCCCAAATCCCCATCAGCAGCCTGAAAGCAAACAAAACTCACTCACTCAAACCTTTTGAAGAATAATACCTGGTTAAGGAAAGTCATAAAAATTCAGACATCAGGAAGGGCCAGGAAACCTTTTCTGAGCATCTACTACCTGTTCATAATTACTGAGGGAGATCCCAAGAAATGGATGCTCCTGAAGGAGCTGATAGGAGGAAAAAAATGGTCGAGAATAGTAGTAGTTAGTAGTAGTAGTTAGCTGTTTACTGAGCATTTCATATGTGCCAAACACTGCTCCACTTTCTTTCTTTTTTTTAATAAATTAATTTATTTATTTTCAGAAAAACAGTATTCATTATTTTTTCACCACACCCAGTGCTCCATGCAATCAGTGCCCTCCATAATACCCACCACCCGGTACCCCAACCTCCCACCCCTCCACCGCTCAAACCCCTCAGATTGTTTTTCGGAGTCCATAGTCTCTCATGATTCACCTCCCCTTCCAATTTCTCCCAACTCCATTCTCCTCTCTATCACCCCTTGTCCTCCATGCTATTTGTTATGCTCCACAAATAAGTGAGACCATGTGATAATTGACTCTCTCTGCTTGACTTATTTCACTCAGCATAATATCTTCCAGTCCCGTCCATGTTGCTACAAAAGTTGGGTGTTCATCCTTTCTGACGGAGGCATAATACTCCATAGTGTATATGGACCACATCTTCCTTATCCATTCGTCCATTGAAGGGTATCTTGGTTCTTTCCACAGTTTGGCGACCATGGCCATTACTGCTATAAACATTGGGGTACAGATGGCCCTTCTTTTCACTACATCTGTATCTTTGGGGTAAATACCCAGTAGTGCAATGGCAGGGTCATAGGGAAGCTCTATTTTTAATTTCTTGAGGAATCTCCACACTGTTCTCCAAAGAGGCTGCACCAACTTGCATTCCCACCAACAGTGGAAGAGGGTTCCCTTTTCTCCACATCCTCTCCAACACATATTGTTTCCTTGTCTTGCTAATTTTGGCCATTCTAACTGGTGTAAGGTGATATCTCAATGTGGTTTTAATTTGAATCTCCCTGATGGCTAGTGATGATGAGCATTTTTTCATGTGTCTGATAGCCATTTGTATGTCTTCATTGGAGAAGTGTCTGTTCATATCTTCTGCCCATTTTTTGATATGATTATCTGTTTTGTGTGTGTTGAGTTTGAGGAGTTCTTTATAGATCCTGGATATCAACCTTTTGTTTGTACTGTCATTTGCAAATATCTTCTACCATTCCGTGGGTTGCCTCTTTGTTTTCTTGACTGTTTCCTTTGCTGTGCAGAAGCTTTTTTTTTTTTTTATTAAAGATTTTTATTTATTTATTTATTTGACAGAGAGAGAGATCACAAGTAGGCAGAGAGGCAGGCAGAGAGAGGAGGAAGCAGGCTCCCTGCTGAGCAGAGAGCCCGATGCGGAACTTGATCCCAGGACCCTGAGATCCTGACCTGAGCAGAAGGCAGCGGCCCAACCCACTGAGCCACCCAGGCGCCCTGTGCAGAAGCTTTTGATTTTGATGAAGTCCCAAAAGTTTATTTTCGCTTTTGTTTTCTTTGCCTTTGGAGACATAACTTGAAAGAAGTTGCTGTGGCTGATATCGAAGAGATTACTGCCTATGTTCTCCTCTAGGATTCTGATGGATTCCTGTCTCACGTTGAGGTTTTTTATCCAATCTGAGTTTATCTTTGTGTACGGTGTAAGAGAATGGTCGAGTTTCATTCTTCTACTTATAGCTGTCCAGTTTTCCCAGCACCATTTATTGAAGAGACTGTCTTTTTTCCACTGTATATTTTTTCCTGTTTTGTTGAAGATTAATTGACCATAGAGTTGAGGGTCCATGTCCATACCACCCTGAAGGCACCCGATCTCATCTGCTCCACATGCTTTCAATGTATCAACCTCATTTAGCCCATACATACCTCTGTTACCCCCGTTTTACACTAGGAAACTGAGATTCAAAGAAGTTAAATATCTTGCCCAAGGTCATACAGCTAGTAACTGGCAGAGCCAGGATCTGACCCAGAGGGCTCGACAGTAGAGCCTACACATTTTAAAAATTCACAACACATGATCTATTGTCACCTGTATGCTTGCCCAGTCTGTCCCAGCAGGAATTCTTTTTTTTTTTTCTCAATGTCTAATTCAGTGGCCCTTAAGCATGTTCACAGACTACTGCATCTATCCATTTTAGATTATTTTCACTACCCCGAAAAGAAATCCATCACACACACACCCAATATAGTAACCTTCTCCACACCCAGCCCTAAGCAATCACTGAACTGCTTCTTATTTCTATAGATTTGCCTATTCTGGGCATTTTATGTACATGAACTCATATAATGTTTGGTACCTTGTGACTGCCTTCTCTCACTTAGCCTAGTGCTTTCAAGATTGAGCCATCTGGTAGCAGATGTCAGGACTTTGTTTCTTTTTATTGCTGAATGATGATAATAATAGCAGGATGAATAAGTGCTGAGCACCTTTTCATGTACTTATTTCTATACCACCAATTCTTTTGAAGGTAATCCCATGTCATCCATCAATACCCATATAGGTACCTATAACAAAAACAAACAAAAACACTTTTCAAAAACTATAACCACAATATTTTTATCATTACCTTAAAAATATTTATCAAATAAACAGTCAGTATTCAAATTTTCCTGTGCCCCCTGTTTTGTACTTTCTTCTTTCAGTGGTTGGTTGAATTCAGCTCTAAACAAGGCCCATACTTGCATTTGCCTGCTACATCTCTTAGGTCTCTTTTAGTTGATATTTCCTCTCCTCCTGTTTTTTTTTTTTTTTTTTTTTTTTGTAATTTTTATTGTTGAAGAAATTAGGCAGTTTGTCCTGTGTGGTTTCCCACATTCTAACAGTTTGTCTGTTGCATCCATGTGGTGTCATTTAACAGGTACTTCTGTCCTCTGTATTTCCTATAAACTGGTAGTTAAATCTCCAGACTTCACCAGATTTCAGTTTGATTATTTTGTGGGGAGGCAAGACTGCTTCATGGGTGGTGTTCTGTATTTGCATATCTCTCTCTTTTTGTACTGTTAAGATTGAACTGTGGATTCAGGTATTGTCAGCTTAGTATATCTATGATAAAGTTCTCCCATCAGCTTTTTACCAAATGGTTTTAACAGCCATTGGTGAGCATTGCTTAGATCCTTTATTCATCAGGGTAACTTGCCTCCCTAATCACACTTGTCAAATGCCTCCCAAGAAAGCAACATTACTCTTTTTACCATACCCTATTTCCCTTTTGTTGCAAAAGTATGGAAATGGGGAGGTATCAGTAAATAAAGGGGCATTTTGCTTTTTCTATTAGTTGTATGAAAATTTGCTCAACTCTTCTGGGCCAGATTTCCTGAGGGCAAGAACTGTCTCGTTTACCACTGGGTCCTCAATGTCCCCCGCCCCTACTGCTGGGTCCTCAATGCCCACCTCCCCAGGCCCACAGAAAGAGCTTACTATGTAGATGTTGAGTGAGTGAGTGAGTGAGTTAATATCATGTGCTCCCTACTGTATACCCTCCTCTGAAGATTTCCTGTGATGACCAGGATCAGCCATGTGTTTGCTGATAGGTGTGTAGTGGCTTCCAGGTTTTCACATGATGCCACTGATGGACAGTGAAACAGGTGAAACAGGCTATAACTCTTGGGTATACAATGGGAGACATTTAGAAAATCAAATTCAAGGATGACCAATCAGAGCGCAAGCAGTTTTTCTTTTTTTCTTTTTAACCAAAACCTCTTTTATCTAACTGAACCAAAAACTGTGTGGTCTTATCCCGCCTATTTTGTGGCCCCATTTCTCTTAGAACTGAATAGCTGGTGAATGGTTAAGCCTAGTCCCACTGAGCCTGAGAAATCTGTCAGCCCAGAAAAATGTAGCTCCTTTTATTGGATTGGAAAATAAAATGTTTGCATTAAATTCTGGTTTATTAGATTCACGTTGGGTGTGTTGCAAGAACAGGGAAATTTTGTTTGGAATCTTTGCTAATATTGAATCTTTGGTTCTTCTAAGCCTATGTGTCCCCTGCCCCCAGTCTACCCACAGAAGATCACAGGAGGTTTTCTGATACCACTCGCAATGGCTGCAGAACACATTGTTTGCCACATAGGATCCGAGATTTTTCTCCCACCTCCCTGCTCCCCTTTTATCTACTGACTCAGTTACACTTGTCTGGAGAAAAAAAAAAACCTGGATGCTAACCTGCAATTTTCAAAGCAGAAGACTATTATTTTAGATAGTCTGACAGCTAGGAGGGTATAATTGGTGCCCTTGTTATGTGAATGTTCTCTTGGGCTTCAACACAAAGGAGAACTTTACGTAGAACTTTGGTAGAAGTTCCAGGATATATAGCCAGCCAAGAACTGTGGCCATCACTAGTTTGTCAGTGATGTGACATTAAGAAACAAGAGTGTACGTCTTCCCAAGGTAACTCCCAAGTTCAGGTTCTGCAACCTCATGTGGCTTGTGTAAAAAGTTGTAACACAGTGTGTTTTCTTTTACACAAGATGTCTTCTAAATATGAGTTTCTTTTAGTGTGATGCCAACCTCCTGTAAACTCTCTCTGGCATACCACAAAAATTGCCATAACCACAATGTCCTTCATCTCCCAGAAGCCAGAGAGTCACTTCTAAAACAGGTCATGTGCTTTCCTATTAAAAAGTGATGTTTCAGTGGTAGTTGGGCTCCTCGTTAACACGCAGTGTAGCGAGGTCACCCACATGTTCAATGTGCAACAATTAAAAAAAAAAGAAGAAGAAAGGAAGAAACCTCAAACACAGCAGTAATACCAGTAATTAAAATTAAAGCAATTATATTTACTAAATTTAGAACTCGTTTTAAATTCTTTATCTGATGTAGGCACTTAAGAAAAAGCAAAGGATGAAAAAAATAGTTGGGAACACGCATGGGGATTCTTTTTTTTTTTTTTTTTTAATTTGAGAGAGTGGAAGAGCACAAGAAGTGGGAGCAGCAGAGGGAGAGGGAGAACTAGGCTTCCTGCTGAGCAGGGAGCCTGATGTGGGGCTCAATCCCAGGACCCTGCAATCATGATCTGAGTCGAAGGCAGACTCCCAACCATCTGAGCCACCCAGGTGCTCCACATGTGGTGATTCTGAGGGAGAGTTAGGAGAGCTCCTGTCAATGGGACTTGGTGTCCCTGGCCTTCCTCTCATACTTCTGAACCATTGCAAAAGCTTTATGGAACATTCTGAAAGAGAACGGGGAGGGCAGACACAAAGAATGTGTTTTTAGTATATTCATTTAACAACATTAATCAGCTACTAGATCAGCGATTCTCAAACTTTTTAGTTTCAAGATCCCCTTTACACTTAAAAAAATATATATATATTGAGGGCCCAGAGAGCTTTTGTTTTTATAGGGGTTCTATTTCTTGATGTTCACCAAATTAAAATTTATAAATGTGATATTTTAAAATACTCTATTAATTTATATAGAGATAATAAGGAAGCCATTGCATGTTAGCATACCATACTTTTAGGGGAAAAATCATAATGAAAAGAGTGGCATTGATTTACATGTTTTCAAATCTCTGTAAAGTCTGGCTTAGGAGAAAACAGCTGGTTTCATATCTCTGCTTCTACATTCAACTTGGTGTTCTAAGTTGTTTTGGTTGAAGCATATGAAGAAAATCCAACCTTGTTAAATGCTGCTGAAAAAGGGAGAGTGTCTTAATAGCCTTGGGAAAATTGTGGATACTCTTTTTTGATATTATGCTGAAATTCAGCAAGTAGTAGTTTTTTCAAAGTTAGTTTCACTGAGAATTCTGAAACAATATCATTGAACTTTTTATTAGTTACACTAAAATCTGTTAATCTGTCTTGCAACTTGAATTGGTCTTTTACAAATGCGTGATTTTGTGACATCTTGGATTAGTCAATTGGAAACTATTGGTTGAGTGAGTTATACAGCTCTTTGAATTATTGACACATTTCATTACCCAAGATCAAAAAATCACATTTATTAATATCACCACCATTCTTATCAGAAATGTCTTAAATATTGGAAAACGTTGGCAGATTCAAGTTTTCCGAAATTCAGATTTTCACTTGAAACCTTGATTTTTATCCTTGGCAAAAATTGTTCTCAGTTGGGCAGGCTCACTTCATTCATTTTTGAAAAAATCTCTGCCATTATCTCTCAGTAGTTCCTGGGGTTCCATGAAGAAACTTGCTAGTTCAGCTCATAATTCAAATGATCACAGAGGTACTTTTCAACCCCTATTTCAGTGTATAATAGATGAACATCCCGTTTAGTCACACAGAATATCAAAAAGTCATGTACTCAAGGGCTAAGATACAATAAAGGTGACCACTTTTACTGCTCTTTCAAGTACATTCTCCCCCCCCCCCATTTTATTGAAAAATAACTGACATACATCACTGTATTAGTTTAAGGCATACGACATGAGGGTTTAATTTACATATATTGTGAAATGATTGTCACAGTAGGTTCAGCTAACACCCATTTTCTCATATGGATACAATAAATAAAAGAATAAAGGAAAAGGAAATTCCTCCATTTGATAAGAACTCTTAGGATTTATTTTCTTAACAACTTACCTCTATATCATGTATTAGTGTTAGTTGTGATTATCATGTTGTACATTATATCCCTACTACTTATTTATGTTAAAACTGGAAGTTAAATCCTTGTTTAATTGACATATAATGTATTATTTGTTTCAGGGGTACAGGTCTGTGATTCATCAGTCTGACACAATTCACAGTGCTCACCATAGCACATACCCTCCCCAATGTCCATCACCCAACCACCCCATCCAGCAACCCTCAGTTTGTTTCCTGAGATTAAGAGTCTCTTATGGTTTGTCTCCCTCTCTGGTTTCATTTGTTTCATTTTTCCCTTCCTTCCCCTATGATCCTGTCTTGTTTCTCAAATTCCTCATATCAGTGAGATCTTACAATAACTGTTTTTAAGGACATTCTTAAGTGAAACCAGGTTGTTGTTTTTCCCTGCAGGTGTGAGTTGCTAAAACATTCAATGACCACTAGTAACAGGTTGATGATATTACCATGATCTGTGTCAAGGTACCATGCATTTTATCCACTTTTGCTTTTTTGCCAACATTACGAATGTCAACACCATGAAAGTGCAAATAAACCTTATTCTTATGATATTGTTTTGACTTCATGAACCCCTGAAAGGGTCTTGGGAACCCCCAGAGGTCTATACTAGATATTCAGCTTGACCTTTACGAGCCTTTCTTCTTGTAGAGGGGGAAGAAAGAGAATTTTTTAAAAACTGAATAAGATGCTGCAACCAAAATAGAGCAGGGGTGTGAGTCAGTGGGCTGTTTGAGGTTGGGTGGTCATGAAGGGCTCCTCAGAGAAGGTAACATGGAAGGTGAAGCTTAAGAGCAGGTAGAACAGGATAGCTAGCTCAGGCTCTGCTGGAAGAATGACGAGGCGCAGGAAGAGGACCATGTTGCTAAGCATAGTGAGGGAGGGAAGGTCAGTGAGGCAGTCAAGGTCCACACTGGACTGGGCTTTAGAAACCAAAGTAAGGAGCCATCTTTCATGCTGAGTTTGTTGAAGACTTCGAGGGGATTGAGCCAAGTGAAAGGGGACGGTCACCTTGTCCTTCCCGCAGGAGGTGTGTCTTCACCTCTTCCACCTCCTTTCTTCTGCAGATGACTTCATCTGGCTTTGAAATTCCAACTGCTGGTTGTAAAGTTGTGAATGTAAGTGGAAAAATCCCAAAAGATGACATATAGCACAATACTCTCTTTATACAATAAAAAGAAATTCTAAAAATATTATAGTCGTGAGAAGGCTATATAAAGAAGAGACCACGGGGACAATCAACAGAAATTCAGAACGGTGATGACCTCAGATAAGGGAGTCAGGAGGACCAGGTCAGGGAAGACCACATAGAGAGATGTAGGTCCTTGTTAAAGTTCCAGTTCTGATTTTGAGTGGTGGTTCTGTGGGCAGTTATTATCTTACCTTATCAAGAACAGATGAATGAGTGAAAGCGGGCAGACCATGAATGGGCGAGTCGCAGGAGTCCGTGGGAGCCACCGATAATGACTAACCCAAGTGTGTGCACCAGGGTTTGATATAAAAAGGAAGTACGAGTGGAAAAAATACAAATCGAATACCTTTTTCATTTCTTCGCAAACCAAAAGGCAACTTCCTAGCCCGTTCTAACCATAGTCATACAAATATCATCTCTAGCATCTGGTGAAGAAATTGTGCTTTAGGGTAAAAGTGCCTGGATTCATTCAGATCTTTGCCTCTTGCAGTACGAACTGGGCAGGCTGGACACAGTACAGATCCCTCCAGCCGCAGTCTTTATCTGCAGGGTGGGGTCATAGCAGAATCCCTCTCCTTGAGCTGTTGGGAAGACGTAATAGGATCATACCCATCAAGTTCTTAGTACAAAATTTCTCAGTCATGTTTGCAGGGGTTGGGGTGAAAATTCTCATTCATGTAAATACTCCCTGCTTCTTTCCATTTTTTTCTTTCTTTATGTAACCGAGGGGAAACCAAGAAAGGAGCAGGTTTGTTTTTTGTTTTGTTTGTGAGAAAAAGGTTGTTGAATCTACTCTTAAGAATGTTTGAATTAAATTCTCTTGCCTGAGGAGGATATTTTTATCTTATATGATTGTTCTTTGAACAAGCCGTTAAAAAAAAAAGAAGAAGAAATGGAAAGGCTCAGTGCTTTCTTCCTGAAAAGAGGCTTTGGGGCTTTAGGCCAAAATGTGGCTTGAAGGGAATTTTAGAAGCAGCCACAGCAGGTGGTCTCAGTTGTGAGGGGCCCTGCTGGTGACGGGCACACTCCCCCAGGACAGAGGGAACACCCAGCCGAGCGCTCACTGGGCTGCCCCTGTGCGGGGACCCGTAGGAGGGAGAGTGTGTGCTGGATCAGAAAGGAAGGGCCGCCCCATGGGATACGTGGGAGACCAAGGCAGGCAAGTGTACATCTCAGCCCACTTGTCCCTCAGCTGCATCATCTCAGTTCCATTTTACAGGGGTTTGGAACCTGCCAGACCTGACACCTTTTAATAACTGATCCTGCTGCCTCCCACTCTGGGCCATGGCATTCCGCTGATCTGTTTTCTGATCCTATGCTTTTGCCTTTGCCTTGCCTTTTGTCACAGGAATGGAATCATGCAATTTGTGACTTCTTGAATCTGTTTTCTTTCAGTTAGCACGATGGCTTGGAGGTACATCCATGTTGGTTTTTCCCTTTTTATTGCCAAGTAGTACTCCATTGTGTGAATGAACCACAGTTCATGTCTGGTTTCTCACAGTTCATTTCTTGTTTCTCCATTTTCCAAATGAGAGACATTTAGATTGCTTCCAGTTTAGGGCAAATACAAATAAAGCAGCTCTAAATATTCCCATGCAGGTGTGAATGTGAACAGAAGTTGAGGTTTCTTTTTTTCTTTTTATGCTTATGGATAGCCAGTAGTTTCAGCAGCATGTTGAACAGATTCTGCCTTCTCCAGTGAATTGCCTTTTCCTGTGTTTGAGAAATCAGTCGACCATATATGTATAGGTCTCTTTGGGGTTTCCTATTCTATTCATTTTTTTCTGTCTGTCTGGCCTTTCTGTAATACTACAATGGCTTGATTGCTATTGCTTTTAAATATTTTATTTATTTATTTGTTGGAGAGAGAGCAGAAGCAGAGGGAACAGCAGGCAGAGGGAGCAGCAGGCTTCCCGCTGAACAGGGAGCCTGATGCGGGACTTGATCCTAGGACCCTGGGATCAAGGTTTGAGCCAGAGATAGATGATTAACCAACTGAACCACCCAGGTGTCCTATACTATTGCTTTTATAGGAATTCTTGAAATCAAGTAGTAGTGCAAGTCCTCCGATTTTGTTTTTATACAAAATTGCTTGGGCTGTTCATTTGCTTTTCCATATGAAATTTAAAATCAGCTTGTTGATTTCTACAAAAACTTCTGCTCAGAATTTGATTGGAATTGTGAGGAATCTATATGGTAGTCTGGGAAGAATTGACATCAAAATATTGTCTTTCCGTCCATGATCATGATATATCTCATCATTTTAGATCATCTTTGATTTATTTCATCAGTGTTTATATTTTTCATCACCCATATCTGGCACTTATTTTCTGAGATTTATTCTTACATATCTCGTGTTTTTTCATGCTATTGCAAATGGCACTGTTTTATTATATTTTGGTTTCCAGTTCACTGCTAGTTTATAGAAATGTAGATTTTTTAAAATACTGATTTAATGCTTACTTACTAAGTTTTTTTTAAATACTGATTTAATACTTACTTACTAAGTTTTTTTAAAATACTGATTTAATACTTACTAAGTTCTGGTAGTTTTTTTTTGTTTTTTTAAGTAGAGTCTTTAGGTTTATCTATATGGCCAAATCATAACATTTGTAAATAAGAAATTTTATTTCCTCCTGTCCAACCCATGCCTTTATTTCTTTTTCTTGCCTTCTTCCACTGGCTAGGATCTCTAATATGATGTTTATTATTATTTATTATTAGTTTATTCTTCATGAGTTATCATTATTTGTCCTCTTGGAAAAAGTTATTTGTTCATTCATTCATTCACCAGACATTTCTTGAATATCAAGTGGCAGGTTTACATGGCTCTGTGTGGGATATAAGAAAAATACCTCTAAAATACTTAGGCTCATGTAGGAAACATAAGATAGTTTCCCAAATGAAAATAACACTAGGTAAAGAGTATGGGGTGTGCCATAGTCCCTTGGGGTCAGCCCTGGGTGGGGTTGAGAAGGAGGCAGACAGTTTTCCTGTCCCTACTCAGGGGTGTGCTCAGCTCCCTTCTGAGGTCTGTGCAGTGGATCAGAGATGCCTCTGATTGGTTCCCAGTGTTGCACGTTGGCTGACATGCAGCCCAAGAGATGGGGTAGGCTTAATAATAAATAAGGACTAAAGGGGGTAGCTGTTTGTTATGATTCTGGCTGGAGGGACAATTTCCAACAAACTGTACCTAAGAGAAGTGCTCAGTCAACACATTTTTCTTCCCTTCAAAAACTCAGAAACCCTAGAAGGAAGATGAAGCAGGAAGAATGCCCTCCAAGCACTGCCCCTAGGATCTGAAGGTCAGTCAGTCAGAAGAAATACGGGATGCACTGCAACTCGAAGAGAGGGAAGAGTGTGAGGTGGAAGGCAGGGGGGTGGGAATGTAGGGACTACTGAGAAGAGAGGAGTCATGTGTAGCTGTGTGCTGTGCCTTGTAGTCCTCTTCTCCTTCCCTGCAGGAATCTCAGGGTCAAGGTTGGAAGGAGGTATCACAGTACATGGCTTCTGGAGATCACAGGAGGGAGAGCTGAGTGATATGGGAAGAGCAATCTTGTTGAACGGAAAAATGGGTAACAGAGGAGTAACAGAAAAATGGGTAACAGAAACAGAGGAGGACATTCTAGGCCAAGGACAGGGAAGAGGGACTAACAATTACTAGGCAAGAACAATAATACTTTAGAACCCATGCTCACGCTTTGTACCTCACGCGTGAAACAGAGCAGCAAGGGGATTGATGGGAAGGCTGCTAGAAAGCAACTCTGGAGGCAAGTTGTGTGCCTTGAGTGACAGCCTCATGGGTTGAAACTGAACTTGATAATCAGTGGGAGAGGACAAGAGCATTTTGAGCAGGGAAGGAAATGAGATCTGAATTTTGAGGGTTCTGAGGATGACCTCACCAGCCAGGCTGCCTGGGTTCAAATCCTGGCCACCAGCTGTGGAAAGAGCTGCCTGTCCTTCTTGGGCCTCAGTTTCCACACCTGTAAAACGGGAATAATAGTAGATACTTGTCCAGACTAAATGAGCGGATACACGCAAAGCTCTTGGAATAGCGCGTGGCCTGTGGAAAAGTGCTGTAAGAGTGTGATCTTGCTTTACGTTTATCAGCATTGTCATCGTTGTTGTTTTAGGCACCTTAATTGGGAGGAAGGTGGGTGAATTCGAGCGGTTAAAGTCACTGCTCAGGGAAGCACACCAGACTTGAGAGGCTTGACTTTAGAAGGGCTGGATGTGCTACTCAGCCCCTGCCCTGGCACCCGCTCCGGGTCCTTCCCTCTTCTCCCTCCCCACCCCTGCAGATGAAACCCAAACAGAAACCTTGCTCTTTTTTTCTCTTTAAAAACGTTGCCTTTCTGATCCTCAACGTGGGCTAATCACACTCTGGAACCCCTTCACCAGAGCGTATAATGGATGTGTGCACACTTAGGGCTGCGTTTCCCACAAGTAGACCTGGGGAGTGAATTTCAGAGCGCCTCCCTCCTGAGTCAGCAGGCCCCTTTGTGAGGGATGCAAATTTGATGTCTGGAGCCTACCATGGAGATGATAATTACAAAGACTGCGGCAAATAGGAAAATATTTAGACAATAATGTTACATGAAACAACACCAAAAATTGTGCACGCATCACAAAACTATGTGAAAACATGGATACACATTGGCAAGGACTGTAAAGAAATGCAGACATGTGACAACATTTGCCTTCAAATGGGAAGAGCATGAACACGTTAATTGCTTTTCCTTTAGTGATTCTGCAGTTGTTTCAACAATATGTAAAGAAGTCGAAAAAAGAAAGGAGGGAGCATGAGCCCCCCCCCCCCGCCCCCCCAGCCTTGCCTAAGAGACCCCTACTGGTGAGCATCTGGTGTTGTAGCAGAGAACAGAGGCGGAAGCGTGGAGGGTGTGAGTAGTTAGCGGGACCCTAATCCGCAGAGCCGAGGACCGTTCTGCCCATTCTAGCCCCAGAATTCACCCATCTTCTCTACTTTTGGAAATTCCTAGCCAGTGGCCCCCACACCCACTCTCAGCAGCAGAGGGACCCTCCCTTCTGGGCAGACAACACTCCCCAGGGACTAGGGCCTTTCCAGAGTGACATGGAGTGAACCTGTCACCTCCTTAGGCCATCACAGTGATGGTCTCAAGTTAAACAGACATGGTTCAGATTCTAGCTTTGTCACTGCCACGTGGACATGCTGTGGCCTTAGCCTCTTTGAGCCTCCTTTTTGCCATCTGTAATATGGGATTAATAATATCTCTTGCAGTTGGCTGTTACTAGGAGGAAGAGCATGAATGCAGTGCTTGGCACCCAGGAAATTGCTCAGTAAATAGTCTTGGCCACTATGACTGGGGAGGTTGTAGGGGTTGTTATGAGTTATTGTTAGTTTATTGGAGAGAACCATCATTCAAGGGCTAGCTCGAGGGCTGCTGCCTTCATGAGGTCAGAGCCCCCTCCTCTGCCGGGAGCTTCCTCTCTCTCCACTGGTCCCTGAAGGAGAGGAGCACCTGCTCCTTTCCCTCTGGCAACAGTGTCATTTGTATGCCCTTGGCACTTTTCAGAGGTAGCAGCATGGTACTGAGTGGCCAGAACGAAGGCAAGGCTCAGGTCAGGTACTTCATCGTGAAGATCCGGAATGCTACCCTAGTGGGGTTCAGGTCTCTGTGAAGGAAGTGCCTTCGGGGCACCTTCTGGTGTCAGTCTTGTGACTCAGGATGCATTTGAGTCTAGAACAGGCAGTGAAGGGGAGTCTTTTGAAATGAGGAGGATGTTTCCACAGCCCTCAAGTCATCCTTCCTCCGTGGTCCCCAACTCCCCTTATGTGAAGGTGGCCTCATCCATGTCGATGTGAGCCGAACGTGGCCCCATGAACCCACAACGCCGCCCAGCCCTCCAGAGCAGCTGGGCCATTGCGGCGGTGCTGTCACCTGTTGTCACCTTCTGCCTCCACCACCCTCTGAGACAGAGCTCGCAACATTGCGGACACGCGGTACACATTGCTTAATGGCTGAATGAATTAGGCCATACAAAGTGGGTCTGAAGAATTTACAGATCGAGGGCCCGAAGGATCTCATTTTCAGGTACGTTTTCCTCCAGCACACTGGGACAACCTGGAAAAGTTCCTGGAGCTGCGGTTACATCCGCGCCTTGCCCTGTGTCCTCAGCACTTGGAAATACAACGCAAGGGGCCCCCGTAGAGAATGGTTTCTAAATGAGCTTCCTGCCTTAAGGCAAGGGTCGATGCGCCCGTGCAGAGAGTGGGGCCGCCAGGTGAACGAAGCTGTTAGTGGGGAGGTAATGTGGATGAAAGGTCATCGGAGCGTGGCCTACTGCGGGCGCCTAATGGACGCTAAATAATTGAAAGACTAAAGTGAGAGACGGGTGAGTGCTGCACTGATGAACCCGTGATGAACTAAGGGGGTCCTAGAACATTTGCAAATTGGCCATTAATGTTTCATCAACAGTGTCTGCATCCTTTGTTCACTCTCGGCGGTAGCCGGAGTTTGCAATCCCAGGGAGGTGGCTGCATGAGAAACTGAGATAGAGGAATTATGCCAGGCCTACGACTCTACCCAATCATTTGGGTATATTTCAAAGTAGTCTTAAGAGCTGGCTCTGGCCTGCTGTCCCTTACAAGTGGGCTTAGAAGGGACTCGGGTACTTTCACGTTGTGACATTTGGAGGGGAATTCAAGAGTTTAGAGCATTGCGTCTTGGCCGGGTTTTGTGGTGGTTGTTGTTGTTGCTTTGCCTGTGTGTAAACTGAGGTTTGCTAACTCGGAAATGACTGTTTATTGGTGATGGGGAGGGGACGAGGAGGTATAGGGAATAATAATTCTGTTCATCTAGGGAGAATGCCTTCTTCAAAATGATTTTTTCTGTTGGCAAAACTGAGAACATACTCACATGGTCCCCTCCCTGCAGTAAGTGACAGGGAAAACACATCGTGCGCCGGGGAGAGTTAGCCCTGGCAGCGAATCGGCTTAAATCATAAGGAGAGCCTCGGCTGGCACAGCTCCTGGTACTTCGGGAGACCCTGGCTGCAGGAAGGAAATGGAGGCTCGTTTTAGAATCCCAGGTGTCAGGTCCCTTTGTGAGCCTCCTCCCATGGTTGGGCTTTTCCAAGCAGTAACCAGGTCCTTGCCCACCTTCGTGAGCTGTACCGTTGGAAGAATTTTCTGCTCTCTGCCACCACCACCCCGCCCTCCATCTGGGGATTCTGCTGTGTTGAAGCTGTCCACCCCAAAGCCGCCCAAAACCCTGCCCGAGCTCACCAGTTCTTCTTTTGCTGACTTTTGAAGGGGGTCCCCATTATCTCCAGCCCTGGGCAGCATGCTTTTGACAGCGGCCCGCCCCGCAGTCTGTACCCAGGAAGCTGGTGGTAGGTTCAGATGGCTCTTATTTCCATATTTCACAATCGAACTGCAAAGGGCACTTAAGGGAAGCAGGCACTGAGTCTGTCCCAGGAGGAATCAGTCTTCCCACTGCAGGAAGCAGCCCAGGCAGCTGGTGCTGGTTTTGAGCGTACGTTGACCCAGCATCCTCTCAAGGTACCTGAAATGAATAGCTTGTGCTAAAGGATGAATGCACCCAGAGCCCCGTCAGCCTCTGTCAGCGCCCACTGGGGCCTGTCGAGTGTCCTGGACTGTCCCCAGCACAGAGTGGAGGGCCGGGCACCCTGAGCCTGGGTTGAACCAAAGCCCCTGCCTGGCCACAGGAGTCTCCAGGTCTACCCTCTGCTCCACCAGGGGCTTGGCGTGGGCTACACAGGGAGCCCAGGGCTGAGGAGACTGTGGCAGGATTATCAGAGATGGGAGCAAGGAGGCAGCGGTAGGCACACAGTCTTTGAACGGGAAGGTTGTTCAGAAAAGGTAACATGCCCCCAGCTGTATGTGTTTTTGAAAGGGGAGGTATGTGCTCATTTTACTTTTCTCCTGCAGATGTTTAAGGTGTGGCCCAGTGCCCTGTATTCCTCTGCTTCTGTCCTCAGCTTCTGTCTGTCTGTCCCCGGAGGGATGGGCACGTCAGTCGTTCACAGGTGCCTGTGCCCTCGTTCTTTTAAGTATGAGCCATCCTCGCCTTGTTTTTGTTTTCTCTCTGCTTGTTTTTGAATCACAGATTTTCTGATATAAAATTGCTCATCAAATTCCTCTACTTACCCTCAGAAAACTTGCCTGTTTCCCGAGGGGTTGACCTGAATCCCTCTTAAGCAGGGTTTGTCAACGTTGGCACTGTGGACATTTTAGATCAGGAAAATTCTTTGCTGTGGGGGCTGTCCTGTGCTTTGTGGGATGTTTACAGGATCCTGGCCTCTACCCACCATATGCTACGAGCAACACGCCCCCCACACACACCAGTTGTGACAACCAAAAATGTCTCCAGACATTGCCAAATTTCCCCCGGTTAGGAACCACAGTTCTATGGGAATTATGCCAAGGCAGCCCTCCCATTTTAAACATATGCTGGTCCACATGGTGGGATGGGTTGTTCTTAGTTATTAAACTCTGTTTATTATTTCTTCATTTATTCACCTGTCTGTTTACCCATTGATCCATCCATCTGTCCATCCAGCTAACCAGCTGACAATCCACCCATGGAATAATAGTGTCTTTGGAGCTAGACCATTCTTGAATTTAAGTTTTGGCTCTACTACTTACTGACTGTATGACCTTAGATTTAACTTCTCTTAACCTCAGTCTCTTCATCTGCAGAAGAGAAAACAGTTCCCAACTCATGAGATACAGAGCAGGGCCGGGATTAGACTTGGCTTCATGGGGATGATGATGTTTTGGAGTTGGATAAAGACAGATGGCGGAGATTTTGAGTAGAAGGCGAAGGCCGAAAGCTAGTGAGGAGGGACTGAATTGGGACATGTTTAAAGAGCACCGAGAGGAGGAGGTATGCATCTGAGATTGCAGAATTGACTAGATTCAGAAGTGGAGGCCTCAGAAAGTGAAGAATCTGAGATGATCTCAAGGCTTTGAGAGCATTTGGGTGCCTTGCAGAATGAGGGACTGTGATCAGAGTGATGGCAACCAGGGAAAAGAACAGGCGTGGGAGGCAAGGAGGGCTTAGTTTGGGCTACGTTGAGTCTGAGGCCCATGGACATGCAGTCAGCTAGACGTGCTGAGCAGGTGTTGGGAAGAGGTCAGCACCCCAAGTTCTCTATGTAGAGGTGATCATTTGAGCCATGTGCTTGGACAAAGTAAAAAGCATAACCACAGAAGAGAAAAGGGCCAAGGAGAGGTTCTTTGGGAGCACCCTCATCAAGGTAAGGTGGACCATATGTGGGAACAGATGAGGTTTTAAGTGAGAGCAAATCTAGAACCCGAGAAGAAGCAGTCAGAAGCTTACTAAGATTTCCAGGAGCACAAGGTCATGGAGGCTGAGGGATGTTTGAGAGAGGAAGATGTGACATGCCCAAGAAGGTCCAGATGAGTGAAGATGGAGTAATAGAGCTCTGGTGGATACTGAAGGTTATCAGAGACTTTTAAATAAGTAGTTACAGGAAAATGTTGTTAATGGAACCACCCCCCGCCATCCATATTTAGGAATTGAGGCAAGAAGTATAGTGTTCCATTTCAAAAAGTTGTTCAGCAAAGGTGTACACCATGGGAGAGTTTCCTTTAAAAAAAAGTTTTTATGAGAGAAATATGAGCCTTTTTCAGGGAGAAAGAGAGATTGAAGATAGACAAGCTGATTAATGAGGAAACAGCATGAGATTAAAGGCACTGAATGTTTGGGGGAAGGTACTTGGAAAGAAGATGTAGATGCTTCTGTTTTCAAGACCACGGGGGAAGGAGACTGGAAAAGAGAGCATAGATCTGTCGGTCCTGAGGACAATGACTTCAGCTAACCCCAGGCCTAGATCACTTCATAAAGAAGGAGGATTTGCGGGGTCAAACTAGAAAACTTTGTCCAACTAGAACTGTTTTCCTTGGATTTATTTTCCCAAGATAAGTCATAGAGTAAGTCATTCATTATCATCAGTTAATATGTCTGAGCACAAGACCGGGGATTACAAATGAAGACTCCTTCTAAGAGCTCATAGACAGTTGACAAAAATACCCTTCACAAAGGACAGGTGATACAAAAAAGTTGGCAATTTTCAGAAGTCATGAGCTAAGTCTTCACTCATTCACTCTTATGAAGTGGTCCTCTCATTACCAGTAGTTTTAATTTCCCAAATCATTGTGATAGGTAACTTTATCATGAGCTTCACATGGGTTAATTCAATGAGTCACTCAGCTCTAGGAGGTCCTTTAGAGATGAGGCACCTGAAGAATAGCAAGGTTAAGTCACTTGCCCCACATCACACAGCAGCTAAGGGGCAGAGGTGGACTCCAGAGCCAAACAGTCTGGTTCTGCAAGCACTGGCTCCCAGACCACATGCTTGTTGTCTAGAGGGAACACTGAGGCCTGGATGGGAGTGTGACCACCACGCTACCTAGGCGATCCCATGATCCTGGGAAATGCAGCTGGCCTAAAAGGTGACAAACTTTGGGCATTTAAGAGAATTAGGACACTGGGATTTTTAAAAAGGCATGAAGAAAAGAATCATAACTGAAAAGGCTTTAAAAGGCTGGGAAATGAGACAGACACCAGGAGCACCATGCAGAGGAAGATACCTCTCTCTCCATTTTCCTTTTCTTCCCACTCCTCCTTTCCCTTCCTCTTCTTTGCGGGTCCTCCTCTCTCATACAGACCACAAAACTCTCTTCTTTCTCTGCTGGGTGTAGGCCCCCAGATCTTCAATACCCCACTCCCCAGACCCTCTCCAGTGCTGTCCCCTTGTGAGATCACGGACAGGAGTTTCTCATGAGCAGTTCTACTCGTCCTACCCTTTGATGTCCTGCATGTTCTTCTATGGCTAGGGTCCAGTCCCGGGGGCAGAAGCTGGGCCATATTGTCTAGTGGAGCTCAAAGTCCCTTTGCAGTGAAATTCCGTCCCAGGCCTATGGGGCTGACACTTCGGTGAACATTGTTTGATCTCTGTCTTCTCAGACATCCTTTCTCATTAAAAATTGAAGTGATCATAAAAATAGGGCCCCTTGGTCCTTCTCAGGTGCTCAACATTTGTTAGCCACAGTTGGGAACCTTTTTCTTCTCAGTGGCCTGAAGTGATTTATCACATCATGTGTCGTCTGGGCCACCCCATGGCCTTGCTATATCAGACCCTCATGTGGCCCATGCAAACCCAGCCTGTCTTCCTACATCTTCTGGCTCCTCTTCCGCTGCCCTCCTGTGGGGTCCTGCTGACCCCATGGCTGTGACAGGCTTGCAGAGCTGCCCCTAGAACATGCATCCAGTTTTGCATTGCTTCCTAACATGCTTCCTTCCTCATTGGATCAGAAGCCACTTAAATACCATAGCAAACTGCTTAGCGCCAACCATGTGCCAGCCCCTGTGCTTGGGGACGCAAAAGTGAACAAGCGGTTCTTACAAGTGACAGACCTCCAGGGACACAAGACATGAATGTAATGAGAGGTGCATATGCATATGGGGTGCTATAGTGATAGAGCATGTGAGGTCCCGCCGCCCCCGCCCCAGAGGGCAGGGACCACCTGGCCTACAGGTGAGGCTGGGAGAGGTTCACGGTTGAAACGACGTGCAGGTGTGCCTGACGTCGTGTGGAGCAGTGGGTGCTCCACACATCAGCAGTCATTACTGTTATCCGTTCCCTTCCAACCCATTTCTCCAAGTTCCAATATCAAGCCACACCTAGGGTATTCAGAAATGGCTCTTAATTACAGTGAAACAAATGGAGAAGTGAGTGTTGGGCCCATCAGGAGGGAATTAGAGACACTGGCGAGAAGATGGATGTTACTGGTGGTGCAGTTGGGAGGGGAGTCTGGGAAAAAGACTCTGGCTCCCATGGGCACATGACACTTTCCTCCCAGATCAGCCTTGCTCCTCGGTCCTGGTCACTGGCCCCTAGTGAGTCTCCTCATTGTTTCGCCTGGTTTTTTCCCTCCAGAAATAGGACCTTTTCAGGGCACCTAGGTGGCTCAGTGGGTTAAAGCCTCTGCCTTCAGCTCAGGTCATGATCCCAGGGTCCTGGGATTGAGCCCCGCATCCATCGGGCTCTCTGCTCAGCAGGGAGCCTGCTTCCCTTCCTCCCTGCCTGCCTCTCTGCCTACTTGTGATTGCTGTCTGTCAAATAAACAAATAAAATCATTAAAAAAGAAAAATAAAGGAAATAGAGTCTTTTCATTCACATAACTTTCCAAAAAGAAAAGAAAAAAAAAAAGAAAAAAAGTCAGGAATACTCCAGAGCCTATTCCTCTTTTCACTCTTCTTTCAATTCAGATCACAGTTGCAATCATTTATCAACCTTGTCCTGTGAGCCAATTACTGTGTGAGGCCCTGAAATACAGCCGTGGACCAGACAGTCCTATCCTTCTGTCACAGAGCTCCCTAAGGCCAGCGGCACAGACCATGAATGCCACAGGGTCCCGGCTGTCCCGCCCCACCCCGAATTCCCTACCACCTCTAACAATAAGACAGGTAGCAGGAAGGGTCTCCCATGCCTTCCCTTTTCCCAGGATGAGGTTTTGTGTGATTTTAACTTATTTGCAGACAATTAACCCTGGGGTCAAAAAAGCACACCCTTCTGCCTCTGCGGAGATTGAAAGCAGATTTTTGAAGAGAAGCAATTGCTATATAGAATTAAAAGCTTCTTGATGAATAATGCTGTCGTTATGCAGGGAGGAAATTACAGTAGCACTTTCTGCTATGTAATTAAAAAACCAAAAAAGCAAAGATGAATGAAATACCCACAAGTGAAAATGGGATTTGGTTTTCAACAGAGGAAATTGAAGCTCTTTCAGTCACATGGTTTTCATTTCCCAGTCTAAGTGAAGTGTGTCCTGAATCATTTCAAATTATAGCAGAGAATCTCATGGCACATTTTCTTTAAACTTTGTAATACCCTGGCCTAAAAAAGGAGATTTTTTTACTCTAAAAAGATGGTGGGGTTTTTTTTTTCCCCCATTCTAACCACAGACTCTCTTTCTAAAATATGAAAAGCATTTCATAGATCCGGTTGGGGTCATGATCTGTTTTAGTTCCTTTCCTCCCCACTGCCACACCCTGATTTTCACAATCACGCTTATTCTCCCATTTGTAATCTAACCCCCTCTGCTCAAGAACATATAAGATTCGTAGCCCAGAGCTGGACTTTTAATTTTTGTTTTATTTTACATTTACATTTTTATTTTATACATTATAAAAACTTCTGGAGTCTACACTGTACTTTTCAATGTGATGTTTTATCTCGGTGTTGTGTCATCAAGCCTGAGAGACCGTAACTGCTATACACTGGTGGGCCCCCAGAGCAGAGGGGACTGCTGGTTCTGAAGTCAGAGAGACCCGGGTTCTACTCCTAGCCTAGTTACTTGCCATGTAACCTGTGAAATCAGTACCCTTCCTGAGCTTCATTTCCTACACATAGAGAACAGAGATTGTAATAGCCTCTTCATTAGAGTTGTAAGAAGTAAATGAATTGATAGAGTGTCTAGTTCACAAGAAATACCAGCTATTATCATTATCGTCACTCTTGTTGGAAATAACCATTGGATTCAAGAGTGCTAAATGGGTGTTCCAGCTAAGGGGTTTGGGATTACCAACACCGGTTGTAGACAGAGGGGAGGGTTCCAGTGGCAGATTTGAACATTGTCTAATTTAATTTAAACGTTAGGCAATGGAGCATATCGTCTGACAGATTCTTCTTGGAATTCTGGAAAGCTGGGCTGAAGCAGGAGGCCTATCCTAGAGGACTCACAGACCTCTTTCACACCCCCGTACCCCAGATCGCAGAGTTGTACCACTGGAGGGCAAGGGAGTAAGGTCCTACATACATGTTCTCCTGAGAACAGAAGATGTGGCTAGCTCTCCTCCTAGGCAGGGCGAAAGAGCTGGTTTGGGAATTAGGGAGTAGGCCTCGGGCCGCTGATCTTTGCACTGTGAGAAAAAGCAAGGAGAGCATCAGGGAGAGCCAGATTTCTGGGAGTGCCATTCTCACACTTAGGCTGGGTCCTAGAATTTGACCCATCAGGTTGGGGACCCTCTCCTTAGAGGAGGAGCAAGGAGAGGACAGTGATGATGCTGAGGACAAGGATGACAGCAGTGAGCACTTGCGCAGCACTTCATATGGCTAGATAATACTTTAAGTGCTTTATATAAACTATCTTATTTAATCTTCATAATAACCCTTTGATATATGTATTGATGTTATGCTCACCTTCTACATAGGGAAACTGACCAAAAAATGAGGATATGTAATTAGAGCGTAGAGAGTTCCTCTATAAATAAAAGGATGGATGGATGGATGGGCAGACAGACAGACAGGTGTATAAGATACTGTATCTTTCTATAGATAGATCATTCTTCTCTTCCTCTTGTTCGCAACTGTTGGCCTCTAAAATGACCATCACAATAAGGCAAATAGCTTTGTAGAAGATTAAGCCCAGACGTGTCTCCTGGTTATTTCATAGGTTATATTAAAATGCAAAAATGGTTATTAGTTATTAGTTTTAAAACAAAGGCTAGAAACATATGCTCAGTTTAGTCTTAAGGGATTTTTTTTTACTATTTATACCCCTAGCTATTCATTATAAAATTGTTATCTCTCCTTGAAAGACTCAGAGAGGTTAAATAACTTACTCAAGTTCACTGAGCGAATAAGTAGCAGAACTGTAATCTGCTTCCCAGTTCTCTGATTCTGTCAACTGCCATTTCCATGTTTTCCTCCCATCACCATATACTTTCTGTGAGTAGCTCACCAGATCCCATCGGTGGGCTGAACCAAGGAACATGCGGGAAGTTCACTGGTTAAATTCATGGGTCTTTGCAGTAATAAAGCTCCTGGCCCAACGTGTGGTGCCCTCACTTTGTGCTCTCTAGTTACTTACCCTCTCTGGGCTCCATTTCTCCTGGGGTTGTGAGGATTAGACGAAATAATGATGTAAAGCATCAGTGCTAAGTGATAATTGTGGTTATAATTAATAGGATGCCATATGCCCTTGGCTATGTTCTCTCAGGAATTCTTTGCCTACTAGTAGAGTAATATCAAGTCTAAAAGGCCATTATAAACCTGAATATTGTTCTTGTATAAGTATATGACTAATGACCATAGTCAGTTAAGATAATATCCTAAACCTCCAAATTCACTCCTTGGCAAGCTGAGTCTACCTCCTACCTATTGAACCCACACTGTGGGACCAGGCTCATCTGTGACACCATGCTCTGAAGTGTGTCATGTTGACCTTTCAAAATCTGTAAGGAAGGTTGGGTGTCATAGTGGCCATTGATGTTCCCCTTCTAGGAGGCTGTTCTCAAGATGATTGCAAAGCTTTTTTGAACCTTTCAGAGGAGGAATGGTTAGTAGATTGTTATCTATTGCTCCATAATGAATTACCCCCAAAACAGCGTGGCTGAACACAACAGACATTTCATTCTCTCACGGTTTTTGTGGCCAGGAATTGGATAGAGAGTGTCTTGACTGGGTGATACTGGCTCTGGGTCTGTCATGAGATTGTAGTCAAGGTATCAGGCCAGTGGGGGGATGGGGTGGCAGGGGAGGTTTATCATCTGAAGGCTTGATTGGGGCTTACTGTCTTGGCTGTGCCAGGAGACCTGGGTTCCTCCCTGGCCATTGGCCAGAAGTCATAGCTCATGCCATGTGGCCTTTTCCACAGGGCAGCTTGTCAGCTGACTTCCATGAGCAGTGACCAGAGAGAGCAAGGCAGGAGCCGTGATGTGTTGCATAGTCTACCCTTGGAAGTAATACATCATCACTTCTGCCATGGTGTGTGGCCATGCAGACCACCCCCGGTCCAGCTGGGAGGGGATCACACAGGGTGTGAATGCCAGAAGATGGGGATCACTGGGGGCCTTTCAGAGGCTGGCTATCACAAGTGGTATATTCACATTTCTGCAAAACTAAGAGAATTGTGATTTTTTTTTAATTTTTATTTTTTTTATAAACATATAATATATTTTTATCCCCCGGGGTACAGGTCTGTGAATCGCCAGGTTTACACACTTCACAGCACTCACCAAAGCACATACCCTCCCCGATGTCCATAACCCCACCCCCCTTCTCTCAGCCCCCCTCCCCCCAGCAACCCTCAGTTTGTTTTGTGAGATTAAGAGTCACTTATGGTTTGTCTCCCTCCCAATCCCATCTTGTTTCATTTATTCTTCTCCTACCCGCTTAAGCCCCCATGTTGCATCACCACTTCCTCATATCAGGGAGATCGTATGATAGTTGATCTTAATAACCATTGTCTCTAAAAAAACCAACCCAGTGGGGTAAGCAGCCTTTTAGAGGAAATCTCACATTAATTGATGATGAAATAAATGATTAATTTATTCATCATTTGATGAATAAGTGATGAAATAAATCATGTTTATTCCAAGATTATAATAAAATATAAAAAGCCCAATAATCATTTTAGTTTTGAAACAAAAGTGAGAAACATATTTCCAGTTTAACCTCAAGGGATTTTTTTTAAATTCTAAGTACCCCTGGCTATTTATTGTAGAGGTAGCCACAGAACTTTAAATATAGACCAGCATGAATTCAACTCTTACAAATTTAAAACCGTCAGAAGTGCCAGAACACTTATTTTTCAATCCAGAGGGGAGAATTCTATAAGAGTGGTGGCTAAATACATAGAAAACGAATTTACTGCTTTAGCATCTGTAATATGGAATACTTTGCATTCCCTCTGACTCATCTCTTTTCTGTGCCTACCATTCCCATTTGTACCTGAAGCTGGACCCTCCCTCCCTCCACCCTAAGCCAGATTATTTTGAGTGAAGACATTGATTTAAACTTACTCTGCTTTCACTTTGCCCTGCAAACTCACATAAGGAAATGAAATCAAAATTTATAGGTCCCATACATGAACAACACAGTCAAGCTCACAAGAAGGAAGATCACACAGTTAGTTCTTAGAAAGGTAAAGTTAAGCAACCAACACCTCACATATATCCACTCAGAAGCACTCATGGGGAATCCTTAAAGGCAGTAGGGAGACAGAAAGCACTTGGGAAGAAGATCCTGTAGGGAGACAGGCTGGCCCTCCTCCTCTCTGCAGGAGTGTAGGCAGGCAGGTGGTATGGGTTGGCTGACCTAACCTCATCCGTGAGTCTTTTATCCTGGGCTTAGAGGTGGCTGTGCATCCCAGGTCTGGCCAAAGAATAAGCAGAAGTTTCTAGATGGGGTGTCCTGAAAGGCTTTGTGCTTAGGACAGCCTTTGGCCTTTTACCACGCAACCCTGCTCCCATCTATCTATCTGCAGCGGAGACGCAGCAGCCATCTTGTAACCATCAGGGAACACACACAGAGACAGCAGCCTGCTTGCTAAGGGGGGTGGAACAGAAAAAAGAAAGAGGCTGGATTCCTCATGCCATCATTGACAGCTGCTTTGGTCTGCACACCTCCAGAAGTTTTTATAATGTATTTCGGCCAGATCAGCTTTTTTTGTTCCATGCAGCTAAACCCATCAGAACTGACACCCAATGTGGCTTGGAGTTCTGAAGATACAGAATATGTTGTTCTGCTGCAAACAGTCAAAGGAAACGGGATCCTAAAGGAAACACGAATAGAACAGGAGCCTTGAATGTACATCCCCGCAGTCTAAAGCGAGGTCAATGGATGAGTGATTCAGGAAGTGTCCAAGAATGAGGGGCACAAATGGAATGCATCATTTTCACTTAGAAGTAAAATGGCAAGGTCAGCAGAGTTTTTCCTGTTTACCAGATACAAAGTTATCTACATCATTATAAGGAGTGTTTTTATTGCCAGAAACATCTAACTTTTATAAAAGCTTAAAGTAATTTTTTATCATTATTTCTGCAAAATGTTTTTATTAAAGGAAACACCATATGGTAACAGCAAGAAGAGTTAGTTACAAGTCACGAAGCTAGTCACAGATTTCTTTCCAACAGTTAAATTCGAAATACTTATCACAGACCCTACATTTAGAAAAAAAAAAAAAATGCAAGTTTCAAGACTCCTAAAAGTATAAAACTTTCATCAAAGGGTTGTGCATTTATTTCGTTTTGTTGTTGTTCTCGCTGTTTTTATTCTGTAGGATACAAAATCAAGTCTGGTAAGACCTCGGAGTCATATTCAAAATATTTAACCAACCATGTACAGCCTGAGCCCTGGCAGGGCAGACATCCACCCAGCCGTAGGTGCAGAGTCTCAGGACATCAGCGCTTGGGAAGCCTTGGGGTGGGGGACACTCTGTGTGTGTGTGTATGTGTGTGTGTGTGTGTGATGTGCTGAAACATATTCCATCGTATAGACCCTATTTGGTGATCATTTATGATCTAGCCACCACTGAATTGGCAAAACACTAACACTGAGTTGTATCATGTGGTTTCCAACTTTGAAAAAGAGGACACTGGCCTGTTATTTGAATGATAATTGTGTGATAAATCCCCGCAAAGCAAAGCAGTGGGTTGGCTGTGGGACACAGTGCATGCAGGTGCACAGCTCTGTGTCAGTGTATTGTGTGTCTGGATTTGCACGACCACCACTGCTGTCTGATACAGGATGATTCCGTTGTGGAAAGATCTCCCTGGTACTCCCTTCCAGTGTCCTCCCTCCCCCTCCCCCAACCCCAGCCACTAAGCAGCCACTAATCTGTTTTGCATCTTTATAATGTTGTCATTTGAAGAATATTATATAAATGGAATCTTGGAGTGTGTGACCTTCTGAGATTGGTTGTCTCACTCAGCCTAATGCCCTCGAGATCCAAACAAGTTGTTGCATGTATCAAGAAAACAAGAATCCTAACTTCTAGTTCCGCCATTTCCAACTTTGGCCAAGTCAGGACCGTGGCCTATCGTGTGACCCATCCTTCCTTGGGAGGCAATAATTAAAACTAATGCAGTGTGTTGGTTTTTTTACATTTAGGGCAAATTAAAAATTGCTTAGCCAGAGGAACTGTAGCCTCGGAACCTCAGGGTCCCTGAGAGCCTGTGCGTAGGAGGTGGATTAACTCAGTGTGAAACGTCTGCACGACATACACGTGCTTCCCAGGCTAATACTGACCACTTCACTTTTCATGAAGGAATCCTGGAATATTGGTGAAAAACAATCCCCCTTCTAGTCCTCCTATAATCCTTGTCCAGGAGGGCTCCTCATGCTTCCACATGTTCATGTGACATTTTAGAGCCAAGGAAACAAGGGCAGCTTGATCTCAACCCAGATCTCCCAGTCCTTCAAGATTCTGGAGTAAATCCTGGCTACTCTGCTAAATGCATCACTTACAGTATTTTATTCTGTCCTTTCAGCAGCTCTACTAACTAGATGCTATTACCCCATTTCCCAGATGAAGCCACTGAGGCTTAGAAAAGTATAAACACAGAACTAGAACCTGGATTTAAAAGACCCCAGACTCCTTGCTTTGAACCACCAAACTGTGTAGTCCAGAGTGGAAAGCAGGCCAAAGAGCCCACATACAGCCAAAGAGCCCATCTTCCAGCCGTTAGGTGGGAGAGAACAGGTACCTTTTGGCCCCAGAAGCCTTGACATCTGCCCTTCAGCACCTCTTTATCTGAGGCGCGAACTTGTGAACGTGTGAATGGTTCTTGTTTATTTTTTTTATTTTATCTTATCTTATTTTATTTTATTTTATTTTACTTTACTTATTTTATTTTATTTTATTTTATTTTATTTTATTTTATTTTATTTTATTTTATTTTATTTTCTCAGTGTTCCAAGATTCATTGTTTATGCATGCATTGCATGGAGCACTGGGTGTGGTGGATGGTTCTTTAAGTGGAAAGTAAGGACTGAGGGAGCTTTTGGCATGGGGGCCTAATTTGGGGGTTTAAAGAGGCTGGGATCTTTGAGGCCACTTTAGTTTTTCCCAATGAAGTAAGTCAGGGGTGGAGATTTCTTCTGTAGAAGCAGAAGCTTGGCCAGGCTTTTTAATTTCGTGATTTAAAAAAAAAAAAAAATTATTTATTTTTTAAATTTCTTTTTAGTGTTCCAGAATTCATTGTTTATGTACCACACCCAGTGCTCCATGCAACACGTGCCCTCCTTTTTTATCTATTTATTTATTTTTTATTTATTTTCAGCATAACAGTATTTATTATTTTTTCACCACACCCAGTGCTCCATGCAATCCGTGCCCTCTATAATACCCACCACCTGGTACCCTGACCTCCCACCCCCCCGCCCCTTCAAACCCCTCAAATTGTTTTTCAGAGTCCATAGTCTCTCATGGTTCACCTCCCCTTCCAATTTCCCCCAACTCCCTTCTCCTCTCTAACTCCCCATGTCCTCCATGCTATTTAATACCCACCACCAGACTCACCCAACCCCCCACCCCTTTCTCCTTCAAAACCCTCAGTTAGTTCCTCAGAGTCCACAGTCTCTCATGGTTCATCTCCCCCTCCAATTTCCCCCAGCTCACTTCTCCTCTCCATCTCCCAATGTCCTCCATGTTATTTCTTAGGCAAAACCATATGATAACTGACTCTCTCTGCTTGACTTACTTCACACAGCATAATCTCCTCCAGTCCCATATATACCATGGAGTATTATGCCTCCATCAGAAAGGATGAATACCCAACTTTTGTATCAACATGGATGGGACTGGAAGAGATTATTTCCTTGTAACTTAACACTCACCGCTGTAAGAAAGAGCCGCATCCCCATGCATCACCTGGGCCGAGAGAAACCCTCATGGAGGCTTGCCTTTTATCCCCACTAAACACACAGACCCGTAATGTGGGAAATGAGAGCAGGGGGAACAGGTGGTTGGTCTCTAACCTGTGAGGAGTAGCCCTCCTGAAGACTAGCCCTCCGGGACCTGTTGCGGGAACCACCGCTGGGTTGACACCCTCCAGCAGACGTCACCAGCGCCTCCGCCCACTCCTACATGTGACCTCCTCCGATCCTCCCCTTACAACCACCATGGCCATATATGGACAGACAGACAGCTTGTCCCACAGAATGGTTTCTGGCCTGGCCCCACTGAGAGACGTCTCTTTAGTGATAGGTGCCTCCATGTTCAACAGGCTCCTGGGAAGTTTCCTAGGTGTCTGTGTTTGACCTCAGCATCAGCCTCCATGTTTTTATTCTGCTTGTGACCGGAAGTGTAGTAGGTTCCGTGTAGTAGTAGCCTGGGGAAAGACAGGCTTGACTCTTCCCGTTTTAAGATTAATGAGTATCTTAGAGCCAGCTTTTTTTCCCCCAAAGTCTACTTAAAATTTCAGGTTTGCTTGCTCCTAAATCTTCGTTTATTATTTGTGAGCAAGATGCTTCCAGTGCAGGGGGGCACTTGGGGTGTTTGCTGGTGCCTCACTCTTCACAGATCCAATTTGGGGTACAAGTTTTCACCCTCCCACAACGCTGCTTTTCATCATCATCCTATCTCTTATTTTGGCCCTTCTTCCTGCATTGCTTCTCTTCCCAGATTTCTTATCCCTGTGATTCTAAACATAGTTTCCTCAAAAGAACCAAGTCAGTTAGTCTAAGGGGTAAGGATGGGGAGAAGGATGACAATTCTCAAGAATTCTAGTAGGTTGTTTTTTATTAAGCACATTTTATATTTTCCTGTTATCTATGTAATCTTCTAAGCATTAACTTCAATGAGAACTTTGCTGTGGAAAGCCTTTAGAAGAGTTGGAGACTTTTTTGTTTGTTTCTGCAAAGTTTTCTCTTTTTAATCTGGCAGAATTTTTCTTTTGTTGTTTTGTTTGGTGGCTTGTTTGGTTGCTTGCTTGCTTTTTCTTACCCTCCCGTGGGCCTCACCACCACCTCCCCTTCTGTATTGGCCTCATGCTTCTTGCATGTCTGCAAAGAAAAGGATCTGTTTGCAGGTATTAAAAATAAGGAAAAGGATTCTGGTAATGATACTCTTAACAGGTAAACTTTCTATCCCATAGGGGTTTCTTTAAATAGAAAAAAAGAAGTCATACATAGTCTTTGGAGGAATTGGCTGTAGGTGTAAAAAAGCAGAAGTCCACAGCTTTGCCTTGTCAGTAGGCCCCAGTCCTCCAGAGAGAAACTGTGCTTTTGCCTGCTGGCCAGTGAGTTATCTATAGGTGCGTAAGTGTTTGGGGGGTGGAGGGGGGGGGCTGGGGGTGTATATAAGGATTATGGAGCAGGATCAGGGTATATATCCAAAAGATCAGTAACATTATCAATGTCCTACCTTTTAGGTTCTGTCTAGTTACTTGAGCTTTGAGGATTCTCCTGACTATAACGTAGCCCTCTTGAGAACCTTGAGCAGAGTCTTTTTGGGATTCCAATATCTTGTTAAGTGGTACCTTGCACCTCCTTTTGAAACTTCTGTTTTTCACATCTCTAAAATTCCTTTGATGGGACAGTCTTAAATTGGTGACTTTCATCCCTCATATGGATCTGTCACGCTGGAAACCACAGAAACTTCCTTTCATCTGCCCGGCCCTAAGACTGAAATCTGCATCAACAGTTCCTGTTGAGGGGACTCTCACCCCAAGCATCTGAGCGACAGATGAGGCCAAGATCATACATTACCTTTCTTATAGTGGCAGAGAGGCTACAGTGTTCGTATTGATCTACAGAAGCACTTAATCAATGCCCCTAGTTTTGTTGTCTCTTTGCAACTGTACAAAACAGCTTGAATATTAGAAGGTGAAAGCCTCGCTCCCTGATAACCTAATGAAAGTTTCATGGTAGCACTTCATCAATAACAAGCCTGGCTTAGAACAAAACTGTGTTTTTCATGCTATTGTTGAAGGCTCTCGTGTGCGCTGAAATTGTTTTCATGTTGAGGGTGGCTTCATGAGGGAGATCACTGTGCATAGATACCACGCTGTAGAGGAGGTGGAAGAGAGGACGGATGGGGGCTGGGAAAGCATACTCATGGAAACATCCTGACCTTAACGTTAGCTGTTTCACTCTCCTTCGAAAAAACAGAAAACAAATGTATTACATCAACAGGCGTTTTATAAATGTCATATTTCTACAACTACCACAATAATAGTTTCCATTCTTTGAGGGCCAATGACATGCTAGGAGCATTTTATGTATGTGTAACACTCACTCTGCATTTCTCCTCAACATCTTTCTACCCATACAGATTATATGGCAACCCTACAGTTTGGAGCATTGACCTTCCCCCATCCTTTTCCCCTCCCCCAGTTCCAGGGCAGTCCACTAACTAATCTCAGGTAATGACGGTCATTCCATTTCTTCCACCTAGTCCTGAGCCAGTGAGTGCTTGGGCCCTAACCCAGCTGGGACCAGTGATTTGCAAGGGGAAGGTGTGAGATCCCTGATAGCTTCTAGGAGCATTTCCTCACACTTGAGAGAGAACCTCTGGGAGGATGTTTTCTTGTGTGTGAGAGAAGCCTCGACCCTGTTGGCTCAAGTCTGGGATGGAGCTGGCATATGTGGGAGAGAAGAGCAGGGGAAAAGGCGGGAAACCAAACCAAAGCCACCCCCATAGGACGGCCCTCTCACCTACCCTATTCCTAACAAGAGAGATTTAGTCCAACACATCTCTGCATTCTTTGAAACTATTTGAATTGGGAATTTTGTTACCCCCAGCCATCAGCATCCCAACTGAATCATTATGTTAAAAAATTACCCATTACAGCCGTTCTCTAAGATAGGCACTGTGATGGTCTCTGTTTGAAGATGAAGAAGCAGAGGCTTTGGGGGGCTGCCTCCCCAGGTCCCATGGCTAGTAAGTAGTAGAGCTGAGATGCAAACCTCCTTCTGTCTGATTCCTAAACCTGTGCTCTCCTACCCACCAATCTCCATTCATTCCTAGATCCTGGTAAGCTTTCCATAAGGAAGGGGGTTGGGCAGGACCAAGCCCACCATTTCTTTGCTTTAGAACTGACGTGAATCAAGTCCAGAGTATAGGGCAAGTACTCAGGGACTTCTGCAGTGCACCTCAGAGCTCAGAAGCTGTCCTTAGTTCAAGCACAGAAAGTACCATAGGCCATCGCCCAGAAACCTCTTAGTAGGCAGCACGTTAAGCGGTTTTACCTTTTTATCGACAAATACAACATACATGCAGAAAAGTGCAGCAAAACATAAATATACTATGTAATGGACAATCATAAAGAAAAAACCCCCACCAAGGTCTATTTCGATTTGGCAATTAAGTGTGGGTGGCAAAGGAAATAGTGATGATCGTCTCAAGTCATTCTCCACAGCCTAGTCATGTCATTAACTTTATCTGTAGCATTTGGCACTCTAGGAAAAGAAATGGTGTTTGTGCAGTAACCTATAACCTTTATGCCAAAATTAATAACATCTACAGATATATCCACAAAATGGTTTAATGGCTCCTAGAAAAGAGCCATTAAAAAAAATAAATGAAAGTGAGTTTCTGAATAAGGACGAGAACAGCAATGAAGTTATTATTAGCCCCGTTCTACTTTCTGGCTCTTTGTAGCACCAAATTCTCAGGGGAAAATGGCCTCCAAAGAAATTTCCTGGAAATCCAGAGTGTGGAGTGGTGGCCAGGGCTCTCGGGAAGAGGGGGCAGCTGCCACCCATGGCTTCACCCTTGGCTCCTTTTCTCCTGTTGGTGAGGAATTGGGCCTTTCCTTTGAGAACCAGGGCACACTCGCATTCATGGTGGGCAGTCTTAAGTAGGCACACTTCATTGTGTGTGCCTGTGGTTTAATGATCTTTTTATTTTTCAGCAGATATCCCGCATAGATAAATACCAATTTCTGGTTGTGTGTTATCTCTTGTAATTGATTCTTTATTAGCTCTTTTCAAAGACAGTAAAATAAAACAGTCTGTTTGAGGAAGGCACAAAATGTCCATTGCTGCAAATGAAAGAATAAATAAATCAATGGGCCTTAACCACCACCTTTCATCCCAAAGTGAGCCTTCTGTGACCCTGTATGGTACAGAGTCAGAGGAGAGCACTAAGAAGAGCTCACCGCTGAAAGGAACCCCAAAAGCCTGTGATGTGGAGCCAGCCCCCAACTGGTATGCCCTGTAATTATCAGACAGATTAATCAGGACGTCCCTCTCCAATTCATATTTCCACCCTTATTTAGAGTCTTCAATTAAAAAGACAAAAAATATCTTCCAGCCCCGATAACTCCTTTCATTATTTTAATTACTAAAGTAATCTATTTGATACCATACCTTCCCAGGCAGCCAGCAGATAATTATCTTTGTACACTGCTGAGACCAGCCCAAAGCTGGGCAGGCTTTTTTCTAGAAGTCAGAGCCCACCCTAGTGAACGAAGACAGCGGTCCTTGGATGGTATGTGGAAGAGGAAACACACACACACACACACGCACACACATCCCGTTTGTCTTCCATACCGTTGTATCTGACTTATGTGTTGACAGTGGCAGATTCTTGTCTGGTTGTCCTATATTCATTTACACTTGGAGTGTAATCCAGACAGTGGCCTTCTGGACCCCCTGTCATTGAGCTTCTGTCATTCAGAGTCCCCCAGCCAGGTAGGATGGCAGAGCACTCTGAGTTTCTTCCAAACCTCGATTCGTTGCAAAGAATCTGCCCCGGCCTGGAGCGTCAGTGATGAGTGGGCCACCCTCCAGGGTCTTTCCTTTGAGAGCTTGGAGGAGGAGTGTGGAGGGGGATAGGGGTGCACTTTCTTAGGACAGGGCCTGGCCTTACTCATCCTGTCTAGCATGTAATAGTAGCCAGTGCCACTCTCTGTTAATATGTAGTAAGCCCCTGATGTCTGCCAGGCTCAGAGACTGCAGCGGTGAACAAATTGAAGAGAAAGCACTGTCCACACGTAATTTATATTCTCTGGGGACAGATAATAAAATGAATAACATGCGTAGTATTTTATAGATTGTGGCAAGTGCTATGGGTAAAAAGCAAGGAAAAGAGATAGGTTCTAAGGCAGTTGGGTGCCTTAAGTTTGAGGGATAGATGGCACAGTGGGCACCCACCAAGAGAGGTTAGAACGGTGAGAGTGAGGGGCATCACAGGAGAGAAAATCATAAATTAAGGGGCCAGGTCATACAGGCTTTTGTAGGCCATCGAAACAACACCGGCTTTAATTCTGAATGTAGTGGGAAGGTTTTAGAAGGTTTGGAGCAGAGGTGACATCATGTGACTTAATGTTTTAACAGCATTATTTTGGCTGCTCTAAGGAAGCAAGGGGCGAAGCAGAGAGACCAGTTAGACTATTGGCATACTTCAGACAAGAGAGGGTGCTGGCTTGGATGGTCATGGTGGAGGTGGTGAGATGTGGTCAGTTCTGGATATGCTTTGAAGCTGCAGTCTGTAGGGTTTGCTTATGGGTTATCATGAGGTATGAAAGTCAGTACCATATGGTCACGTCTGCCATGTTCTCTTGGTCACACAGGTGTATGTGGAGTATGTGTGGTCTGATGTGCGAGGGGCTTACACTGGGATGTGAATACAGGTGGCGGGGATCATTGGGGACAGTCCAACAATGTGGGAAGGCGGAATGGACGCTAGAGAGACAACCACCAGTGTCTCCTGCAATGAGGCTCAGAGAAGTTAAGCCACTTGCCAAAACTGTACATGTGATCCTGAGAGACTATCAGATATCACTCTATTGTGAAATAACCTTTTCTTATTGATTACTGAAATATATTGAGTTATCAGCCCATTTTAGATTACTAAGATGCATCTCTTTTTCAGTTATTGAATTTGGAGATGGATTGTTCTAAAAATCTGTGGCTACACCTTCCATTTTCTCCAGTTCTGAGCTCATCCCCTTCTTTACTATTCTGGACGTTATCCTGAACTGTTTCTTGAGATCAAGAGTTTATCTGAAATGACTTCTTCAAATAGTTTCATTCAAAATCTGCCTCCTAAGCCAGTTCCATCCCCTCAAGAAAACTCCCGCTATGACCCCTCTCCCCCTCACCACCCCCCCATCCACTCCTGCCTCTGTCTTCCCAGCATGGGTGCCAGAATCCATGCCTCCCAGAGCTTTGCCTTCTCCCCCCAAGCCTTTCCCATTGGTGTTCTGGAGCTGCTTTTTTACAGCTAACCAAGAGAGAAAATGACCCCTCCCCCATTTTGAGCCAAAGAGAGAAATGTGTGTCTCAGGGACACACACTCTTTTCTATTGAAAAGAACAGTATGTTTGGTACAAAGGACACAGCCACATAAATGCAGAGAATGTAAAGAGGAAATCATCTTGAGAGCTTCAGGAATCACAGCCCTCATGCCTGATGTGCTGTAAGAACTTGACCCTTTTCCTTACCGAGAATGGTAAGGGTCAGGCACGAGGCATCATGGCCACAGGCAAGAATCAGGGGTTAAGAGTAAAAGAGAAAATAAAAAGTACCAACCTTGATTATTCACGCATGCCAAATAATTCACGCATGCATACACTATATCATTTTGTCTTAATAATATGACCGAGGCTCAGAGAGGTTGAACAGCTTGTTCCTGGACACACGACTAGTCACTGACAAAGCCTGAAACAGATTAAAAATAAGTTGGTTCGACTACTGCCTGCCAGTACGAAGTATTTTTCATTCACTCCTTTGGCAAATACAAATTCAGGGCTGTCTGTGTGAATCCTTGCTACTTTGCTTTTTAACTTGCCTGTGCTTAGGCTGAAACATTAATAACAGATTGGGTTTGTTGACGTTTTGAGGAGGACCGATAAATGGCATCCCTCTTCTTCGCTGAACTGAGATATCATTAAGTAGTAGATATAGGAATCAGACAGGTGAGGATCAAAATACCATGTTCATACTGACATGGTGAGATGTGAGGATACGGCTCAGTATATAGCCACAGCTGGGCTCCCGAAGTGACCTTCCCTTAAATCTACTCCCTACCTCCATGGACGGGCAGACATCCTGACGTTGGGCTAGTGTAAAAAGGGCAGCCCTCCCTTTCTCCTCCCCTTCACACTAATCCCTCCCCTGAGGGAGGGTCCCAGGTAGAGGGCCCCCCTGTGAGACACGCCCACAACAAATGAGAAGATCATGTGAGCTCCCTTGCAGACCCAGCCCCACACGTGGGGGCACAGTACACACCAGACCTCTGCGCCTCAACCCTCATGATGAGACAAGACTACAGTGCACTGGAAAGTGAGTCAAGCAAGACGACCTGAGGCATTTACACAGACATTGGCTCTGATGGGAGGCAAGAAATGAAAGAGAGCCAGAGATTAGCCGTATCGAGAGAGTTTCTTCAAGATGGACTTGAGCTTCTCTAAATACTAGTGGGAGGCCCAGAGAGCAGAGGGTGGCAGATCCAAGAGAGAGAAAACATCATTGTCAGACAAGCTCCTCAGAATTTGAAGGCCGTAGAATGCCCATGGTTTTGCTGGGTTTAAGCCAGGTTTTGCTGGGTTTAAGGAGGAGGGACAGGAGAGAAAGAGAAAAGAATGGTACGATGCTGGCGAGGTGTGGGTCTGGTGGCAGAGAATGGAAGGAGTTTCGTATTTTTGCCTGGGAAGGAAGGCACGATCATTTAAAAGGTGGCTATTCAAAGCCTCTCTTTCAACTTTCCAGCTGATCTCTAAGCATCTCTCTTGGTCAGCCCATTCTCACAGTATCGAAGTGTTCCTTACCATGTTGGATCTTGCTTTGCTAAGCACCCTATTAACTAAACCTAGAACTTTTGGCTTCCTTTTTCATACTGAGGTCAACTTCATTAACGTAAGTTAGGGGGACTTTGAGAAGTGAGGCTAGAATTCTAATACCTAATGCAGCCTTGCTTCTGGGTTTAGAGTGTGGACACTCGCTGTCTTATAAATGGTGTTTTGGAAGACAGCTCTCCATAAAGGATCCCACACCCTCTCAGTGATTTTAACTACTTGGGGAAATCATAAAAGTTGAGCCTCTTTGGTGTCGCCCTGGGAAGGAAAGCGAAGAGTAGCTTCAGCCAATAGCTTTGGGCTTCCGTTCTCTCGCTTACAAGGCAAATGGCATCTTCCAGCCCAGGGATCAGGTGCTGCTGTCCTGGACACTTGATGGTGGATGAGTTTAAAAAAAAAAAAATGCAGTAGTTCCCAGCATGCAACTGACACCTTTTTCCTATTAAGCAAAGCAAATTTAAGAATGATCCATATGTGAACTGCTTTCAGTTCTGTCTTCCCCAGCGTTCATTCCAGTGAGAAATCCTTTAAAAGGGAGTTAGTAAATCTAATTCCAATCACGGATCCTTCTGAAGATTCTAAAGTGGGGTATCTCCCTTCATGCCAACTCCAAATTACAAAGTAGATGAATAAATGCTCCCTTGCCTGTTTCTGGTTCGAGCCTGGTGGAAGACTGGGGTTACATGCAGTGCCCCCACCCTGAGATGCCCTCAGGAAGACAGTTCACAGCCCAGAACCCCCATTCCCGGCACCCTTGCTCGATGCCCCCCCCCAAGGGGGCCTTAGACGCACCACATTTGCTGCTTATTTGTGGTAAGCCGTTAATATCACAGGGAAGGATTCTGTCTTGACTTACTTCAATTAAAAAATTATTTCTCCCACCCCGGATTGTGCCCCAGTGCTCTAGCAAACGTTTCTTTTCTGTGGCATAATGGTAAATTCCTCCCACTTATCACTCTATCCATTCTGAAAGATTAAAAATAGTCCTTCCACCAGCTCTGCCTTGGCTCCTCTTTGCAGGGTTTCCCCAAATCCATCGTGTGCCCAGTGGTGGTTTTGTGAAAGGCCAGATTCATTTAATCTCTCCGTTGTGATGTGCAAAGATCCCGAGAAAGGAAAGATCGTGATTTATATGAAACACTTGAGCTTCTTCTCTCTACCCTCCTCCTCCAAGAAGATGTCATAACCAATCCGTCAGTGCTCTGAGCTCTGTGTGTTTTCTCTCCCCTCTAAGCATCAGAGATCTGTGTCGAGTTAGAGCTAAATCATGGGACACATTTAATTAAAAGACAAATGGCAAAATAATGTTGTGGTGGATGCTTTCTAACCGTGGTCTGTTAGGTTTTAATTATGTGTCGTAAATTGTGAAAGCCAATCCACTGCGTGTCTTTGCGTGCTCTGGTTCTTTTTCATCACAAAGAAAATGTTCTCAGCTGCTGACAGGATGGGACTTGGAGTCTGTGCAGAGCAACTTGATCTTACCCGATGGTGACTCAGCAACTTGCCGAATCCAATTAGCAGTTTTGTAGCTACTTACTCAAAAGGACCATAGTAAAGCCTGACTTCAGGCATCTCAAACCCCTGGATCTCCCAGCGAACAACCTGCTTGTTTATAATCAACCAGTTCCCATGGCCAGAGTGTCATAGATCAGGTGCTCGGTGCCATGCTGACCTAGGAACGTGCTTCCTCCAGGGTCCCAGCTTTTCATCCATCCTTGCCTGGGACAGAGACCTAAGCATTTAGAGACTCAGAGTGAAGAAGCCAGAAATCTTAGTGACCGTCTAGTCCATATGAAGGAACAGAGGCCTAACGATGTTAGGTGCTTGCTCAGAATTTCCCGAGTGGTTAGGGGAAAGGCTAGTATCTTAGGAACCCAAACTTCTTGATAGCCTTGATACCCCAAACTTCTTGATGCTGTTTCCCGGTGCCCCACCGCCAGTTTTCTCACCCAGAACCCCATCTTAGGAAAGGGGTAGCAGGGTGTTCTGGAGAGATCCCTGCAGACTCTGCCCCCACTAGCAGAGCAGGTGAAGTAGGCAACACAGTGGTAAGCCATTAAGTGGGCAAATCACCCAATCCCTCTGGGTCTCAGTTTCCCTATTGTTGCCATGGGATTAATGCTGTATAAGAGAGTTTTGAAAATATCTAAGATCAGATACTCAGAGTGTATTATAAAAATACTTAGTCCTTTTTAAACAAAAGTGCCCAAAACAAAGTAACAGTTCAGCCCCCAGAATTTCCCGCTGGCCTGATTTGGGGACGTTGAGACAGAGGGAGGATAAGAGAGAAGGAGAGAGAAAGTACATGTGTTGCATGGAAACGTTATGAATCAAAGTCACTTCTGCAAACACTGAAGAAAGCAGATGGCCAGAGGGGTCTCTGCTTTGTACATCAATTTATTTGGCTGATAACAAAGAGAAAGGGTGCTCCCTCTGGCATTTTTGCTGGAAGGCCAGAATTTATACTTCTCCCTCCATTCCAGCTATAGAGTTCTCCCTGGTGTCTGCCAACAGGACACTAGATCCCTCTGCAACTTTTCTCCTTAGATACTTGTCTGTGCTTTGGGAGTTGCTGTTTCTGCCATTGGCACAGACTTATATGTAGACCTAGAGACTAAGGTAAATGAGCATCTTCTAATGAATTGTTCCTGTGATCGGCTCTGGCACAGAGCTGTCAGTCATCCAGGCCTTTCTTTTGCCTCCCCTTACCTCCCCATGTTAAGACGCTTGTAGGTTTCATGGCTTTGTCTTATCCGTTGAAAAGGGAGCAGCAGATCTGTCTTTTCTCTTTGCTCTATTTTGATTTGTCCTGTGGCCAGAGGTAACTGCAGAACGTGGTTTTCAAAAACAAAACCAACTAGGCTAGAACTTCCAAATCAACTGCAGTCAACACAGCGTTTCACAGAGAGACTCACCAACCACTCCCATGTAGTTTTAATGAAAACCAGTAGTCCGGGTTCAGCCAGCACCGTGGTGATGCTAACAGGGAAGCTGCTTAGACATCATGCAGCCTGAGGTGCTCAAAGGCCAGGAGCAGCATGATGGTGAGGGTATAGTACTTAGCACCTGGAGCCCAAGAAATTTCTTTTAATCTTAATGCTCTTGTTTATTTTTCTCTTCTTCTGTAAATCTAGGGACACATAACTTTTTTATTAATCTAAATAAATGTATGTGCTGCTTACCAAACAAATTAGTTAGCAAAGGTTACAATGCTAATACTAATTATAGTAACTAGTGATTTGTTTTGTTTTGTTTTTAATTATTTATTTATTTGACAGACAGATCACAGGTAGGCAGAGAGGCAGGCAGAAGGGGAAGGGGGAGCAGGCTCCCCGCTGAGCAGAGAGCCGGATGCGAGGCTCAATCCCAGGACCCTGAGATGACTATCTGAGCCAAAGGCAGAGGCCTAACCCACTGAGCCACCCAGGTGCCCCAGTAACTGGTATTATTTTTTAATCAGGTATTTATTTTGTGTCAGGCACTGTGTTGGAATCTTTACACATACATCTATAAGATATAGTGTAGCCCCATGAAGAGGTGTTAAAAATTAGGCTTATAGAGATCCAGCAACTTTCCAGAAAGAAATCACACCCAGCATGTGCTGTCAGCAGGTCTGTGTGCCTCCCGACCATGGGCTCTCAACTCTTCAGCTGTATGGCCTCATGGGGTATTTTAGCAAGTTATTGCTTCTTTGGGAAGCCTGTGACTGATGGTTGGAATGGGAGATCGGCTTTCTGAGCTGCTTACTCCAACTTAGAGCAATTCTGGGACTACTGTCTGAGCTGGAGCTATGCCCGAACACTGTGGCATCTGAATCCTAGCTTTCAGCTGGTTGTGATCCCAGCCATCCTATTAGTCTTTCTCTGAGTAATTACTAATTACTAATTCCTCTTCTTTGATCTGCTCTCTTTTGGAATTCAGTTTCCTTCCTAAAATATACCTTTCACAGGTCTTTAGTGTAAGGTATTGAGCAGTAAACCTCTCATGTTGTCTCACTTTGTCTGAAAGTGTTTTGATTTTGCCATTTTTCTGGAATAACAGTTTAGCTGAGTACAATTGGTACAGGTTGACATTTTGTTGGTACTATTCCATTCACTCCTGACCTCCAGAGCTATTGAGAAGTTGACCATTTCTTGCATTATTCCTTTGTAAGTTCTGTATTTTTCCCCTCTAGTTGTTGTCAAGGTCATCTCTTTGTCCTAAGTGTTTTGCAGTTTCATTACCGTGTGTCTGGTGCAGACTTGTTTCCTTTTACCCCATTCAGAATTTACTGTGCTTCCAGAGTCCGAGGATTTCATTAATTCTGGAAGTTTCTTGCTGTTACCTTTTCAGATATTGCCTCTCTTTGTTCTCTCTCTAGGCTTCTTCTGGTCCTCATATTCTATCCTATGCTTCTTGCCCTCTCTCCTGTCTTCCATTTCTGTCCTTCACTCTGCTGCCTGCTAAATAGCTCCTCAGACCTGTCTTCCAGTTTACTAATTCTTCATTTAGCTGTGTCTAATCTGTCATTTTAACTTTTCCACCCATTTTAAAATTATAACTATATTTTTCTATACATTTTTTGCATGAACCAACTCAGTAAATATAAAATAAACAAAAGTAAATGGCTTTTAAATCTCACTGACAGAAAACTTGGCAAGTACTCAAAGTTTTTAGAGGTCATTGGAACCTCTCTCTCCAGAAAGGAATCTTCCTCACATTCTGAGGGGCAGATGGGAACTCCCGACAAATGATGGTATCTGGGTTAGTACCCCCTTCCATATAAGGATTGTTCTGCACTACAGACAATGACAGGGTCTGCAGGAAGTATGGCCTTTGACACAGAATGAGTCACTGGAGAAGATGATGTTACTATTTACAAAGGATTAGCAATTCAGATCTAAGGCATTCACCTTGCCACTGATTACAAATCTCTAGGAACAGCCACCAAATCAGCCTTGAGTTTCTCACCGGTGTCTGACTATTGGCCGCCTTCAGAGGCAGTATTCACATGGTTGCTTGCATTTTTTATGTGGGGCTAGTTCTGATTTGCTATTCTCTTTTCTTAATGTTCTTTCTTATGGTTCTTTTATGTCTTTGGAGCATTTTAAAATGTTTAAATCCACTTTTAAGCATTTTAAACACTTCTCTGGTTGTTTTTGTGTCTGAAATTCTTGGGGTACTAATCATGTGTTTTTTATCTAATGACTCGGGCATATCATGGGTCATTTCCTCATGTGCTCTGTAGTTTTTGGCTGTGAGGTTGTGTTCTTTGGAGCTTTTCCTGAAGTGATCCCATGTAGCTAACCTTCTCTCCAGAGTGTTCTGCATTTTCCTCTGCCAGGTATCCTAGAGTAGCACCATTCCAGGACCAATTTTATATTGATTTCTCAGCTTGAAGATCTGAGGAATTGTATGTTTTGGATCCAAAAGCCTCTTGTGACACTGGGATTGTGATTCTCAGGGTAGACTCCTTTACATTGTTCTCAGAATCTAAGCAGAGACAAGATTCCTTTGCTCCTCTTTGTGCCAAGGATGTATTTTTCTCCTTAGTCTACTGTTTTATTTGATTGTACCAGCTTTGTGCAGGAATCCACCTTCTTGCTTCATGTGGACAAAATCCTTCATCTCTGTTCCCATGTGGACATTAAAATATAAACTTCAGGTTACAATAACTGATACTTCTCTTTGCTCTAGGCAACTGAAGCATTAGGCACTTACTATTGCACAGGGTTTTTTTTTCCTTTATTTTTTGTACCTGGAGATTTTCACTTGCTTTCATATGATCTATTTAGCTATCTACTTCTTTTCAAAGCCAATGTCTTTGTATGTTATCCAACACATCTGGGAGTATATAGCAGTAGGATCTTTATTTTATTCTGCCATCATTCTGGAACCTTCCTAGCTCACTACTATCTTATTCTGAGCTAGTTGGCATACATGGGAGAGACAGACATATTCTTTGGTCACCTGTTCTAGCAATCTGTCCAAAACACACACTGTCCAACCCTGCACTCATTCCTTTGTCCAGAAAGAAGAAAAACTCAGCATGAAGTATGAAAGGAGGGAACCTAAAGATGTTAGCCCACACTAGTACTTTCTTCAAGGCATGAGCATGATAATGTCACATTGCCCTGTGAGTCCACAATTGAGGTGTCTTGATATTTTTCCTTTGAAAGTAACCCAGGGGCAGTCTTATCAAATCTTGCCTAATTATTTATTATGGACAGATTCAACTTCAGAAGACTATTTTTCCCCACAGTACACCAGAAATGTGAGCTTGATATCTTTATTTTTTTTTTTTGAAGTAAGAAAATACCAAAAAGAAAATACTTGTTTTCAGTGAGTTGGAAAATGGATAACTGTAATTCAATAATATTTTAAAATGGTTTACGGACTCTGACTCTGACTCTATTAGTACTTTCTTCGAAGTTGCTGACAGTGCTTTTTTCACATGACTTCAGTTTTTTCCTAACTGAGGGACTAGTTAAGAACAAATAGCATAGCTTCTGTTTTATTGAGGAAGAGGGGAGACCTGTAGAGGTCACTGGATTTATCCAAGTGGCAAAGATATCTAGGCCACCAAAAAAGCTATGTTGAACCAACCCACTTCCTTTGCCTGAAGCAAAATTGCTATTTTGTGGAAGTACATTTTAGGGCTATTCCTTCAAGTTTCATCAAGGGAACAGCCTTATGAAACTCACTACTGCCTTGAAAATAGTGAGACACTGGCCACTAATAGCAGTCAGTATCCCCAATCCAGGATTAAAAGCATAGCTTTGGAAGCATTTGGATTATTTCAGTTGTAATCCTATGTCTTACCTACTGTTTGAGTGACCTGGGCAAGTCACTTTTAACCTCTCTGAGCTATAGTTTTCTCACCTGCAAAATAGGATAAATAATTCCCATTAAGATAGGACTGTGACAAAAATTAAATAGGATAATGCATGTAGACATACTAAGTGACTGATAAAACATAGCCATTATTAATGAGAAGTTCCCTGTGGGAAGCCCAACCTGAGAAATTTCTTTTAGAATATTATGTTGGGGTAAGTTTTGCTTCCCTAAAGAACTGCAGTCTTCTCTCAGGCACTATGAAATATGGAATGGATAAGGCTTTCTTTTCATTTGGTTTGCAAGTGCTAAAAGCAAGTTTATTATCTCCACTAGTTCAAACGCAACCTGCAGGTCTGGGTTCTGTGTTCTCCAGGTTTGACTGGCCTCGTCAATCTCATATGCTCTCTTATTCTGGCTTTGTTTGTTTTTCTTTTTCCCCCTGTATTTTCTGTGAATGATGAGGCTAAAATGAAACATGAAAGTGCCTAGCACGGAGTACATAGTAGATCACTCTTCCCTTTCAAATGTTTTTTTCTTGGGGCCCCCCGGAGTGGCTCAGTCAGTTAAGTATCTGACTCTTGATTTCAGGCCAGATCATAAGCTCAGGGCTGTGAGTTTGAGCCCTGTGTTCAGCTCTGTGCTGAGCATGGAACCTGCTTAGGATTCACTCTCCCTCTCTCTCTCTCTGCCCCTCCACCCCATCCCTGCTTTCTCTCTCTAAAAAAAATAAAATAAAATGTTTTTTTTCCTTTCTTCTTTCACCCTTGCTTTCTTTATACTTCCTACACTTTCTCTGCTAAGTAATATTTATTAATGAATTTATTCTTTCCCTGTTTTGTGATGAAGTCCTAGCCATATTTCTAAAAGCATCCTATAATATAATTGGTAAATAATATTCGTTACTGGGATATCCCTGGTTAAAAATAGTTAATGGTGGAGCACCTGGGTGGCTCAGTCGGTTGAGAATCCAGCTGTTGATCTCGGCTCAGCCATGATCTCAGGGTCATGAGATCGAGCACCCTATTGGGCACCCATGCTCAGTGCAGAGTCTGCTTGAGATTCTGTCTCTCCCTCTCTCTCTGCTCCTCACCTCCACTCATGCACTGCCTCTCTTTCCTTCTCTCTCTCTCTTTTTCTGTCTCAAATAAATAAATAAATCTTAAAAATAAAGGTACTGGTGCCTGCAGCAGACATTAACAGGCTGAACAAAGTGTGCCTATAACAAAAAGATGAGCAGACCTGAATGAAAAGGAAGTGAGTCCCCACATATTCTGGCCGTGGCCTTCACTAAGTCACTGCATCTGTCTGGGCCTGCACCTGGCTCTGCAGAAGGAGGTGACCACCTATCAGGATTGCCGTGTGGGTCTCAACCAATAAAACTATAAAACCATGTACTATAAAACCATGTGCGTCTAAGGCTCTGGAAGCTGCATCACTTTATAATTGTTAATCTTTCTTATTGTTGCCACTGTTGCTAGTAACAAAGTATTTCAATTTTACAAAGATTGTCTGATGGCAAAGCCCAGAGCTTTCTTTAATTTTATCAATATTTGGAATTTAAACATAGTTTTCATATAAGTGTTACAGGTTCTAGGACACATATCTGTTGGTTTGGTTTCCTCATGTTAGCTCTTCAGGGGAATAGATGGTCTGGGATAATCATGTCCTTCTCTATATGGTAAAAATAAATCCATTAGGGACGTCCATAACTGTGGTATGACTATAAAGGAGTGCACACAAACATTCCAGCAACTTCTGAGTTGTTCACTGACACTTGCACAGGACACCGCTCTGATCTACCCATTTAAGTTAATTGCCCTTTTATGTAGCCTCATGGCTCCATGTACCTCTTCTTCAAGCCCAGTAGGGTAGTAGCAGTTTATATTTCTTTCTAATTCTTTGATTAATGCCCATATTTTATGCTAGACTTTGAGCTTCATGAGGTCAGGTCTGTTTCGTTTTGTTTTATTCTACCATTAGGTCCTTATACCTGGCAAAATGCATGACATATATTGGATAGTCACTTCATCTGTTGGATGGATGGATGGGTGGGCAGATGTATAGACAGACATTTAATCTCAAAGACAGTGATGTCCAACATTATATGTGCTGCCTCCAACGCTGACTACCAATGGTCCTGGGAGTCCCTGCCAGGGCTGTTGTGGGACAGAATCCAGCACAAGTCAAGAGAAACATAGGACGCACTTGTCAGCTTAATGTAAAGGGAATCTCGCTCCCAACCTGCACTGGGAAAGCCTGAAATGGGCATCCCCAGAAATAATCCAGCAGAAGGCTTTTTAGAAAGTGCTCAAGCATGGGCCAGAAAATCTTTACAGTCCCATGTCTTGGATTCTGTGATTCCATAAAATATGTTGCTTGTGTGATGAATCCTTAACCAAGATATCACTGCTGTACTCCAGCCTAGAATACTATGGATAGAAGAAGCTCGTCCTAACAGCCAAGTCTCTATTTTGTCACTCTCTCCCTCAACCTCCCACTCACTATTTGTCAAGACATAGTACTGTTAATTAGACCCAGAGACTCCCTCCTCAAAAACGTTTGCAAAATAACTCTAAGTCACTAGAAATATATATAAATTTCTCTTTCCTAATACTTCCTTCATAGTTAGACACTGAGTCTTTCTTAAAGTAATTAGCACATTTCATCCATTACTCACTAAAGAAATTTATCTATACAGCGTAACACAGTTATGAGTAATTCTACTTATAAATATGGGATTGAGGATAGATCTGTAGCATACCCCCTTGGTTGGGTGGCTGTTACTATCAGATCGGTGACATGGTAAACCATAATATCTGAGCAATCCTCTATTGTTTGGGGGGAGTAAGATTTGAAGTTCGCTGAGGGCCAGACTCTAGATACAATAAAACTGCCCAGAGCAGTCAAGATATTACAGAGACATGATCCTAGACTTTGTTGTTTTGGTTGATTGCTTAATGATGCATTTTCACTTGAGGCTTCTGAACCAGAACATGAGGCCCTCCTCTATAATCCCCACCCACTCTGCAGCCTCCTCCCCGACCAGTTCTGTACTATAGAAAGGTATAGACCCATACCAGCCACTCTGAACTACTCACCTCTCCTCAATCTGTCCATGCATGTCGGTGCTTCTGTCTGTGCCTTTGCAGAAATGACCCTTCCCTCATACAGGGTCAGTCACTTCCTGTACATGCTGTGACCAAAGCTGGCTTCCTGCTGTGATTGTAGCCTTCTCGCAGCAGATCATGCATCCTCTGGACACCTCTTCCCTGGATCATTTGTCCCTGCAACATACACTCAGCAATTCCGCATTGAAATGGAAGAGGAAAAAGATACTGAGCGCCTCCCGGCCAGTACTTGTGTCATTTTGCCAGCTGGATGCACCCCTTGGCCTTCACCTGCAAAAATCCTAATCATACTTTAAGATCTAAATATAATCTCATCTCCCCTCCCAATCTTTCTCACTGCTAAGCCATTTACAGTCCGTGTCATTCATTTAACATTTAGCATGAATAGCTTTGTCCTGTTGGTGTATTTCCATGTATAAATGTCTTAAACCTCAAATAGATGGTAATCTAGCCTAATCCTTCTTTTTGTATTATTTTGGGATACTTCTTCCCTCTAACACTGCCACTGAGTTGTGCACAGAGAAGCCACTCTATGAATATTTATATATTGATCAAGCAGTTCGTATTTTGTATCTCCCACAATGTCTGCCTCAGCACAGGATAAATAATTACTGATCAATTGATTGAGTTGGAAATGTAGCACTTCACCTACCACAAATCTTCTGTTTTGTAACCTGACTCATCCACCAAAGTGTCAACACATTTGGGAAGCTGCCATGTAACAGTAGAGAGTTAAAGTTAGCTCTGTTGACTTTGGCTTGGCAGACTAAGCCAGGGAGAAAAATAAAACCTCTTCCAAATTTTCCACACAACCAAAAAGCACAGAGCTTTGGAAATCTGTGCAAAATGAGCCATTACTCCAAGCTGGTTAGAAGTGTGTGAGGATGGTTTGGAAAACTATGGAATAGTTGACGAGAATTATTCAAATGTGGTCAAACCTCGTTGTAGCTTTATGAGCAGGATATCATAAAAATTCATTTGTGTGAAATGCAGGGCAGCTTAGTAGCTAGGTTAACAAAATCAAAATGAACCATTTGGGAGGACAGAGACCAACCATGTTACACCCTTGCAACAGTCCTGCCACATGGATAGCAATAATTGGGGGATGGGGGTTTGTTCTTGTCTTCTGTTTATTTGTTTTTAATATAAATGTGAATTCCCAACCTCCATTTCTAGTAATAGTGAACTAGGTTATTTGGGCCAACCCTTCTCAAAATTTTTTTTTTTATTTTAATAAAATATACATAACATTGACCTTTTTCACCATTTTAAGTGTACAATTCTGGGGCATTAGGCACATTGACACTTCTGCACAACTATCACCACCGTCCATCTCCAGGTCTTCTTTATCTTCCCAGACCCAAACTCTATCCCCATTCAACACTAACTCCTCCTCCTCCCTCCCCCAGTCCCTGGCAACCACCCTTCAACTTCCTGTCTCTATGAGTTTTCACAACTCTAGAGACCTTATATAAGTGGAGTTCTATGATTGATCTTTTGTGTCTGGCTTGTTTCAGTTACTATGATGCCTTCAGTTCCCTCTGTGTTGTAGCATGTATCCAAGTAGGGACCCATTTTTACAGATGGGGTGTTGAAGCTCCAATAATTCATCTGAGGTCTTTCTGTGTGGCCCAGAGTAGAGGCTCTATAATCTTCAGTTACATAAATAATAATACCAATCAGTAACTCTAAGTCTAAACTATGCTAAACCCTTAACATGTATTATTTTCATGCAGTTTCTTCAAAAAACGCTATGAGTTCATTATCTGTATCTTGGAATGAGAACCTGAATCAGATTAAGAACTGGCCCGAGTTCCTCTAGCGGAGAACTCACGGCACTGGTTAGTCTCTGTCTTGGGCCTCTCCATAAAAGATTCTATTAGACGATTTCCCCAAAGCAATTATTTTCCTATGTGCATGCATGTGGAAACCAAGAACATGGGCCCCACTCCCCAGGAGGCGTGAGCATGAACTCCTTCCTCCTGAGGAGCTTGGCGTGAGACCCTCATTGGGAAGTACCAGGAGAAACTACAGAGATTGATGTGAATAAAACCCTGGGGGTACTTTAAAACTTCCCTGAGGACTTGACAAGTGTTTGATATGAAAAAGCATTTCTTGCCGGCAAAATGTGTGTCTCTGAGGAGCTCTCGAGTTGCCAACATGCAAGCTGACTGGGAGCCGGGGTGGTAGGTAGGTTTGAAAGCAACTCTACTCAAGCTGCACCCAGCAAGTCCCTTTTTCCCTGGCTCTGACTCTCCCTCCATCAAGGCCTGGATTGGAGTTGTCTTTCCCAAAGCAGTAACTGTCAGAGGAACCATCTGGTTTGGTTTCTTATGACTGACTCCCAGGAACAGAAATCCCTCTGGGAAGAACCACAGCAGCAACAGCAGTGAGAGGCAACTCTGATGCTAGCTGGATAGGAACTGGGGGGAGGGCCCCGCTCCAAATGGCCTACCAGGGAGCCTTGGGCCTAAGACCTACTGTTCTGAGAATGAGAAAGGCTAACCTCTTCGTTCTGGAGAGTATTGGGTGGGAGTTGGGGGGAGGGTAGTTCGTGAAGAGAGGCTAAAAGGTGTCCAGAGTGTCTGTTACAATTCGAGGTCTACCTTCTACAGGGAGACTTTCTTAGTGGGCTCTTTCAAGCCATAATCCAACCCGTTAAGCCAACTTCCTTCCCTCTTGCTTTGATCACTAATATCACTAATGCATCTTGTGTCCACGCGTCAGCCTATCTGGAAATTGCCCCAGATTGGGGCCCCCTGCTCTTTCATTCCATCCAGGCTCACACATACTGCTCGCTGGCTGGCTCATTTCCTCCACATGTGCACTTACTCTAGAAACTCCTCTGTTCTCTGCACTAACTCTTGGAAAGTTAGACCCTGAAGGAGCTTCAGGCCCATTCAGTCCAGGCCTCTCACTGGGGAGGCCACATAGACATTGCTGGGGCTTGACTGGGAGCTAGGTCTCCTGCCTCCCACACCTTGTATGTTCACCACAGAAATGATTACAACAAAGTGCCAGAGGGAAGAATCGTTTGCTAAAGGAGCATGTGAGGTGGGGAGTGCGGCATGGCTGACCTCACACGGCAAGCACCAGGCTCCTCACGGCCTTGAGGGAAATGGTTCTCCATTGGGCTCCTCTCTGGTGACAGAAGGACCTTGGCAGACCACCAGTCCCTGGATGTGAGCTGGTTGAGTCGGGATTCTCCTCACTTGCTTATCTCTGTCCAGCTCAGTGCCTAGAGCACGCTGTTTGTGGACAGACTAAAGGAATCTGTGAGGAGACCAGTGATTACCCCTTGAAGCTCAAATGTTCTCAATCTCTGTTAAAAATTCAAGCTCCAGCCAGCGACCAGCTCATTTTTGCCAATATCCCAACGCAGTGAAATCCCAGCACCAAAAAGAATGTTCGGACTCTTTCTTTAAACTTCCTTTAGTGAGATTTGCCCTCTCAAACTCAGACATGGGGCTTCTCATTTATTTTGCCGACAAGTAGAAGCCATTCAAGTACATAAGAGAGAACTTGTGTTTACCTTGAAAACTACAATTGTCCATATAGTCTCTTCTCTCCTCCAGGGAAATTTTCTCATCCTGAAGGTTGTGCCCGTGGGAGACTGGAGGGCGGGGGGTGGCAGCTTCCCAATGCCCAGCCCGCTGGGTGGGATGGAGGGTGGACAGGAGCTGCTGCTGCAACACCCACCCCCGCGCCCCAATCCCATGCTCTTCCCGCAGCTCTCTGGATCCCCCGCGGTTCCTTGGCTTTGCAGCCTGCCTTTTATAGGGCTCCTTAAGCAGGAAAGGCCTTTATTAAAAACCATCTCTGTCCTAGGGCTTCTCAGTTATGCCTCATGTGTGGCTTGTGCCCTCCGTTAGTCACAGGGCAGAGCTAGAAAGGAAGACGGCTCACGCCATCTCGTCTTTGAGCAGGAGGATTAAAGATATTACCCTTCTCAATAGCTTGCAAACCCTGTCATTTCCTAGGGGAAGTTGGGGTAGAAGGAAGAGGCTGGGGGTGGGACAGGAAGAGAGGAGGAATATGCTGGAGCACGAGGCATGGTACTTAATACTTGGGCTCTAAAACCCAAATTCCCTAGATTGTGTGTGTTTGTAATGAGGTGAAAATTAACCATTTTTAAAGTGGGCGGTTCAGGGGCATTTAGTACATTCTCAGTGTTAGGCAATCACACTACCTACCTAGTTCCAAAGCATTTCCTTCACCCCAGAACAAAGCCTCATACCCACTGTTCACCTTAAAATGGCCAGTGATCTTCCCAGCAAACCGTGTGTTTATTTGGGAATAAAAGAGAATTATAGTCCAGAACAAGCCGGCTATGACACAACCATAGGCAAGTCCCACAAATGAAAGAGAAGAAGGAGAACTTGAGAGGGATAAATCCTCTTCTTTATGGGGAAGAAGGAGGAGTTGAGCGGGGTCGTTTTGGAAAAAGTCCATTGGAGAGAAGTGAGAGTTTGGGGTGATGACGGTTTCTCACTCACTGAGTTTTCCTGACCCGCAGGTGGTGGGTCCCTTGAAGGAGATGTGATGTAAATCTTTGCCCGTGGGGGCCTGTCACTGATGACTGTTGACTGGCGAGACCCTTCTGCTGGGGTCTGTAATAACGGACACTTCTGTTGGAGTCTGTGGTTGTCAGTTCTTCCTGTAACTGACATTCAGTGGTAGGGCTCCTCCTGCTAGGCTCCCCTTCTAGCCTCCCGGCCCCTTTACTTTATTAAGCTGTTTATGCCCATATTCCCTTCCCCCACCCTCTGGAAACCACCAGTCTGCTTTCGTCTGTATGAATTGCCCTCTTCCGGATGTTTCATGTGGTTGAAATGATGCAGTACGTGGTCTTCTGTGCCTGGCTTCTTTCACGTGGCCTGCTTTTGGAGGTTTATCCACACTGTAGCAGGTGTCAGCACTTCATTCCTTAAAGGACTGGATAATACTCCATGGTGTGGATATACCATATTTTGTGTATCCATTCATCCACTGATGGCCACATCCCCTGTTTGACTGTTTTAAGTGGAGCTGCTGTGAAAATTCTCATACAAGTGTTTGAACACCTGCTTTCAGTTCTTTTGGGTATATGCCTAGCAGTGGAGTGGCTGGGTCATAGGGTCATTCTCTGTTTAACCCTCTGAGGTACCACCAGACTGTTTTCCACAGTGGCTCTACCATCTACATTCCTGCCACATTGCCTGGTTTCAAACCCAGCCCTGCCACTTAGTAGTTGTTTCAAGTTGGGCGAGTTACTTTGCACTCCGTGCCTCAGTTTCCTCATTAGTATAAATCAGGACCGTAATGCTATGTACTCCGTGGGGTTTGGATGCTTCCAGGAGTGAACACCTCCAGAGGGCTTGGAATGGTGCCCAGTATGCAAGACTCACTACAGAAATGTTTCCTGCTGCTGTTACTGAGATATACTGAGGGTCATGGCAGATACAAGACTGGGAAGTTTCTGACTAAAAAGGTCCACATTGGGTGGTACAAAAGAATCATGGGCTCTCTAATTTGCATACTTGGAGTTGGCACTGAGGGCATCCCTCCTTTGAGAGAGTCTGTCTTCATACCTACTCAGTGATAAGCCACAAGATCCCTCTTTTCTGTGACTCCATGGTTCTTGTGGAGAGCCCGCTCCTCTAGGCTGAGGAAACTCATGACCAACACCAACTCCACTTCTTCCAGTTCTCCAGCAAGCACAAGGAGGGCAGGAGTGTGTCCCAACAACTAGAAGCTCCAAAAAGAAGTCCCTAGAAAACAGAGGGCCACCTGGGCAGCTCAGTCAGTTAAGCATCTAACTCTTGATTTCAGCTCAGGCTGTGATCTCAGGGTCAGGGAATCCAGCTTTGTATCGGGCTCCACACTCCGCATAGAGTCTGCTTGTCCCTCTCTCTCTGCTCCTCCCCTGGCTCATGTGTGCTCTCTCTCTCTCTTTCTCAAATAAATAAATGAAATCTTTAAAAAAAAAAAAAAAAGGAAGTTCCTAGAAAACAAATAAAAGTAAATCTTCTCTCTCTCACCAGTAATGTAAGGAAAAGGCAAAACTGGTTGATTTTCAGCTGAATCTACTGAATTACCATCAAATATTCTGCCAATTTTATTTCTCTCAATTTATAAAATTAATCCATATGTTTGTGATTCATTTATGCCTCACTCATCGAAATGTTTTCTAAAAGCTGTTTGAATCCCACGAATCCTGATGGGGGCCTTCTCCAAAGCACATAGAAGCAAGATGATAAATTTTTCCCATTCATCTTGGGTTGGAAATCTCGGCTTGTCGAGCAGCCATATTACCAACTCTTAAGCAAGTAAGAGACGCCAGAGTGAACTGACGAGAACGTGTACTAATTAATAGTTGCCACCAGGATCCTCTGGCCTCACACTCGTATAGCACTTCATAGTTTGCAGAGCCCTGTCACTTTCTAGATAGGTCTCTACAACCGTTTGGAGAGCTTGGTGGAGTAAGGCGCTATGCTGTTAGCTCTTTCAACAGAGAAGGAACAGAGACCAGGAAAGGTGTATCGAGGCCCAGAGATGGAGGGGCCAGTGCTAGGACCCTGTGCTCAGAAGGGGCCTCTGTGTCCCTCCCTCAGGCAGGGAATTAGAAGGGCTGGCACAGGATCCTCTTGCAGGGCTCGGTGCACCCTCCCCGCACACACAGGAAACCATCGCGCCCTTCCACGGTCCCCACGTCACTGACAATCTGGGCCCCCAGATCGTGAGGCCGCACTTGTTCTCATAAATGTTTGCATCACCTTCCGGCATCTACATCTCCTCCACCCTCCTTCTCCCTCCTTAACCCATTGCTCCTCTTCCAGAAGCTTCCATCTCTCAGACACTCGGGATGTTGCCGCGTCCTTTCTTGGTGACATCAGGTTGGAAGAAAAGCCTGTGTTCTGCACCCGGGGGAGGCTGGGCGGGGGCTTCCCGCAGCCACTAGAGGCCTAGTGCAGGGCCCAGTGCAATTAGCCATTGGGCAGTCCTTCTGCAGTGGACAGTCTCTTAAGGGCCCTAGCAGGGCAGGCCTTGTCCTTCCAGCAGCACTGCGTCTGCAGCACAGAGGCCTGTGGAGAAAGCCTCTTGTCCTCAGAGTATCTGTGGCTTGTCACATGCCTCTGTGGAGACCAAGTTCTGCAAAAGTCTCCACCACCTGGACCTTGGAAGCATGTCTGTCTGGCACAATTGTATGCTTTCCGTGGCCTACAGGGGTGTGAAGAGAGTGATCTCGCTCAGCCTTCGGGGACGGTCCTGGCCTTGGGACCCCAGTGTGCCTTCCACACATGATTGTTTCCTGTGCTGTGAGAAGGGTGGAGGCATACCGGCCTTGGCTCCTCACCCTGTCTGCTTCTCAGAGTCCTCTGGGGAGCCGACGGAAAACCCAGAAGCCAGACCCTGCATCCCAATTGCTGGACCATAATCTCCAGGGCTCGGAGACCCCTAAGAAGTGCCCTTCCCCTGGGGACTTGAGTGCATCTGGGCCGGCGGGAACTTGTTTGTTCAGGTCCGTGTTCCCCTAACACCACTTCCCACGCTGCACACAAGAGGTGCAGGCTGTTGTGGCGAGTGATGTCTCCCTACCACCCGGATCCGATCCTCAGCTCCCCACTGGGGTCGGCCTGCTCGGGGCCGCCAGCACGGCTCCTGCAGGCAGCAGGCACGCCTGTCCCTCACTCACCTGCCTTTCTCTTTCGCTCCCCAGGACACACAAGATCAGCCACTGCTACCGCATCACGTACCGCCACATGGAGCGGACCCTGTCCCAGAGAGAGGTCCGGCACGTGCACCAGGCGGTGCAGGAGGCCACGGTGCAGCTGCTGGGCGTAGAGGGCAGGTTTTGAGGCCACCGCCTGGACCAAGCTGCCGCCGCTCAAGGCTCCGGGGATTTGTGGGAGAGAAAAGGCTACTGTTAGTGGATGGGGGCATCTGTCATGTTTTGATAAGTGGGTCAGTGTTGGGACTTTCAGAAAATAAAGGATCGCTCCTAAGAAGCTGTTGACATAGTATTTGTCTTTTATTTGGGGAAAGAGGGAAAAAAGAAGCAATAATATAAGAGATCCCTCCTCTTCCTTGAAAAAGTGCTTTGCCCCTTGGTGCTCAGTGTGGTTAATTGGTCCCTAGGGTCCATTAAAGTATAAAGACCAGGCGTGATTTCTGGCCTGTCAGGCCCTTCCACCCTTGTAATGAGTGAAGACACAAAGAGACATCAGAAGTTCCAGACACCAGAAGATTGTTTGAGTCTGCTTCCATGCTTGCTTTCTTCTCTTCGTTTTCTGCTTTGCAAAGGGCAGGCTTCACACAGGGCACTAATGAAATGCCAGGGCCCCCCTCAAAAGTGAAGGCAGTCACGTGTCTGAATGGGGCAGGATAGTTCTTGTTTTTCATAAACCCGTGGCTTGGAGCCAGGCCTCTTGGCCCAGGGCTTGGGCTCAGCTTCCTTCTGGCCCAGCAGTGAGGAAGGAAAGGAGCAAGAGCCACCCCAGAGGCTGGGAGGCCCACAGGAACCCCGTCCTTGAACCCCTGCATTCATTGCCTCACAGAAGGCCCGTGCTTCCGGAGACGACCTTTAAGGAAGAATATGGGACTTTGATGTCCCCCCCCTTTTCCATCCCAGGCACTTTGTAGTCTGCCGGCCTCACTCCTGACCATTTTTAATAATCAAATTCCATCCCTGGCAAGATGCTGGAGGCTGATGGAGGACTGCAAGGGCTGAGATAAATATTTGATGAGGGGTGGCCATTATCAGCTAGTGGCGTGGGGGGTGGGCAGCTGCTCTCAAAGGGAAGGAATGGGCTTTCATGTCATTCTACCTTGTTATTCATTTGTACTTTTCCTTTGGATTTTCGAGGAATTAAGGAAGCAGAACCCCAACTTCTGCACCCAGGCTTGGAATCTAACTGCTGTCCAAGGTCCTGGGGTCCCCTGGATACAGTTCCTTAAGTGGCTAGATCCGAGTGGGAAGGCACAATATGATTCGTAATGTCTTCTTCAGTAGCGTTTGCTAGCAGACCATTTCTGCTCCAGTCTTAGGCTGCATTTCCAGAGGTCCTATTCATCCCCAAGACCTGCTAGGCATTGATTAATATTCTCCAATAAAACAAGTTAGGTGGGTAATACCCAGACAATCAGGGTGCCGCCCCCTGGCCTTGAGCCAGAGCAAAGATTTGTCAGATCCTGTGCTTGGTCCAAACCCTCTTCCCCGGGCCTGGAGAAGTGACATTCAGAAGGCTTCACAGAGTGCTGTTCTGAACATCCCTCTCAATACACTATCAGTTATCTAAATTGTGCAAAGGAGACACTGAGCCCTAAAGGAGTCACAGGACTTGACCAGCAATGACACCCAGGCGGTGGCCGGCCTCACGCTCAAGCCTGCTGCGTCCAGATTAGTAACCTCCATCTACACATAAATTGGTTGGTGGTAGGGTCTGTGCCTCCCTCCCTCCGGCTCCTTGGGTCTTGGTTCCATTTGGAGAACGCCAGCTGCATGGGCTCCACTCCAACGGTCTGGCACTCACGCCTAACTGCCCCACCCCAGAGCCCAGGGAGAAGCCGGCTCTTGACTTTCCATGTGGCCCCCACCAGAGAACACGTAGCAAGAAAGGAAACAATAAGAAAAGCCATTTAAGCCATAAGATGAATAGCACTTTGCAGCTCAAGAACAGAGAGCTCTGTATAAAGTCAAGCACAGTGACTAACACCAGCACCAGCACCGTGAGCCTCAGGGGTGCTCGGGTCCCTCCTTTGTATAATAGGAGTAATAATAGCACCTGTCCCCGAGAGTGCTAGCAAGGGCCTGATGAGATATCTCATGCGCTCTACTTCGTGTAGAACCTGGAGCCTAACGAGCCAGCAGTAAATGACACCTGCTCTGATCGTTATTCAGGTGGGAAGAGGTAGAACTGTGCAATATTCGAATGGGAACAGATCCTGGAGGCGGGGGCATCTGGGTGGTTCAGTTGCTTGGGCGTCCAACTCTTGGTTTTAGCTCAGGTCATGAACTCGGGGTCATGGGATTGAGCCCAAGGCTGTGGGATCAAGCCCTGCTTTGGGCTCCATGCTCAGTGGGGCGTCTGCTTGGGATTCTTTCCTTCTCCCTCTAGCCCACCCCATTTTTCCTCTCGAATAAATAAATCTTAAAAAAAAAAATCCTGGAGAGCAGCCATATCTCTCCCTAGATGAGTATAGATGTGAGGACACTAGCTGGTCAAGAGGACGTACCCAAGGGCATAGCTAAGTACCGTAGAGCTAGGCCTAGAACCAGGCTTTCCAGAGCCATTTTCCACAACACCATACCGAATCCGACATCTTAGCACATCCTCAGGTGTAAGGCCCATGAAAAGCCTTGACCCTCATAAGAGTCAGGAAGGCTCAGGCTAAGGTCGCAGCCATGTCCTGGAGCTGAGGACCCACTACATTTGCAGCCCACACGTCCCAGATGCCAGCCGGACAGAGGTCAGCAGTCTCTGGCTACTCTGAAGTTCATGGAGATAAATTCTGTGACCAGCTGCAGCCTCAGGGGGCAGCCTTGCGGGCTCCGCAGACATTCGTCACTTTATCCCCTCCCCACTCCTTCCTCTTCCTGCTGGTGACCCCCTGCTGACCTGATTCCCCAGCAGCCTGTCATTCTTGGAATCAACCAATCCTCCCAATGCTGGCCCAATGTACCCGACCATGGGCTGGTGGGCTGGCAGACAAGAAACAAGAAAGGGAACCCAAAGGACACATGGCAGCTTCCAAATGGCCACACGCTGACTCTGCTTAATGAGACACCACAGTGGACATGCTGTGTCTTCCGTCCTCGTGCCTGCCAGGAGCCCACCAGTCTTCCCACTGAACACCGTCACTCAAACAGCACTTGTGGGCCAACTAGCCAGGGCCGTGGGCCCCTCCCCATCTGCAGGTCAGATACATATTTTTCCGGCGCCTGGAGGGGGCATAACAGTGGTGGTGGAGTTGATGGAGCTAACGTTGTGGTCTTCCGGGCACGATGCTCCACCTTTGTTCGGCCGTTTAGAGTGGGGGACTGATGTTCTGTACAATAGTTGGAGCCATGGAAAGAGAAACCAAGTCCTTTCTTCATGGAATTCACATGCATCCTTACATTCCATCCTCGCGAGCCCCTGTGGCTCATCCCGTTACCATCTCAACTCCAAGGGCGAGATTAACTGTGCAGGGACATGTTGCAAAGCCAGCACTGGAGAAGGTAGGTCCTCCTGACTCCCAGGCCTGTGCTCGTAATGTTGCCTTCCACTTCTCCCTGTGCATCTGCCCAGGCCCTGGGATGCTGATAGTCAGGGTGGGGAATTCCTTCTGGACCCAGGCAGAGGCAACAGGCCATCATTGTGGAGACATTACCAGCAGGGGCTTCAAGCTTCAGGACAGCGACAGCAGCCAGAGACAAACCACAGGACCTCTCAGTGAGGGGCTAGGGTCTTTGATGTAGACCCTCACGACCAGCCACGAGTTCTATGTCAAAACTGCTACAAGCCTGATTTTATCCCCTGATGCTCAAAGCCTTCAATAGAATTTACACTTGTAGCCATAGCTGCTTCTGGATAGCAGGTCAGACTCAAGGTCACTGTCTGAGCTGAAGAAGTCAGCTCCTGAGTGACAGAGGAGAACCCCAAACTAAAATATCTAGGACCCTATGAGAGCAATCCATGCTCCTAGGAGGGTGTCCTAGTACCGGGGACGGGGCAGTGGGACAGCAGGATGGGAGGTAATGTGGTTATTTCTGACCTCAAGGTCACATTGATTTGGAGATTTCTGGGTGGCTTCTGTACCCAGAAATGCTATATTGCTTTAAAAGCAATCAATGGCAACCAGAAAGCCAGTGCCCAATTCAAGGGCAGGGGTTCAAGGCAGATTTCCTGTGATGTTGACCGGACCACCCTGCTCTGGGACTTTTTCTCTCCTACCCCTAAGCCCTGTGGCTGTTCCCAGGAGGAGAGCAGTGCAGGGTTGCTCCACCAGGTACAGGGCCAAGCCCGAAGCTGGGGTCTAGGTCTAAATCCAGCTCTGCCCCAGATGGGTCACCGGGCATCCCCAAGACTTACCACTGCACTAACATGGAGGTGACAGTCCCTGCCCATTTTACTGCAGACTGAGTATGAAATGCATAGCTCAGCAACCAGTAAGAAAACTGGGTATAAAACTCTCAGTATTTTCTATTAGCCTCATGACCACTCTGAAAGTCATCACATTCTGTCTACTAAGAAGTTGAAGACTTCAAACTCAAGGCCAGGACCAAGTCCTCTAGTGAGTGACTAACAGAGCTGGAATTTAAGGCCATGTTTCCAGAGGACAAACGCGCATGACCTTTCCACCGTGCAGTCGTCTGCCAAGCACGGAAGAAAGACAAGAACACTGAGACAGCACACGGCCTCCTGCAGCTGCAGCTATAAAACTCGGAGTATCCTCTGTAGCCTTCTCTCTCAAAATGAAGTCGTGTGTGTGTGTGTGCATTTCCCTGTGGTGCATACAAGCCTTATAGAGGGCTTGGCGTTCTCACAAATCAAATGATGGAAGGGATGCCAGGCACTAAGTAATAAAGGCAGGCATTTTAGATGGGTTACACGACAGGGATCAGTCCAGAATGAAAATTAGGGTGTTACACTCACTCTAGAGCAGCGCTTCCCAGCCCCTGATCCCTGCCACACCCTTGGCGGGTCTGGCCACGGACGCAGGTGCACCCGGGTTTGCATACAGATCGAGGCTCGCGGGCGAGACAGCGGCACCTCGTCCTTCCCGGCCGAGAAAGGATTTCGGGATGCAAGTGTGTGAGCTTGACATTTTATAGAAGGAACTTGAGAGTCTATTTTTAACATCTTCTAACCTAGCAAGAGTGAATTATTTGAAGCCATCTATACTTTATTAGTAATAAGAAATAACTCGGGTGCCCCAGCAACTCCAGGGGGAAAGAAAAGTCTTTTCAACAGTAATAGCTGGTTATCCACATAAGACCAAAAGAGGAGAATCTCAACCCCTACTTCACACCACACACAAAAAATAATTCGAGATGGAGTGTAGACTTAAATGTGAAATCCAGAATTTGTCAGGCTTTAGGAAGAAAACATAAGGGACAGTTCCTGTGACCTTGAATAGGCAAAGATTTCTTAGAAAGGACACAGAAGGAACCAATAAAGAGAAAAATGACAAACTGGATTTTTTCAAGATTTAAAACTCCCACTCTTTGAAACACATCATTAAGAGAATAAATAGGCAAACTGCAGACTGGGAGGAAATATTTACAACCTAGGTTTCATAAAGACCAAAGATCCGGAATACACAAATGGTTCCTACAATTCAATAATTAAAAAAAAAAAAAAAAAACCCTTTGAATAAAATGGGTGAAGACTTGAACAAACACTTCATGAAGAGAAGATTTATAAATGGCCAAGGAGATGAAAAGGTACTCAGCCCTCTCAGCTGTCAGGAAACGGATTTTTGAAGTCACGGAGCAGACAGAACTAATCTTCAGTGCCAAACGCAGATAGATCAGAGGTGGCCTGGGCCTGGGACGTGATTGACTGAAAGGGGTACACGGGGCATTTTTAGGAGATGGAAATATTCTCTGTCTTGAGAGGAGGGCAGTAACGCGGACTAATGCATTTGTCAAAACTCCTCAAACCATCCACTTGAAGATCTATGCCTTTCGCTGTATGTAAATTATAGATGTACAAAACAAAGAGAAAAACTATTATGCTGCATGTCATGACCATACGAATGCTGTGGCTTGGAAGCAGAGGAAGCCTCAGATTCTGGAACAGATGGGCAGAGAAGGTTCTAGAAGGACACGGGGGGCAAGATCACCCCAGAGTCCATGGTGCATCTGGGTGTGCAGCGAGCTCTCTGCAGGAGGCTGGCAGCACGTGCAGGCGAAGGTGGAGGAGCACGGGTGCAAGCCCAGGCCTGCCCAGGACACAGGTATGAAATGAAAGAGCCCTCAGTGCTGTCTTTGGAGTCGGGGGTGCACGCAGGGGACTGGCCAGTGGACTCAGTGGCACAGAGCGGAGGGAAAAGATAGGACCCGAGGGCTGCTGGTAGAACCTCTGGTTTAGCCACGTAGCTGCTCCCCAATGTCCTTGGAGCTGGAGCAGCATGGTGATGTGAGCCACACTGCCCCCTGCTCCAGGTGGGACGTGGAGCTTATAACAAACACAACCTGTGCCCACCTTCCCCCCGGTGGTAATCCCTCAGGATCACAGGGAAACCAGGCATGCCCACCTCAGGCATCAGAGCTGAGCTGTGGCTCTGCCGCTGAGTAGCTGGGTGACCCTGAGGACTTCCCGAGCCTCCAGGCTCAGTTTCTGCATTTTACAAATAGGAATGCTGATCATACTCATGGCATTGTGATGGGGGTCAAATGAACTAAGGCACGAGGGGCTCTCAGTTTTCCGCACAGCGAGCTAGTATAGCTATGATGATATTTTTCCTAAGCCCACATTGGGAAAATGTTCTGGATTTTTCCAGAACTGTCTTGGGGCCTGTATTAGCTTCCCAGGGCTGCCCTAACTAAGTGATGGTTAGTTAGGCGATGGTTGCTCAACTCTGTGAATGTGCTAAAATCCACTGCAATGTATGCTTTGGAAGGGAGAATTTTGTGGCATGTGAATGGTCTCTCAATAAACCTGTCATTTTTTTTTTAATGTCAAGAATGTTGACATCTAATAAGAAAATGTTACAAATATGTATGTACCGTATGACCCAGAGATTGCGTCCCTAAAGTGTCTCCTGAGAGCAATGAAAAGAGGGATCTTACTGAGTTCGGCTTGACGTGGAAACGGGCAGAAGTGATGGCCTCTGCTGCAGCTGGGAGCCCTGTCTTCTACTCCCTCCCTGGGGTCTGGCCGCAGGGAGTCCCGCCGGCAGCTCAGCATAAGGCTTGGAGGGGATTCCACCACACATCCGGAGCAGGGCTGCTGTTTTCTGGTGCCCATGGACCTTGCAGCCTTCCGCCCCTCCCCAGGGCAGGAGGGGTGGCCCTTGACCTCCTCAGGAAGGCTCAGGGGGCCAACTCCTTAACAATGTCATGTGGGCCCCCTGAAGCATGGGCATCGCCCAGGAGCCAGTTAGGAATGCAGGTTCCAGGCCCCTCCCCAGACCCGCAAAATCAGAATCCGCATGTAACCAGATCCCAGGTGGCTGGTGTGAGTGCTAGATCTCAAGAAGCTTTGGGCTAGAGCGACCTCCCTTCAGAGCATGAAAGACTGAACTCATTATTAGGGCTTAACCAGGTTGCAAAGGGAGCGTGGAAGAAAATTCCAGCTCTCTGATCCTTGATGGCCCCTGTTATGAGTGGCGTGTACCCAAAAAGGAGATGTTGAAGCCCTAACCCTCAGTTACTGCAGAGTGTGGCCTTATTTGGAGACAGGGTCATTGGCAATAGAACTTGTTAAGATGAGGTCATACTGGGGTAGAGTGGGCCCCGATTCAGGAGGCCCAGTGTTCCTATAGAGAGATGGCCACCTGAGGAGAGAGACACGCTGGGAGAATGCCATGTGACATGTGCCAGCAGAGGCACAGATTGGAGTTACGTAGCCCAAAGCCAGGAAACACCAAAGATGGCCGCCAAACCCCGGGAATCCGGGAAGAGGCGAGGGACGACTCTAGAGGCAACACCTCGCATGTCTGGTCTCTGGGCGCTGAGTGGAACAGCACAGCGTGACCACATCCGAGCCGGCCAGCCCCGGGGCATGAGGCAAGGAGGCCAGAGCTGCTTAGCTCTGTGAGGGAGGAGATTTCTGGTGTTTAAGCTTGCCAGTCTGAGGTACTAGGGCAGCCCTGGGAAGCTAATACATGCCCCAAGACAGTGGGACCGACCCTCCTTCCCAACAGGACTCTGGAAAGAGGGTCACCTCACGGTTGGCCCCCCTGACTCTACCTGGGAAGGGAGCTAGGAAACGGGGGGCTGTGCTGTCTTTAGGTGGAGACAGGCCTTTAATAGAAAGAGCAACTTTCAAAAGCTCATCCCAGGCGAGGTGAGTCTTCTGGATCCTCCAAGAACCCGCCCTGCATCGGGAAGGAGCAGCAAGAATCTAAGACTCTGCCTCACGGTCCAGCGGCGGGCGGCCAGCTGCGCTTCTGGGCAGCCGCTTTCCCCATGGCCCCAGCCAGTGACCACTTCCCTACGTCTGCCTAGCCAGAGGGAGGCCTGCCTGTCTCAAGGGAGGTCAAAGGATCCCCAGAACCATCTTTCATCCGGTTTCATTTGTCCTTCCCCGCAGAGCCTTCGCGCCAGGCCGTTGGACAGAACTCCTCTTCCTTCTTTTTCTTTCTCCCCTCCCACGTCTCCTCTTCTGCTCTCCCCTATCCACCTGCCCCCCACCCCCCGCCCAGCCCACCTAGAGAAGGCAGCTCTGGCCTGGATGATTCAGCCCTAGACGATGGCCATGCGCCTGTGGCCCCTGCCAGAGGGAGGAACATTGGCCTCTGCTCACCTGTTCACCCACTTTGATGAGGGAAGCGGCGCCTGGCAAATCCCCACTCCCTGGCGAGGGCAGCTGCTAATTCTCCTGTCACTGTGCATTAATCACCTTCATGTCCAGGTTGGGCACAGACAGCAGGGCCTCTTAATAGCACAGGGAGAACCAGCTCTCTGAGTTTCTCCGCCCCTGTACAGACGAGCCACCAGCAGGACCCTGGGAGGGGGAGCTAAGCAGCTCTGGCCTCCTTGCCTCATGCCCCGGGGCTGGCCGGCTCGGATGTGGTTACGCTGTGCTGTTCCACTCAGCGCCCAAGCCCCCCAGGGGACCTGCCTTCTCTGGCAGGCTCTGAATGGCATTCACCGTTGATTCAACTCAGACCATGGTGGTCTGTTCATTTCTGGAGCTTATGCTGTGTGGGCCTCCCGGCTGGAAATACACTGTTCACTACGGTTGCCTAAAGCACATTCTCACCATTAGGAGGATAATTCAGGCAGTTCAGCAAAGTGGTCAGGAACATGGGCTTTGGAATCAGGCGGATGCAAGTCGAAATGGGAGGTCCTTGAGCACAATGACTCTTAACCTCATGGAGCACAGCCACGGTATGCGATGCTAGGCTGTTGTGAGGATTAAGTGACACAGTGCATGGGAAAGCAGCTAGCGTGAGCAGACAAGGAAAGAAAGAAAGGAAATCTGGTTGTGGGTTCAGAGAGGACCACAATCCCAACTGGAGGGCTTGTGAAGTCTGGGAAGTTTCTGGAGACAATGTCGCACTTGGAGGTGTCCCAAAAGGTCTGGACCCAAAGAAACCTTAGCAATCATTTGTTCAGTGGCCCCATTTTAGAGATGAATTGCTGGGGCCCAGAGAAGTCAAATACTTGCTGTACTATCTGGATGAGTCCAGTGATCAGATATCAGAATACCCAATCTGGACCCGCTCATAGATTATCTCGGAGAATGAGAAGCCTGCAGGACACAGCTGATTCGGCGGTCTGATGCTGTCACTGAGACCCCAGGCTCTTCTCATCTTTGTATTCTGCCGATTGCAGCATATAACAGTGTCATCAACCAACATCTCTCCATACGACCTCCAAAAGTAGGAATGAAGATGGCAAAGTGTCTTAGTTTCTCTTCAGAAATTTCTTTTTAGCATAGGGAACACATTTCAGGTCTTCTCTCAAGTCTCATTGGCCAAGATTGGTTCATATGCCTACGCTCCAACATCAAGGCAACTGGGAATGGAAGTATCTAGCATTTCCAGCCTCTGTTGCAGGAAAAAGTCTCTACCAGAGAAAGGAAGGGGAGTGGGGAATGTTATTTTAAAGGAAACCAACAATGTCTCCCAGAGTGGTCCAACGTCATTCAGCTACTTGACAACCAGAAACTACAGGGACTAGAATGGAACCCATTTCTCTGGACGGCAGGCTGAGAGGTGCTTCTAGATCGCTCCTGTAAGAGATCTTGCTGCCTCTTTGATGAGCAGGGCCTTAAAAATAGAATGTGGTGAAAAACAGAAGGAAGAACACCTTGTCCCAGGCCAGGGGACTAGTTAGGCTGAAACTTGGAGTCCAGACTTCAAACAGACTGTGTTTAGAGGCCAGATCAGGCAGGGTCAGGCTGTGGAGTGTAGAGTTCAGCCTGGTTATGCTTCAACTGAGAGCTTGGCACCATTCCCACTGGGCTCCCCCCAGAACTTTCTGCCCATGAGGGGGGCCAACAACTGTTTGCGGATTAGTGAGTCACAGACATTGGCGTTCACAGCAAGAAAACTGGTCCTGCAGAACCGACTCTTGATGAAGTGTGTTCTCTCACGGCCCATGCTTTTTCTTCTAGCATTCTTGAGCTCTTTACAAACGTTCATTAATTTAAGTCCATAACTCATGGCTAGGCAGATGGCTAATATTCATTCTAACAATGAGACTATTCGCTACTAAGACAAGTAGAGGGACTGGCTCAACATCACACAGAAACCAGTGTTCTGATCCATGTTCTGATACAGTCAAATACATGACTGTATTTGTTCTCAGGGACAGTGTGTATCACCAGAGATCAAACTGCTAAGCCCTTGGTTGCTTTCTTACGTTAAATGTCAAGATAGCAACTGTGGTTGACCTTAAGTCTTGGGGGCAGGGAGCAGCCAGGTGCAGGCAGGGCAACTTCGTGTGGCTCCTGGTGGCGGGGCCCCGGTGTTAAGAAGGATGGTGAGAGATGTACTGGAGAGGGCATGTGTCATGGCTGCCGGCCAAGAGCAGGAGAACATACTCCCGATCAGGGAAGATGGCCAGGGAAGGAGGAGGGTCTGGCCAGGAGGAGTTGGGCGGTGATCCCGGTGGGAGACAGCTGAGGGGTGGAGAGGGTTGACAGAGAGCAGAGATGGGAATGGGAGATAAAGACCTTGACCTGACGGGTCAGCTAGAACAATAGGAGAGAGCGGTGTCTATCACAGACATGGAGGACACAGCAGGGGAACGGTCTGGAGAGTGGAGGGGCTGTCCTTTGCCTTCAGGTTTTCTCAGTATAGGATCTCTTGGCTCTGACCATGCTGAGATCCTGGGGGAGGCCAGGCTCCGGGTCTGGCTTCTCTGAGAGGCCAGACTGTGCTGTGGCATCTAGAAGAAATGAATTCTGTCATTCTTCATTGCCTCATTCCCTCGTCAGGGTCAGAACCAAAGTTCCGCAGTGAGCCACCTCTTGTGATAGAGAGAGACTGAAGGCCTCATGACGGAAGGATCCATCATTTCCAAGAGGCCTGGCTGTCAGGGGCAAATGGAGGCCAGATCCAGAGCCCCAGGACTGGCCTAGGATACTTCCTTACCAGGCCAATGCGTTCATGGATTTTTTTTTTTTTTTTAACCACCAAGAAACTCATTTGTGACTTTTATCCCCAAGGGCCCCATGTTTTAAGGGATTTTCATCTGCCAAACAACTGCATTTATCAAGTAATAATTTATTCATTTTCCCATTTTTTAAATTAATCAAAAATAGACATAACTGCCAGCCAGAGTCTCTGATCAGCAGGAGAGAACCCTTATTACCACCTTGGGTTGATTTAATTCCTGACAAAAGCAAAGAAACTTGACATTTTAGATAGCCTGAATAACCTCGTGGTAGGAAAGTGGAGGTTTTCCATTAAGCTTTGTGAAATATCCAAAACAGCTCCTGGACCCCCACCATTGAATCATGGAGACCCTGGCCACCAGGGACCCTTTTGGGAACCACTGCACCACATCAGATAGGAAGTAAGACACAGAAGGAATGTCACTCCCCAGGGTCTTGTGACTACACCGTTAAAGGGTTCGTGGCCTGGGTGGAGCCCCTACCAACCAGGATCCTTGGACAGACTACTCCATCTCCCTGAGCCTCAGTTTTCCTGATAGTAAGATGGGCATGAGGCCTTCGTCAGGGACCTCAGTTGCAAGCACCAGAAACAAATTCTGCTCACATCCAGCAGAAAAAAAGTGTATTAAAAAGTTGCTAAGGAAAAAAGTGGGACTGCTTCTCTGTGAGTTAAACAGAGAATTACCATATGACCCAGCCATTCCACTCCTCGGTGCATACCCCAAAGAACTGAGGACAGGTGTTCCAACAAACGCTTTTATGAGATGATTCACAGCAGCCAAAGGTTGGGAACAACCCAGACGTACTTCAGTGGGTGAATGGACGGACAAACTCTAGTCCATCCACATGATGGAACGTTCTTCAGCCACAAAGAGAATGAGGTTCCCTTAACGTGCCAGAACACGGGTGAACCTTGAAAACTCTATGCTGAGGAACAGAAGCTAAGCCCAAAAGACCACTCAGTGACTCCATTCCTATGTCACATGCAGAACAGGCAGATCTGTAGAGGCAAAATGCAAATTAGTGGTTGCCGGGGGCTGGGGTGAGGACAGGGGAGGAGCAGAAAGTCACTGTGTAATGGGCATGGGGTTTCCATGTGAGGAATTGAATTCCAGAACTAGATGGTGGTGATGGTTGCATGACATCGAGAAAGTGCTTGATGCCACTAATTGGGCAATCGAAAATGATTCGGATGGTAAATGTTATATTATGCATATTTTACCACAAGAAGAAGAAAAGTCCATGCAGTGTGGCAGGGGTGGGGTGGGGGGAAGGTGCTGGGTGAAGGGCAGAGTGGCTGCGAGCCACAGCTCTACCCTCACTGTGACGACACCACTGAGTCATGGCCCTTGTGGCATGCAAGGCAGACTGGGGTGTACAGTGGCCCTGGCATCCTTCCCTTGTCTTGTGCGAGTCAACCCCTTCGAGATACGCTTGAAAGGGGGACGTTGTCCCAGACATGGGAAGGCATGTGAGAGGTGATTAGAAGGATGAGTGCACAGAGCTCATGTCTCCTTCTGAGGCAACAGAAAGCAGACAGACAGGAAGAGCCTGGCCTGTGGGGGGATGTGAGATGCCAGGAGAGAATCAGGTCACAAAGCAAACGCTGCTCTTCAAAAGGTTTGTGGTGTAAATCATCCTTTCCTGGGCACTCTCTACCACGCCACCAGCCACAAATTCCGTATTCAGAGACAACTGTTCTTCACCTTTCCTATCGAGAGGCTTCCACCCTTTGAACAAGATGACAATGTCTGCTAGTCATTTATCGAGGGGACACTGATCCTTGCCGCTGGCTTTCTGTGATTCGCTTTGTGATTTAGCACAGGGGCCCGGCCACTTTAAAAGCCACCTAACAGTGAAACGGTGCCTGGGAGTGGGGTCGGCTGAGGGCGACCAGATGCTGGGTGCCTACTGTTCAGGCACGGCCCCAGGCTTGCTGTTCCCCACTCAGGTAGGGGAGATGGGATACGTGTGTTGGACAGTCTTGCTTCAAACCTCTAATACAGACTTTTCAAGAAGGAACTGGAAGCCAAAGAGACAGATAGGATCAGGGTTAGATTTTTAAGTGCTTTTCTATTTGATACAATTGTGAACTTCCAGAGAAGTTGCAAAAACAGTGCAAGGAACTCCTTCATCCCTTTACCCAGGTGCACCACCTGTTTTGGTTGATCCCTTTGGCTTTATCGCTCTCCCTTCCCCGCACTGCTCTCCTTGTAAATACTCCGATGGCTGGTTCTCAAGAACAGGGACAATCAGTTGTATAACCACAGCATACCTGTCCACATCTGGAAATTCTACATGGATAAATATTATTGCCTAATCCTCCATCCATACTCACAGGTCATCATTTGTGCCACCAATATCCATTAAAGCTATCTGGGGATTCTCAAATGTTGGATTCTAGAGTAATTCCACTGTGATCAGAGGACATGTTCCCCCAAGAGTTCAACCTTCTGACATTTCCTACATCGTCTTTTTTTAAAAAATTTTTAATTCCAATATAGTTCACGTAGAATGTGTATTAGTTTCCCGTGTACAACATAGTCGTTCAGCGGTCCCATATGTCACTCGGGGTCATCATGGTACGTGTCCTCCTAATGCCCTTCACCCAGTGCGCCCATCCTCCCACCACTTCCCCTCTGGTAACCATCTGTTTGTTCTCTAGAGTTAAGAGTCTGTTTCTCAGTTTGTCTCCCCCGCACCTTTGTTCATTTGTTTTGTTTCTTAACTTGCACATATGAGTGAAGTCCTACGGTACGTATCTTTCTCTGACTCCTTTCACCTAGCATTACACTCTAGCTCCATCCGTGTCCCTGTAAATGGCAAGATTTCATTCTTTTTTATGACTGAGTAACATTCCAGTGTGTGTGTGTGTGTGTGTGTGTGTGTGTGTGTGTGCCATAGACACACTTTTTTATCCATTCATCTATTCATAGACACTTGGGCTGTTGTTATAATTTGGCTCTGGTTATAGATAATGCTGCAATAAACATGGGGATGTATATATCATTTCAAATTAGTGTTTTCATATTCTTTGGGTAAATACCCAGTAGGGCAATTACCGGATCATATGGTACTTCTATTTTTAGTTTGTTGAGGAGCCTTCATACTTTTTTCCACAGCAGTGTACCATCCGGCACCTTCTTTTATGGCCCCTCCCCTCAGCACTCCACAACCTCCTCCTCCTCCCAGGTTCCCTGGACTCTCTCCTGAGAGCCTATGCCTCAGCAGCTCAGAGGCCAGCTGTGGACCCTGGAGCAGTGTATATGCAGATGTTAGGGCTCCCCTCAAGGGCTTTTCCTATCAAGCATTTCCCCCCTTTGTTTTACGGCCATTCAGGCAGCCCTTCTCCCAGCTCTGACCTCTCCAGGCAGGAAGATTGAGTTTTCTCGGTAGGTTCCTCCTGCCGACCAGGGAGTATCCAGGTGAGAAACAAATGCTTGTTCTTCCCAGAGTCAGTGCCCTTTCTAGCACCTTCACATAGTGTGGTGTTTTAAGTTCTGTCCAGAGTTTATACATCAGCACACACACGCGCACGCGCGCGCACACACACACACACACACACACATACACGCAATTAGGAATACATCTTGTTTATGCCCCATTCCATAATGCGTACTATCACTCTGAACAGAACAAACTTGACCCCGACATGAGGACTTTCGATCTCAGTTGGATTTCATCTGATTGACTTATTTACTTACCTGATGAAATTATTGAATCTTTCCTTAACATGACATGAAGAGATCATTTGAGGACTTAACATAAATCACAAAAGAATTCAGCGAGGCAAACTAAACACATATGAAATAAACCAGATACCATGTGCTTAATCCTGTGAATACACTGACCAGTAATTCACTTACACCTAAATGTGTGAAGGAGGAAGATTGGCTGAAACATTTCCGCTTGTATTTTATAAAACAGTTTTCAAACATTTGACATAGTTTAGTAATATTCTAGAAAACAGCCTGCCTAGTTTGGATGGTATATTAGTTTTCTCAGGCTGCTATAACAGAGTACCACAGGCCGAGCGGCTTAAATATCAAAAATACTTTCTCTCACAGTTCTGGAGGCTGGAAGTCCCCAAGATCAGGGTGTTAGTGGGGTTGGTTCCTTCTGTGGCCTCTCTCCTTTGGCTTGTAGATGCCGTCTTCTCCCTGGGTCCTCACACGGTCTTCCCTCTGTGTGTGTCTGTGTCCTGATCCCCCTCATCTTATGAGGACACCAGTCAGATTGCATTAAGGCCCCTCCCAGTGACCTCTTTTAACCTTGCTTACCACTTTAATGACCCTATCTCTAAATACGGTCAGCTGAGGTACTGGAGGTTAGGACTAATATGAATTTGGGGGTTGGGGGGAGACATAATTCAGCCCACAACAGAAGGACGGTCTCAGCCTCCTGCTTTTGGTGTATTGACACATAGTTTACCTCACAAAGAGTGAGGAATTGACTTTAGCTTAAGAAGGGTGGGATCCAGGTCCTAGAGAGCCACGTGCACTCTGACAAGAAAGCCAGTCAGAGGCCCTGGAGACTCAAGAGTGGACGCCTCAATCCCCATGTCCTTGTCATACCTGTGCCCCACAGAGGAGACAGGTGGGGGCAAGTTGCTCCTGACAGATGTGGAGGCTGGACTTGAGATCCCCTCAGTATGTATCTCCCTGGACTGGCTCATTCTTAATTTGACTAACATCTACATTACTCTTTATATCTAATTAAAAATATTAGCAATTACAGACATGGTAATTAATCAAATGGCACAAAAGAATCTGTGATGAAAAGACCCCACATTCCATCATTTTAATCAGTCCCTGGCAAATTTGGTAACTCAGGCGTCCTCCGCATCTTCATCTTTCTCCACCTCTTCTGCCCACATGGCTTTCTGTTCCTGGAGGAAAATGCCAAACAACACAGGCAAGCATCTCTCTAAATCCATGAGCACAAACCCTCAGCACGGCTCAGCATGGCTGGATGCTCCTACATGTTGTGGGTCGGCACATTTCTCCCTGTCCTCAACAACCATTCCATGCCTTCTCTCTCCTGGAGCTCCCACCACCCACTTCCTCCTGCGTACACTCAAGAGCTAACCTCAGTTCCCAATTCACTTGGGACATGGAAGCAATCAGAAGAGAGGTCTTCAAGCTCCCACTGCCCTGTCTGCCCCCCATTCATGTTGGTGCCCATACTCCCCACAAGTTTTGTAGACCAGTATGCACATGTCTCCCAAGAAATCCTGTGTTTTTCTTGCCTATTTAGGACTTCGCTCAGGCCTTGTCTCCTCTGTCCTGCCATCTGTTTACTAAGCCTCATGTAACCACATTTTGTAACCATTTAACCTGAGGAGGAGGAAGCCATGCTTTGAAGCCATGAGAGTTTCCTGAGGATCTCCCTCCCACACCACTTCCGGTGTGGGATGCTAAGGAAGACTGAGCAGGAGATCCCAGAGACCAGACACACTGAAACAACCACTTTCAGCAAAAATCTATTTCCTAACTAAAAAAGCCCTTTCACTATAAACTGGAAAAAAAAAAGAACTTTTTGTACTTAATTTTATTTCTAGTGACTTTTTTCAATGGAAATAAAATACAAAAATTCTCTGCTGTTGGACTAAAGAAGTATCAAATTTCCCAAATATCACTTTGGGTGCATTTCAGCTTCTCAGAGCTCATGGTCACAGTGGGCTATGGAGTAGATTCATCTGCCTGCAGCCCACACAGTGTCAATGTCATTTGACACCGCCCCCTCTTTGTGACACAGAATGTAAGGACATTCAGTCCTACTTTCATGCTAACATAAAAGATAAGTGTTTCTCTACTACCAACAAGCCTGCATTCGGCTGTGACAAGGTGGACATACAGGAGCTGTTTGGAGCAGACACGACATTGGAACCCACCAGGAAGACTAGACTTTTTGCTTTGTACGTGAGGGTCATGTGACTGAGGGCTTATTTGGGAGTCAAATTCTTTTTTTTAATTATTCTTCCAACTTTAGTTAGTTAACATGCAGCGCAAAATTGGTTTCTGGAGTAGAATTCAGTGATTCATCAATTACATACAACACCCAGTGCTCGTCACAAGAGCCCTCCCTAATAGCCATCACCCATCTAGCCCATTCCCACCTGTAGCCCTTCATTAACTCTCTTATGGCTTGTTTCCTTCTCTCCGTATTTCCCCCCTTCCCATATGCTCATCTGTTTCCTTTCTTAAATTCTACATATAAGTGAGATCCTCTGGTATTTGTTTTTCTCTGACTGACTTATTTCTGTCAGCATAATCCACTCTTGCTCCATCCATGTCATTACAAATGGCAAGATTTCTTCTCTTTTTGATGGCTGAGTGATATTCCATCGTGTATGTATACCACAACTTCTTTATCCATTCATCACTCAACAGATATTTGGGTGCCCTCTGTAGTTTGGCTATTGCAGATAATGCTGCTATAAACATCAGGGTGCGTGTACACCTTCCCATCTGTATTTTCATATCATTTGGGTAAATACATAGTAGGGCAATTGCTGGATAGTAGGGTAGCTCTATTTTTAACCTTTTGAGGAGTCTTCATACTGCTCTCCAGAGTGGCTGTACAAGTTTGCATTCCCACCAGCAGTGTAAGAGTGTTCCCCTTTCTCCACATCCTCGCAACACCTGTTTGTTTCTTATGTTGTTAATTTTAACCATTCTGACAGGTGTGAAGTAGTCTCTCATCACGGTTTTGATTTGTTATTTCCTTGAGGTGGGTGATGTTGAGCATCTTTTCACGTGTTTGTTAGCCATCTGGATGTCTTCTTTGGAAAAGTGTCTATTCATGTCTTCTGCCCATTTCTTAGCTGGAATCATTTGTTTTTTGGGTGTTGAGTTTGATAAATTCTTTATAGATTTTTGGATACTAGCCCTTCATAAGATATGTCATTTGCAAATATCTTTTCCCATTCCATAGGCTGCCTTTTAGTTTTGTTGATTGTTTCCTTCTCTGCACAAAAGCTTTTTATCTTGATGAAGTTCCAATAATTCATTTTTGCTTTTGTTTCCCTACCTCTGGAGATGTGTCTAGTAAGAATATGCTGCAACGGAGGTCCAAAAGATTGCTGCCTGTTTTTCCCTCTAAGATTTTGATGGTTTCCTGTCTTACATTTAGGTCTGAAAGTCAATTTCAATACAAGGTTAAATTAAATCATTTACAAATTGTGGTTGAGAATATTCACATGCAAGTCATGGTCATAGGTATGTAAAGATGAAAGCAAAGAAGAATGACATGATCCTAACCTCATGGTGCTTACATTCTAGTGGGAAGGAAACAGAAAGATAGATAAACAGACACATAAGTCTGTATTAATGAGATGAGGCTGTGGAGAAGGGCTTAGGCCAATCTTACAGGACCTTGTAGTCAAGTGAGGAGTCTGGATTCTAATCTCAGAGAAATGGAAAGCCCTTAGAAGGTCTGAGCAGAAGAGTGGCATGATCTCATTTATCCTTAAGAATTTTGCTCTTTGCTGCCTTGTGTAGAATGGATTGGAAGGGGTCAAAGAGGAAGTGAGAGACCAGCCAGAGGTTGCAGTCACATAAACTAGAGATCATGGTGACTGGGACCAGGGTGGGGAGAAAGGGCTTGCTGGGATGCAAAGAACAGGGGGAGAGGTGGCATCAGGGATGGTACCTGGGTTTCTTGGTTCCAGAGTGGGGGGCTGGTAGAGAAAACTGAAAGTGTACACATTTGGGGGCATATGGGAATTGACCAAGTAAAACTGCACTGAACAGATTTAAAAAGGTGAGGAAGTTTATACTCAAGAGTATTACAATAGTGGAGAAAGGTTAAATTCAACTCCAACACAACAGGGTAACAGCAATTTACAGCCAATAGGCAAGGTGAGGGGGTCAGTTAGTGGAAAATTACAAAGAGGACCTTGCTTAGGTGTCAAGGATGGGGGAATTCTTGCTAAATGGTTTGACAGGCTTCTTGCTATGCTGGACTCACAAACCAAGGACAAAAGATCAAGGCCAAGGAGGTTGAGAAGAAGGTTCAGAAGAGCTTGTGTACAGGATAGTCAAGGAGGGGGTCCTTGTCAATAGGAAGGACTAGGGGTTCTGTTTTGACTGTGTCAAGTTTAAGATATCCAAGAAGAGATGTCAAGTGTGTAAATCTCAAGATTGTAGGAGAGGTCTAGGCTGGTTATGGAAATTTGATTATCGTTACTAAGATGGCATTGGGAATCTACAACCTTCACCGAGCTCTCAGACCTGTGATGTAAAGTCTGATGGGCCAGTCCCAGATGGAACTTCTAAACCCTACATGGGATAGTGAAGCACACTACACAGGTTCTAGTTTCTCCACTTCAGAGGGAGCCGGACCCAGTTATTCTCCCTCCTTATACCCGGGGTCCTTATCACTTGAAGACAGGTGAAGTCCTACTAAGGATTGGCCCCTTATGAAGAAAATTCTCATACTCTTCTAGTGTTGACGGAAAATACTTCTATTGTAACGACACTTAAATATGTGTAATTTTAAAACTAAATATAAATGCTTTATGCTTATATCTATTATACAGTGATCAACCCAGAGTAAACTAACCCCAGTTTGAGAAACACTAGGGAGGGGACTCTAACATCTTTTCTGTCCTAACATGTAATGGTTTCCTGAGACTTCAGTGGGAAGACAGGGGCCATAATTGAGGCAACAAGGATAAGAGGATCAATTGGTAAATAGTGATCTAGAGATTCAAAGATTGCATGAGAGAAAGCATTAAGTAAAACAAGTAGGTAAGAAAAATAAGCATTTGCCTGAAGAAACAGAAACAAAACAGGGATAAGAAGAGCAGATCTCTTGCTCAAGTGAAAAGAGATCTTGCAAATTTGAAAAAGTTCAACATTGAAACTTCCTCGGCTCACTTGGCCCCATACCTAACAGGTTTAGTTAAAAAAAAAAAAAAAAAAAAAAAAAAAAAAGATGGGGCATCTGGGTGGCTCAGTGGGTTAAGCCTCTGCCTTCGGCTCAGGTCATGATCCCAGAGTCCTGGGATCGAACCCCGCATCGGGCTCTCTGCTCAGCAGGGAGCCTGCTTCCCCTCCTCTCTCTCTGCCTGCCTCTCTGCCTACTTGTGATCTCTCTCTCTGTCAAAAAAATAAATAAAATCTTTAAAAAAAAATAAAGACCTTTTAGAGTAACTATGATATTGGGGTGACTGGGTGGCTCAGTCCATTAAGTATTAGACCATTGATTTTGGCTCATGGTGATGATTGAGCCCCATCTTGGGCTCCAGGATTCTCTCTTTCCCTCTCCCTCTCCTCCCTGACCTCCCAATCAAGTGCATATGTGCTCTCTCTCTAATAATAATAATAATAATTACTGAAATAACTGATATTGGTTTATATTCGGAGAAGTTAAAGATGCTATTCATTTTATTCATTCCATGCTTAAAGTCAGCCACCTAAGACTATAACAAATACTATTTTGTGCATTTCCTTCTAGTTCCCTGTCCTGTGCTTATATATATGTTTTTACCTACTACATGTATATCATTGTAGTCTTTTAAAATTTAGGATTGTGAGATGTGTTTTTCTCTGTCACCAGCTATAGTAAGTTGACCACAGCACTTATTTCTTCTATATACTACAAGTTACCTAATCCCCCTCCTATCATTTACATGTAAGTTGCTATCTATTTGTCACAAGTATAAAAAATGCTGCAGTGAACATCTTTAGACATCCAAGCCTTTTCTAGCTTGTGCATTAGTTCATTTAGCCAGATTCTGGGCCAAAATATACTATTTTATACAAAAAAAATTTTTTTCTGGTGATCTAAACAGAGACTCAAGGATAATGTAAGGAAAAAGGCAGATTTGCAACCCACACTAATGAGCAAATTTGAAAATCCTGAGGGAGAAGCAGGGCCTGTGTCACCAGGCAGAGATGGTCCTCTGAACACCAGGGTGTCTGGTGCTCATCCTTCTCAACCTTTCTCGATGCCTCCAGGCAAAGACGGCAAACACAGAGCAGAAGAGCAATTCAGACGCGCTCCGCTGGGATCCGCCAGGGGCAGGAGCTCCAGCCCGCACAGGCACTAGTTACCAAGGCGACCTCCACATGTCCCCTCTTTTCCAGGTTACCAGTTCCGAGTCTGTGCTAGATGGTCGGATAGAATTAGTTCAAAAAAGAGAGAAAAAAGAAAATGGCTTTCAAAGACAATTTAACTGTTCACCCAAAGAACCAGCACCAAGCACAGTGCAGAGAACCTTCTGGTCCGTTCCCTTTTCTGGATGACTTCATGGTTTGATCTTTTCTCTGAGGGGAATTTATTTCCATTTTTTCTTTAATAAAACAGAACCACCAGCATGTTCCGTTGCGTCTCATTACGTACAGCCTGTGGAGTGTCGAGTGTCTCACCTACACAAGCTCACAGGGGCCCCCATGGGAAATGCACCGAGGCATAAGACAATGACTATTGTGGTCATGGAGAAACTAGGAACACAGGGTCTCAGAGTCACAGGCCTGATCCCTGGCAAGACCCCACTGCTGCCAGACTCATTATTGTGGGCATTTCAGGGCCTAAGAACACATTGCTCCCCGTCGCTCACGGAGGGCTCTATGGCCTCCAGCCACCAGGCTCCTCTTCAGATTTTCCGCATCCTGCTGGCTTCTAACAGCCTGAAAAGCCAGCCTCTAGAGCATGAGAGGGGGGGTCCCTAGGTGGGTCACTGCCGGTCCTTGGGGGTGAGTTCAGGGAGCTGCGGCTTCCTCCCAAGTCCATGGTCTACGTCTTGCAGCCACAAACCGGCACCGGCCTGAGTTTGGGCTTTGGGTGAATGACACACAGAAAGAGTGGGATTCACCCCTTCACAAGGTGTGGCAAGTGTGACTCATAGTCCACAGACCGACGACAGAAATATATATGACTTCACAGTTTCTATAATGCCTGTCTAATTCTGCACCTCCTCTAGGCAAATACAAAGTATAACTGGGCTTGTTCCCAGACTTTCTCTGTCCCCAGCTCTGGGGTTTAACAAGGTGCCGCCGACTGGCCAGGGGTTGTCTATCTGGCACTTATGGGTCTGCACGCCCAGGTGTTGCCAATAGGCCCATGGACAGCATCCGGCACTGTTGGTCCCATGCCATGCCAGGGGCAAAGAGACCCATGCATCTGCCTGGGGACTTTTCAGGCTAGACACCACCCACCTCCCCTGCCATGGCACTTTCCTTTCTGGGGTCTGTTCTCTCTGAGAGGCATCCCTGGGTTTGCAGGTGACAAAAATGGCATTTCTTCTAAACCTGGGGGATTCTTTCTTCCCTTAGGTTTCTTCAAGGTGCTCTGAATTCCTTGCCCCAAGTAATTAGGGTGTCCTGCAAAATTAAAAAAAAAAAAAAATCAAAAGGACGCGACTCTGGCGGTAGAGCCTGCCCCATGCTTCCCCTACAGCATTAAGCACTGCAACTGCTGGTTGGCTTAAGTGGGGAGATGGAAGAGGCGGGCCCTGGAGGAGGGCCCTGGAGGACTGCCCCTGCCCCTGCCCCTCCCCCAGCATCTCGAAACAGATTCTCCACCACATTAGACTCCTTACAAAGCCTTAAGTCCTTGTGAAGAAAAAGTACTTCTCACCCACTGTTCCGCCATCTCTCTGTAAGGTGGGGTCTGTGTCTCTTTCACAAAACCAGTGAGTCGTCCAGCATTAGCAACTTCTACCGGCCAGGTAGCACCTGGCTGGGTAGGTGACACTTTCTCCAGCCGCCCTGGGGATGGGAGGTGAGCGTGGACACTGGGTGGGATTTTGACTCTTGGCGCAGATGGCTGAGACTCAGTTAAGGGACAGGAGGAGAGGCAGACATGCCACCTGGCAGTGGACCCAGCTGGGAGGAGAGGGGCCCCTGGCGTGGCAGCTGCTGTGTTACTCTGTGCGCAGAGGACACCGAAGGACCTTGGGCCAGGGGTGGAGCTTGTCTCTGGGGAGGAGGGGTGCACAATGGGACGTAAGCTTGGAGCAGTCAGGAAGGAGCTGGCTGTACTGTTCCCCCACCCCCAAATTACACAAGGCATTTCAAGGATCATCTTCACACTGGGAACACAGGCATCCACTGAAGTTTCAAACCAAACTAGTGATTTATAAAAATAAAAATACACTGTAACCAACTTGGGGTTAACCCCAAAATCCAAAGATCGTTTAACGTGAAAAAAAACCTGTGAAGATAATGCATCACATTAAAATGTTAGAGACTTGTTCTAGAATGTTCATAGCAGTATTCTTTGATTTAAATAACAACAACAACAACAAAAAGCCCCTGGAGTCATTTAAAATGCTCATCACCAGAATGGATTCATGAATTGTGATACATTCCTATAAGGAAGTACTACTAGGCAGCAGTGAAAATGCATGAGCCAGTGTTCTATATATTAACATTCATGAAACTAAAAAATGTAATGATGAATAAGAAAAGCAAGCTGCATAAGAATACATGTATTAGGGAAATACAAATCAAAACCACAACGACATACCACCTTTCTACACCAGTTAGAATGGCAAAAGTTAACAAGACAGGAAACAAGTGTTGGCGAGGATGTGGAGAAAGGGGAACCCTCTTACACTGTTGGTGGGAATGCAAACTGGCACAGCTACTTTGGAAAACAGTGTGGAAGTTCCTCAAGACGTTAAAAATAGAGCTACCCTAGGACCCTGCAATTGCACTACTGGGTATTTACTCCAAAGATACAGACGTAGTGAAAAGAAGGGCCACATGCACCCCAATGTTCATAGCAGCAATGGCCACAACAGCCTAATGGTGGAAGGAGCCAAGATGTCCTTCAACAGATGAATGGATAAAGAAGATCTGGTCCGTATATACAATGGAATATTACTCAGCCATCAGAAAGGATGAATACCCACCACTTGCATCAACATGGAAGGAACTGGAGGGGATTATGCTGAGTGAAATGAGCAGAGAAAGACAATTATCCTATGGTTTCACTCACTCACATGTGGAACACGAGGAATAGTGCAGAGGACCATTGGGAAAGGGAGGAAAAACTGAATGGGAAGAAATCAGAGAAGGAGACAAACCACGAGAGACTCTGGACTCCGGGAACCAACTGAGAGTTACAGAAGGGAGGGGGTGGGGGGTTGAGGTAACAGGGTGATGGGTACTAAGGAGGGCACGTGTGTTGATGGGCACTGGGTGTTAGACGCAACTAACGAGTTGTGAAACACTACATCAAAAACTCTATGCTGGCTAACAGAACATAATTTTAAAAAAGAACATGTGTATTGAGAATCATTTACAATAACTGTAAAATGTGAAAAAATAATACTCTGTAACAGGTAGGACTGCACGTGTATGTAGTAACAGTATAAAGGAAAGCATGGTGATGATAAGGTCTGACTTCATGGCAGTGGCTCCTGCGTGTGCAGAGGCACACTATGCAGCCAGGAGGGACTGGTATCCCGAGAGTTTCAAGAGTATTGGTACCATTTTATGTTCCTAATCAGACAGCAGGTGCACAGAGGTTCATCGAATTATTCTACAGATATTGTGTGCATCTTAAATATTTCACAGTATTTTCAAATAAATTTTGAATTAGCCATGAAATGAAAAGCAAAAGGAAGCAATAAGGGGAAGTAGTCTCTGAATTAACTTTTGATCTTAGAAGAAGAATCAGTAAGAATCATGGTAGGAAGGAGAAAGCCATCTTAGGGTAGATAAGGCTGAGCATGCACCTTAAGCTTCAGGGGAAAAGAAAGAATATATAAAAATATGTAGGATTGATATATAAGGACATATAAAAATATATTAAAAAGAAAGAATATGTAAAAAATTACACCAACAGAGAATCAAATTTGAACTCTGAATAGTCAAATACCAGGGTAGTAAACAGTCAGCCCACACGAAGACCCTCCCAAGGCCTCAGAAGTAGAAGGCCTGTCATCAGAAGATGTCCCTACTGACCCCAGGGGAATCCGTGCTGAGCGCAGATTTTACAAGGCTCTTTCCAGAAGACAGAGGCAGGGGCATTGTCAAAGGAAGTAAATGAGAGGCAGAACCTAGACGGGGAGAAGCCCAGAGGAAGCTGACAATTGGGAAAAGTTGGAGACCCAAGTGTTCCCACAGAGCAGAGAGACACAGTAAAGTCCCAGGCACCGGCTCATGGATGCCAAGGGATCCGCTTGCTTACTGTGGGACCTGGGGAGCAATTCTAGCAGGACAGGGAGCGGAGATCTTGGGAGGCCATCCCAGTCTGACCGGAGGGAGCACTGGACCAAGGAGCAGCTTTTAGGGGATTCAGACATAAGGCTGGATGACTGAATCAGAAGCACAGATCACAGACTGCTGTCCTTTCCATAACTGGGGGCTCAGAGGTGGGCTAGGAAGCTGGTGGCTGGTACATGCCATGGTGTTTCAAAAAAGGGGAGCACTACATTTGTATCTTTAGGGTAAATACCCAATAGTGCAATTGCTGGGTCATAGGGCAGTTCTATTTTCAACATTTTGAGGAACCTCCATGCTGTTTTCCAGAGTGGCTGCACCAGCTTGCATTCCCACCAACAGTGTAGGAGGGTTCCCCTTTCTCCGCATCCTCGCCAGCATCTGTCATTTCCTGACTTGTTGATTTTAGCCATTCTGACTGGTGTGAGGTGATATCTCATTGTGGTTTTGACATGCACCCGAATGTTTATAGCAGCAATGTCCACAATAGCCAAACTATGGAAAGAACCTAGATGTCCATCAACAGATGAATGGATCAAGAAGATGTGGTATATATACACAATGGAATACTATGCAGCCATCAAAAGAAATGAAATCTTGCCATTTGCAACAACATGGATGGAACTAGAGCGTATCATGCTTAGCGAAATAAGTCAAGCAGAGAAAGACAACTATCATATGATCTCCCTGATATGAGGAAGTGGTGATGCAACATGGAGGCTTAAGTGGGTAGAAGAATAAATGAAACAAGATGGGATTGGGAGGGAGACAAACCATAAGTGACTCTTAATCTCACAAAACAAACTGAGGGTTGCCGGGGGGAGGGGGTTGGGGAGAAGGGGGTGGGATTATGGACATTGGGGAGGGTATGTGATTTGGTGAGTGCTGTGAAGTGTGTAAACCTGGTGATTCACAGACCTGGGGATAAAAATATATGTATATAAAAAATATATGTTTATAAAAAATAAAAAAAAAATAAAAAATAAAAAAAAAAAAAAAAAAAAAAAAAAAAAAAAAAAGGGGAGGAAGGATTTCAGAAAACCTCAGCAATTTCCTGCAGAGCCCATCCTCCCTCCGTCTTTTCCTTTTGTTCTTCTTTTAAATAGGCTTTATTCTTTAGAGCAATTTTAGGTTTCCATCAAAGCCGAGAGGAAAATATAGATTCCCTGTACATCCCCCTCCCCCACACACATATGCACAGACTTCCCCACCGTCAACATCCCCTACCAGAGCGGGACCTTTGTTATGAGTGATAAATCTACACTGGCACATGAAAACCATCCAAAGTCCATAGTTGACCTTAGGCTGAGGTTCACTCTTGGAGTCGTACGTTCTGTGGGTTTCCACAAAGTGCCTTCACTAAAGTATCATACAGAGTATTTCCAACACCCCAAATGCCTCTGTCCTCCGCCGGGTCAGCCTGATCATTTTCCTGTGTTCACAGTCTTCCTTTTCCAGGATGTCATAGAGTTGGAATCATAGCCTTTTCAGAATGGCTTCTTTCATGGAGTGATGTGCATTTAAGTTTCCTTCATGTCTCCTTGTAGCTTGATAGCTCATTTCTTTTTAGCGCTGCCTAATATTCCATTGTCTACATATTCCAGAGTTCATCCATCCATGGGGCTACTAAAGGACATCCTGGCCGCTTCCAAGTGTTGGCATTTGGGAAGAAATCTGCCATAATTATCCATGTGCAGATTTGTGTATGGGCATAAGTTTTCAAGTCCTTTGGGTATATTGAGGATCCCCCCCCTTTTACCCCCTCTTCTTTCTCTGCTCCCTTTTCCTTCTTCCTTCCTCCTACCCTCCCTTCTTTTATTAGCACCTCCTGAATCTAGAAAACCATAGGGACTGACCATGCCCTCGGTGCTTTCCTCTTGCTGCCTTGCATAGATAGTTGCATTCCATAGCGTCGTCCCAAGAGGACTCCGCAAACAGATGTCAGCCTAGGTCTCGCAACTTCAGAAACACAGAAAGGACGGCAACATGGGGACAAGACTGGAGGCAACGCTGGAGACCTGAGACCACACAGGCAGTGGCAAGAACTCAGGCAAGTGATGGGGTCCAAAGAAGGCTGGCACCATGACTCTGATGGGTTGGGAATGGACGGAAGAAATGCTTTAGGGGACGGAGCTGCAGGGCTTGGTGGCTGAGCCATGTGGAGAAGGAGAGGTATGACATGGTGCTGGCTTGGGCAGCACGCTGGGTTGAGGGGGATGACACTGAGGTCAGTTCTGAACATTTAAAGCTCTAAGGGTCTATAAGATGTTTACAATGTGTGGTTAATTTTGTGTGTAGGCTCAACTTGACTGGACCTCGGGGTACCCAGATTTTGGGTCAAACATCATTCTGGGTGTGTCTGTGAGGGTGTTTCTGGATGAGATTAACACGTGACATAGTAGATTGACTAAACAGGTGGCCCTCCCTAATCTGGGTTGGCTTCATCTGATCAGCTAAGACCTGAATAGAACAAAAAGACTGAGTGAGAGGGAACTTCGCCTGCCTGATGAACTGATTGAGCGGGGGCACGGGTGTTCTTCTGCCCTCCAAGCAAAAAATCACACCACTGGCTCTCCTGCCTCCAGTTTGCCAACTACAGATCTTGGAACTTCTCCACTGCAATTATTGTGTGAACCAACTCATTATAATATATTTCTTTATACACACACACACACGTGTGCACGCACACACACACTCACACGGTAGAGTGGTGGGCAGGCCAAGGGCACACCAGTCAGAGCAACAGGCATAAGCAAAGGCCAAGAGGCCAGGGAGGAGCCTGGTGTATTGGAGGAATTGGAGCCAGGGAGGATGACCAAGATACAGTTGGAGGAGTGGATACAGGTATGACCAACCATGCAGGTTGCAGGGCCTGACATAGTGCCAACACTCAGTGTCCCCCCTTAAATGGTAACAGAAGTAATAAGAGGCAATGGTGATGATGGGATATCTCCATGGATGACCATAGAAGTATACTCTTTCTGGTTTTCTATCTAAAAAGAGAGTTGTCCTGGATGTAGTTTGTGTTTTTTACATGTTAACATTACTATTTTCTTGGATATCCAGCATTCAAGGCCAACCTGCACCCCAGTGGGCCCTCAGGAGCTTGTGTGTGTATTAACTGTCTTTTATTTTCTAAATTCTGATGGTTTAACATCTTCAGAACTTGCTGACCTTGGTGGGGCTACCCCTCCCAGGGTTAGCTAATTCCTAGAGACAGCAATATCTGCTTCAGAGTTCACCTTTCAATTACAAACCAAGTCCAGGAGCACCCCAACCACATCCTCTATGGGTTTTCATGCTGTTGGCCACTGTCCACCTGCCCCAATCATCCCCAAGCCAGGGACCAGACAACTAGGGACAGCCCATATGTCCCAGAGCCCAGTGAATTAATAGAATAGCCAATCCTAAGCCTGCCCACTTTGCTTTGCCTGTTCCAACCCAAGGAAACCACAATAAAGACTCTGGGCCATGTTTTTTTTTCCCACTAGTTCTGCTTCCTGACCAGCCCTGGTTTTTCCCCGCGTGGGGTGCAGTGTCTCCTGTGAATATCACAGACTTGTTTCTTCACGACGGTCATCTTCAGGCCTGTGTGTCTAATCGCACCCGATTAAAGTAAACCCTGGGTCCCCTTCAAACATGGGATAAACATTGTCCCCCCTTCAGCGGAAGACTACATCTGGCTCATCCCCCTGTCTCTTCTTAAACCCTCTCAGAACCTAACGCTGGGCTGGTTATGTCATGAGAGCTCAAGATATGCGGCTGAATGAACTCACCTGGCCCGTTCACCAGGCTTTCCTCTTGGGTCCATCCTTCTGGTGGTCAGTCTGTGTGTCCATCTGTGACATGGGAGGCCAGCAGCAATAGCAGTCACACAAACAGCCCAGGTTGCTCTCTCTCTGAGTCAGAGTCAGGGCTCTGCTTGCTTGTGATGACAAGGAAGGTGACAGGTAAGCAGAGAGCAAGACTGAGACACAGGAAGGGGATGGGAGGGGCTGCTTGAGGAGTCATCAGGTGTCTGGGGACCCCCTGCCCCCCGAAGAATGGGCAGGAAGGCGGACTTGGGTAACTCTCATGCTCAGATTTCTAAGGCAGCACATCTGGGTTCTCTTCTTTCAATTGCTGCTGAGTGATGCCCTCCACCTGGGTGGGGGAAAGATGGGCCCACTGGAAAGGTGTTCACCTGGCTTCTGCTCCTCACTTCTTCCTGTGCCTCATCTTAGGCAGGTTAAACCAGATTAAGACATGAAGTGTATTCTCCTTGGGGCAAACATACTACAGAAGGGCAAGATGGGGCAGAACCAGGAGTGCCCTCTCTTTTGCTTGGTGGTATGAATAACCAAATGCAAATGCCCTCTTTTCTGACCAGCGAAGAGAGATGCCTGCATTGCCTCCCCCTGGATGTTGCAGAGTCTAAAACATGTCTGCTCTGGCCATGCACGCTCATAGCACTGGGGTTCGGCCATGAAGGCTACAGGAGAGGAAGGAGGTGCTCTTGCTTCTACTGTCCATGAGTCTGAGCTCATATCTTCCCAACCAGAAGCCCCGGTCTCCACTGACCCGAGCTCATGGGGTCCCCTACCTTTCCCACGCACACCCAAGTTCCTCCTTCTCATCATGTACTCTGTCTTCAGACAGACAGACACCGAGACTGATCACTGGATGGGATAACAGAGATCGATGCCTTCACTCACTCTGCCATTCATTCATTCATTTATCCATTTCACATATCCATTCATCAATCACTATAAAAAAAAAAAAAGTGCCCCTTTTGCTACCTCAGGAAGTTTCCCTAACTTTCTAGCTTTTTCCGACTTACCTGCTTAACAAATAGATTAATATCCACAAGCAGATCTATATAGAATATCTGGTATTTGGTAGATGCCCCATGAGTAGTTCTTATTAATATTGGCACTTATATGCCAGACCCAGAAACACACAGATGGATTAACCCCACACTTTTCCCCAGGAAACTGACATCCTGTGAAGTCTTGTGTTCCTCTCCAGCAGAAGTCGTGGGAAAAGTCATGTTTTAGAGAGACGTGTCATGGGATGTACCCAGACTCCAGCGGTCCTGGGGCTGCACAGACAAAGGAGCTTCCCAACGACTGGCCAGGCAAAGCATCCAGCTTCTGAAAGCACTCTGTCCAGAGTGAGTGTGGGCTGAACCCTGGCCCAGGGATGACTGGTCTCCCTCTTGCTGGCTCAGCCCAACCACGTCAGGCTCCTGGGCAGTTACCCCTGGCCCTTCACCCTGTGGAAACTTGGGCTTGTGTGATGGGGAGGGGAAGAGCAGGGGCCTTGGTCCTCAATGCCTGCAGAGAGAGAACCCAAAGCATGCCAGGGGGCTGCTTGAACTCTGTGTGGAAGCCGGCGGGACTGATACAGACAAGGAGGGAGGCAGTGCTGCTTTCTGCTCTCCAAAGGAGCAAATGTTTGGGAATGAGGGTGCTGGAACAAAACTGCCTGTGCTGTTGTCCCAGCCCCTTTTCAGCTCGAGTCACACATGTGCTAAGAGGCTTTTGGCTCCAGGCAGCTGGTAGACATCGCTGGCAGCTTTGGGATCTGATAAGAGACTGTTGATTTCATTCGTGTGTGCAGTGTCGGAGATGAATTTTAACAGTTAAAATGGGGAAAGGGAAAAAAAAGAAAGAAAGAAAAAGAGAAAGCCCAAGAACATTGCCAGGATTGCAACCCTGGCTGTTTCTTTTATCAGATTTCCTGAAACTGTGAACTTCCAAAGTCAGGGGAGCCTCTTTATAAGGGCATTGCTGTCACATGGCTTCTGGGGGAGCCAAGAGGTGTTCATAGAGCAGAAGCAAAGGGAGTGGTCTGTGGGGATGGTGGGTCGTCTGGGACTGTGAGCACCACAGCCCTCCGGGCCCCTCTTTCTTCATGCAGGTGCAGTCCGTGTCCTGGGCAGGCCAGGGGCTGTCCAGACCAGCATGGCTCCCTTCTGAGGGCAGCAGCCCCAAGCGACTCCTTAGGACCTCCATGGGATTCCAGCATAATGGTCGACTCCAGAACCAGGGGTTTAAAAATTATTATTAACAAAAGTCCTTTGCAAAAAGAAACGTACACCGAAGAACAGAGTTCCCTTTCTCAGGGAATTCTAATGAGAAATCTATTTTTTAAATTAAACATCAAAGGATTAGTGGTTTTTGGTAGCCACTAAGACGGGCATCATGTAACCCAAAACAGTGATTGCATCCGTGGCGTGAGTGATGGACCCAGACAGCCTCTGTCACCAATTGCTCTGCGTCTTGAATTCCCTGCAAGTTGCATTTGGTTAAACACTGACGCCATGTTCCCCCAGAGGGCCAGTGGCAGATCAGGCAGATAATGATCCCTTATACTGAGAAAAGTGAAGAAGACTTCAAAGGGTTCCACCCCACCTGATCTGTACGACTCTCTAGGATGGTAGGCACCATAGACATTTGCACTGGCTTAGAGATGGGGAAGTTGAGATCTAGTGACATGAACCCACAGGGCTGTAAATAGAAGGTCTCTTGACTGCAGACCTGAAGCTCTTTCCCACCACATCCCAGTGGGAAACAGTCTAGGCTTCCTTCAAGAGTTAACGTCTCTGCCATGCACCCTGTGGCCCACATCCCAGAGCTCTGCTGGCATGACTGCTGGACAGGGGAACATCTCAGAGCTAGTCCCCTGTGCCCCGGATGTGGAGCGCTAGACCGAAGTATGCCATGCATATTGAAGTCACCACATGCAGACTGGAGTGAAAAGCAGGTGCATTTCTCCTAAGCAAACAGGTGTGGAGTTGGGAATCCTCCCCTGGACAGGAGCAGAGGACAGAGGGAAACTTCCTACCCTTCTCTGTCTTTGTTCTTTCTCCCCGCTGCCTTCTATCCCTTCTCTTGCTCTGATGCTCCTGGTAGCCTCCCTGTGGCTGGAAAGTGGAAACCTCCTGGGGAATAAGGGGGAGCTGTCAGGGAAGGCCTTAGGACCAGCACCGGGCCTGGCACAGAGCTCAGAGCAGACACTCCTCAAACGCACCAGCGTGCAACACAATGGGATCTGGAAGGCGAGTCCTTGAACATTTATCACAGTAGCAATAATGAACGGAAAGAAGACTTCTGGTACACATTTACTTTCTCCTTGCCCTTGAAATTTCCTTGAAGCTATAATTATGAAATATTTGGCTCTCCCCGGGGGAAAATGTGATAGAGGAGCTCTGTGGACGGTGTCCAGAATTCATCCATGGAAAGAGCTGCTGGGACCCACGGTCAGTAAGGCCTGGGCACCCACCTGAAGGGGAAGGTCACAAAAACAATGCATCACACATCCCACCTGAGGGGAGCTACTGTGAACCCAAATCTGAAAATGTTCACGTGCTTCTTACCACTCCCTGCCAAGAAGGAGCCTGGAGATGGCTCTCAGGAGGGCAGGGGTGGGGGGTGATCCTGAAGAAGGGGATGTGCTGCTGGAGACCAGACACCACAGGACTCTTAGCAGTGCGTGGCTCAAGGTCATTAGGGCTCATTCATAGCAAAGGTGCCACCCACCAAAGCTCCAGAGCACGCTGAACTCCTACAACGAAAATGCACACTCTTATTGAAACAGTCACTGAAAAATGGGGAAAGGACTTGAAGAGACATTTCTCTAATGGCCAACAGGTGCATGCAAATAGGCTCGACGTTCCTAGTCATGAGGGTGATGTGAATTAAACCACAGTGAGATCATTTCACACCCATTAGGATGGCAAGTATTGAAAAACAAAACAAAAACCCAAACAGGAAAGAACAAGCACTGGCAAGGACGTGGAGAGATGGAAACCTTTGTGCCCAGCTGGTGAGAGTGTAAAATGGTGCAGCGGCCATAAAAACCGTATGAAGTTGGCTCCAAAAAAAAAAAAAATTAAGCATAGAATTACCATGCCATCCAACATGTCCACTTCTGGGTATAGATCCCAAAGAAGTAAAAGCAGGGACTCAAACAGATTTGCACACTCACGTACAAAGCAGCAATATTCCCCACAGCCAAAAGGTGCAAACACCAGTGTCCGATGATAACAAACTGTGATATCCATGCACAGTGGAATATTATTCAGCCTTTGGAAAGGAAAACATTCTGACGTGTGCCACAACAGAGGGAACTTGGACACATGAGGCCCAGTAAAGTAACAGCTAAGCCAGCCACAAAAGGACAGATCCTATATGATTCCACTTAATGAGGTTTCTAGAATAGCCCTATTCTTAGAGACAGCCAGTAGAAGGGTGTTTGCCAGGGGTAGGGGGAGGGATGGGAGAGTTCGGGTTGAACCTGGACAGAGTTTCCATTGTGCGAAATGAAAAAGTTCCGAACGCGGAGGGTAGCGATGGTCACAGATCAGTGGGAAAATACTTAATGTCACAGAACTGTACACTTTAAAATGATTATGGTGGTACTTTTTATATGTGTGTTTTACCACAATTAAGAAAATAAAGAAAGCTAGGCAGAGAAGGTAATGAGCGTGTGGGCAGGTGGGTTAAATATGTGCCCCAGAAGTGGGAGCAGAGGAGCGGGAAAGAGAACTGGCAGAGGAAGGCTGCCGTGGGCGGGTCCTGCAGAGGCTCCTCCCACCAGGAGCCGGCACAGGTGTGCCGAGGTCCAGGATCCTCAAGGCTGGTAGGAGCCCACTTTGAAGTCTGGTCCTGGCAGACTTAGAGCAGGCCAGGGTTCCAGCACGTGTCTCCACCGCCAGGAGGGTGAGGGTACACCCTCGGTCCTGGGTCTTACAAGTCAAAGGACAGAGATAGAAATATTAGGTAGTTCGGGGGTCAGGGGCTTCTGGAGTGAGCACTGAGTCTTGGACAAGCTTCCCCCTCAGACTGAATAGAAGGCTGGAAGTTCTGTCGAAGCGAGTACTGAACTCATGGAAGCAGCTTGAGGAATTGGGAGCAGGGGAGAGTGTCTCTATCTCCATGGGGGGCCCCGCGGTCTACACTGGCGTGGCTGAAGGTGTGTGCGGCAGAGTGCTGCGGGACTCAGCAGCACCCATCAAGCCAGCATCTATGATGAGGACGGAGTTTGGAGAAGGGGCTAAAAGCAGTAAGAGCAATGCAGTCACAGTAGCTGACGTTATCCCCCATTCCAGTCCAGCTGGCCTGACCCCCTCGCGCCCCCCCGCCCCCCCCCCCCCCACCGTGGAGGGTGCTGCAATGGAACTTGCAGGTGTTCCTGTCTGCTGGCTGAACCCTCTGCACTCAGTCCTGCCTGGCTTTCTGCTTCCTGTTCCCATTTCGTGCAGAAATCCCACCAGTTCTAAGCCTCTTGGCCTTGACTTCTGTCTTCTCTGAACTCTTTTCCTCGGACTTCTTGGCATGATTTGATCTCCCCCGTATTGGTCCCCTCTGGCTCTTCCTGTCCTTGGCCCCAGCTCACCTGACTCTGCCCCCCTGGGTCTGCCACGGGCACCTGCCCAGACCCTGTGTCCTGCGAAGGGGACATGGAGAAAAGCAGACTGTGGGAGGACAGGTATTCAGCACTGCCTGGCAAGTGGCTTCCCTAGCCCAGCCCCCACTGTCTCTGAAGTCTGGTGAAGGCCTGGAAAGGAAATGCCCTGGTGACCCAGAGTGGGCTGGGCGCAGAGGCATCACAGAGGGCAAAAACCTTCTTACCGGAGCTCAGGAGGCTGTCCAGGATGGGGCTGGTGGCAAACGACCAGCAGTGCTTATATTCTTGTAGAAGGCAGGACAACAAGCCCAGGACCCAGGGGCAATGTCCCCAGGATACCCCCCAGGTCAGTGCTCACTCTCTAGTAACACCTGGGCCTCTGAGCCTCCGGCCATCCTCTGCCGGTGTTTCTGTCTGAGCTGGAGCAGCAGCAGACCCCATTCCACCCCCGTCGCTGTGCCCCATCTTAGAGCAAGGCTAGAGAACCCTAAACAAGATAATGGAGCCTTAAAACATTTAGGAAATGCAAGAGGGAAGCAGTTTCAGCTGAGTCTTGGGAGAAGATGAACCCGAGACTAGTTGTCTACACTTCAGGTATGTGAATCCACCCTGCAGCCCCCTCCAGCTCAGGATGCCCCCTGCCTGCCCACCCCCCCCCAGCCCCCCCCCCCCCCCCCGTCGTCGCCTCCATCACCCAGCACCATGGACAGCTCAGTGTTCCCAGAGCCAGGGTGTTGCCTTCCCCCACGTTCAAGGGCACTCCCTGGAACCAGCCCTTGCCACAGAGTCCCCACGTGCTTCCAGAAGCAACTCCTTGGCCATGGCAGTCAGGAGGGACAGGCTTTTCTTTTAAAACAAAATAAAGTACCGTGGATGTGATTTCATCTGAGAGCAAAGCAGCACCAGCTGCCACCAGCCCCGCGCTCAGAGGACATCCAAGGGCCACGCGGGCTCCTTCACCTCACTCTGCCCCCCACGCTGTCTCCAGGAACCACGAGGGAGCTCAGGCTCAGCCTGCACACTGCAGAACCACAGTCGAAAGCCCTGTGTCCTCCCAGGACGCCACCAAAGGGCTATAAGGAGGCCTCAGGGCCCCGAGCTGGACAGGTGCCTGGGGCAAGGGGTGCCTGGCCCGACTTTAGAAAAGGAAGACGAGGTGCAGGGAATAGATGTCCGAGTCTGAAATCAGAGCCACCGTGAAGGCGCCCGTCCGGGCTTGGGAACATGGGGAACTTCCCACCAGGCACACGGAGCCCACGGAAGGAAGAGGGAGAAGCCTCTGCTTCTTTGACAGGACAACAGGAGTTCGGCGAGGGGTGGAGGAGGCCGAGCGCTATCCGCCGCGATGAAACGCGGCAGCCGGTGGTAATGAAATATTTATGAATGGGGAGACGATGCTGCATTCTGCAGTGCAGCACAGGGGAGAGCGAAGTTTCAAGAATACTGTAATAGCAAAACCCTCCATTAATTATCGGAAGCAAGCTGTAACGCCAGTTCCTATGGCAACGGGGTCCCCAATGGATTTTGTCCTTTTTTTTTTTTTTTTTTTTCCTAAGCTGCTCCCATTTACTGTGGTACATTGCATTTGTTTTCCACCAGAGGTTTCTGCTTGTCCTTTGTAAATGAATTCATCCTGTCCTTGCAGTGGCTGGAGTGGAGGCTGGCAGGCCAGGGCCCAGAGAAAGTGAACGATTATGCAACTTTGTGCTAAGGATGTAGTTGGTATTGTGGGTACCCTCACTCTGAGGGGGAAGGTAAGGAAGGCAGGGCCAACACTGAAGGTAAGGAGTAAGGAGTGTGGGTTATTAGAGGGAAATCTATGCAGGTTGCCCCCACCCCATCCCCCCCCCGCACACCCCCTCCGGCCAGCCCTGCCCCCGCCACCCCAGCCACTGTATTTGTGATCAGGCTTGCACCAGGGATGTGTCCTAGCAGCCCAGCTGGAGTCTCCATCATCAGCGAGAGTGGAATCTGATACCTGCTCATAAAGCTCTGATGGGAGAGGCTCCGAGGTAGGCAAATAACGAGAGAGTGCTATGGTTCCCAGGGAAGTCAGAGAGGCCAGCCCCTCTGGGAAAAGCAGAGTAGTCCCTCTCTGCCTGTGGCCAATTCTCCCCATTTTCCACTGTTACCCACCACTTCCCTCTCCTGTGGAAATGCAGGGGCGAGGGGTGGATGAGGCCGAGCAGTGGTGGCAGTTTGAAAGCATTTCTTGCAGCGGAGACATGCTGGGGTGGACCGGACCGGGACTGCTATTCCCTGGAAGGCTCTGGGGCCCAGTCAGAGCCATGGACAGCGGCTTCATGCACCCCCCTCCAGCCAACGAGCTGTTCTGCTAACTCAATGGGGAAAGGCCATGCCACTCATTCAGGGGAGTCAGGCTGCCACCTAGGAGGGAGAGAGCAGGCATTTCCCACTCAAGGCTGCAGCCTGGGGCTTAGGAGGGGGTCCCATCTCTTTGGTGACCTCATGAGAGTGCTGAGGGTCCTACATGGCCCGGGGCAGGGTGCAGTGTTGGGGAGGGGGGTCTGCCTTAACTTGGAGAGAGTGCACATCTTCACATCATGAGGCGATTCCAGGCAAAAAAAAAAAAAAAAAAAAAAAAATTCTACTCCAGAATTATTTTTCTGGTTTTCCTTTGCTTTCTAAGTTGCCAAAGGGATGTACAAGCTTTTGCAAGTAGAACTGGGAAGGTGCCAAAAGAGGGATTAAGCCGAAATTAGGAACGTGTGTGATTCCATTTGTGGAGTTCTACCTGGAGTGAAACCAGCCCAGCTTCCCTGGGGAGGCGCACTTCCCCCGTAGGAGGGGGTGAGCTCCGGTGAGCTCCAGAGCCAGGCGGTCCTTGGCCTTCCTCCTGTGCCATCAGTCAGTGCTCATCTTCAGGACTGATGTCCACGTACCCAGCCCACGTCCATACCTCCACAGTGCAGGTAGGGGCAGAGCGTGTGTTGAACACCTACTGTATGCCATGCACTCGCTGTGCGCTGCGGGTGTTGCCCTATCAACTCTGCAGGAGACGGCTGTCTACCTCCTTGTAGCCATAGGCAAACAGAGGCGTCGAGGAGGAGTCGCTTCCTAGGCTCTGAACCCACTCCCTCTAACCACAAAGCCTGTGCTTCCAAATGCCTCACTGGACAGCCTCTTGCTGAGAAGGGCAGGGGCGGCAGCTCAAGTCCAGGCCCCGGCCGGGGCCCGAGCAGCCTCTCCATCGAGATCCCAAAGCAGAGGCCTCCCGCCTGGAGGAAACATCAGAAATTCTAGTTAGGGGTTTGTATGGCCCTTTGAAATGTCAGCATTTGTGTCTGCTTTGTGATGCTTTGGTTAGCTCCGTAGCACACAAAGAGAACGTATAAATCAGTAAACATTCACATACTGGGTGTATGCCCCAAATTACGTTACCAGCATCAGAAGTGAGCAAAAAAGATGGGCTCTGATGTTGGAGAGGACGACAGGGGCCAGAAGGGACAGCTTGCCGTGAGCTTCAGCCGTGAGCTTCACCTGTCGTTACGTCTGTCCCTCGGGACACTTCCAGACCCCACGAGACACCAATCTCCTCAGGAGCGCAGTGTGCGGCTGTACGGGGAAGACCCCAGGGAGCAGAAAGCCCTTGTATCACCAGATGTGGGATGCCAGGTGTGCGGCTGTTTGCTGTAGCTGCTGGCCTCCCAGCCCACTGAGGGCTCACCGGGCTCGGGTCGGGGTTGGAGGAGTGTGAGTGGGGAGCACAGCATTCCAATGTGGGGACACCCACAAACGTGGCAGCCTTTGCTGACCCATGCCCTCAGCCTCTTCCCGAGCCTCTTCCCGACTGATCGGTGGGATTTCGGGGTTGTGGTGGGCATGGGTATGTGGGATGCGTACAGGTGGTCCTCACGTTCCTTGAAAGACAGAAAGGGACCTCTCCTTCCTTGCTAATTGGCTTCAGAGTCTAATGTAATGCTCTGGACCTCAGTTTCCTTGTCTGTAAAATAAGATAATAAATAATCAGACCTTCTTTCCTGGGTAGTTATGAGAAGTCAAGGGAATTCCAACATCTCCCCAAACTCCCTGCAGATCCTGTGGCAACAGGAGCCTGAGATAATGACAGCCCTCGGCATACAGTAGGAGCACGTAAATGTGGGTTTTCTTCCACTCCTGGCCCCTCGCGGGCTGCGTGTGACTTCACTTTGCAATGCCTCGCTTTCTTCATTTTGAAAACAAAAAAGCACGGGTATCCTGTTTCATGGCACACGTGAAGAAGGCTTCGAGGTGTGGATGTGGGAGGGGCCTCAGACTTGACAACAAGAGGTGCATTTGTTCTGTTAAAGGGATAATCACCACCTGCGCAACCCGGAAAAAAGGCAGGAGAGAATGGTGGGTATCCCATGCTTCGGCTTCTTGTTCTTGCTGTCTGCATACCCTTGTGTGGGGATTCTGGAAATCACCAGAATCTGGAGCCTTCTGGAGCCTCAGTTATCTCCTCTGTACAGTGGGGATAATAATAATACTTAACTCATAATAAGTGGGACAGTTAGTATGATATACTCAGCACAGAGCTTGTCTGCAGTCGGTGTGGGGCAAATGTGGGTCGTTAGTGACAATAAACTCTCATCATTGCCATGCTGACCTTTCTAGGCTTCTATTAAGATTCTCGTTTATTTGTTACACTAGCCCTGTGAAGTTGACACTATGGTCCCCACTGCTCAGATGAGGAAACTGAGGCTTGGAGAGGCTGAGACTTCCCGAGGGTCGCACGGAGCATGGCAGTGGAGGCCCATCTCTGCTTCCCCAGCCTTTGCTCTTGCACTCCTACACCAACTACATGGCCCCACGCTTCTTGGCCCTGGGCTAGCCCTGTTGCTGCAGTGTTATCCTCCTCCAGACAACACAGTGCCAGCAGTAGGAGGCTGCGGACAGCATACAGCTGGGTTCTCCAAATGGTGTGGCTCTCTGGCTGTCTTGGGGTGCCTGGGCTCCCTTAGATCACAGAACTCAACGATTCTTTCTTGCCACCCTGCTAGTGAGGCTGGCGGGAGCGGGCCAGGCAGCAGAAGAGAGGGAACCATCACTTATTGCAGACACATTATTTCACCACAAAAGTCAGTCCTTTGACAACACCCCACCTGCCAGGAGTCCACCCCAGGCACTCACGGGAGGAAAACAACAGCCTTCTCAGGGTTTTCTTCAATGTTCTTTGATTTTCTGCTCTGAAGGAAAGACAGGACCTGGGCTGATGTGACCCCAGACAGACTAGAGCAGCTTTCAGCAGCTTTGCAGTGCCCACCCCACCTTGCAGGGCTGCTCGTAAAGCTGACACAGGACCCAGGCTGGCTGACTCTAGCCACCCTGTAGGCCCTGTGGCCCAGACTTCCCTTGTGGCCTTCTGCAGGCGTGGCCATCTGGAGCACGGCAGCGAGACTCTTTCTCTTCCTGGTTTCACACCCCAGCCCTGGGATAGACTGCATGGGCACGAGGGAATCGCAGTATTCACATCTCCGAGTTCACATGTGTATCAAGGCTGATGCAGAAGCTTGGTGGCCCCCAAGCCCAAGAAGGGCAACTCAGCGCCGTCAAAGAACAGGGAGCATTAAAGCCCATTGCTGGGGTGCATGGGTGGCTCAGTGGGTTAAAGCCTCTGCCTTCAGCTCAGGTCATAGTCCCGGGGTCCTGGGATCGAGCCCCACATCAGGCTCTCTGCTCAGCGGGGAGCCTGCTTCCCCCCCACTCTCTCTCTCTGCCTGCCTCTGTGCCTACTTGGGATCTCTGTCTGTCAAATAAATAAATAAAATCTTTAAAGCCCATTGCCTAGAGAAGGGAAGGGAAGGGAAGAGAAGAGAGGAAAGGACTTAGTCTATGTGGCCTTGTTCGAGACTCATAAAGAATGCATGCAGGCTCCCCATCTCTCTCCTAGCCCCCCAGATTTATTGGGGTATAACTGACAAAAGTTGTAAAATTGTACACATTCAAGGTACAATTTGATAGTTTCATATACGTATACATTGTGAAATGATCACTGCCCTCAAAATAATTAACATATCTGTTACCTCAGATGATTACGAATTCCACCAATTCTTTTCTTTCTGTCCCTGCCCCAGAGATCTCCTCACTGCCAGGGCTCGAAGCTCCCTCACCGGAGATGAAATTCCTTGAGCCCTGTAGGCTGGATGGACAGTATGGCCATGAGAGCATGCCTTCAGGCCCCAGAACCAAGAGAACCTGGGTTCAGATCCTCAGAGCTGGGCTGTGTGACCTTAGGGGACAGGACTGAACTTGTGTGGGGCTCAGCTCTTTTTCTGTCCCCTAGTGCTGCTGGTGGACCCACTCACATGGTTGATGGAAAGAGCAGAGGGAATTGAGCCTGTGGATGTCTGCCACATATTAATCAGTCACTTCTAATTTTTAATAATAATAATTGGAATCACTGCATAGGAACGGAAAGCCCTGGGTGGCGCGCTTGGTGATTCTCCGGTGGACGGAGCTTGCGTTAGAGGGCATCGGAGCGTGGGGCCCTGCAGTAATGCAACCAGGAGAGCCCATAGCTGGAAGACAAGGAAGGGATTGGGGGTCAGGGGACATGGGGACATGCGGGAGGAATGGGGGGAGGGCCAAATCTCCCCTTTTCTAGCCTCTAGCTCTGCCTTAGGCATGTTTCAGGGCCTTCCGCTGGGGATGAAGGGAGGCAGCCAGGACTTCTTGTCCGATCTGGAGTGAAAGACACACAATCAATTTCAAGGCACCCACTCAGGCTCTGACCCCTCTGGATCACAGCTTGCCTGAGAAAGGCCTTGAAAGGCTCGCCTCTTCCGCACCTTCGTCTTATGGAAGGCCAGGGAAGACCCCGGAAACCCAGGAAACACAAGTCTTTCCAGCAGCCAGGTTTCATTACCAAGGAGAGACCTCTGAGGGCAACGTGACCCATGTGCCTGCCCGTCCCCAGCCCCCCAAAACGGAGCATCCATGGAGCTGCTGACACGATTGGCCACCTGCTTTGTGTTCCTAAGAGGACACCCTGTCTGGTGGGGGACACCCCTCCCGTGATTTCCTCAGGGTAAGTTGCCCATTGGGCATTTGCTGTCTAGAGGTTCCTTATTAGCCAGACGGAATCAATTATCTACTCAGGATGTAATTTTAGGATGGGGTGCAGAAAGGATCTGCAGGTGGTGAGTTGTTGGCAGCGGGGAAGGGGGGTCAGGGGGTGAGGAAGTGGGGGGAGGGGCACCGGGGAGAGGAGTGGGGAGAATCACCTGAGACTTGGACTGTGTAGTGTTTCATGGGAAAATGAATATTTCCCAGGCAGTGGCTTTTAAGTGACTATTGAAATTAAGGCCTCATTGCAGCATCACATTTTTGTTAGAACATTTGCCTCTCAGAGGGAGGAAAAAAAGGGAGAGAGAGAGAGAGAAAAAAAACCTGAAAAAGACACAGCCTGTCCGCTAAAACATCTGAGGACAGTGGGCTGATGGCTGCAGGGCTCTCTGGTCACCCCGAGGGCCTGAGCATCAAGGCCCTGATGGAATGCTTCGAACGCTCTGTCTTGCCCTTACAACCTGAGAGCTAGAATTTGGGGATGAAGTCAGCACAGCAGACATAGTTAGTGGATGAGAGGAGTTGACTCCGGGTCTGGCCCCATTGGGGCTACATGGGAAGGTTACACTTATTGGGGTAATGCTGGGCTGAGTGCTTCCTATGCAACACCTCACTGGGTCCTTCAGACAAGCCATGAGATTGACCTCAGCATCCCCCTAATACAGATAAGGACACTGAGAGGATACACTGTGAAGACATGGCAAAGCCGGGGCTCCGGTCTGTTCTGTCTGAATTCAGAGCACAAATGTAATAAGACAAGAACATTTTTAAGAATAGCACCATCCTCCCGGGAGACATGGTGGCTCTTGCCTGAAAAGACCCAGAGTTTCAGCTGTGGAAGCAGAGGCCCGGCGAGGCAAGGAGCCTGGCCCAGGCTTGGCACCCTGGCGTAGGGTGGGGAAGTTATCCGAAGATGGGCACACTGAGAACCACCGGCCACCACTGGCGTCCTGATGCATCCGCCCAACTCCCCAGCCAGTTACGTGGCAGGCAGGTCCTTTGGAAAGTGGGGCACAGGCCTGGCAAGTCTGGAGGGGGTGGAGAAGGAGAGGGGGAAAAGCTGGCTCAGGGCAGGGAAGGGGAAGAGGGGGGAGGGGAAGAGAAGAAAGAATTGCAAAAGCTACCAGCTTGGGACCAGCCATGGAGCCAGTGTCCGGCCATACTCTGACCATCTGTGACTGTATCAGGCGACAAGAGGCTGTGCACCAATCTGCTGCTGCTTCTACTGCCTGAGATGTGCTACGCGCTGACCCTCCTGGGCGGGGGGTTAGGTGGGGTGGATTTTCCATTTCAGTGGATGCACTGGGCAAAGCACGGATTACCTGTCTCTGGCCAGGGCATCAGTGTTGCCAGGAGAAATGGGCATCTGCTGCTCCTTCCCGGGAGAGCCTTGCATATCCGGATGCACGCGGACAGCCCCCTCCGACTGTGGTGCAGCCTTTCGGGACATTACTATCCATGTGTCCCCCCTCACTCTTCCCTGCTGCTGCCCAAACAATGCTGACCTGCTGCCTGCTTTTCTCTGAGCGACCTGGGCACTGGGGCATGGTCCCCTTTAGAGCCGTCATCCCTGGTAGGTCCCGTCACAAATCTCTCTAGCCTCCCCAGAGGAAAGCATCCGCCAGACGCTTCTGAAACTGCCACCTAAAACTGTGTAGGGCTTAGAGGAGTCCCTTGAGTAAAGAAAGAAAAACAGCCTGGAATGTTGTAGGGGTGGCAGGGGGAGAGTCTACCAATCAGGAGGCCCAGATTCTCTTCATACCTTTTCTACCTGCATGGCTGTGTGACCTTGGGCAAGTCACTTAACTTCTCTGGGCTTGTTTCCTCATTGGTAAAATGAACACCAGATGGCCTTTAAGGTCCCGGGCAAACTCTAACTCCTTCACTCTTGCTGGGATCATGCAGCAGTTTGTGTCCCAAGAGGGAGGGAGGCATAAAGTGCAGAAAATAGTCACGGGAGGTTGGGAACCCTGAGTACAGAGATCGTGGGTGTCCATACTCTTCACCACGGTGTGCTGCTTTAAACCCTGCCCTTGAGGCTGCCTTTGCTAATTTGCAGGGTGACATCAGAGCACTAGGGAGTGGTCACTTTGCTGTCCCTGGGTCTGGGCAAAATAAGCCTGGGGAAAATTCCACTGGGGCCAGAAGAAGAAGGCTGCAGGCTGAACTTAAGATCAGTGGCTCACTTCTTCACAAGCTGAGCTGTAATCGCCATGCTGGGTAGTACCGTGCCTTCCCCAGCAGCTTACAGAACAGCTTTTTGTCTGCGGGTGTAAGCCAGAGTGATCAATACGGGTGGAGAGTTCCCCACAGCCAGGCTGTGAGGTGAACCGTGCAGTCAAGTTGCCTGGGGGAAATTTGGGCAGCCGGCTATTGTCTATAAAAGGAGCAGCCCTGACAGTATCCGCAGGGCCCCTGCGCCCAAAGCAGACCCTCCCGGATACTGGTCAGGCACAGCTTCCACGCTCCGCCTGCCGCAGAGAAGCTAGCAAAACTCTGGGGCTTCCTTCCTCTCCTGAAGGGAAAGAATAGGCAGGCTCAGGGTCGGGTGACACTGTCTTGGGCCCCTCTGGGATCTGCAAAAAGCCAGAGCCTCTAGGAGGTGAGTCTCCGGGCCCTGGGATGGAGGAGGGACATCAGAGCTTCCCAGTGACGGCCAGTCAAGGATGGCCAGTCAGCCCAGGTTGTTACTTGCAGAAACAAGATAGCCACTTTGGGAAACTAAAATTGCAAAGTGAGACTTTTCTAGAAAATCCCAGGCAGGATGGAGGGGTCATAGATTGGATCCTGGTGCCAGTCCATCTCTTCTGAAAGATGTGGCCTTTTGGGGGATGCTTCTCAGTTTTATCATCTGTAAAATGGGCATAGATTTGGGTGAATGGGGGTGAACTCAGGTGATGTCAGGTGCATAATTAATGCTTGCTTCATAGAGGACATGCATTTTGTCTCAGAGCTTCTTTCAGTGAGGGAGTTAGGTAAGAAATCCGCTCCAGCTGGGCACTATGTCCTCTGAAGAATCCTCAGGGCAGCTGGGCATTGAGGAAGACATGGATGGGGTGGAAAGGTGAATGGAAGATGGCCTCTGTCCTCTGGGTTTCAGTTGGAGTGGAGGGACACAGAGTCATTAGAGAATTCCAAAAACACACCATCCACTGCCATGAAGGTAAAAGACACTCCTTCAATCCTAACTCAATTCCCTATCCTTGCAGAATTAGTGAACTAGTGAAGGGGTGGGAGGGGAAAATACTCAATCCAACTGAACAGAGCTGCTGTGCTTTATTCTGGATAGCAAATATAATTCTAGAACATTCCATTGTGGCCTGAAAGATTTGTGAATTTCATCATACTTTAAAAACCTTTCCTTTTTAAAAATTGAAATTTAATACACATATACTGGAAAGTGCACATATCACAGATTGAATACACTTATGTAACCAGGACCTGGGTCAGGAAATAAGACATTGTCAAAACTCTAGAGGTCCCTCCTTGTGCTCCCCTCCTGTCACTTACCCCCTTAGGATAACCGCTATTCTGATTTCTAAGAACAGAAGTTAATTTTTCCAGGTTTTACTTTATTTAAAAGTATTCAAATACATTCTTTTGTGTCTGTCTTCTTTTGCTTAACATTGTGTTCATCAATTCTGTCCACATTGTTGTGTGTAGTTGTGGATCCATTCTCATCACTAGATAATGTGTTGTGTGAATATATCATAACTTATTTCTATCCATTCTACCATTGATTGGCATTTGTAAAATTACCAGATATATTCTACAACAAATGGTGATGATGGGCACATTCTATTACCTGTGTGTTGGTGGGTATATATATATATATATATGCATATATATATGCATTTCTGTTGTGTATATATCTTAGAATAGAATCTTTGAGTCAGAGCTATGTGTATTCACTCAAATCTATGCCCATTTTACAGATTAGAAAACTGAGAAGCATCCCCCAAAAGGCCACATCTTTCAGAAGAGATGGGCTGGCACCAGGATCCAATCTATGACCACACCATCCTGCCTGGGATTTTCTAGAGAATCTTTGAGTCAGAGCTATGTATATAGTCAGTGTTAGAAATATCCTCAAACAATTCCCTCCTCACTAGCAGGATATAGGATTTCTAGTTGCTCCACATCCTTGCCAACACTTATTATTTTCTTTGTTTTTCATTTTAGCTATACTGGTGAGTGTCTATTGGTATTAGATCATGGTTTTAATTTGCATTTGCCTGATTAATGCAATGGAACATAATTTTCTATGTCATCAGCTATTTAGATAAATTCTTAGAGGAAATGCCTTTATAAGCATTTTGTTCATTTTTTATTTGGTTAACTGTATTATTCTTATTGATGTGTAGGAGTGCTGAGGACAAGTGCTTTGAAGACAGGAGAATCCATTCACGGCATGAATAATGTTTGAATCTACATTTAGAAATCCAAATATTAGGCTTCCTTAGAAGTAAGTCACACAAAGGGGTGCCTGACTGGCTCAGTCGATAGAACTTGTGACTCTTGATCTCCAGTTGTAAGTTCAATCCCTGTGTTGGGCATTGAGATTACTTAAAAATAAAATCTTAAAAAAAAAAAAAAACACCAAAAACCTAAATCACACAAGCACTTACAAATTGTAAGAGCGAGGTAACTCCAGGCATGGAAAAATTCAGCTTCACACCTTCCCAGCTACAAAGCACCTCTTAAGAAATAAGAGGACTGTTGCCTTTTCCTCATCCATTTCACACTGGTTGGGCAAGGGGCGATGGGCAGGTTATTCCACGGGGGGAGTCAAGTAAGGAGGACAGTGAGTGAAGTGGCTGCTGGGCAATGAGGAAGGACACAAGTGGGGAATTGTGGAGGATGTGTAGTCCTGTGACTGGGCCCGTTATGTAATTGGGCCCATCACCATGCTCAGCAAGAAACTATGGACAGATGAAACTTCATCTGATGGGCTTGTCGAGGAAGGGAAAAATGAATGGTGGAGGGCTTATGAGTTAGATGGGCAGGTATCTGGAGAACCGGTGTCAACTCACCAAAGAAAAATGTTTTTGCTTAATTTGGGGACAATGTGAAAAGCCAAAACATAGAACAAAAGTACTTCTGGCAGCATCTACCCCCTCAGCTTAGTGCAGATGTAGTACTGGGTGTGCTTGAAGACTCTGTTAGCAAAGTCCTGGGGGTGATGCACAAGGACCCACACTTGTCCTAAGTCCATGTTTCAGAGAATGGCCCAGCTGCCAGCGTTGTGCCACCAGCCACCCTGTCACATAACTGCAGATTCTGCAGCCCTTTGATACTACTACAAAGGACTTCCTCTCTTAATTTTCATTTTACACAGTGCTATATAGATACACTTGTCCTTTGCTAAGTTAAGATGAGACCCAGGTAAAATTTCCTGACTTTCCTTCATTCAATAAACAAATACTGAGCACCTACTGTATGCCAAGTATCCTGCCAGAAGATAAAGAAATAGTGCAAGGTTTTGTCCTCGAGAACCTCACAATGTTGTGGAGGAAATAAAAAATTAAACAATTAATATTGTATAAGGTAGTGGTTGTGAGACAGGTTTGCAGACTGTTAGTGGGGCAGGGGGCCTGGCCAGTGGTTGAGGAAGGGGACAGGCCAGGGTGAGAAGTCTCGGGAAAGGCTTCCTGAAAAAGAGTTAATACTTTCAAGTCTATTTCTCCTTCACTTCGGCAAAGGGGATATGTTTGAGGAAAGTTAGGAATTCACAAAACCCCATCATGCATCAGAGCAGACGGAAAAGATTTCTAATTTCCTATCCTGTTTAAATACACCATGCTGTTATACCTGGGGTCCTCATGACTTATTTTAATGAACCTGTTTTTCCTCATTTTGAACATGAACTCAATGAAAGTTAATTAAAATGATGTAAAATGTGACCTTATGTGAATTAATTAACGTTAGAAAAAATGAACTTTTTTTCTTTTCCTTCTTATTTCTTACCTAAGGAAACCCAAGAAAATGGTCACCATTTTTAAAAAAGATTTTGTTTATTTATTTGACAGAGAGAGACACAGTGAGAGAGGGAACACAAGCAGGGGAAGTGGGAGAGGGAGAGGCAGGCTCCCCGCTGAGCAGAGAGCCCCATGCAGTGCCAATCCCAGGACCCTGGGATCATAACCTGAGCCGAAGGCAGATGCTTAATGTCGGAGCCACCCTGGTGCCCCTAAAAGCAGTCACCATTTCTTTACAGAGCATTGCCAAGACTCGTGGTTTTCAATGTCTTTCTCCTGCTTGCAGCCTTAAGAATGGGCAGCTGGACAATTGGGTAGGAAACTTGAGGATTTTTTGTGCCGCAATTCAGCGAATTCTCCCTCTAATGGGCAGTGGGGCTAAGATTAGGGGAATCATGAGTAAGAGGAAGGGGGAAGGATTTACAGTCAGGACGGGGGTGTGTGGGTGGAAGCTAAGAACCTACCAAGAAAGCCACCTGAGCCACTGAACATTGTGGGAGTTAGATGCTCTTTTCTGTGTTTTCTGTGATAGAGCCTATGGCAACATATCAGCTGAATCTGCTGGGATGCATTCGGCTGCAAGTAATAGAAACCCTGGTTTATCATGATTTGAACAATTCAGCAGTTTATTATCTCACATAATTAGAAGTTCAGAGGGGTGGAAGCTCCAGGTCTGGTTAATTCACCAGTTCACCAATGTCTTAAAGACCCAGGTTATTTCTGTCTTTCTACTCTGCCATCCCAAATGTTTTGGATTATCCTCATAGATGGTTCTTCTAATGGACCCATGATGATTGTTTTGGTTTCAGGAACAATACACACACTCAACCCAAAGGCAGAAAAGCAAACATTTTAATCTTTTGTTGTTGTCGTTAAGGAGAGACTTCCCAGAAATCTCAATAACAGATTTTCTGTGTATGTCCATTGGCCAAAATTGCATCCCATGCCCATGCCTAAACCAATCATCTGGCGGGGCAATCATGCTATCATATTTAGCTTTGGACATGAACTCTCACCCCTGATTAGGGGAATGGCCTAGACTTCCCCTGAAGGACTTGGTAACTTGCATGAGGATGAACTAAGTCAGATTCTAGTAAGAAGGAAATGCGTGGTTGGCAGAACAGAAGGCAAGCAAGATGTCCACAAGAAACAAGACGTTCTCTGCTTTCTCCACGTGGAGATGAGGGACACAGCCTTGGGGATTCACGGTTTGACCCTCCAGTCATCTCATTTCTTCTCTTCAGTAGCAAGTAGTCATTAGAATCACATGAGACAAATGAGCATATTGTTGTGAAGAAACAACTTCATTACAGTGAGGATATTGGGGATGTGCTATATGTGAATGGGTTGGAAAACCCTTAGCAAAATTATGAAGTACCCAAAGCTTGAGTTCCGATGTGGGGAGCCTCTCCTTTCTGTGTCCTTCTTCCTCATCCCATATACCACCCAAGAGGCCCAGAGTTTCCATATTCTCCTTTTTGCCCCATCAAAGCCAACATGTGGGAAAACATCAAACATAGTCACACTAACTGTACACCACAATGAACTTAGGACAAGGATTAAAAGATAGACTCGAATTCCAGCTCTGCCATTTGCGGCCTTTTAAGCATTTTGAACCTCGATTACCTCACCTACAAAATGAAAGTCATGATATTACCTGACAGGTTGTCGTTTCTGTCGTTATTACTGTTAACTGTAACAGAGCAAGCTAACTGCTCAGAGGTTGAAGATCTCCTTTAGCAGAAGTTTATTTCTCACTAACACAATGTCCATTGTGTGATTCTGGTCAGGTGGACTCTACCCTTCCGTTTTGTGTTGTCACTGTCTTCGACATGTGGACATCAAGGTTTCTGAAGGAAAGTCATGCCTACTTTCACTACCTTGACCCGGAAGCTACAACATTATTAAGAATCGATCCAAAGAGGCTGGATCCAATCTACCTAGATCCAAAGGTGCTGGAATAGAAAACTTTGCTGTAATTCTAGGAAGAGAAAAATAGGCATGGTGATAGGTGTAGTTCATGGCATTGAACTAGGTGTAGTTCATGGCATTGAAGTACACTTAGCTACAATATTGTTTTTGCTGCTATTATCATTATGAATACAGCTCATTGAAAAGGCGGTCATTTTCCAGATGTAATTATGACCCCTAATATTCACTGATGCTCACTGCCATTATCCCAGGAAGCCATTTCTGAGAGATGAGGAAACTTAAGGTTGGTTTGAGGTGTCGAGGGACCAGATGTCTGTTACTGATGAGAATCATGATGTCTGGTGATTTCTGTCTTCTCCATAATATGCAACATAGTATTGGACACAATGGTGTTGACTCTGTAACCATGGAACTTACTCCTGGCAGATGTGGTGTCCATTCTGCTCTGTCTCCTCTGGTTCCCTTCCCATTCCCATGCCCTCCCAGTTTGTTTTTACTCCATACTCCGTCAGACACCTGCATCTGGAAGGTGTTTCGCTTGTGTGGACAGAGAACAGGAAGTGCCTGCAAATGTTCGTCCCTCTGAGATAGCCCCTACCTAATGACAGGTGGGTAGAGGGTCTCATGGCCTCCAGACTTCCCAACTGGAGATGAGCCAGTCACCCTGCAAGCGTGGGGCTTTATTGATTTTGCATATTGTTTGGCTTCCTTCTCCCTATATTGCTTCCTCACTTCCCTCCAGGGAACACCTCCCTGCAAAATGCTTTATTTTAGAATTTCAAAAATCCCAGATCCTATTGAACCAAATAGCAGAGAGCATGTTCTGATACATCATTATTTGCCTCCTGCCTCATTTTTTACATTCATAAGTCAGAATATCAGAGAAGCAGACTTTAGTATGATATAGAATCCCTGAATGATGTAGTGACTCATAGATATTCTGTAGCAGCTCATCGGCCCACCTTTAGGGCTTCAAAGAGTTTCGAGAGATGGGGCTCCACCCACTGCCAGCTGGGTCATCTGAGAACAGAATTTAAATCAGCAGAGAGGGTCTCTACCAATCGAATTAGACTTGCTTTTCTCAAAAGGATATTGTGAACTTGTAGACTCTGGATTACAGAATATGAATTTCCCAAGGTGCATGCTGTAAGTGAGGTAATTTCAGCTTCATGGTGACCATCTATAGAGCCATTCCTTTCTCATCTACCCCAATGAATGGTGTTCTTGGCTCTGATTAGGAATGCCCTTGCCTCTGAATTTCTGACTTCTGCAAAATTTGGAAATATGTTTAGTAATGACCTCAAAGCAGGTACATACAAGGCACAGTGAGATATACACAAGGCTGTCCCTCAAGCCACTTGAGGGACAAGCTTCTGTGTCCTTAATCACTGTGCTGGGCGTTGTAAAGTGCCACCCATGTCCCTTCAATAAGGACTTGCTGCTCCAGCAATGGAATGCTGCCCAAATCTAATGACTGAGGGATGCACGTACATAATGGTCTGATCCCTCCAGACCAATCTGGAACAACTCTGAAGAGCTATTCAAGTTCCTATGGCCCCCCTGAGGTTGACCAAGGCTGTCACTGTGTTTGGCTCAATTTATTTCTCTGCTTAATCCTCCCCCCATGCCCTCCCTTTCATAGGTGTTGACTGCTTAATCAACATTCTGTGTGAAAAACTCCATCTCAGAGCCTGCTGTCAGGGGTACCTAATCTACAACAGTCACATTTCTCTCCCTCAACAGCCATGACTCTCTCTGAGGCACCAAAGATCACAAATGTAATGGGCACTTTCAGTGTTGGACTTGCATCTCTCCTCTTGTTTTCAAGCCCTCTGGGTCAAGGACAAGAAGAGAAAACCCCAAAAGGTGCAGTCTGGAGATTGTACAGTGGGTTGCGGAACACATTTTGATGCACACAGAGGGTCAAGGGGTTTTTATGGTCTGTACAAGAAGAAGTTCCATGTTTATTCTGGACATCATCCCTGAGTGCTCCCTCTCCTTCAGCCTCACATTCAAACCCTCAGCAAGTTAGAAAGTCCTGCAGACTCTTCCTTAGGATATATTTTGAATTAACCTATTCTTCTCTTTCTCCTATCCAAAGTCACAAACATCTCTTACTGGATTATAGTTCTCTTGCCTCCTTCCATTCGCTCTCCATACTAGTCAGAATAATTTTTGAATAACTGTATTTTCCATTTCTAAGATCTCTCATTAGTTCTTTTCTTAATTGCCAGCTCTTGAGTGATATCCATCTTTTCTCATTTGATATATGATACATAGATACCTTCCCTTATCTCTCTGAAGCTATTAAGTATACGGAATTAAACATTTCTGTCCTGATTACAATAGTAGCTCAGTTTCCTCAGTTTTAAGTTCTTTCTTTTGTAGAATCTGTTGATGCTTTCTTTATGGGGTTGGCCACCTTCAAACGTTTAATGTATACAGATTGTGTGAAAATCTATATTTGTACGTTTTATTAAATTACAACTTGGTGTTTGGCAGGCTACTGCGGGCATGGGTGGGAGCTGTTGTCTTGGCTTGTGCTGCGGAGAATGTTAGCAACTCCCAGCAATTGGGGAGGGGGCCTCATTGTCTCATCTGCGTGTGGGGGCTGCTCATTGTTTCTGGGTGTCGTTAACCCCTCAGGGCTCTGCCTGGCCCTATCCCCAGCTTTCACACTGACCAGGTCCCCATTAGAGGCAGGAGCATCCCTTCTCAGGAAATCCATCCTCACCAATCAACCTAAACATAGCCCCGCATTCTTTTCTTTCATTGCATTGGTCACAAGTGTTCATCAAATATTTACTTGTTTATGGGTGGTCTCACCCACTAAACCATGCTCTATGAAGTCAGGGAGTAAGTCTGGTTGAGCTCCGAAGTGTGTGTATCAAGTTCTTAACACTGCACTTAACACATATTTATTTTGAGAAATAATTATTCAATAATTGTTGTTTATATTTTCATGAAGGGTTGCATTGAAAGACAGGATTCGATTTAAACACAGTTTGAAAACAACTGCAGGAAAGGGTACTGTATCAAATGAAGAGTAAATGCTGATCCTTCTCTTTGTATTTAAATTCTGTGGGGCAGAGGAATGAGTGAGCTATAGGCCCCATATAGACCCCATGTGCAGAGGAAACTGCATCTCTACCACTGTCCTAGGCTGACTTTGGAACCTGATTTCATCTTTCCAAGATCTGGGAGTTCATTTTTCCTCTGAACTCACAGCCTGCTGCCAGCAGAGAGAGGCAGAGCCTGCAGAAGCTGCTGTAGGACCATTAGGGGCATTGGAGGAGACTATTACATTAGTTGCTGGGTCCTGGGAGGCTCAGCAGGTAGAAAGCAGAGAGATGGAGAGAGAGAGGGCTGCATGCTGCACCATTTTGAGTCAGCTCAGGATGCAGCATCCCCACCCCATCCCCATCAGGACCACTGCACCTTCTGCACCGAGCTACCCATTCTTGTTCACAGTGGTAACAGCTGCAGTTGATAAGGGACCTTTCAGAAAACAGGATGTTAGGACACTTGAGAGGAGGAGACATTAAGCATCACAGATACTCTCCCCACCTCCTTTAAAAGAAAAGTGAACTAGCCCAGAGCAGAGCTCTGGCCCAAGGTCACACAGGCTAAGGAGAGCTGGGGCCAGAATGCAAAGCTCCTAATCCCCAGGGCACTGGCACTGCATTGAGCTGCACTCTATTTTTCCTCCTCTCTCTTCCCCCTTTTATCTTGTCTTTCTCCTTCTTGTCCTCAGCCTCTTCTTTTCATGTCAGCCCCCACGCCTCAGCTATGCCACCAACCCCCACGCCTCCCCTATCGCCATGCAATTTGCTTAACTCCATTTGGGACTAAGAAGCTTCCTGACCTCCGCCACGCAGCTATCGCCTGACCATAGCTCCCTCTGTGGCATCAAACAGAATCTGTGAGCTGCAGAAGGAAGACCAGCAGTGGGCTTGGGTGCAGCATACACCAGCCCAGGCTCACTGATCCTCTCTGCCCAGGAATGGGACATTCATTTCACTGGCAAGGCTAGCCATTGTCCCATAAGCCTGGTTCTCAGACCTGATTTCCTGGCATGAGAACACTTTCAAGGGCTCTATACTGTGTATATGTTTTATGTGACCACCTCAAACACTGAGTTCTGTCTTTAGCCTCTGCTATTCCCTTTCTCCCTGGTGCCACACCCCCTCCCACCTTCCCTTCCTGTTGAGCCCACACTGTACCTGGTATGACTTCCACTCGTGTACTGGGCACACACTCGTGTATTGCAGTGACTTGCTTTGTTCTCTGTCTCGGGTCCTCCCAGGGAGCACCCTGAGTGCAGGATCTGTCTCCAGCACCCGAGGATGCTGGTGCTGAGAAGGGCCTCAGTTATTGCTGACTTGCCTGGATCCTGGTCACCTGGAATCCACACTTGGGTTCAAAGGGGGACATAGGAGGGAAAGTAAAACTCCCCCAGCCTGATTTTTCACTTCCACTTTCTGCCCCCCGGTTGGGGGCATAGGTGACCATGTGCCACTGCTCATGCCTTATTAAATCACAACCAACCAGCTAAGCAAAGTTTGGCAAGGGCAGTCCCCAAGGTGGGTGTGGAGGCAAGAGAACAGCCCAGCGAGGAGGCCATGGGAGAAGCTGGGGATTCCAGAGTGACCCTCTTTTTATAGGAGCATTTTCTAGAGTGTGTCCTGTGGAACGCTGGACCCTTGATGTGCTCGGGGAGTAAAAGGCTCTGAGATCATCCAGGTTTAGGAAATGCTACTTACTTACAGACATAGCCCCGTCGAAGCTTCACGGTGCACTTTGGTGTGTTAAAAGCTCTGAGCGACCCTGTGGTGAGAAACATGAATTGTAAAACTGTGAAAACAAAAATAAATAACAGGTGAGTGTGTGTGCATGTGCGTGTGTGTGCGTGTGTGTGTGTGTGTGTGTGTGTGTGTGCAGAAATCTCTCCGCGGACCCTGAAGTTCGGCAGGTGTCTGGGCGGGAGAGCAGGGCCTCCCCGGGCCTGTGAGGGAATGGGGGGCTGTCACGTCTTCCGTCCTCACAGACAACCCTAACACATGAGGGGTGTGTTCCTCCTCCCATCTGGGCTCCGTCCTTCTCCTCTGTATTTTGTTTATGCCTATATGCAATTTCTGAAAAAAAAAAAAAAAACAAAAAAAAAACGAATAAATAGTTTGAACCCCAGAAAGAGGGCTGGCCAATGAAACGCGGAGCTGGAGCATTACAGCATCAGCGAGGCCGCCCATTGGCTGGCTTGCCCTGAGGAGATGGATACAGTCCCACCCTCGCCCCCCAGCTTTCCTCCACCCCCCCCCATCCTCCCACCCCCGGCCTCAATGAGGACTCTGAGGGGTGCTGGAAGGATCGCCATGCCCTTGGCCGTGGGCCCCCTTAGCCGTCAGCCTGTGCCTTCTCGGCTGGCTGCTGCTGCCTGCAAGCTTGGTGAGGAGAGAGCCTGCTTCCAGCGCTGGCCTCACACTCTGCCCGATCCTGAGCTGAGCCCCACACCGTGTGCTGTTTTCACAGGAGTGTTTATGCTCACCCTGGGACAAGCTTGCGGGGGTGTTCTCCTGCTTGAGCGAATTAACCCTTCCTTCAAAATTAGCCCAGGTCCTCTTTCCACCATAGAGCCTTCTCTGCCTGCCCCCCCCGCCCGCATGGATCTCTTAATTTCTAAATAATTCATTCCTGTTGGCACCTACTTAAGCCGGTACGTGTAGCAAATGTATTGTGGTGCAATGCCACATCCATTCCCCCCTTTCTGCCATTACATAAAACCTTCTGCACATATTCTGGAATAGAGAGTACATTCCCGATTTCCTTGCAACTCGATGTGACTGAATTCTGGCTGAGGAGGTGTTCATGTTCAACTTACAGCAACTGTCTCTAAAGGGAGGAGGTGTTTCCTTTCATTTCCCTTCCTCTCTCCTGTTGGCTGGAATGGAGACACGCTCTCTGGAGCTCAAGCAGCCAGCTTGGACCAGGAGATAGCACGCTAAGGACTGGGGAGTACAAAGATGGAAGTAGCCTGGGTCCCTGATGACTTTGAAAACACCATACCAATCCTTGACTGCCTACCCTTGTATATAAACATTTTTATATTTTATCTGGTATCTTTTGGGATATATGACTAAGGTTAGTCAGGGTTCTTCAGAAAAATAAAACCCATAGGATATATGTGTATACACACACATGCATATATATATATACACACACAGATGCATATATGTATATTTATTTCATATATGTGTGTGTATATATATGTATATATACACACGTATATATGTATATATACATATATACACACACATATATATGAAATAAATATACATATATACAATATATACATATATACATATACAATACACATATATATGTGTGTATATATATACATATATATATAGACATGAGATTTGTTTGAGGAATTGCCTCACTCAATTGTAGGGCCTGACAAGTCTGAAATCTGCAGAGCCAGGGTTGAACTGATATTGTGGCTCAAGTCCAAAGGCAGCCTGCCCTCTTCCTCAGGGAACCCCAGTCTTGTCTCTAAAGGCCTTCAACTGATTGAACGAGGCCCACTTATGTTAAGGAGCATAATCTGTTTTACTCAAAGACTATTGATTTAAATTTCAATCACACCTAAAAAAAGAAAATACCTTCACAGCAACATCTAAACTTGTGTTTGAACTCAAACTAGATACTATGGATGGCTCTCATGGGCTGAGTTATGTCCCTCCAAATCCCTATGTTGAAGTCCGAACCTCCTGAACCTTGGATTGTGACTGTATTTGAGGATAGGACCCCCGATGAGGTGTTTAAGTTAAAATGAGCCTATTAGGGTGGGCTTTTATCTACTCTGACTGATGTCCTTAGAAGAGGAGATTAGGACACACAGAGAAACACCAGGGATGCGTGGGCACAGAGGGCTGACCGTGTGAGGACACAGGGAGGTGGCTGTCTGTTGGCCAAGGAGTAGACTTCAGAAGAAGCCAATCCTGCTGGCGCCTTGATCTTGGACTTCCAGCCTCCACAACCACAAGGAAATACATTTCTGCTGTTTAATCCACCCAGTCTGTGGTGTGTTGCATGGCAGCCCAAGCAGACGAATACTTCTAACCTAGCAAGTTGACACATAAAATGAACTCTCTCAGTGGTGCTTGTTTACCTAGCCGGGGCGGGGGGGGGGGGGTCCTTGGGAGGCAGGCCCCATGCATCCGTCGTTGGGGATCCTGCAGGTTTTCAGAGTATGTTAAAAAAAACTTGGACTCTAGATTCTTCAATGCTGGTGAGTGATGGAAGGTGACAAGTAGGGGGTGCCATGGTCAAATTAGAATTTTAGAGGGATCTCTGTGGGACCACTGATAGGCAGAGGAGGGTTAAGACTGTACCTGGGGAGGCTGGCCTAGAAGCTTGTGTATAAGAATGGAAGAAGGATGCCACTGGGCAGTGACAGTGTTAAGGAGAGCCTTTGGCACTAGGAGTCCTGCTAGATAGAGGGGGGCGGTTCCCAGCACATATCCCGAGCATCTAGTTTGAGAATCTGGGTGGAGGACGATGCCACAAACCCAAGTAGCAAATGCCAGCCATGTTTCCCTTGGTGGTGGTGGGTGTGGGTGGGGGCAGAGGCTGACTCATTTGATTTTAGGCATGTTGAGTTGTTCTCTATCTTGTTAGGGTGAGGCAGAAATCCAGATTGCTGTCACGTCTATCCAGCAATTAAATTTCTAAGAGTAATGACTTTCCCACCATGCTTACATGTCTCAGGTCCAAGTTTCCCAAACATGCATGGCGAACTGGTTTTTGCTCTTTTTGTTTTCATTGTCATCACAATAAGGTAAATTCCAGAAAGGGTGCAGGATCTGACCCCCTGCCACACAAGAAAAGCCCAATTTCCTAGCAGATACAGTTCACATTTTACTGTCCTGGGGCCTTTCTCTCTCTCTCTCTCTCTCTTTTTTTCTTTTTAATTCAGAAGCTTTGTGCCTTCCAAATATCTGGGACTACCTTACGTGTTTGGAGGGATCTCCCCTTGGGCTGCATGGAAGTCTGACTGCTCTTCTAAGAGCAGATTCCCCCCCCAAAAAAGCTTTATTTCCTCCATCTGGAAGTTTTTCCCAGGGGCCAAAACCCATCCCTGGTGAAGACCTCCCAGCAAGCAGGTACGGAGAGAGAGAAGTGGGGTCAGGAGTGACCTGGGCCTTTAGAATCCGCATTTGAATCTTTCCTTCTGACTGTGACCCTGGGCAAGTCTCTGTTAATCTCTCATTACTAAACACCTGCTCGGTGCCAGGTCCCTGAGCTTTCTGGTTATATCTGGGCCTTTGCTTCCTCATTTAACAAAACAAAGTAAATATACCAGGCAGGCAGGGATATTGTGATGCATAAAATGAAATAATAAATGTGGAAGGGTTTCTCACAGTGTCTGCCTCAGATTAGAAAGTCCATAAATATTAGGGCATTCTGCATCTGGAAACCTTACCTTTAATTACTCTCTTTCTCTTTCTAGTTTAATAAAACAGTAGCAGCAGCAGCAGGCATGAAATGCACTCCAAGGTCCTTCCTTCTAACGATTTCCTGCTGGAGGATTGTTTGCATCCTTGCTTAGTTACAAATCCCATGCTCCTGGATCTTGACTAGAGCTCCATTCTGCCTGCCCCTGTGCATCCTGCTCTGAGGGGTTTTGTGGCTGCCTAACCTTTGGGGAATTCACATGTTCACGCAGCGGGGTCTCACCATCCCCCTGCCCCAGTATATTAGGCATGTTGGCCAGTAGGCAAGAAGTAGAGCTTGGTTAACTCTCTCGCCCAGCTGGGACCTCTAGCATCCACAGATCTATGAAGCTGTGCCCTCCACTGTGTGTGAGAGGGCTCCTTTGTGGGGAGGTTTTTGTTCTTTCTGGATTCCCAGGGGAAATGCAGAAATCTCAGGGACCTGCTATGGGGTCCTTTTGGCCTGCTCTCTGGACCGGTATGTCTGAGGACAAACCCTGTCCCTAATGGGTGTTATGCCATGCAGTGGAGCAAACCTCCTTAGGCACATCTACCTGAAAATGGGCCTCCTGAGGCCAGGTGCCAGGCTTCTGATGAAGACACTACCATTTGGATGTTTCTTTTTGCATGTACTGATGACAACCACTGAGCATCTCCGCTTAGTGTACCTTCATGAACTAGCCGTCGAAGTTCTCCTCCATATTAGTATAGCTGCATGGGATGGTTCCCACTCCACTAGTAGAAACCCGAGCTGTTTTCCACACAGTATTCAAGAAGACAGTGGTAATGACGCTGCTGCTAATGATGGCTGTGAAATCCACAGTAGCTCCCATGTACAGCCCTATTTGGCTTGTAAGCCTTGGCAGATCACCAATACCTCTCCCTCTTTATACTTAGTGCAGGCCAGAGATGGGCTGAGTGCCTTGTGTGCATTGTAACACTTGTTACAAGGCTGGAGGTAGGCACCATTACCATCCTGCCTTAGATATAAGGAACCTGGAGCTCAAAGAGTTGAACCTGCCAAAGGCCATGCAGCCCAAAGTAGCAGAGCCGGCTCCCCTACCTGGATCTGTCGGTATGAACTAGCACTTCTAACCTACACACAGCACGTGCTTCTGCCGGGCAGTGGGACCCTCCCTGTCCATGGCCCTCTGCCACAACCAGCCTGACCCCACTGCAGGCACAGCCTCTACCCAGCCAGCAGCTCTCCCTGCCAGGTCTCCTGTGGGCAGGGCTGGGAGGAAGGTGAAGCCAGCTCTCAGCTCCGCGGGGCTGCGAGGAAGGAGCTGGGAGGCAGGTTGTCTATTGATTGACTGAAATTGGATTTGTTGACACAAACTGCCAGCATTTCACAGTGATGGAAGGATTGCCCACCGGCCTCATAACAAGCAGAGATTTCCCTGAGGACCAGCAGAGCTGCTGGTGTGGTTCTTTGTGAGAAGAAAGCAATTAGGAGAATGGGTGAGGTTATTAGGTCTTATTGGTTCCCTCAGTCCCTACCTATCCCGCATGCGGCTTGGCTCGTGATCTCGGGCTCCCCGGGCTACGTGCTGTGGCTTCTGCTTCCCTTGCGTAAAGTCAGGTGGGGGACAAACACAGCTTGTGTGTGCTGACTCCAAAACATATGGAGAATGCACGCACATATTCGGGTCACCAAAAGAAGCCAGCAGGTGGAAACAGCTTTAGCAGACTTAAAAAAAAAAAATAGCATCATTGGATTATAAACATAAATCCATGAATGTACAATGCACACACGTCTCTGTCTCCCTTGCTTTCTGCATCCCTTTCCATGTTGTGCTACATTAAAAACGTTCAGACTGCTCTCGTTTAAAAGACATCGTCAGGTAAGGTGGTCAGCTATACCCGTCTGCAGATGGGCTGGGGAAGAAGAGGAGAGGAGGTTATATTTCCCTGGGGGGACTCTCTGCATCGTGTTAACAACTATTTATTGGGAACTAGAATATGTGCAGGAAGATGGTGAGGGGACCATGGCATGGCATATCAGAGTACGGTCACCTAGAATTTGTACACATTATAATTGCCGAGCACTTGCACTGCTGTATTTTTTTTGTTGTTGTTGTGGTGGTGGTAAAACACACATCACATAACATATGCCATCTTAACGATTTTAAGTGCACTGTTCAGGGACATGAAATACCTTCATAGCATTCTGCAGCCCTTACCACCATCCATCTCCGGGAACTTTTCCATCCCAGACTGAAACGCTGTCCCTGTTAAGCACTAACTCCTGTCCAACCCTTTAGCCCCTGGCAACCACCTCTCTCCTTTCTGCCTCTGTGAACCTGACTATTCAAGGAACCTCATATGTGGAATCATGCAATATTCATCTTTCGTGATGGGCTCATTTCATTTAGCACGAAATCCTTCAGGTTCATCCACTTTGTGGCACGTCCCGGAACTTCCTTCCTTGTTACGATGGAATAATATCCCGTCGTATGTCTCCATCACATTGTGTTTCTGCCTTCATCTGTGGATGGATGGACACTTGGGTTGCTTTATGTTTTGGCTGTTGTGAATAATGCGGCTGTGAAGGTGGGGGAACACCTGTATCTGTATATGTATCTGCTCAAATCCTTGCTTTCACTTATTTTGGGTGTATACCCAGAAGTGGAATTGCTGGATCATATAGTAATTCGATGTTTACTTTTTTGAAGACTCGTCCTACCATTTCCCACAGCAGCTGCACCATTTTGCATTCCTACCGGCAGTGCACTGAGTTCCATTTTCTCCACATCCTCTCCAGCACTTGTAATTCTCTGTCTGCTTTGATAATAGCCATCCTAATTGGATACAAAGTAGTATCCCATGATGATTTTGATTTGCATTTTCCTAATGATGAGGGATGTTGAGCGTCTTCTCATGTGCTTGTTGGGCCTTCATTTATCTCCTTTGGAGAAACATCTACTCAAGTCCTTTGCCCGTTCTTTTTTTAAAATTGAGTTGTTTGTTTTGTTATTATGTTGCTTAAGTTTGATTCTTACAATGGCTAGGGCTAGAGCTACAGATGAACCCCATTTTACAGAGGAAAATGAGAATCACAGATGTTCAGAAAATTGCTCAGGGTTTTCTAGTCAGGAGTTGGAATGGAAGCAAGGGCTCTTGGCTCCCAGGTCTGTGTCTGCCACCCAGTCTCCCTCATGGGCTGACACATGGTCCATGCCTATCTGGATCTTACATTTCGCTTAGGGAATAGTCCATGATGACACAAAAGTTATGTCAAATGAAGCTTACAGATGACAAGCTTTGGGGGCATTCAGGAAAGAAGTCAGAGGACTGGGTCATTTGGGGGAGACCCGAGTGGCAAGGGGAGACCAGAAGTGAACATTAAAGAACAGTGTAGTAGGCAGAATAATGGTCCCCAGAGATACCCAAGCTCTGATTCCAGGAGTTGCAACAATGAGCAGTTTTGTGGCAACGGAAGGGGATTAGGCTGTGGGGGGATTTAGGTTGCTAATGAGGTGATTTAAGATGGGGGGATTAGCCTGGATCATCAGGTGGGCCGATGAAGTCCTAAGGGGGGAAGCAGTCAGGAGAGTCAGGGGGATGTGAAAACGGACTCAGAGAGGCAGAGAGATGCTGTTTGAGAAAGATGCCACCAGCCACTGCTGGCTTTCAAGAGGGAGGAAGGGGCCATGAGCCAAGGCCTGTGGGTGGCATTGAGAAGCTAGAGAGGGCAGGGAAACAATTCTCACCTAGCATCCCCAGGAGAAACGCAGCCCTGATAACACTTTGATTTTGGCCCGCTCTGACCAATTTTGGTCTTCTGCCCTCCAGAACAGTAAGAAAATAAATTTGTGTGTTTGAGGCCATTGCATTTGAGTTTGTGGTAATCTGGTACAGCAGCAATTGGAAACTAGTAGAAATAGCCAGAACTTGGTTAATCAGAGAATCGAGATGTGTGGTGTGAAGAGGGGATGGGCACAGGTTGGAGATAAGTCTCCCAGAACAAAGCGTTTGCCTTGGGAAGAAGTCATGGCCAACATGCATTGAGCATGTTCTGGCCCGGTGTGAGCACGTATGCACGCATTCTCAAGAATCCTATGAGGTTGGTGCTATTATGACCGCCTTTCACAGGTGAGAAGAGGCACTATGGTGGTAACCAATGAGGCTGGAAGAGGTAGGACATGATGTGTGTGACTGCGGTAGTAATGCGGAGGATGCTGAGTGCTGTCGTGGTCCCTCTCCAGCTGAGGAGAGGCCGGGCTCTGTCCTCTCAGAGCTGGACCAGCTGCCCGCTGAGCCTGGGCATCTCTGTGGGAGGCAGTGGGGAGCCCTGCAGATCACATCCCCTGGCATCTTCAACGTGCTTGTTGCCTATTTCAGTTTGATAGTAAATCAAAGTAAAAGAATCATCCCTGTTCCCCCCTAACCCTGAAACCGGGCTGGCCTTGGCTCTGACTTAGCCCACTAACCACTGTACATGTGACCCCTGGCTCCAAAGCCCTTGCCTGACCAGGGCTCCAAGCCCTGGCCCTCCCTCCGTGGCTTCTCTGAGGCCAGCATGGAATGGAGGGAGCCCCAGCTATGAGGGGCTAAGACATCGAACTTTCCCCACTGGCAAGCCCCTGCAAAGTGTCTGAAGAGTCTCCCATGTTTGCCAAAGGTTAACCTGGCAGCGAGATACAGGGAGAACTGGTGGGGGCTTGTACATGAGTGTTCATACGGCGTTATTCCTGATAGCCGAAAGGTGGAAAGAATCCAAACGTCTGTCAGCTGATGAATGGGCAGGTCCACACAGTGGAATGTTACTTAGCCATGAAGAGGAAGGGATATGCTGCAAGAGGAATCTTGGAGACGTGATGCTAAGTGAAAGAAGCCAGTCAGAGAAGACAACCTACGGTGCAATCCCAGTCGTAGGGAGTGTTCAGAATGGGGAGCTCTATGGAGACAGAGGGTGGAGGACTGGTTCCCGAGGGCCGTCAGTGAGAAGGATGAGGGGGTGGGGTTTCTCTTTTATTGGTGATGATAAATGACTAAAAGGAACCACGGTGATATTTGCACATACCAGTAAATACAGCAAAATCCATTGGATCATAGTCTTTTTAAAAAAATTTTTTAATGATATTCAAATTCAATTAGTTAACATAGTATTGGTCGCAGAGGTAGAGTTCAGGGATTCATCAGCTGCATGGAACCCTCAGCATGGAACCCTCAGTCCAGCACGTGCCCATTAAGGATTAATGCCCGTCATCCAGTTACCCCTTCCCCACCCACCTCCCCTCCAGCAAGCCTCAGTTTGTTTCCCATAATTACACGTCTCTTAATGGCTTTCTTCCCTCCGTTTTTATCTTATTTTACTTTCCATCCCTTCCCCTATGTTCATTTGTTTGAGATCATATGATAATTGTCTTTCTCTGACTTATTTTACCTAGCATAATACCCTCTGGTTCCAAACACATTGTTGCAAAGGGTAAGATCTCTTTCTTTTGACAGCCAACTAGTATTTCATTGCACATATGAACCAAATCTTCTTTATCCATTCATCTGTCGACGGACATCTGGGCTCTTTCCATAGTTTGCCTGTTGTGGACATTGTTGCTATAAACACTGGGGTGCAGCATTAGATTGGATTGGATCACCCTTTGTATCCTTTGGGTAACTATGAATCGTACTCTTTAAAGGGACGTTTGTATGGTACATGCATTATATCTCAGTAAAGCCGTTAGCAAAAGAAGAATCAGTAGAGGAGAAACTAAAAGCCAGCTGGCCACTCTGGGCCACACGTAGATGTGACATCCAGGGACAAGAGGATTGGGACTGTCAGCCAAGGCCAAGAGCTGGAGCCGTGGGCTGGTGCCATGCTGTCACAGAAGCAGGTGGACAGGCAGTGGGCGCTCAGGGCCCAATGTGCCCTTACAGCCAGCCATCATGGTAGGCAAAGCTCAGACCAAACAGACCTCTGACCACCAGTTTTCCTCATTCAAAAAGCATGAGGCCGGATGTCAGCATTCTCAGCCTAAATTGTACTGAAGACCTTTAGAAATCCCTGAGAGGTCCTCCATCCCAGAGTTTAGGATTAAGGGTGAGGACAGGGATTTCGGAGGAGAGAGAACTGGAGTCATAGGCACTCTGGCCGAACAGGGAAGAGGCTGTGGTCAGGTGCCTGTCAGCGGGGCCACCAGATCAGGCATATAGCTTTCCTGGATTTAATTTTTTTTATCGTTAATTTTTAATTTTTTAATTTTTATTTTTTAAATTTCTTGTCAGTGTACTAGAATTCATTGTTTATGCACCACACCCAGTGCTCCATGCCATACGTGCCCTCCTTAATACCCGTCACCCGGCTCACCCACCTTTCCACCCCTGCCCCTTCAAAACCCTCAGACTGTTTTTCAGAGTCCACAGTCTCTCATGGTTCATTTCCCCTCCAGTTTTCCTCAACTCCCTTCTCCTCTCCATCTCCCCATGTCCTCCGTGTTATTCCTTATGCTCCACAAATAAGCGAAACCATATGATACTTGACTCTCTCTGCTTGACTTATTTCACTCAGCATAATCTCTTCCAGTCCCGTCCATGTTGCTACAAAAGTTGGGTATTCATCCTTTCTGATGGAGGCATAATACTCGTAGTGTATATGGACCACATCTTCCTTATCCATTCGTCCGTTGAAGGGCATCTTGGTTCTTTCCACAGTTTGGCGACTGCGGCCATTGCTGCTATGAACATTGGGGTACAGATGGCCCTTCTTTTCACTACATCTGTATCTATGGGGTAAATACCCAGTAGTGCAATTGCAGGGTCCTAGGGAAGCTCTATTTTTAATTTCTTAAGGAATCTCCACACTGTTTTCCAAAGTAGCTGCACCAACTTGCATTCCCACCAACAGTGTAAGAGGGTTCCCCTTTCTCTCCATCCTCTCCAACACTTGTTTCTTGTCTTGTTAATTTTGGCCACTCTAACTGGTGTAAGATGGTATCTCAATGTGGTTTTGATTTGAATCTCCCTGATGGCTAGTGATGATGAACTGGAGGCAGGCACAGACACAGGTCCCTGGCTGCTCCCTCAGAGAGCCTCTTTCTAGTGACTTCTGGAATTGGTGACAAGGGGAGAGGGCTCCAGATGGAAAGGGAAAAGCTACTGGCCATACCGCAGGGCCCGCCAGGGAGCAAGCTCTTGCCTCACCTTCCTGTGAGGAGGAACCAAGCTGGTGTAGAGGGAGGGACCCAAAACCAAGGGAGGCATGTACTTTATCGGATTCATGCAATCCACAAACATTGGCTAAGTGCCAGGCGCTGTTTCAGGCACTGAGAATAGAGAAGTGTATAAGGAGGACGAGGCCACTGACCCCTGAAACTTGAGTTTTAGAGCAGCAGTATCTAAACACAGGTGCAGCTCCTGGGTCCCCTGAGCCCTTGAAATGGGGCCAGTCTCAATGAGATGTGTAGGGAGAGCGTGCACATCAGAACTCAACACTGAGACAAAAACGTGTAATGTTTCCCATTAATCCTTTTCTAAAAAAAACAAAAACTGATTATTTGTCGAAATAATATTCTGGGTATCTTGGGCTAGATAAAATATATCATTAAAATTAATTTCACCTGTTTCTTTCTGGCTTTTAACACGTGGCTACTGTAAAATGTAAAGTCACATACATGGCTTGTACTGTATTTCTATTGAACAGCACTGTTCCAGTGAGAGACAGGGACAATCTGTAAATAAGCAAATAAACACTCACTGTCCTATCAGGTAACGATAAATACTGTGAAGGAGAAAATGAACTTAGGGGCGGAAGGGTTAAGGGACCTAGGGTGACCTCTTGGAGATGGTATCTGAGCAGGAACTTGAAGGCAGGGGTGGGGGTCGAGGAGCTACAGGGCAGTATGGCTGAGGTGGAGCGAACTTGGGGAGGGGTCTTCTTGAGGGGCTGGGGGGCCTGACCCTTGAGCAGTCTCTCAGGCTGCAGTGCATGTGAACCCACAAACCGTAGTGACTGACTGGGGCCCAGGAAATGAGAGACAGTGGGGACAGAGTCACCATGAAGTGCTGAGCTCAGGAGACTGGGTGGGTGTTAGGGGTTGCTGGTTTGCCTAGTTTGGGATGGGGAGGGGTACATGATGGATTTAGGATTCCTACCGGCTCCTGCTGAGTCTGAGAGGCTGTCTCGAAATTCAAACAGATGCATAGTTCACAATTAGAGACAAAGTTTAGAAGCCAGGCTGGGGCAGAAAACACATATTTAGGGGACATCTGGGAGGACACCCAAGGGCCTGAGAATACTGAGGGGGATGATCAATTTGTCAGATCTGGTTTGAATCCTGACTCTGCCAGTTCCAATGACCCTGTGCTTCTTCCCCACTGTGTGATGGGCCATAAGGCACAGAGCCTTATGCCCTCTCTCCCATTCCCTCGCCCTGAATGTGGGCTGGCCCTGGGAGCACCCCCAACCAGTGCAGTGCAGGGGAGGTTCTCTGCTGGCTCCTCTAGACCCAAGAAGAGGGAGCAGCTGCTTCACCTCTTGGAGCCCTGAGCCCTACCTAAGAGGTTCACCTGTCCTGAGGGTGCCATGTTATGAGGAAGCCCACCTTTACAGCTGGATGGAGAGACAGAATCGGATGCCTGAATAGCCCCCATCCATTCAAGTCATTCCTGCCAAGGCCCCAGGCACCATGGAGCAGAGGTAAGCTCTCCTTGCCCAAATTCCTGACCCACAGACGGGTGACCCAGTAGAAGAATATGTGGTTATTTTAAGCTACTAAGCTTTGTAATAAGTTTGCTATTTAGTAATAGATAAATAGAACAACACATAAAATGGGAAAATAATAAGTATCGGGGCACCTGGGTGGCCCAGTCTGTTAAGCATCTGCATTTGGCTCAGGTCATGATCCCAGGGCCCTGGAATTGAATCCCACGTCAGGTTCCCTGCTCAGCAGGGATCCAGCTTCTCCCTCCCCCTCTGCTGCTCCCCTTGCTTGTGTTCTCTCTCTCTCTAACAAATAAATACGTAAAATCTTTTAAAAGATAAGTATCTTATTTTTTTGATAGGAGAATTATTATGAAATTGGTAAGCACAGTTTCTAGCCCTAGATAGGTACTAAGTCAATGTTCTTTTTCTTTTTAAAAAATATTTTATTTATTTATTTGAGAGACAGCATGTGGGTGCACAGTTGGGAGGAGGAGGGGTAGAAGGAGAGGGAGAAGCAGACTCCCCGCTGAACAGGGAACCCCATGTGGGGATCTGTCCCAGGACCCCCCAGCAGGATTATGACCTGAGCTAAAGGCAGTTGCTTAACTGACTGAGCCACCCAGGTGCCCCTCGATACTCCTTTTCTTTCTCTAAAGTCAAACCCTGTCTTATGTAAGTTCAGACTTGTGGAATGCCGCAGAATAAGCTGAAAGTCCTATCTTGTTTCATAGATATTCCCTTCAATGTATGGCCATGGATCTCGTGAAATCCTAGCCTACCTCTCCTATGCTAGATGGCACATCTGCCCTTAGTTACACTGGTTTCCAGTCACATTTCCTGGTCACTTTGCCTAGAGTCTGTAAAGCTCCCCTTAGGATGTGCTGCTCCTGAAAGACCACCGCAAGTGTGGTAAGTACAGCCCTGGACACGATGAGCACATCCCTTCCTTCCATCTGGACACAGCACCCCGACCAGGCTGGCCGATCGGGGCAACACTGCGGGTTTTAGGATTCTGATTCTGTACTTTGACGTCTTGACTGTCATTCCTGGTTTCGTGGTGACATACATCTGGTCAACTATACGACCCCTCTTGTATCCGAATCTGTATAAAAACACTGGACAAGACTGGGATGAGGAGAGAGCCAGTTGTGACCTCACCAGAAGCTGACGTTTGCTCACTGATCTGCTCTGTGGGGTATGTTTGTTCGACCAGTTATGTGTGAATCACCCAACACTCTGTCATCCAGCCCACATTCCCCTGCATCTGTTTATGGGAAAAGCCAATCTAGCTCTTTTGAATATACTGTCTACTTTTGTTCTGTGTGATAGCTGGTGTCGTTTTCCCGAGTATGTTAGGTACCAGGGTGGACGGGGGCACCTCCTGTTTCTCCCTTGTTGACACCTATGCTGAGCAGGTGAGAAACACTTAGTGAGCCCTTGGATGGCCAGATCTTTCAGCCATACTACTCAATCAGTACACCTGCTTTCTTATCAATCAGGATGCCTATTCTGACCCCATAACATGCTTTTGTTCCTAATTATTTAATATGTAGGGTGTATTTTCAAAACTTGATTTTCTGTAAATTCTTCTTTTAAGTGAATCAATGACATTTAAACCAGGCTGAATCCTTAAGGGGAGGAGTATAGAGAATTATATAAGATCAGATTTCTTTCTTCTCCTCTAGTCGAGAGCTGCTCTGTAAGGACAGGAGATAAGATACAGCTCCAAAAAGTAAGTCTTCTCGCTAAAGGATCCACAGAGAAGCTGGCCATGCTGAGAGGCAAGGGACAGCAGACCAGGCGGACCTGGGGAGTTCACAGGGACTCAGTGAGTAATAAACTTTTGTTAATGTGCTGTTTAGCCACTGATAGCAAAGATAGGAAAGCAGATTTAGCAAGGCAAAAGTAAGAGACCATTTTACTGGTGCTAAATCTTTGTATACTTTGCTCTATTATTTAAAATATTTTATTCTTTTATTTGAGAGAGAGAGAGAGAGAGCACGAGCAGGAGGAGGCAGAAGGAGAGGGAGAAGCGACTCCCTGCTGAGCAGGGAGCCTGACTCGGGACTCAATCCCAAGACCCTGACAACATGACCTATGCCGAAGGCAGATGTCTAACAGACTGAGCCACCCAGGTGCCCCTCTTTTGCTCTATTTTTACTGTGTGACTTATTTGTGGCCAATAAATGAATTTAAATGAATTTTTAAATTTATCTTTCCTCAGATGAATTAAATAATGGTTGAGGCTATTGAGCAAATTACTTAGATTCAAACCTCTGATACTCCATTCATTAGCTCAGGTTAACTATTTAACAGCTTGAAGTCTCAGTTTTTTCGTCTGTAAAATGGGGATTCTGAGTTCACAGAAGGATAAATTAGGTAAGACATGGGGAATGCTTAGAACAGTGGAGGGCACGTAGGCATTGCTAGTTAAGTGACAACTATTACTGTTTATTTTAAAGACTCAGGATATTTCTCTTCTTGAGGCTCTAAGTATTCAAATCCTAAAGCTGTTCATTATTAGATTGAACTAGCTGCTATGCGTCTTCAAGAAATGCACGCAGAGATGAATAAAGACACAATTGGGAGGAAAAGAAATTTGGAACCCTTTTAGGACATGTCCCAACCTTCAAATAGCAAACTTAAGTCATCCAAAGTCACAGAAAGATGAAGCAGATTTGTGGAATTGCATTATTTACACCAATAATTCTCAAATTTGAAAATATCATCGGATGGACAAGTTAAGTAAATGGAAGTTACCTGTCGAAACTCTCCCTCCCTACCAACTTCAGAAATTTAGATTCAGTCTTAGATGGGCTTCAGAAGCTAACAATTTTTAAAAAAAGATTTATTTATTTGAGAGAGAGAGAATGTGTTCAAGTAGGAGTAGGGGGAAGAGGGAGAGAGAATTTCAAGCCGACTTTCTGCTGAATGTGAAGCCTGATGATCCTGAGATCATGACCTGAGCTCAAATCAAGTCAGGTGTTTAACCAGCTGAGCCACCCAGGCATCCCAGAAGCCATCTGTACAAAGGAATGCAGATAATTTTAACCTCCCATTCTCCTCTCCTCTTCTTTCTCACTCCTTTCTTCTTCCTTCCCCTTCTAGCCATTCATTCACTCATTCATTCACTCATTCATTCATTGATTCATTCATTGATTCATTCATTCATTCATCTGCAGTACCTAGCATTTGTATCCCTCTTCTAAATTTATGGAATTCAGAGACCAAAAAGATCAGACAGTGTGCCCACACTGAATCCCGGCAGCTAAGAGCTAGGTGTGTGGCTTAAACCTGGCCACTAGGGGTGCCTGGGTGGCTCAGTCATTAAGCTGCTGCTTCCGGCTTGGGTCATGATCCCAGGGTCCTAGGATGGAGCCCCGCATCGGGGCTCCCTGCTCAGTAGGAAGCCTGCTTCTCCCTCTGCCACTCCACCTGCTTGTGTTCCCTCTCTCACTGTGTCTCTCTCTGTCAAATAAATAAATAAAATCTTTAAAACAAAAACAAAAACAAAGCCTGGCCACTGGATGCTCCCAGCAAGGACTTGGTGTGTGAAGTAGGAGAGGCTAGGACACCGCGAGGGTATAGGGTTGGAAGCACTAGTGACAGAAGCTGGGGTGCCCTAACGAGGTGATTCCTGAAACATGACCTTCACCAGCTACCATCTGTCATGTCTAGTTTTCCAGCCTGGCGAACCAGGCTTCCCCGGAGTGTTTGATGAGTTACTTCATAGCCTCTGAGAAATCCTTTTCCTGGTGTTTACAACCAAGAATCCTGAGTAGTTCATAGGTGGCTCAGACATAAAGTGAACAATGCATATTCTGAACATTAGTCACCTGAATTATTATACAATTAATCCCTTAACTTGACTACTAGCTATGACCAGTGATGTCATTATGGTGGTACTACTTATATTCCACCTGAAGTCTTTATAGACCTTACAATTTTAATAAATATGAGAGAGAATACCCTTCCCATATAATCTCCTCAAAGCAATTCTCAATCTTTTCATTTTAAAACATGAAGTCCATGACACTCCAGTTGTATTTTTGGTCATTCTATAATAAATGTAGTTCAGTAATGCACCATCAGTAGAATGAACGAACAAGTTTAGAGAAATACCACATTGGTTCAAGAGCATTTTCCTTTAAAAAAAACAAAGCAAAACTACAAAGTGGCTGCACCAACTTGCATTCCTTAAGAAACTAAAAATAGAGTTACTGCCATTGCACTACTGGGTATTTACCCCAAAGATAAAACATAGTGAAAAGAAGGGCCATCTGTACCCCAGTGTTCATAGCAGTAATGGCCACAGTCGCCAAACTGTGGAAAGAACCAAGATGCCCTTCAACAGACGAGTGGATAAAGAAGATGTGGTCCATATACACAATTATGCCTCCATCAGAAAGGATGAATACCCAACTTTTGTATCAACATGGATGGGACTGGAAGAGATTATGCTGAGTGAAATAAATCAAGCAGAGAGAGTCAATTATCATATGATTTCACTTATTCACTTACTTATGGAGCATAAGGAATAACACGGAGGACATTGGGAGATGGAGAGGAGAAATGAATTGGGGGAAATTGGAGGGGGAGACAAACCACGAGAGACTGTGGATGCTGAGAAACAAACTGAGGGTTTTGGAGGGGAGGGGGATAGGGGTTAGGAGGGCCTGGTGATGAGTATTAAGGAGGGCACATATTGCATGGAGCACTGGGTATGGTACATAAATAGTGAATTTTGGAACACTGAAAAAATAAAATAAAGTTAAAAAAATTGACTGAAGATAAAAGAAAATAAAGTCAAAAGTAAATTTACAAAAAATAAGTCCTTTAATCTTTTGTCATTTCTTATAGGTTCTTTATACTTATTCATTCTTAGATACTTTTTTTTTAAGATTTTTTTTTTATTTATTTGATAGAGATCACAAGGAGGCAGAGAGAGAAGGAAGCAGGCTCCATGCTGAGCAGAGAACCCGATGTGGGGCTCGATCCCAGGATGCTTAGATCTTGACCTGAGCCGAAGGCAGAGGCTTTGACCCACTGAGCCACCCAGATGCCCTCATTCTTAGACACTTTATGCCTACACCTTTTTGGTTGCATTTATAAATTGTTATTTTTATTTTGTTTTTCTTTTACTGTTAATGGCTGGTGTGCAGTTATACAGTTGACTTTTGTATATTGATTTTATATCCAATTCATGGGTTTTCTGGGGTAAACATACCACTTAGGAATTTTACCGGTTTTGTTTTTTATTCTGTGCTCTTTATACCTTATTTTTCTGGTCTTTTTTTTTTTTTTTTAAAGATTTTATTTATTTATTTGACAGAAAGAGATCACAAGTTGGCAGACAGGCAGGCAGAGAGAGAGGGAAGCAGGCTCCGCGCTGAGCAGAGCACCCGATGCTGGCTTGATCCCAGGACCCTGGGATCATGACCTGAGCTGAAGGCAGAGGCTTAACCCACTGAGCCACCCAGGCGCCCCTATTTTTCTTGTCTTATCACACAGTGTAGAACCTTTATTAAAATGTTTAATGGAGATGGCAATGGCAAGCATCCTTGTATTATTTGATTTTAAATAAATTGTTTCTTAATATCTCACCATTTAGCACGATGTAGCATGCTACATATTTTTATAGTTTTTTTTTTTTTTTTTAAGAGTCATTTTAGGGGATTGCCTGAGTGACTCAGGCATCTGACTCTTGTTCTCATCTCAGGTCTTGATCTCAGGGTCGTGAATTCAAGCCCACTGCTGGGCCTCTCACTGGCCATAGAGCCTACTTATAAAAAAATCATTTTAGGAAATTTTCTGTTTCCAGTTTGCTGAGAGTATGTTTATAAATCTTGAAATATTGTTGCTAATTAATTTCTAATTTAAACCTGCTTTAAAAGGTTGAAAAATTTTTTGGATTATTCCCTTTTCTTTTCTCCCTAAAGGCTGGAATTTTGTTTTCATAATTAGCTGCCAAGCTAATTTCACACTCATTCATTCACCCATTAAAACTTCATTAAATGCATACAACTGTGAGGTACAGAGAGGGCACAAAAGTCTACTGAGTAAGATAAGAAATACATCAGCAATCAATAGAAATTTTCCGTCAGAACTTCCTGATTCCTTCAAAGTTTAGCATCACTCTTTAGAGCCAAGGAGCTAGGGGAGAGAAATAATATACTAAAGTGACCATGAGATAATAGAAGGGAGAAAGGATTACTGCCCCATGGAGAGGCCTCTGGAAAACACCAAGGAGTAATAAAACCCGGGAGGCGAGCAGAACTTATTTGTAGAGTCATCAGCATTTAGAGCTAGAAGAGACCCCAGGGCCATTTGGTTGAACCAAATGGTGCCCTTTGGGACAGCTCTCCAGTCCCTGCTTGGATACTTCCAGCCAGGGATGGAAAGTTCCACAAGACACCCTGATGATTATTTGTCTACTGTCTGGTGTAACTGTTAGAATGATTTTTCTTGAATTGAAAGGACCTTGTGTTCTTTTCCAGTGATCTTACTATGCCCTGCCTATTCACCAAAAAAACTGGTGTGTTTCTTTCTTTCTTTTTTTTTTTTTTTTTTAAAGATTTTATTTATTTATTTGACAGACAGATCACAAGTAGGCAGAGAGGCAGGCAGAGAGAGAGGAGAAGCCGGCTCCCTGCTGAGCAGAGAGCCCAATGCGGGGCTTGATACAAAGACCCTGGGATCATGACCCAAGCCGAACGCAGAGGCTTTAACCCACTGAGCCACCCAGGTGCTCCAAAAGTGTTGTGTTTCTATACGCTGGCCCTCCACAACTCCTCATGAGAAATCTTTCTTAACTGCTCACCATTCTTGCCCTGAATGCACTGCATTTGTCTCCATCTCCCCACCAGACTTAGTGCCAGAGTCACTCGAAATTCTCCACAAGTGAACCAACCAGTGGTCGGTGTCAGTGGAAGCTAACATCTTCCTGTTCTCCTCAGTTTTACCTCCTCCCCCAACTTTTCCCATTTTCATTCCCTGAATCAATCCTTGCTTTTCCCTTTCAAAACCTGGGCACCTTAAAGGGACTCCTAAATGTCATTATGAATGAAAGTGGCCCAGAAGAACATACATTCATTTTTCCAGAGGGAGAATGTGATGGTCTCCAATACTCGGGAGAACAGTTCTTTATGGTGCTAAGATATTTAGGAATTTCTCCCCATAGTCCTGGGCAAGAAGTGTAGCATGGAAATAATATACAGAGTAATTCTTTACGATAAATACAATAGCGGATTTCTGTTTGTTGTAGCATTTGCCACTGCTCCGGAAATGTAAATGTCCAATATGTGTAATATCAAGATATGATACCAGAGTGGTGTGGGGTCTTGGCTGAATCACCCACTTTCTCCAGTCCTATTTCTTTTCTTTCTTTTTTTTTTTTTTTGATTTTATTTATTTGACAGAGAGAGAGATCGATCACAAGTAGTCAGAGCAGCAGGCAGAGAGAGAAGGGGAAGCAGGCTCACCACTGAACAGAGAGCCCGATGCGGGGCTCGATCCCAGGACCCTGGGATCATGACCTGAGCCGAAGGCAGAGGCTTAACCCACTGAGCCACCCAGGTGCCTCTCCAGTCCTATTTCTTCTTCAGCTCACTTGGTTTCCTCTCTGACTGAAAAACAGATATGGCAGTAATAATCACTTGCAAATGGACCTCCCAGGGAGAGATACACATGTTGGACCTTTGTAAACTGTGACTTGCTATGCAAATGCTCAGCATCATTGTTACTGCGAGTGTGGTTTTGGCAGATAGCAAGGGAATATTGTCAAAATAGCAAATCCAACTAAAGTGGGTACTACCTTTGCATTCTCACATTGTTCCAAATAATTTGTCCAGTATTTTTAGATACAGAAAGCTCTAGAGGCCATTAAGACTCCCAGAACAATCTGCTGAATGTCGTCTTACTTCTCACTGTTTTTCATCAAGTATGGTCACCTTCTGGCCTGCCTGGAGCATGTATATAATTTCCTATTTGGAAATGAATATCGTTTTCATCAATTATTCCATTACCTGCCCATCCCCAACTTGTGACCTTTTCTCTTATTGATGAGAATATGTTGACACTCCAGGCGACAGAAGTTTCCCCCAAACCTAGGCTCTGCACTGAGGTCCCAGCTCCTGCTTTGATCTCTGGCCCCTGCTGCTCCCTACTTTGGCGCTCTCTGCTTCAGCCCATTTTATCTTCTGACTGCACAAGAAGAGTAAATGGTTCATATACAGGAAGACAATAATTTCTAATGTGGACCCATCCAAAGGGGCCCTAAAAGGAACATCTTAGACTTTAGAGGGTTGTAAATAATGAAGATAATTTTCCCATGTTTTATGCAAGCATAATTTTTTGGTGGTAAACAGTGAGATGATATATATGTATATTTCCTATCCAAAACTGTATGCAATTAGCATTTGGAAGATTGTAATTATAGCTTGGTTGGGCTTTTTGTAGGTGCTAAAATTGATTTCTTGGCTGAATTATTTTGCAATAGACTTAAACCACTAATTGTACACCTAAACGAAATTGAGTGTGAACAAATCGAATAACTTTAATTTTACCTTGGATAATAATTTATTGATGCAAATAAAACCCCTTAATTAAATCTGGCATAACCAGGCCTGTAGAGGCACACATAGAGGCATTCTGTCACCCAGCTTTAGTGATTATTTTAATTTTGGAATAATGCTCTGCTATTCTTAGAGAGAATTGGGTATCTATTAAGGACTGTGGCAGTAGTTGAGTCTTTTGAGTTCAGTGCCTCTTTGAATCCCAGATGGATTTAGGATAGATCTTTTTGGAAGAAGTGCTACTCATTTTTAAATTATAATTAAATGCATCTGAACTTGAAACTTTCATTACTACTTCTGAAAATAGCCTCTTCATTCAGAAGGTTCCCAAGTCTCTCAAAACCAGAGGAAATGGGTGAAATGTGGAGAGACACTTTCATTCAGATCAATGGAAGTTAGACAGTTGATCAAAAAGAAACCATTTATATAATAGTATTAGTTTCCTGAGGCTCTGTATAAGCACCACAAAACAGGTGGCTTAAAACAAGAGATCTTTATTATCTCACAGTCCTTAAGGCCAAAAGTCCAAATTCGAGGTGTCAACAGATCCGTGCTTGTCCCTAAATCTGTAGGGGAATCCTTCCTTTCTTCTTCTAGCTTCTGGTGCTTTGTTGGCAATCTCTGGCCTTCCATGGGGTGTGACCGGATAACATCAATCTCTGCTTTTGTTATCCCATGGATTTTTCCTGTGTGTGTCTCCATGTGGCTGTCTTGCAGGGATACCAGCCATACTGGATCAGGACCTACTGTACTCTAGTATGACCTCATCTTAACTAATTACATCCGCAGTGACCCTATTGTCAAATAAAGACACATTCAGAGGTACTAGAGGTTAAGACTTCAACATATCTTTTCTTAGGGGGGCACAATTCAACCGGTAACAGTAAGAAAAAGTTATTGCAGCACAGTTCCAAATACCCAGTGAAGGAAGCAAGTACAAATGTTAATGAACAACTCACTGCAAATAAGAATTGCTTTATATATGTTCAACATCTTTTAAGTCCCATTAACCATGGGCCCCTTCCAATATAAAAACTATTAGCCACCTTGAGGTATGTAAAAGGATATCATAAAATGAGGGCAACTTCTTACTGTTTCCATAGATTAGCATAAGAAGGATGAGGATTTAGTTGCAGCAGGAAATCACTAAGGCAATATGCATTCATATCAAAATGGCATAGCTCTGCAATATCTTAACAGGGAATTCTGCACTGGTCTCCTTCTTTGGGATGTTTTAGAAAAGCAGGAAGTTCCTCTTTGCTAGAGATGGGGATCTATTTTCAGGTTAGTGTTTCCTTTTCTTGGGATAAATATCCAGAAGTGGAATTGCTGGATTATATGGCGGTTCTATTTCAACTTTTTTCAACAGGTGTTGATGGTTTCTTTTGCTGTGAAGAAGTTTTTTAGTATGATAAAAAGAAAACCTACTGAATGGGAGAAAATATTAGCCAATCATATCTGAGAAGACATTAATATCCAAAATATATGAAGAACTCATATAAACTAATAAGGAAAAAAAACCCAGGCAATCTGATTTTTTAAAAAATGGTTAAAGGCCAGAATATACATTTTCCAAAGAAGACCAAGAGGTATATGAAAAGATACATCATTATCTTTGATATGATGATGTAAAGATACATCATTATCATTATCATAACCAACAGGTATGTGAAAAGATACATCATTAATCATCAGGGAAATGTGAACCAAAACCACAGCGAGATGTCACCTCACACAGGTTAGAATGGCTACTCTCAAAAAGACAAAAGGTAACAAGTGTTGGTGAGGTTGTGGAGAAAAGGGAATCCTTGTGCGCTGTTGGGGGAATTACACATTGGTGGAGTTGCTGTGGAAAACAATGTGAAGGATCCTCAAAAACTTAAAAATCAAACTACCATAGGATCCAGCAATTCCACTTTGTGATATTTATCCAAAGAAAATGAATACACTAACTGGAAAATTTATCTTCAGGACCATTTTCTCACTGCAACATTATTTGCAAAAGTCAAGACATGGAAACAAATGAAGTGTCCATTGATGGGTTAAAGGATAAAGAAATTGCAGTATATAGGCACAATGGACTATTATTCAGCCATAAAAAAACCCACAAGGAAATCCTGCCATTTGCAACAATATGCAGGGAACTTGAGGGCATCATGCTGTGAAATAAGTCAGACAGAGAAAGACAAATACCACATGAACTCACTTACGTGAAGAATCTAGGGGGAAAAAGAAAAAAAAAAAAAAACAACCAAGCTCATAGATACAGAGAACAAATTGGTAACTGCCAGAGGCGAGGGTTGGGAGTGGTGGTGAAATGAGTGAAGGGGTCAAAAGTCATAAACTTCCAGTTATAAACAAGTGCGGAGGCAGGTAATGTATGGCAAGGTGACTAGAGTTAATAATTCTGTAATGCATATGTAAAAATTGTCAGCAGTGTGTCTTGAAAGTTCTCATCACAAGAAAAAAACATTTTCTGACTATCTGTGGTGGTGGATCTTAACTAGACGGACTGATCATTTTGCAATATATACAAATATCAAATCATTGTGTTGTATACCTGAAACTCATATAGTGTTATTGATCAATTATACCTCAATTCAGAAAAAGAGAGAAGGTGGACCAGATCTTAGATTTTTGTCCCTAAACCTTGTAACTAGTGTTTACAAGCTGTAATGAAATGTACACATATGCATCCATATACATTCTCAATGGATCTGTTTCCAAACTCCACACTGAACAGCCCTGTTTGGTCTAGCATAGTTATAGGAGCTTTGACACTAGACAGAACTGTTTGCATCCTCTCTCCACTGTTAACCACTCTCACAACCCTGAACAAACTGCTGAAGCTTTTGGTGTCTCAGTTTTCTTGTCTGGCAAATGGGACTAATAATGCCCATCACATGGGATTAAATGACTTAACATGTGTAAACTCATGGATCCCCTCATGCATTCTACTGTGTTCTAGGCAGAGTGGGACAATCCATTCATTCTTCTCTAAATATTTATTGAGTACACACACTGGGAAACAGTCATGGAGATTGCACTGTATGGGAGGGAGACATGCACTGAGCAAGGTACTCTAAGTACTTAGTAAGTTAAGTTGTGACATGTGCTTTGGGAAAAGCCCAAAGGAGGGAAGAGAGCTGGAGAGATGTGTGGGCGGGGTGGAAAGAGGAGGAATATCACAGGCTTCTCATGATGGGATTCTTGACATTGGTGTTGGCCTTCAAGGAGCGCACAGAAGAGCACACCTCTTCAGTCCATGGTAGGCACGATTTGGCACTCGGTGGACTGTATCTGTTGTGGTTGATGATAGTTCATTTGCTATGGAGGGGAAAACATCTGAACCCAAATGTCATGTTAGCCTGTGTCACACATGTCTGGTCACTGGTTACTGACTCCATTTACCAGCTGAAGCATCAGCTGGCGATTCATAACCTCCTTAGGAGTTTCCTGGGTGAAATCAGAAACCGAGTCCTCTCCTGGGAGGGCAGGAAGAGGCTGAAGAAAACATGCAGGACACTCCAGGTTGGTAGGTAGCTGTTTTATTAAGCAAAAGGAACGTACCTATGAGGTTCATCTTGGACTGTAGCAAGATGACTGGATCCTCACAGCTGCCCACCACATGGTAAAGGTTTATGTAGAGGCTTTGACTGGGTTCAGTCCCATAGGTGACAGACAGATGCTTTCAACACTGTATCATTATCTCAAGGCTATGTACTTGGAACAGCCTCTGGGAGCAGGAAAAACAAGTAGACCCCATATTGCAAGGACAGGTAAGGGGGTGAGGAGCCTCCAATTGCCTGGGTCCAGTTCACAGGTCTACTGGTGGTTATGTCTTCTTCATGAGCTCCCTCAACCTTCCCAGACAAATGCACACCAACTCCTGTCCTGGGGAGTTTTCTCTCTATAGCGAAGGCAGTGACAAAGGCTAGGTATTTATAGAATGGCAGACAATTGCCTTCATGCCTGCTTCTAAATGTGCACAATTTGAGAACTCGGGTAGACCCAGGTCCAGAGTGTATTAAATGCTCATTCTTTGACTGTCATAGGAGTAGAGACTTTCTAGAAAAGAAAGAAATCCATTATCTCCCCCAATGGATTGTATAGATAGTTTCAACTAAGTATTGAATAAAATAAACTAAGAACAATTGTCTGTGTTAAATTTATGATTTAGTCTATGGTTTCCATAAGGGAATAAATGATAATGGAGAGAGAAATATTTACCTGAACCAAAAGTAAGAGTCATTTATTAAGTCATTAACTGGGAGAATGGCGATGTTGAAAGTATTGTGCTAAAGAATTCATTTCTTAAACATATAAATATCATCGAGCACATAATTTAAAAGTGTTTGTTTTAACTGTTCATTTAAAAGAAGAAAAGGATCAGTTAAATAATTCTAACTTGAATAGAGTTTCACGTTAGAAAAATGGGAAACTTCCCATGGACAAAGCGACTGGGCAGACAGGTGCCAGAAGTAATAGGTCCTCTCATGAAGAGGATATTCAAACACTGCTAAGGGGCTTTCTCTGGGGGAAGCTGCCATTTATTGGATAGCTAGAGAAGTAACCAAACTTTTACTTTACCTGGGGTGTCCTCCTTTGTTTTTTGTGTCTGCTCTCATCCTTCCCTTCTCTTTCTTGGGAACTGAGGTCACTTCCACAACCTCCAGGTAGAAGTCCCTGAATGTTCCATCACGTTCTCTTGTCTTCTCTCCACCCACCTATCACACTAACCGTCTGAGCTGTGCCATGTTTTCCCCATTTTCCCGCCCACACAATCTTGTCTCTTCTCAGAAAGTAAGAGACAGAGCAACAACAAGGCAGTCATCCCCAGTCATTCTTCATACCATTCTGGGCACTATCTTATGTGAAATAATTTGGTAGGACTTGAAAACTCAAACATTACTGTACTGTATTTTGCTACTGAAATTTTCCCACGCATCTGCTAGCTCTGAGTTCATGAGGCACAGACACCCTCCGCCTTCCACCTGAGATTGCTTCTGGGAAATAATACAAGGATTTCTAAATATTTACTGTCTTCTCTCTTTGGAGCTATAATGTCTTAAGTAGCTCCAGTTCCGTCAGGAAAACAGAGGAAACCCTGAAGTTATCTAGAAGAGGATCCTATATTGACAGACCTAGGTTTAGGAAGAAGGGGAAGAGGGGCAAGTTAAAATGACTTAATTCTATTTTTATGAGTTAAAAAGCAATATGTTTTCATGTTGGGAGAGTAGAAATTAAAAATAGGCAAAAGAAGAAAATAAAAACTGTCAGTAATCTTACTCCAGAGGAAACAGAGTTCAATTGATACTCTTCAAGCCTTTTTTTGTATTCATATGGATACATATATATTTTCTCTTCCAAAAATAGAATCATTTTGAACATTGTTTTATAATATGTTTCTTCAATTAGGAATACATTCTGAACCTTTTCTGTCATTGCATTTCTTTCCGCACCGGATTTAGAATGACGGTTTTTCTTAGCTTCTGCTTTTCAGTCACACCCTGGATCCAATATGGTGGCAGATTCTGTTGGCTCTACCTTCACAACAGATCCAGAATCTTGCTACTACTTCAACCGTGGTCCATGGTGCTCTTGGAATATTGCAACATCTTCCTAATAAATCTCCCCTTTTTGACCTCTTCCCTTATGTCTGCCTGAAACACTGCAGCCAGAGTGATTATTTGAAAACCTAAGTCAGATCATGTTGCTCTTCTGCCCAAACCCTCTATGGGCTTCTCCCTCCATAGACTGAACTTCAAAGTTCTTACTGTGATCAGTAAGGTCCTGCCTCACCTACCTCTTTCTCTCCTGTCCATTCCACTTCAGCCACAGTAACTTCCTTGCTGTTTCCAGAATGTGCTCCAGTGTTAGGGCCATGCCTTTTCTGTTCTTTCTTTCTGGAACACTCTAGCACGTTCTCTACCCCCATATCTGCACAACCTTTTCCCTCACCCCTCGACTTTTCTTAGATGTCGTTTTCTCAATGAGATCTTCCCTGCTTAGCCTATTTAATATCTTCGAGCTCCTACCCAAACCTTTCTTCCACACACTCTCCATCCTCTTGCTCTGCTTGATTTTTCTCCACAGCCAATATCCCCCTCCAACATACCAAACATTGTACTTTTATGAAAAAATGTGCTGTATTTGTTGTCTTTACCCAGCTGGCCCAACTCAGCATGGGGGCTTTGCAAGGCCAGGCTTTCTGTCGGTGTTGTGTACTGCATTTCTCTCACCTATAGAGTCATGCCTGGTGCAGAGTACACACTTGCTAAACCTTTGCTGAATGAGGAAATAACACGCCTTTAGGATATGGATGTGGACCATGATATGTCTAAGCAGTCTTTGTTGTTGGTTATCTGGCATATCCATTTCCCTTTACTACTGTAGGTAATGCTGTGATTCACTAATCCAAGCCCTTTTGCTCATACAGTTTACTTTTTTAGAACAAATTCTTAGAATTGAGTGTATATTTTTTACAGTTTCCAATATGCAGTGCTAATATACTTTCCAAAATGTGTACCTCAAAGAACGCTCATACCAGCAGCAGTCTGAGTCAGCGACCATTTGCCCACACCCAGGTCAGCTCTGGGTAGTACCGGGAGTCTCTCTGTGTGTGTATTCCCTGATCCAAGCAACAGCTTCTCAGCAAATACATTAAGGGTTTATGTACTTTGACACTGGGGTGAACAGAACTCATTGAACCAAAATCTTCCGAAGACTGGAAGTCTAGAGAGTAAGTGAGGTGGTGAAAGAAAGGGAGCATTGGCAGGAAGAAGGACAGTCTTGGGCTGACCCATGAAGATGGAGCTGTGCACCTGTCCCTGCTGTTTCTGGCAACACTGAGATTATGAGAGCCACACAGATGCTTGTCTGCGTTGTTTTTCTTTTTTTAAACAGAAACTTGTAGAACTTCTATTCTGTACACAGTTCTGTGCCCAGAGCTGTTGGGATGCCAAATGTATGCTGGTCCCTCCCCCAGAGACGGCAGCAACCCATCCTGGGAGAGAAGACATGCTTGAATAACTCCGGAGTTGTCCCTGCGAAGAGATGAGCAGTACCAGACGAATGAGCAAAGAGAATCCTACAGACTGCTGTGGTCAGAAAAGGCTTTGGACAGAAGTGGCTGACGTCTCCAGAGGGTTTACTGTATGCCAGGAACTGTTCTAAGTATTCTTAAAGTTACTGAGTGCTTACAGTGACCCTCATGGGGTAGGTACTACTTGCATCTACATTCTAAAAAAGAGAAACCAAGGCAGAAAGAGATTAAATCATCTGCACAAGGTTGCAAGGGTGGAGAGTGGTAGTAACACAGATGGGTTCTGGTATTCCTTACTACTCACTACTGTTTGCAACCTTGTTTAAGTCAGTATGATTGTGTAACAAACCACTCCAGGATTAAGCACAAAGCAACCATTTCATTATGCTCATGAGCCCCGTGGGTCAGGGATTTGTACGGAACACAGGGATGGCTTGTCTCTTCTCCACCACACCTGGGGCCTCACCCAGGAGGAGGCATGGCTGGCGTTCAGTCATCTAGAGTTGTATACACTCAGAGGATGAAGCTGTCTGTCTCCTGGGGACCTCATCTGGAGCTCTGGCTGGAATACCCACATTTGGCTTCTCTGGGTGGCCTAGACCTACACACTGTGTGCTAGCCTGAGTGTACTCACACTTCTTACAGGGAAATTTAAGGCTTTAGGTGAGAGTGTCCCCACAGATAAAGTGGGAGTGGCATCACATTTTCTGACCTAGGCCTGGAAATCAGGCAGAGTCCAAGTCCACCCACACTTGACAGGAAGAAATATAAACTCCTTACTCCTTTTTTTGGTTTGTTTTTGATTATTTATTTATTTGTTTGTTTTTATTATGTTATGTTAGTCTCCATACAGTACATCATTAGTTTTTGATGTAGTTTCCCCTGATTCACTATTTGCGTGTAACACCCAGTGCTCCATGGAATCCGTGCCCTCATTAATACCCATCATCAGGCTCACCCAACCCACACCCCTTTCACCTCTAAAACCCTCAGTTTGTTTCCCAGGGTGCGTAGTCTGTCGTGGTTCATCTCCGCCTCTGATTCCAACCCCCCTTCATTTTTCCCTTCCTTCTCCTAATGTCCTCCATGCTATTCCTTATGCTCCACAAATGAGTGAAACCATATGGTAATTGACTTTCTCTGCTTGACTTATTTCACCCAGCATAATCCCTTCCAGTCCCATCCATGTTGCTACAAAAGTTGGGTACTCATCCTTTCTGATGGGCTGAGTGATATTCCATTGTGTATATGCACCGCATCTTCTTTATCTATTTGTCTGTTAAAGGGCATCTCAGCTCTTTCCACAGTTTGGGTATTGTGGACATTGCTACTATGAACATTGGGATGCATGTGACCCTTCTTTTCACTACATCTGTATCTTTGTTATAATTGCCAATACTGCAATTGCTAGTCATAAGGTAGCTCTATTTTTAGCTTCTTGAGGAATCTCCACACTGTTTTCCAAAGTGGCTTCACCAAATTGCATTCCCACCAACAGCGTAAGAGTGTTCTCCTTTCTCCACAACCTCTCCAACATTTGTCGTTTCTTGCTTTGTCAAAGCAGGAAAAAATATCCAATGGAAAAAAGACAGTCTCTTCAATAAATGGTGTTGGGAAAATTGGACAGTTATATACATAAGAATGAAACTCAACCATTCTCTTACACCTTACACAAAGATAAACTCGAAATGGATAAAAGACCTCAATGTGAGGCAGGAATCCATCAACGTTCTAGAGGAGAACACAGGCAGTAACCTCTTTGACATCAACCACAGCAACTTCTTCCAAAGGCAAGGGAGACAAAAATGAAAATGAACTTTTGGGATTTTACCAAGCTAAAAAGCTTCTGCCCAGCAAAAAAACAAAACAAACCCAACAAAAACAAAAACAAAAAGAAAACACACAAGAAAACCCCCCAAACCAAGCAAACAAAATCACAGTCAGCAAAACAAAGAGGCAACGTATGGAATGGGAGAAGTTAGTTGCAAATGACACTACAGACAAAAGGCCGATATCCATATGCACTATGGAGTATTATGCCTCCATCAGAAAGGACGAATACCCAACTTTTGTAGCAACATGGACGGGACTGGAAGAGATTATGCTGAGTGAAATAAGTCAAGCAGAGAGTGTCAATTATCATATGGTTTCACTTATTTGTGGAGCATAACAAATAGCATGGAGGACAAGGGGAGATAGAGAGGAGAAGGGAGTTGAGGGAAATTGGAAGGGGAGGTGAACCATGAGAGACTATGGACTCTGAAAAACAACTTGAGGGTTCTGAAGGGGCGGAGGGTGGGAGGTTGGGGGAGCCAGGTGGTGGGTATTATAGAGGGCATGGATTGCATGGAGCACTGGGTGTGGTGAAAAAAATAATGATACTGTTATGCTGAAAATAAATAAATGAAAAAAAAAAAGGCCGATATCCAAGATCTATAAAGAACTTCTCAAACTCAACATCCAAAAAACAAATAATCAGGTCAAACAATGGGCAGAAGACATGAACAGACACTTCTCCAAAGAAGATATACATTATAATAAACAATGAATTCTGGAACACTGAAAAGAAATTAAAAAAATACATATAAATGGCAAATAGACACATGAAAAAATGTTCATCATCATTAGCCTTCAGGGAAATTCAAACCAAAACCACAGTGAGATATCACCTTATACCAGTTAGAATGGCAAAAATAGACAAGGCAAGAAACTCCCTACTTCTTGATGGGAGGAGTGGCAAAGAATTTGCTGCCTCTCTATGTGTGTGTGTGTGTGTGCGCACGTGTAATAGATTTTACTTTTTAGAGCAGTTTTAGGTTCACAGCAAAGTTGAATGGAAAGTCCAGAAAGTTTTCATAGACCTCCTGTCCCCACATGTGCACAGCCCTCCCACCTGATTGGTACGTTTGTTACAATTAATGAAACCTACATTGTCATGTCACTATCAATCATAAGTCTATAGTCTATATTAGAGTTCACACTTGGCATTTACATTCTGTAGGTTTGGCAAATACAAAATGACAGGCGTTCACCATCATAGTATCCTGCAGAAAAGTTTTACAGCCTCTAAAATCTTCAAAATTCATTCCTTTCTTCCTCTTAACTCCTGCCAATCTCCGATCTTCTTATAGTCTCCTTAATTTTACCTTTTCCAGGATGTCCTAGAGTTGGAATCCTGCAATATGTAGACTTTCCAGATTGGGTCCTTTCACCTAGTGATATGCATATAATTTTCCTGCATGTGTTCTCATGGTTTGGTAGTTCATTTCTTTTTAGTGCTGAATAATATTACTTTGTTGGGATGTAACAGTTTATTCAACCATTCACCCACTTAAGGACATCTTGGTTGCCTCCAAGTTTTGGCAATTATGCATAATGCTGTTATAAATATTTGTGTGCAGGTTTTTGTGTGGACCAAAGTTTTCAACACCTTTGGATAAATATCAAAGAACTCTATTGCTAGATTGTATGGTAAGATAATGTTTAGTTTTATTAGAAACCAGCAAGCTGTCTTTCAAAGTGGTTGTACCATTTTGCATTCTCACTAGCAATGAATGAGAGTTCCTGTTGCTTGCAGCCTTTGTAAAAACTGTCACACTTCACAAGGGATATGAAGATTGAAAAGGACGTTGAGCTGGGGGTGAGTGAGATTCATAAGTGGACAAAAGAAAGGAGAGGAGATTCTGGGTCTGGAGTTGTGTTCTGGGAAACTATGCCACCCAGAAAGGACTTAGGCAAGAGGCGCGATAAACAAATAATCCACTGATTATTCCCATGGGGACATAGTCATTGTCCCTTGAAACTTGGATGCTGCTGCTTAGATCTTTTTGTCCCCAGCAAACTTCCTCAGCAAAGCTGTTGGAGGGGTCTTTCTTTGTCTCCTTTGGTACCTGGGTAGGAGGAATTTGGTCTCACCAAGAGAGATCTGACTCTTGTCCCTGATTCCTAGAAGGTGTCCATTAAACCCTTGGAACTCCCTGAGTGATAGGACAGTCTTTGTTATTCATAATGAGTCTCTTGGACTACACCTGATAGCTTGTGCTAATGGAGTAACTCGTGATGAGCCCCTCAGGCCATGTGATAACAGCCAAAATTTCATGGAGAGGGACCTGGAATTGAGTTTAGCCATATGGGCAACCAATCAATCAATCCTGCCTATGTAATGAAGCCCCAGGAAAATCTCTGGACGCCAAAGTTTCGGGGGGCCAGTTTCCCTGGTTGTCAGTAGTCCATACACATTGTCACATATTGATGCCGGGAGGCTTTCACCTTCTGAGGACAATGGAAGTCTTGTGTTTGGAAACCCCTGGACTCTGTCCCCTGTGAGTATTCCTCTGACTAGTTTTACCTTTCCCATGTAATAAACCATAGCCATAAGTGTAACAAATTTCAGCGAGATCTGCAGCCCTTCCAGTGAACTGTTGAAACTGAAGGTAGTTTCAGAAAAATCCCTGAATTTACAGGTGATGTCAGAAGCAAGGGTAGCCTTGGGGACTGTTCCTTCAGACTCTGCAGCTTGACAAGCTCCAGGTAAGGCCCCCTCTGCCTCTGTGCCTCCTCTAGACAACAGACAACCTTGAATTGTTCTCTATTTCAGTTGTTTCACTGTAATCCCAAAGAAATGGCCATATGTTGTTGCTTATTACAGATACCAGAAATGGGTCTTAGAGGAAATAACAAAGATCTTATCTTTAGCTGTACACCTAATGGTTCATACATCATCATAGTGTGGATATAATACACACACACACACACACACACACACACACCAGTGTCTGGTTATGTGCATGCAAATGTGTAACGGGCAATCTGTGTGGTGTGGAAATGACACTTTGTAAAATAAGAAGGCCTTGCTCCCTGGGTTTCCCACACGGCAAGGTCATTTTTCGTGTGATAGAGTCAGATAGAGTATTTGTAAAATAAAGCCAAACTCTCCTGTTTGTGCTTCCTCTGGCCTTTCAGACCAAACAAATCCTTCACCTTGGCAAAGGGCCTGACAAGCATTTAGTATTAATTAATTCTTGGAAGTCTCTGGGGAGAAGGTAAGTAATCTTGGGAACTGACAAAACGGATTGTTTCATTAAGCAGGTAAACTGGTCCCCTAAGCCACTTCTACCTCCGGGGTTCTCCTTGCATGGGGCTGGCCCAAGACCATCTTCCCACCCCAACGCTTGGAGGCAGGGTGGACGAGAGCAGGGTGCGCCATGTCTGTTTGTCTCTCTCCTTTCCTTTCACTGACAGCCTCACTCCAGGCTTTTCCATTCCGGCATTTTTCCTACTTATGAAATGAATTTGACCAGTTATCTTTGATGTTCAAAAGGAGAACCCAGTGGAATCCGTTGCTGACATAGTGTAAAATTCACTTGGGTTAAATGCCTGTTCTACAGTTTCCCAGGTAATGATTTTATTATTTTTGAAGTGTGCATGATGACTTTTGCCGGTTGGATGGCTGTGTTTGCTTTCTTCTCTTCTGTCCCTTCTCTCCTCGTTCCCTGTAGACCCACATCCCTCAATCTAGAGGTAGGCTGAAGGCACCGACAGGGCAGGGGGAAATCCTTTGACAGACCACAGGTCTGAATTTGCACTGTCCACTGAGTGTGCAAATCACTAGAACAGTGGCCCTGATAACCTTGCCATGTGTTGTGGGTTTATCACACTTAGATCCCATTGCAGAGTTTGTAGCTAAAGGACTGTAGACACTACTCACTCATCACAATGGCTTTGCATTGACTCTTTGTGCAGGCACATGGGTCTCATCCAGTATCAGGCAGAGGCTTCATCTTGGTCCCAAATATGGCTTTGCACACACTAATGCTCAGTGTGTTGGATGGTACTATGATTCACCAATATTCAGTTCTCTTCTAATTTTGGATTAGAGTTTTCCACACTTTTGTTTAGGGATGGTCAAGTGATGAGCTCCAGACAGACATGAGTATAGGAGTGAGGTGTGTCCCTTCTGGGATGAGACGTTTATTTGCCAGCTTGACTCATTGGCCATCCCCTCTCTTGTGGGGAACAGTGAAGCCTCACTTAGAGGTGGTGGTGTCATAAGATGATGTAAAATGAACTTTGCAGAGAACATCCCCCCATGCCCAGCCTCCATCTTGGAAGTATAGCCTGAGGGAGATAAAACCTTTTGGTGTGAGATTTTGGTAGTGTTTGCGACTGTAGCCTAGCCTAGCTTCTGGGTTGGCAAACTACTGGCCATGGGCCATATCTGGCCCTCCACCTGTGTTTGTAAATAAAGTTTTATTAGAACATATCTATATATGTTAGCTATATTAGATATGTTCTATTGTTCTAATATAAGTTCTAATATATTATATATAATATATAATATAATAAATAATATATATATCTAATATATTAGATGTATTAGATATGTTAGATATATATTAGAACATATCTATCTATATATATATATCTACCCATTCACATACATTCACTATTTTTTAAATTTTTTATTTAAATTCAGTTTCATTAACCTATACTGTACTACTAGTTTCATGGGTAGAATTTAGTGATCTTTCATGAGGCAGTAACAATGATGAATAGTTGTGACAGAGACAGCATGGCCTGGAAAGCAGAAAAAATTTACTATTAGCCTTTAGTGACAAGGCTAGCTAACACCTGTGTATTCTGACTGACACACTCAATGAAAGCTTTTAAATCATTAAATTGACAATATAAAAGGTGGAAGCCCAAAACTTATTCTAAAATCATGTCAGATTGTTTTGCATGATAATCAGGGCAACTTAATTGGCAGGCATATATTGAGTGCCATTAGGTGTCAGACTGGGGGAGAATGCTTTCTCCTTGGGGCCCTCTGGCTTCAGGGGTTGGGGGAATGTGCTCCCCTTCTTTGTAAATTTGGGAAATAAGGACTAATAGGGGAAAGGAGGCTGTGATGAGAATAAGAAAACCCAAGGACACTGCAATGGACTGAGGGATATCTCATTACTCTTTCCACAAAATTCATTTAGTAATTCACTCATCAGACATTATGTTGCCATTAACTAAAACCAGAGAAGAATAGATGGTCCAAAGAGATTTCTTTGAGGCAGTTACTATACAGTGTGATATGTGTTAGGATGGGAATGGCCCAAGTTGCCCAGGGAAGATTCTTCCTTATTCTTACCTCACCCTTGACCTAGCCAAAGTGTTAACTTGTAATTCCCTGAGACTGAAGCCAGGCCAAGGCTAAGAATCACAGACCCACCAGCTAGAGTACTTGGGAATTCTCTTCCCTCTGGAGAAACTGGGAAACGATCTCTTCATACCCACATCGCATAGCAATTTCTAGATCCTTGCTTTAGGAGAAACTCCACCACTAGGGCTTGTAACACAAAAGACCTTTCCCCATGCATACCTGCCTCTGGCTCTTTTCATCTGATGGAAAGAAGCATCTTATTGATCCTGACAGCGCAATTGGAACTTGTGATTTTCTTTGCTGGGGGCTGTGGGGCTCTGCAGATGGGAGGGAAGGGCTGGCTAAGCTGGGTGGGAGGTAATCGAGCGGTAGATATACACAGGCAGAAATTATAATAAATGTGGGGTGCTGCAGTCTGAGGTTTTACGTGAAGTTTGCCTTTCCCACATCTGCACCTCCAACAAATTGATTTGGTACCCAGTTCCAGCCATCATCTTATTTCAAGTTCGGTTACCTAGGAAACAGAGGGCACACTGCTGGGACAGTCTGCCTGTGTCCTGTGCCGACCAAAGCTATTAGAGCACATCAACTTGGCCTCCGAGAAGCACTGAACATGGACAGTTTCTACTTCCAGCCGGGTTCTTATTTATTTATTTTACTGCTTCAGCAGCAAAATGAGTTATTGAACCGTTCGGTCCATTGATTGGGGCAGCTTCTCCCCTTCATCCCTCGGATGCCCAAAGCTCTCGGGAGCTGGTGGCAGCCCAGAGGCCTTGTGCTGATGGTGAGTTCTCAGTGGGGAAGCTAGGCAACCCCTCAGTTCCATGGGGCTGGGGAGCTGGGCTGTGACGAGGCGTGGTCCCTCCAGGAGTCTTTGAACCTATGGAGAAAGCTCTGGCAAACACACGTGCATGCAAAACTCTATATGCAGTTTAATGGAGGGACCAGATTCCCAGGCTAAATGCTTTTGATCTAAGTTTATTCTGCTGGGGATGAATGTCTTAGCTCTGAAAATAGTAAATAAGCTTTCAATGTGTCCAAGATTCAACAGTCCACTGTCCTAGAGACTATCTGACCCAAAGGAAAATTGTATTTCACGGAGCATCCTGGGGCGGTGGGTGGGGGGAGGGTCTCTGGGTCCACTTGTGTTTGCTCTAAAACTAGTGAACGTGGTGGAAACTCTATCACGGTGTCTCCAGGCCGTTGTCTGTTTTTGCACAACCTGAAAACTAATAATGTTTTTTTATAGTTCTAAATGTGAAATTAAAAAAAAAAAAAGAATACATTTACATTTTCAAGAGGGTGAAACAGTTGCTCAAGGAGTTGAGGGTACTGTTTCTTGATCTGAAAAGCCAAATATATATATATTTATATATATACAAATATATATAAATATAATATGTAATATATTAATATATTATATTATAATTAATATAATATATAATATAATTATATATAAAATGTAAATGTAGTCTTTTTTAATATATACATATATATGTATACACACACACACACATACACACATATATATCCCATCCCTCACCCACACCCCTCCAGCAACCCTGTTTGTTTCCCAGAGTTAAGAGTCTCTTAAGGTTTTTCTCTCTCTCTGATTTCATCTTACTTATTCCCCCCCCTTCCCCTATGATCACCTGTTCTGTTTCTTTAATTCCGCATGTGAGTGAAATTATATAATTGTCATTCTCTGATTGACTTATTTCACTTAGCATAATACCTTCTAGTTCCATCCACATCATTGCAAATGGCACGATTTCATTTTTTCATTTTTTCATTTTTCATGACTGAGTGATATATATCTGATATATATATATATATCTCCCCCATCTTCTTTATCCATTCCTCTGTTGATGGACATCAGGGCTCTTTCCATAGTTTGGCTATTGTGGACATTGCTGTTATAAACATTGGGGTTCAGGTGCCCCTTCAGATCACTACATTTGTATCCTATGGATAAATACCTAGTAGTGCAATTGCTGGGCCATAGGGTAGCTCTATTTTTAACTTTTGAAGGACCTTCTGTACTGTTTTCCAGAGTGGCTGCACCAGCTTGCATTCCCGCCAGCAGTGTGAGAGGGTTCCCCTTTCAGGGTAAGAGAATCTTAAGGGGCAGAGGAGAGAGAGAGTATCTTAAGCAGGCTCCATGCCCAGTGTGGGGCCCCATAAGGGGCTTGATTTTCATGACTCTGAGATCATGATCTGAGCTGAAATCAAGAGTCAGAAGCTCAAATGACTAAGCCACCTGGCTCCAAGCCTAAAATATTTACTACCTAGTCCTTTAAAAAAGAAAAGCTTACCAGCCCCCACTTCCTTCCTTCCTCCTTCCCTCCCCTCCTCCCTCCCTTGTTTCAGAGGATGCAGACTCTCCTTCCGTGTGTGGGCTCTGGATCCAGAATCTGGGTCAGGTTTAGAAACTGAACAAAACTGGGGCGCTGCCCAACTCGCCCATTCTGGATTTCTTTGATTGCACAGGTACCACGCCACCCTTACTGGATGCCCATCTACGCCACCGGGGGCCCCAAGTTTTAGTAGCCAACTAAACTTCTAGCCAACAGACTCCCTGTGGGTCTGGCCTCCTGGCTGCTGGGCACTCACTTTTTTTTTTTTTTTTTTGACTTTAATTTTTTTTATTTTTTATAAACATATATTTTTATCCCCAGGGGTACTCACTTTGATAATTGCCTCCTCCTGGCTCCTGACGAGACATGCTGTGACATGGCCTCTGTTCCAGAAACCTCCCACCCCGTTTCCTCCAGGTGTGCCCAGTTCATTGGCAGCATCCCCCACCAAGCCACCACCGCACCATCTCACCTGGACCTTCCTTAGCGCCTTTGGAAATAGGGTGTCTCTTGGACCCCTCCTTGGAGCATATCCCTCTGCTGAATTTTCCCCATATGCCACAGGAATGCTGGCAATCCTACCTCACTAAGGGCAGCTATGACTTTCCCATTACTAGCATGTCTGCGCCATTCCTGGGGACCTCCCCTGGGTGCTCCATCCTGAATCCCAGAGGCCTGGTCCCAAACTGATGACATTTCCACTACCAAACCTCCTCTTCACTCAGTCACACTCAGAGTCCTGTCCCACACATATGCGCTTACCCTGCTGCTCCAGCTGGCTGGGTCCTGATGCTCTTTTGAGGATAGTCCCTCTCTTCCTCCCAGACCCAGCATGACCCTGGCTGGGGTATGTGCTGCCTTAGCTGTAGTACTGGGACTTGTGCCAGAAGCAGAAGTGGGTAGACCCGGGAGGAGCATATATTTTATGGGGGCGAGACGTCTGCGCGGTTGCCCGGCAAGGGGCCAGGGAGTAGGGGCTCTTCTGTAGCCTCAGAGGGGTCAGCAGGATTGGGGCTTTCAAGATTCTCAGCAGCAGCAACCCACGTGTCCTCACCTCAGGTGGGAAGGTCCCATTATTTTCCAGCTGGGGACTGGCCTTGGCACAACAGGCATGACCTGTTTAGAAGAGTAGCCCCTCTGAAACTCTGTTGCCCTGCAGATTCTGTTCCTTCCTTTGCCTTCAGTGTCTCACTGCAGAGATAAGAGCCTCTCTCCGTGCTTCTGAGGAGGCCCTCTGGCTTTCGAACCTGGATTTCACTGCTGATCTATCATTCTCGGCTTTTCTTTCTCTTTCCAAAAGTCAATCAACTTCAGCAGTAGCTACACAATTCCGTTGTCCTTACAGTAGTGATTTCCGTCATAGTTCTCAAATGCCTGGTGCATCCCTTACCACTGACATGTCATTCCATGTCAGCCCTGGTGAGAGTTGTAGCAATCCTAAGTGTCTGTCTTATGCCAGGGAGTCTGGACGCCACCTTCATCAACGACAGGTGGCAGGTGATTCTGTTCCAGTTTCTCATCGTAGTGTCTGCTTTCTCAAACCACTGCTGGTACTTACCAACTGTCACAGGCTGGTTCGCTGGGAAGCCAACTCTGAGATAAGATTATTGTGCAGAATGTTTATTAGGGAGAAGTCTGAGGAACCGCATTCATGGAAAGGTGGGGAAAGAAGCAGGCCTGGGCAGGAGAAGTTATCAAGCTGGGATACAGCTTCTATTAAGGCCTCAGGGGACTCTTTGGCGAGGATGGAGCAGAATGGCCTGTTACAGTTGCCCCAACTGGTCCTTTGTGAACCTCTTCTTTGGGTGTGGCCCACCCTAGAAAGAGTGGGTGACCTTAGGCAAGGTGGCTCTTTCCAGCATAAACACTTTGACCTTTGCGGGCTGTCTTGTGGTAGCACTTCTGGCAGCTGGGGAATGTTTTTCCTGGAAGGGGTCTGGGCATCATTGCTCTGTGCACCACACCCTCGTCGGATTTCCTGGCCCCCAGTCCCAGCTTGTCTGTCTGCTGACAGCTTCCTTTGGATAGATCTCCCAATCTCTATGATCCTCAATTTCCTTAAATCAAAAAACCCCAAAAAAGTTTAAAATCAACATATGCCCATATAAGAAAAGTAAGCAAAATATGCTCAAATAGAAAGCAGAGTTACCTGTAGGCTCACCACCCAGAGTAGACGTTTCCACCCTGAGATGTGTTTCCTATCTTTTAGCTCCATATTTTCAACATAGTTGTAACTGTGTGCAATGTTCAATTTTATATTCTCATTTTCACTAAACATTATATATGAGTGTTATCACAAACTCTTTGTAAACACTAATTGCAAGGGTAAATTGTTTCTAGCTATGAAAGTAATAGCTATTCATAATAAAAATTTTTAGGAAAAGCATCCACATCTCTCCCTTTAGAAACAACTCCAATTAAACTTTTGTTGCATAGCTCTTTGGTTTTGTATTTGTGTGTTTATAAATAAAATTGGGGAATGTTTTCTACATTTTACTATTTGGGCGATGTTTTCTCACACCAATATCCAATTCTCCAGACACCAACTGGGTGTCCTACAACTCAACACAATTCTGATCCTATCTCCCCAGTGTCAGCATCAGATTCCACAGGCTTAAGGACTCAGCCCGCAGGACCATCTCCACTCCAGAGGCCAAGTGTAAGCCTCAAAGGAAGCCACCCAAACTTCAGACCAAATGGCCAAAAGCAAGGATTCTCACAACCCCCTCTGTAGGCTGGATAATTTGTTAGAATGGTTCACCGAACACAGGAAGACACTTTATTTGTAGTGGTTTATTTTAAAGGGTACAAATGAACAGCCAGATGAGGGGTACATAGGGCAAGGTCTGAAGGGCCCTGAGCTCATGAGCTACTGTCCCAGTTGAGATGGGGGTGCTCCACTGTCCCAGCACGTGGATGTGTTCCCCAATTTGGAAGCTTACCTCATCTCATTGTTCATGAGCTTCTATGAAGTTCAGTTTTTAATCCCACCTCCCTTCCCATAAACTCAGGTGTCACCAAAAGGGGCACCTTATGAATAACGAAAGATGATCCTATCATTGAGGAAATTCCAAGGGTTTTAGGAGCTCTGTGCCAGGAGTGGGGACCAAAGACCAAATATATTTCTTATGATGCCATAATCTTTAATCTGCTGTTCTCACTTCACATCCTGAACCTCCCTACAACATATTACATATTTGCTTACACCGTCATTTTAATACCTGCAGAATATTCTACTGCACCTATATATATACAGTATAGCTTAATTAGGCTCCTTTTTGAATATCTTTTCCCATTTTAAAAATACTTTTTTTAATATAAATAATCTTCTGATGAAGATTTTTACTTGAAGATCTTTGTGTTCACCTTTGTTTATTTCCTTGGTATGAAATCTTAGAAGTAAGATTGGGCAAAATCTATGAACATTAAGTTACTTGATATCTATTCCTAAAAAAGTTGGACTCATTGGCTCCCTGTTAAAAGTGCACGCAGACACTCTGTGGGCAACGGCCATGCTTTCATAATGCTCATCAGGTTGGTCCTGGAGCTACAGATTGTGGTGCCTGCCCAAGCCTTGAGTCACTTATGAGGGAAATTGCTCAGCAGTAGTCTCTAGCAGTAGTGATGCAACCTATATCCCGGTGTTCCCATAATGTAATACCCACCCGTCCCCGGAGACTGCTCACCTATGGCAGGCAATCCACGGCTTATCAGCACCCTACCAGATGGCCTGGGGCTTAAAGGCCAATCCTTATTTGCCAAACTGGTCAACTTCTCTCCCCTAGAAGTACTGAATGGAAACATAGATTCTGTCATTTACCCATGATGGCTTAAGTTCAAATGGAAGAAGCAATAGTGTCATGAGGGGTCAAGGCAAGTTCAAGTTGGAAAAGGAATCATAAACTATGAATAGCATAAATTAGCAGGAACCCTGACACAAGGTAGAAGCTGTGAGGTAAAGAGACCTTTCCAGGTGGCGAACAAGGCAGTTGGTCTTGTTGCAGAACTTGGGAGTGGAGCAGAGGAGAGGAGGGGAGCAGACGCTCATGGATGAAGATGAAGAGTCAGCAGAGTGAAGTTCCTTGATCTCATGCTCCTAAAGCCCCAGGACTACCTTGGAACCACTTCCTGTTCTCCCGGGGCATGGCCAAACTCCAGTTCCTGGTCTTTGCTTGTTATTGTCATGCCTGTGATCCCGAGGATGTTTTTTGTGTATCTCCTCTATCCCCACTGAGTTGAGCTTATCTCAAAGCCCAAAGAGACTAAGATAGCATGGACTGTATCATCCATGCTATGCATGCACAGATACCGTAATTTTCTTAGCTACACATGATATGCATAGATATCATAGTTTTCTTAGCTATAACTCTCTTGGGTCTCCTAGATTGCTCACATTTTCTCATTATTATTGATCACTTAGATGAGACCGTGATGAACAATTTTGCACATGAAACTGTGTGTGTGTGCTTGCATGGGTGTGTGTAGCACCTTTCCCTTGTTCAAGGTCACCACAGCAAGAAGTTCTTCAAAGGGCAAAAACACTGATTTTCTTTTTTTAATTAATTAATTTTTTTCAGCATAACAGTATTCATTATTTTTGCACCACACCCAGTGCTCCATGCAATCCGTGCCCTCTCTAATACCCACCACCTGGTACCCCAACCTCCCACCCCCCACCCCTTCAAAACCCTCAGATTGTTTTTCAGAGTCCATAGTCTCTCATGGTTCACCTCCCCTTCCAATTTCCCTCAACTCCCTTCTCCTCATTAAAACAAGTTAATAGAAGACATAGAGAAACGGGATGTGTTTGTCTTTAAGTTCTCTCAAATTTCTGAAAGATCTGCTCTCTTCAGTTCTCTTCCAGAAGATTTCAAGTCTTAGGTATGCATATTCCGTTTCCTATTAAACCAAGAAAGAGAAGAAGGAATCCCCTCTCAGACACAGCATTGTTCTGGACCATATTTGCGATATGAGTTCCCTATCTCAACCCACAAACTATATTTTTCTATCACCAAACAGCTTCTTAACTTTCACCAATTAAATAACTGTCCTGGATGGAATGGGAAAGTGTCGGGCAGAAAACTTTATAATATGTGTGTGTATCTGTGTGTCTAGATCTTCACATCCTCCTGTACCTATGCCTACGCAAATGTGTGTGTGTGAAGGAGGGGATGTCCATATTTTATAAAGGAAGGGAAAGAGAGAATAAAAAAGGAAGGAAACAAAGAAGCAAGGAAGGAGGGAAGAATACAAAGATTCTCAGGACTGTTGGTTGTTGACTTCTTAATGAGCGTCCTTGGAAGTCCCCTCTAAATTATAATTATTAATTTCAACAAGGTTTCCCGTATCCTGAAAGGATCAAGCCTGCTCAGCTCAGGGCACGACAGGGAACATACTGTTCCTGGAGAGTTTTCCTGTGGGATGGTCCCTGTATCCGCACATAACATGTTCCTGCTGTTCAGTGGGAGTTCAGTGATGCTGTTCTCACATCACTCCTTTCCTAGAGATCAAAAAAATCAAAATATCTCCAATCACACTTGCTTTCTATATGTAGTCTTTAACTAATAGTCTCTACTATTGTTCTTTTCCTTCATAATTGAACAAAGACTCAACCAGGTTAAGTACAATGGGTTAGGACTTACTACTTCAGTGTCGTGCAACAATTTTTGTCCTTACCTCAAATATATTAAGTGTGGGAAGGCAACAACTAGAATTTTTCCACAGTTCACCAGGTTTAGAACAGAATGGGATCCAAGCACAATCAAATTGCTCCCCTTCCCAGCCAAAGCTTACCACTACCTAAAGAATGCAATACTTCAGAAATTGAACCAATAGGCAAAACTACAGGACCCAACATCTCAGAGTGTTTGTTCACTAGCTGACATGCAGGAATGAAAAACTCTGAATCCTACAAGCTGTTCAGAGTGTTGATGTGTGTGTGGACTATGTGAAATTAGATCATAGACGGATTAGGGACAGAGAGCAATGGCCTCTTGATAAACTGACACCTGCATCAGTATGTTTGGGGATAGGCTTTTTTCAAGTAGTAAAAATAAAAAAAAATCTAATAGAGTCAGGCAATTTATGTAATATTTGTTATATAATATTATTTCTTAAAAAAAAAAAAAGAAAACCCTCCTTCGTAAAAAAGTAAGTCCTTCTCACAGTGCTCTCTGTAAAAAGACACACAAGCACCAAGTACAAGGGAAATGCCCTTGCCTGCCTGCCATCCTGTGTAACTTATAAATGCCACTGCGTAAACCCTTTGTGATGCAGGTCTCTCACTGGAGCACAGCACCTACTCTGGGACATGTGCACAGTTCCTTCTCCCTTCTGTTGAAGGCACCCTAGGAGACTTGCCTGTCCTACTTCCTCTGCACAGGCCTTCTTCGGTCTCCCAAGCAGAGGTCCCCACCTCATCGCACCATGTCTCTGCTAAATGGTCCTTGTGACTTCTGGAAAACAGAGACCCAAACATCTCTGTTGCTGCAATTAGCTCCTGCCTCAGTTGCTTCCTTCTAGTGCGGGACCCCTACAAGACAATGCTTTTTATAAAGCAGCAGACATTTTCCTTGAGGCATTTTTGAGAACCACAGAGGAAAAGAGCTTTCATTTTTAAATATTATAATATAGGCCTGCTGGAGCTGCTCATTGTCACCTGTCAGGAGCCAGGCATGGTGGCAGAGAGTGGCTCAAACGGTTTGCTCATCAACTGATGAACAGGAACCAAAGTGGGTCAGCAAAAGAGCTTCATGTCCTCACCTGCTGGCTTGCATGAGTTCATTTTATCCCTGTGGCATTTGCCCTAATATTATAAGCCCTGAGAGAGATGGGTTCCAATGAGTGGAGAATCTTGAGACATTCTTTTTTTTTTTTTTTTTAAAGATTTTATTTATTTATCAGAGAGAGAGAAGGGGAGAGAGCGAGCACAGGCAGACAGAATGGCAGGCAGAGGCAGAGGGAGAAGCAGGCTCCCCGCTGAGCAAGGAGCCCGATGTGGGACTCGATCCCAGGATGCTGGGATCATGACATGAGCCGAAGGCAGCTGCTTAACCAACTGAGCCACCCAGGCGTCCCGAATCTTGAGACATTCCTAGCAGAAGTTCCCCACAATGTAGAAAGAATTCTGTTCTCTCTGTGTAATGGAGGCATTGAGGGGAGTATCATTCTTGACGGTTGACAGCGATCATCACAAAAGAAGGATTTGATTTGCAAAAGGTGGGTAAAGACAGGCAAGATCCCAGCAAGCTGGAGTTGTCTGCAGCATGCTGGCTGTCTGCTGCCCCGCTGCTTACAGACACGATCACGCTGGCATCCGTGGTATGAACTTGGGTAGTGCAATGTGGAGATTGGATCAGTCAGCACCTAGCCTCTTTCTCCTGTGTTTCTCTGCACGGCACGGCCGGAAGGCTAAAACTATGTTTCATGGTCCCTGCAGCTGGGCTTTGGGAGGTGAATCAAGCCCTCCCACTTGCATGCTGTTAGGTATCTATTGCTAAGTAACAATAACAACTCCAAAACCTAGCTACATAATACAGCGAACGTTTATTCTCTCTCCTAGTGCGGACAGTCTGGAATCCGGGGGGGGGGGGGGGTAGCTTAGCCAGACCGTTCTGGCTCAGGATCTCTCAGGAAGCCTCAAAGTCTGCCAGGATAATTGTCTCGGAAGAGCTTGGGCGGGGGCGCGCTGCTTACATGCTCACTCACATGGTTGCTGGTATGGGCTTCATTACAAGGTTGTGAGAATGTCCTCAAGACAAGGCAACTGGTTTCCCCCAGAGTAAGGGATCTCAGAGAGGAAGACAGCAAGAGATGGAATTCCTAAGTGTCTCCTACAACCCAGTCTTGGAAGTGACCCACAATCACTTCTGCGGGGTTCTACTAATCACACTGAACGCACTGGTACAGTGGTGGAGGGACTCCACCAGGATGTGAACACCAGCAGGCAGGGACCGTTAGGGGCTGTCTTGGAGGTTGGCCATCACAGATACAGGCTAGGAGGTTCAAAGGCGGGAGTGAAGTGGAAGCCATTTTCTTGCCTACATGGTAGCTTTTGTTAGCAATCAGGTAATAGGGAGGTATTAGCTGCAGCATGTCCTGCCTCATCTTTACGGGTATTGAAAAGTATTCTAGTGGCTGTGGTGGCCCAACTCAGCACTGTCCAGCCCCTCACCCCCAGCTTCCTGGTGGTGGCAGCATAGTTTCCTGGTCTTTCATCTCAGCTCAGTAGCTGTGTGCTCCTTTTTTTTGTTTTTTTTTTTTTTAATATTTTATTTATTTATTTGACAGACAGAGATCACAAGTAGGCAGACAGGCAGGCAGAGAGAGAGAGGGAGAGAGTGGGAGAGAGAAAGAGGAAGAAGCAGGCTCCCCGCTGAGCAGAAAGCCGGATGTGGGGCTCGATCCTAGAGCCCTGGGATCATGACCTGAGCAAAGGCAGAGGCTTTAACCCGCTGAGCCACCCAGGCGCCCAGCTGTGTGCTCCTGGGGGTGTGCTGGCAGCCATTCCTTCAGCCCTTGCAATGCATTACATCCTTTTTCCTTAAAAATAGCTGCAGTAAGGGGCACCTGGTGGCTTGTCGAGTAAATCGTCTGCCTCTTGATTTCAGCTCAGGTCATAATCCCAGGATCCTGGGATTGAGTCTCGCATAGGGCTCTCTGCTCGGCAGGGAGCCTGCTTCTCCGTCTCTCTCTGTCTCCTCTCTGCCTACTTATGATCTCTGTTTGTCAAATAAATGAATAAAATCTTTAAAAAAAAATAGCTGCAGAAAATTCCTAGTCCTGGAAATGGACCATGACCAACACAGACGGGGATCACTCCTCTGGGTAAAAACAACAAACACGATTGTGTCTGGAGTGTTTTGAGCTTGTTACATTCACTCGTTGGATTTTACAGATGACAGAACTGAGGTGCTGCGCGGTAAGTGATCTTCACACTCACACAGGTAATGAAAAATAGAGCTGGATTCCAGAGCCATACTCTTACCCTTGTGCCACACTGGGGCCACTTAGAGGGCCACATCTTACAAAACCCTCTTTTAGAAGGACGGCAGTGGCTAAAAGCATGTGGGGGCCTGCTCACAAAGGCTGACAAGGTCTTGGGTTTCTTCATATAATCATTTTTTCTTATTTTTATGTGACATCTGGCAGGTAATAATTCACTGTCAAGAATCTCAAGCTCCAGGCAAAATACAGCAGCCAGGCTAGGAGTCAAGACCAGTGAGTAGAGAGGCCAACAGAACCATCCTCTCTAATTTCTCCTATGGACACATGAATAAGACCCTCAATGTTAGGGAGAGAATTTTTAATATTTATTGAAAAATTTTACCCAAAACCCAATTTTGTTCAGACATTGTACTGAAAAAAAAAGCCTGACTTCTGCTCTAAGCTGAATACTACTGTCTGTATAGTGATGACAATGAAGTCACAATGAAACTGACTTACTTTCATAGCTTCCATTATGATAATCACAGGGCCTCTATTGGATCCTAGTTGGCACACAGTATTATGTCATTCTTGAAATACAGGGTTCTAGTTATGAATTCATTCAACAAAGTGTTTCTTGAGCAGATACTATGCTCTGTACACTGGATATTTAAGTAGAGGAATCAAATACTGATGAGTGAGGTCTTTGTTGCTACCAGGTCTTGGCTCTTTGCATGATGTCAGAGGTATAAACAGCCAAGCCACCTGCTTTGTGCAGTTATCAGCTGTTGGGTCAGGTCCCAGGGTCAAAGGTCATTTCTCATGCATAGTTATGAATGGAATATGAAATGTGTTCCAGGAAAGCCCGATGCAGAAAAACCTCTAAGATTTTTTTTTTATATACAAGCAATTAGCAGGTGTTTGAGGAAAGGAGGAAAATTAAGAAAACTGTGATATTCAAACTAACCATTTGCTGAGTGCTTCTTGCATGCCAGAAATAAATATTTTGAAGACATTCTCAAATTTAACCCTCATAACCACCTCACAAAACAGGTTCTATTATTGTGCTCATCCCAGAAATGGAGAAACAGAGACAGAGAGCATCAGTCATTTGGTTAAAATTACACAGCTGGTTGATCATGAGGGCAGAATTAAATTCAGGTGGGTCAGATTCCAGAGGCTATGGTCTTGGTTTCCAAATCCTGGCTGGTTGGCCTAGATCACCCAAGTAAATTGCTTGTATGAATTGATGCCATCTCTGGGCTTGTCCTGACCTCACTGGTAAATTCACTTACCATTATCCCTAAGCCAGCCTCTGCTTTGAGGAGGTTGGGAAAAACCAAGATTTCTTTTAGTGCCTCATAATAAACATGGTAGATAAAGGATATTGTGATAATTTTTCCTTAATTATTTGGCTTTCCCCATAATAATGCAGTTAATTAAACTGGCTCCTGGAAACATAAATTGATCTTTCTGCTCTTGGGTTTTTCTGTCAAGTTCATTCATGCCTATCTACAAGGTGTTGTTTTTACCTGTATAGGTGAATTACACTTTATTCATTGAGAAGTGTAGGGATTCTCAAACTATAATATACATCTAAATCTTCAAAGCAGATTCCTGGGCCTCATGTGAGATCTACTGAATTGACATCTTTGGTAAAGCAGCCCAGCAACATGCATTTTAACCAGCATACCAGCTAAGTCCCATGAGACTTGATGAGCTGGAACCCAGTGACAAAGAAGCTTTCACAGGCTGGAATGTCTAATCAGCTAAGGTCATTTTGGAGAATAGTTCTGGGTCCAAGTCCTGCTTGCATCTCTTAAATGCCTTATTAGGGGAGCAAGATGTGGAATGACTGGGGATGAGGTCAGAGAGCCATATTTGGACCAGATGATGTGCAGTTGTGACACCCCAGTAATGACTGAGGAATTTCCTGGGAATGATAAGAAAAACAATCGGAGTTTTCAGCAAGGATCTACATGACTCACATTTAAAGAAGGTTCCTCTGTATGCCCTGTGGACCATAGAGAGAAGTTAGAGAATCAGAGAGACCAGCTGGAAGGTCTTTCAATACTCCCAGTAAAGAAACTGGCAGCTTGGTTTCTGGTTTTAGTGTCATAGGTCTTGAGACTTTGTTGGACTTGGGATCTATTCCAAAGAGATAACTGATGTGATTAACTTGATGTTATTAAATATAAGATACAAGATGAAGAATGATCACTTGATTCTTTTCATGGAGCTTATGTTTTCCTAAAATAAGGACCTTTATTAGATTGTTATTGCTGCTGCAACAACTTACCACAAAACAAGTGGATTAAAACAATCCATTTATTGTCTTACAGTTCTGGAAGTCAGAAGTTCAAATTAAGTTGCTTTGGGCAATTGTTAAGGTATAGACTTTTCTTCTGAGGGCTGCCGGAGAGTCTTTTCCAGCTTTTTTGGGAAGCCACCTACATTTTTTTGTTCATGGTTATTCCCTCAGTCTTCAAAGCTTATCACTCAAACCCCTGCTTCCAACACCACATGTCCTATTCTCCTCCTCTGCTTCCATTGTCATATCACCTTCTGTAAGTGTGGCCCTCTTGCTTCTCTCTTTTTTGTGTGTGCAAAACTAGAATGAACTTCTATTTATTTATTTCTCTTCAGTGTAACAGAATTCATTGTTTATGCACAACACCCAGTGCTCCATGCAATCTGTGCCCTCTCTAATACCCACCACCTGGTTCCCCCAACCTCCCACCTCCCAGCCCCTTCAAAACCCTTAGATTGTTTTTCAGAGTCCATGGTCTCTCATGGTTCACCTCCCCTTCCAATTTCCCTCATCTCCCTTCTCCTAATTCCCCTTGTCCTCCATGCTATTTGTTATGCTCCACAAATAAGTGAAACCATGTGATAATTGACTCTCTTTGCTTGACTGATTTCACTCAGCATAATCTCTTCCAGTCCTATCCATGTTGCTACAAAAGTTGGGTATTCATCCTTTCTGATGGAGGCATAGTACTCCACAGTGTATATGGACCACAACTTTTAAAGACCCTTGTGATTATATTGGATCCATCTAAGTAACCCAGCATAATCTCATTCTCTCAAGATCCTTAATTTAATCATATCTGAAAAATTCCTTTGCCATGTAAGGTAAAATATTTACAGACTATAGAGATTAGGATGTAGAATCTTTGGGAAGTCATTTTGTGGCCTATCAGAGACCCCAAAGATCTGATGGAAAATAGATAAGTCACTTAATTTTCAATGGCAATGCTTTGAAATAAATTGAGCTAGGTAACAATATAAAGTGAATGTTAATACACAGATGGCCAACAGACACATGAAAAGATGCTCAACATCACTAATCACCAGGGAAATACAAGGAAAACTACAATGAGATATCACCTTACACTCATCAGAATAGCTAAAATCAAAAAGATAAATAATAAGTATTGGTGAGGACATGGAGAAAAAGAATCTTCATACACTATTGGCAGGAATGTAATTTGGTATGGCCCCTGTGGAAAATACTATGGACATTCCTGAAAAAATTTAAAAAAAATAGAAATACTATATGATCCAATAATTCCACTACTGGGTATATACCCAAAGAAAACTAAATCAATAATTCCAAAAGATATATGCACACTTATGTTTATTGAAGCACTATTTACAACAGTCAAAGTATGGAAGCAACACAACAGTCCATTGACAGACAGATGGATAAGAAAAATGCAGCCACGAAAAGGGATGAGCTCTTGTCTTTTGCAACACACTGAATGCACGCAAAGGGCATTGTGCAAAGTGAAATAAATAAGAGTGAAAAAAAGTACCATACAATTTCACTCATATACAGAATCTAAAAAAAAAAAACAAATAAATGAATAAACAAATAAAAAGCAGAATCAGCATCTATAAATTCAGATAACAAACTGATGATTGTCAGAGGATAAGACGGAAGAAGGATGAGAAAAATGGATGAAGAGGAGTGGGAGATACGGGCTTCCAGTTATGAAATAAATAAGTTATGGGAATAAAATTCACAACTTAGGGAATATAGTCAATGATCTTGTAATAGCATTGCAGTGACAGATGCCAATGATAGCAGCTGCAACTGGAGAAGCTTGCAGAGCTCAGATCAGAAATGGTGAAGAGATTGGATTTTAAGGAAATTTCTGGGAGAAAAGCAGTGCTCAGGTCATGGTAGGCAGTCAATAGAAAGTGATTTCTTTTTGTTTTGTAGTGTATTCCTTTTGTTTTTAAGAATAATGGGGAGGGGCGCCTGGGTGACTTAGTGGGTTAAAGCCTCTGCCTTCGGCTCGGGTCATGATCCCAGGGTCCTGGGTTCGAGCCCCGCATCGGGTTCTCTGCTCAGCGGGGAGACTGCTTCCTCCTCTCTCTCTCTCTCTGCCTGTCTCTCTACCTACTTGTGATCTCTCTCTCTGTGAAATAAATAAAATCTTTAAAAAGAAAAAAAGAATAATGGGGAACAACAGGATGCGATTTGGAGAGCCCTCTGGGCTGATGGGACAGATCTCAGAAGAAAAGTAAGGCCATCGTATCAGTTATCAGTCAGAGCTCAGCCGGGAGAAAGAGACGGTACTCAATATTTGAACAGAGAGAGTCAGAGAGACTTAAGGACAACAGAAAAGCCTTATATTTACCCACATTTTCCTTTCTGGCACTCTTCTTTCTTTGCGTAGATCCAAGTTTTTGTCTCGTATCATTTTCTTCACCCTGAGAAACTTCCTTACTTTGCAGTGAAACAGTGAAACTTCCTTTAATATTTTTTGTAGTAAGATCTACTGGTGATAGTCTCTCATCTGTTTGTCTGAAAAATCTTTACTCTGTCTTTATTGCTAAAAAATATTTTCACAAGAGATAGAATTCCAGTTTGGCAGATTTTTCTTTCAGAACTTTAAGGATGTCATTCGATTATCTTCTGATTTGCATGGGATCTGACAAAAAAAAATCTGTTTTAATCCCAATCTGTTCTACTCTTTCTATAAAATTTTTTTATTTTAAAAATAAAAGTCTTTTTTAATAAATAAAAAATAAATAAAATAAATAAAAATAATATATATTTAAATACATAAAATAGATATAAATATTTAATATTTAAATATATAAATATATATAAAATAAAAATAAATAAAATAAAATAAAAATAAATAGATAAATAAAAGTCTTTTTTTCTTTGGCTGATTTTACACTTGTCCTTTTTTCAGAAATTGGATTCTGACCTGCTTTGATGTCTTTCTATTTCTATTTCATTCATGTTTTCATTCAATTTGTATAATTTTCAGCTATTAGTTCTTCAGGTATATGTTTGGCACCTCCTTTACATTCTCTCTTTTTGGGCTCCAATTATAGATATATTAGATCACTTAATATTATCTTGTGGGTCACAGAGGTTTTGTTCACTTTTTTTCAGTTTCTCTCTTGCTTCTTCCCTCAGGGTCTGGCTTCATAGTGTTTTGACACCTCTCCTGGACTTCTTTGGCTCTTCCCCCATTTTCCTGCATAAGATATCTCCCCTAATAAAATCATTGCACACTTAATCTTGTTTTGATGTCAGGTTCTTAAAGAATCTAGAGTAACATGGTTACTCTACTCATGGTTACAATTAGTCTATTGACTAATTATTCTCCTGGTATGTTGTCTTCCTTTAAAGACTTTGTTGCTTAAGCAGTGAAGTTACTTGCAGATCAATTTGGTTATTTCAAAGATTGTTTTCAAGTGTTATTAGGGTGTATCTGAGTAGCTTTTATTCTGGGGATAATTTAACCCTATTATTAAAGTGTGACCCTTCTGGGGTCTCTATGGAATATCCCAAGTGAGTGTTCATCTAGTTTACTTGGGCTTCTTGGAACTCAAATATCTTCTAGCCTCAAGAGTTCTTCATTTTATAGGTCTCTGACAGTCGTTCTCTGCCGAGTTTCACGGAATTTCACCATATGCACTCCCAGAGTAGTAACAGCCAAAGACTAAAAGGGACTATTGTAAAGATTTGTGAGTTCTTTCTCCGTGAAACTTCCTCCTTCCTGGTAGTCTGCTCTGCAAATTCCATTTGTGTCAGAATTTCCAAACATCTTTGTCTCCTCAATTCAGTGAGAATAACAGACTTTTCTTGGATTCCTCTTCTTTGAGCCATGGAGTGGAGATTACCCATAAGTAGGAAGCTGGGACAATGATAGAGAACCCCTTGTTTCTTTCTCTTCTCTAAGGGACCACTGTCCTGGGGCTGGTTATTGTCCAATAAGCAATTCTCAAACAAGGTACTCCTTCATGTAGTGGAAGTAAAAAAAAAAAAAAATGGAGAGAATTTCATATATAAAGTTAACTAGTTGTGAGATGCAATGTACACTCCAAAGTAGTATGGGGGCAACTCCAGGAAGCAGCTATCAACCCTAGGGGCAATAGAACAAAGGGAAGCGGTTGGAAATATTAAAACTTAGTAACTTATACTAGGAGCCCTGGGGAACTAAAACTTCAACATCTGAGGAGATGCTGCTTCTTTGGTGTTGGTGTTGGTATCTAAGCACAGAGGAATGCCCTATGGGCATGGAACCCAGATTTCTGGTGTTGATTGGTTGATTGGTGCTGGTGTCTTCACTGGGAGTTAAATGATATTTAATATTTGTTTCTGCAAATATTGAAAAAATTTACAAAATAGATGTAATTGCTGGTAATGGGAAGGAACTGTTGCCACATGGAGGAGAGGCATGGCTGGTGTGATTGCTCACAGAACCACATGTAGTCAGGAACAAGCTGGGAGGGGCAAGTCCTTCTCCCCCCAGTTTTTCAGTCTCCCTCTCACACCTCCTATTGTCAGAATAGAATATAAAGGAGCTGTCAGGGAGATGTATGGTTTCCAGAGCCCCATCCCCAGCATCAGAGCAGAGAAGGGTATATTTGAGAATAAGAGATAAGAGCTTACTAACTAGCATAGCTACTTCCTAGTTTATGGTCTGAGCTACCAGGTGCAATGTGCTGCTGTTGTGTTAGGGAAGACTGGAGGAAGGGCTAGTTCCAGCCTACTGAATCAGAATCCCCAGGAAAAACACCTGTGAATCTCCATGTTTATAGACATGGCGGTGATTCTGATCAGACACATTTAGAATAACTGTAATCTAGATCAAATTTCTCACTTAAAGATAAGCAAGTGAGAATAGCATTGAGAATCCTGAGATGAAATCTTGTGCTTATGGTCAACTGATTTTCAACAAACATGCCAAGACAATTCAATGGCAAAAGAATTTTTTTTTTCCAATAAACAGTACAAGGACAACTAGATAGCCACATAATCGGCAAAAATTGACTTGAAATAGATGACAGACTTAAATGTGAGAGATAAAACTGTTGGAAGGAAATTCAGGAAGAAGTCTTTGTGATTGGGGCTCAGGCAATGACTTCTTAGACATGACACCAAAAGCACAAGCAATAAAAAAAAATAGATAAATTGGTCTTCATCAAAATTAAAACTTTTCCCATCAATCTATGAGTAGATAAACAAAATATGATGTGTACGTACAATGGGATATTATTCAGCCTTAAAAAGGGAAAAGAGTCTGTCACTTGCAACAACATAGATGAACTCTAAAGACACTATGCTAAATGAAATAAGCCAGTCACAAAAGAACTATATGATTCCACTCATAAGAGGCGCCTAGAGTAGTTCAATTCATGGAGACAGAAAGAACAGTGGTTGTCAGGGCCTCAGGGGAAGGGAAGAATGAGAAGTCAGTCCTTAATAGGTTTATAGTTTCAGTTTTAGAAGGTCCTGTAGGTGGATGGTAGTTTTTGTGTTTCAAACAATACCACCAAGAAAGTTAAGACATCTCCTAGAATAGGAAAAATCTTTGCAAATTATATTATCTGAAAAAGGGACATGTGTCTAGGATGCACATAGAATGATTACAGCTCAGTAATGATAAATAACCCAATTTAAAGGGGGACAAGGGATTTGAATAGACATTTCTACAAAGAAGATACACAAATGGCCAATTACATATGAAAAGAAGCCAAACATCATTGGTTGTTTGGGACATGCTGTCAAAACCATGGGAATATGCTTCGCACCAAGCAAAAAGACATACGAGGACCAGTGTTGGGTAAAGAGTGTTGGCAAGGATGTAAAGAAACTGGAACATTCACACACAGCTCGTGGGAATGTAAAATGGTGCACCCACTTTGGAGAACAGCTCAGAAGTTCCTCAAACCGTTAAACATGGAGTTATCACATCGCCCAGCAATTCTGCTTCCAGGAATTACATTCCAAGGAAATAAAAACACACGTCCACACTAAAACTTGTAAACATATGTATACAACATGCACAACAGCATCATACAGAATAGCCCCAAAATGGAAATAACCTAAATCTCCATCCATGGATGAAAGGATAAAATGTGGTTTATGCCCACCATGGAATATTATTCAGGCTTTTTTTTTTTAAATTTAGGCTCTAAAACAAAGTATTGATACACATGATAACGTGGATGGGCCTTGTGAACATTATGCTGAGTGAAAGAGGTCAGTCAAAGGGACAACTTATTCATTGGGTGTGGTGCATAAACCATGAATTCTGGAACACTGAAAAGAAATTAAGAAAATTAAAAAAAAAAAAGAATGTGAGCAGTGTCCATCTTCCCTTTGGTACAGGACTAGACTTCCAACATGTTAGAGGATCACTTAAAATAAAAAAATTGGCCTGTTAAAAAAAGAAGACCACTTATTTAAGGTATAGATATGTGCACAGTAGTAATCCTATAGAAACAGACAGTAGATTAGCAGTTGCCTATGGCTGGGATAGGGGAGGCAGAATGAGTGTTTGTAAGTACAACATTTCTTTTTGGAGTGATAAAAATGTTCTAAACTTCAACTCTGAGATGTTTGCACAACTCTAAATATACTAACAATCACTGAGTCATACACTTTAAAGTTAGGCTAATTTTATTGTATGCAAATAATATCTCAACAAAGCTGTTAAAATAAAAAGGAAACTATGAGAGCAGAGGTTTTGGTCTGTCTGATACACCCTCAGTGCTCAGAAGAGTACTGGGCGAGGGTAGTGCACTGTGGAACAGACTGTCATCAAGAATGGGGACTGTGTCACATTTTTAAATTTTTATTTTCTCCAAAACACCCTTTATGGGTTTATAAAATATAAAAAAGTATTAATAAATAATTTTTTACTGAAAAACAGAAAAGAAAACGGGTTCAGAAACACTCAAGACCGTTTAGCCTGAAATAAGCGAAGTTGGTGTCCCAGTCAGGATACCCCAGTATTTCTAGTCTATTGTAAGCTAAGTTATATTATATATAAGTGTATAGTATATGTATATATGTGTATGTATGTGTGTGTATATACACACACATACACACACACTATGTATATATAGTATACATATATAGTATACTATGTATATAGTGTCACCATGTATATATAATGTGGTGATCACATCCTTGATTTCTGCCATCTCACTAGTGGACTTCATGTCTGGGCTCTGCTCCCTTTTATCTGGGGATCTTGGCTAATTCCCTTAGTTTCTGTGCCTGTTTCCCAATCCACAAAAATGAGAAAAATAGGCATTTTCCTGGTATTATTGTAAGGATTTGATAAAACAGTAAAATACTACTTGTCCTCAGCACCTAGTAAGTGGTCAATAAGTAATAGTCATTATAATAAGTGACCAAAAGAAACTATAATTTGTACCATAGGTGCTATACAAGACTCTGGAATAGGCATTTTTTCCACATATGCTCCAAGGCAGCTATTTTAATTGTCATTTTTACAGGAAACGGAGATTCAGAGATGCTAAGTGAAGCTCACCCAAATTAACATGACTATAACTGCTCTTCAGTGTGACTAAGCAGAGCCTTTTCATCCTAACAGCATTTATGTTCTAGACCACTAATATCCCCTTCCCTCTCAGTACCTTGTGGGTTGTGTTCAGACTAACTTATTGGTTTCCATTGCTTTGAAGTTACGTATCAAAAAATAGCACAGTTTCTTCCTGTGTAACAATTGGTTTAGTCTGTATAGCTGCAACCTAATACTCCTTGGATTTAACAAAGTAAATGAATGTTTCAACCAAGACTTCCTTCAAGATCTGATTTGTTGTTGTTGTTGTTGTTTTAAAATCCCATTTTGGGACTGACTCCTCGATCTGTTTCTAGAATATCATTATAGTGTGAGGCAGAATGACTCTTGCTTATAACTGAGGTTATATGCTCCCACGTGAGTGGAATATCTTGCTTTTCATTGTTTCTCCCTTCTAATATAGTACAGGTTTTCATCTTCCACGGCTCTTTAAATTGCTACCAAAAGATTCTTAAGCCAAGCTGATTTTCAACATTTTAGGAATTTCTATTACTTTTTCTGCTTTGTTATTAATAAAATGATTAAATTTGCATACTTGTTATTATCACTTTTCAAAGTATGACATAGCTTCTGTTTCTCCCTGTCCCACTTAACAGTGTAAATCCAATTATATCTTCTTCTCTCTTGGCATTGTATAATGATTTCTTTATATTGCATATTTCTTTCTTCTACCATATATCACTAACCCAATGATTTTCTTGAGAATCAGAAGGGAGCTAAATAAAATACATAAATAAAAATAAAAATAGAAAAATACATAAAGAAAGAAATAAAATTAAAATACTTATTGGACTTTGGATTTTAGTTTTAATTATTTGAAATTGTGTTTTGTTAGCTGAAATGCAAGAGTGTGGAGGTAGAAAATGATCTCAGGATATAGCACATAGTAACCGAAACTGAATGATCAGGCTTCTCAGGCCTTGTTATGCCTTCGATAATCAAATAATTAAGCACAGGCTATCTTTGGCTTTGATTTTATAGTACCCTATTTTCCTTTCCATCAAGAATTCAGACACAATCCTAAGTAAAACTTATGATTAAAGTATCTGGCAGCCTTACAGTTTATCTAAAAAGAACACCCATTTTGCCAGTCCCTATGAATGATATAATTATTCACAAGCCAGATATAGGTACAAAAGTGACATGATAAAATGAAAAGTGAAACCATATGATAATTGACTGTCTCTGCTTGACTTATTTCACTCAGCATAATCTCCTCCAGTCCCGTCCATGTTGATACAAAGTTTGGGTATTCACCCTTTCTGATGGAGGCATAATACTCTATTGTATATATGGACCATATCTTCTTCATCCATTCGTCTGTTGAAGGGCATCTTGGTTCTTTCCACCGTTTGGTAATTGTAGTCATTACTGCATTGGGGCACATATGGCCCTTCTTTTCACTACATCTGTATCTTTGGGGTAAATACTGAGTAGTGCAACTGCAGGGTTATAGAGAGGACATTAGGAGATGAACAGGAAAAGTGAATTGGGGGAAATCGGAGAGGGAGAAGAACCATGATAGACTATGGACTCTGAGAAACAAACTGAGGGTTTTGGAGGGGAGAAGGGATGGGGAGTTACGTGAGCCTGGTGGTGGGTGTTAAGGAGAGAATGTATTGCATGGAGCAATGGGTGTGGTGCATGAACAATGAATCTTGGAACACTGAAAAAAAAATAAAAAATTTTAAAAAGCGACATGGGCAAGTTGGTGCAGCCACTTTGGAGAACAGTGTGGAGATTCCTCAAGAAATTAAAAATAGAGCTTCCCTATGACCCTGCAATTGCACTACTGGGTATTTACTCCAAAGATACAGATGTCGTGAAAAGAAGGGCCATCTGTACCCCAATGTTTATAGCAGCAATGGCCATGGTTGCCAAACTGTGGAAAGAACCAAGATGCCCTTCAACGGATGAATGGATAAGGAAGATGTGGTCCATATACACTATGGAGTATTATGCCTCCATCAGAAAGGATGAATACCCAACTTTTGTAGCAACATGGATGGGATTGGAAGAGATTACACTGAGTGAAATAAGTCAAGCAGAGAGAATCAATTATCATATGGTTTCACTTATTTGTGGAGCATAACAACCCAGAGGACAAGGGGAGATGGAGAGGAGAATGGAGTTGAGGGAAACTGGGAGGGGAGGTGAACCATGACAGACTATGGATTCTGAAAAACAATCTGAGGGTTTTGAAGGGGCGGGGGGTGGGAGGTTGGGGGAACCAGGTGGTGGGTATTGGGGAGGACACAGATTACATAGAGCACTGGGTGTGGTGCAAAAACAATGAATACTGTTACGCTGAAAATAAATTTTAAAAAATGTGTAATTTAAAAATTAAAAGAATATACACTGTTAATTAATAGCAATGAAACTTAAGACAAAAGTAAATATTCCATTAAATACACTCTAACATTTCTTAAAAAAAAAAAAAAGCGAAATGGAAACTCACAGGTCTTAGAAGTGTTTGGCATCTAGGGAGCACATCACCTATGTCAGCTATGGTCATTACTATCACTGCACCATCATCTTTATCAATGTCATCATCATGTTTCCAAAATCTTAATGCCCTAAACGAGCACTGCAGCCTTTGATTGAAAGAGCAATCCACCATACTGAAAGTTATTTTATTAATGTCTTCAGTCTTTTATTAATTGAGAGAAAAAGATGTCTGTAGGTAGAAATTAAAATGTATTCCCAGTGAAACAGTGTAACCTAGGAACATAAATGTTTCTGTCTTTTATAAATAAAGTGCTTGGATGGATAGGAGTGGAAATGCTATGTTAATGGGAAGCTGGCTTTTAAAAATCCTTTGGAGATTTTCCTGATATTATCCTTATAGACAGAGGGTAAAGTGTATATCAGCTGATAAAATTCAGTTGGAGAGTTTGTCTCCAGTGTTAGGCTTTAGGCTTTTGCCCTGTTCAACTTTTTTCCTCTGATCTCTGAGTGAAGAAGGCTTACTCAGGCCACACCAGTTGGCTCTTTCAAAGGGCTAGGAAGTTGGGTTGAACTGGCATACATTTTAAGTTCAATAACCTTACATTCTCAGCACTTATCTTTCTACTGTCTTTGAATTCTACTCACTTCAGATAATTTGAGAATTTTCTGGGAAACTTTATATATACTGTTAATTTCTAAAACTCTTTAATCTTAATATTTTAGAAGAATTCCAGATGCAGGACATGACTGTTGGTGAGGAAGTCCATCAAGGAGACCTCGCTGATGAGCTGTCAGTAGATTGAGAGACTCAGAGAATCTCTCTGTAGATGTAGATGTGGGAGGTCACTCAGATGTTGTTTGGATACTAATGTTGGCTAATTAAATTTAAATTTAAATGATTTTAAAAAGAAGTTATTTTGATAAATATAAAATCAGAACAAGGGGAAATGGGTTGTTGAAGAGGGTTCTTGTGGTGGGGAGGGAGTTTCACTCAAGCCTTGTCAAAATCTGAAGGCTTCCCTTGCATCTTAACAAAGAAAACCACTTGTGTAGCCATGGTATTCCTGTCTGAAAGACTCCATGCTCCCTCCCCGGGCCTTGACAGAGGAACACCTGAGTACCAACACATGCACAGTTGTTCCATTCACCAAGACCCAATATGGCAAGCTATCTTGTTTGGTTAGTACTGTCTTCAGAGACAGTAACTGAATTTATTAGGCTACAACCTTCTTTTTCATCAGTTCAATTACAGGCAACAGCTATCCCTTGGTCTTCTAGCTAGATTGAGTGCTTCCTTGGCCTCCTCAGAACACAGTTTAGGTTGTGTCTCCCCTCCAGATAGGTGGCTTTCATGCATTACATGTCAGCTTTTACTAGTTTCGCTGCAAACCTGGGGGCTCTCCAGTCTAATTCCCTACCCGGTGACATTGGCAACCAGTCAATCCCAACAAGATCTTATTTGCTTGTGGGTAGAGCAGAATGTTTAGAGCAAGTAAAAATGAGCTTTCTAAAATTAAATGTTTCCAAATTTTTAAAAATCTGGGCATTTGGGATGCCCTGGGTGGCTCAGTTGGTTAAGTGCCTGTCTTTAGCTCAGGTCATGATTCCAGGGTCCTGGGATCAAATCCCCCATTGGGCTCCTTGCTCAGCGGGGAGCCTGCTTCTCCCTGTGCCTGCCATTCTTGCTGCTTGTGCTTTCTCTCTCTCTCTGACAAATAAATAAACAATTTTTTTTTAAATCTGGGCATTTAATCAGCCTAATATTTTTATCTGCTCTTCTTGTTCTTAAGGAACAAACTTTTCCTAAACACAGGCTGTCTAAAGTCCTGCTGGGTGACAACATTCTTAGACAAAGAACAACGCACTTCACAGTAACTCAGGCAGGAAGAAACAGGGCCACCTTCTTCCTTTTCACCCAGATATGTGAGCTTCTGTTTCTACTTGGCAGCTAATTAGCATTAAACTGGGCTGAGTTCCTTATGGGTAGCCTGATGGTCTGCTTGAGATGGCCCCAGTTTATGCCCGTTGTCCTGAAATAATTATTACTCATGCTCCTTTTCACTCTCTAAAGTGTCCCATTTTAGGTGATAAATTGTATGCTCACCCTGACTGTGACCTGTGTGGCTGTTTGGCTTCTTAATGCTAAGAGGGGCCATGTTTCCAGATAAGGAAACAAAGACAGTTAATTGGGAAGAGTAATATGATGGAGAGGCAAGGGAAAGAGGACCTATTAAAGCCTTATCTTCAGGTGACTTGGACTTGAGCTTCCAAAACTCATCAAAGAAGATATCTAAGTCGTTAGAAACCATGTTTAGGATAAATCACCTTCAATGAAAAGACAGAAGGTAACGTGCTCCTAAGCAGGACTTCTTAGGAGCTGTCCAAGCTAAGGCTATCTAGCCTCTTCCCACCTATCTATATGAGAGCTGAACTGGCCCAAAGCCATCCCCGTTCACATAAGACACAGTGATGCAGCTCTAGCACACTGTAGGGTAGAAGGCTCAGGCTTTGCTTTTGGTTGCTATTTCCATCCTACATGGCCACTGCACCATGAAGGAAAGACATGTCTGCTCAGACTCTTCTGTTGGGAAACCTCTCCCTGCCCAGGCTGGGGTGTTCCCCTCTGCCCGGTAGCCCCTGCATGTTCTCTCCCCAGAGCACAGACATTCAGCACAGCATGGTCCTTCCATGTCTGATTCCCACAGTAGACTCTGAACCACATGAGGGCAAAGACTACTTCCTCTTCTGTAAAATGAAGATGAGTAGAGGTTATATCAACCTTAAAGCATTAACTGACAGTGAGATATGTAAAGAATTAGGCAGAGAGTTAACTTCCTGCTTGAAACAATTTTCTCTATTTTGATCTGTCCATCAGCCACGTGGTTTCAATGGCTTGAATTGTCCCCACACCAAAATGCCAGGGCCCACAACTGTTGTTGGTAGGTGGGGGTTCTTGCATGATCTGTCTTGCATCTTCAGATCAATTTTTATCTTTCCCTCTACTCTGTGTCTATTTTAAAAATAAAAGCTTGTAAATGCAACCTACATACAAAAATTTTTTTAATAGAAGTGAATTTATATAGTGTAGAGATTTTTTTTCTTGTTATTTTCACTTGATAAAGACAACACTTTTCTATTGACTTTTTTTTTTTTTTTTTTTTTTTATTTTTTATAAACATATATTTTTTATATACATATATTTTTATCCCCAGGTCAGGTAATAAAACTTAGCCATTATTTTTCCTTACAATCTGGTCACTTATGAGTGTTTAGGCATTTAGCAGAAGACTCAGACCGGGGAGACAATTCCCTTGCATCATTAAACACGGCTGTCCATCCCACTAAACTTCATGCAACAGGCATTTATGGAATCCCACTATGTGCAAAGGGCTGTGCTAACACCCACCCCGTCTCAATGGTCCCACAGAGAGCTGTAGATTTAGGTGACGTTGTTTCCTGCCTCCATGAAGACCTCGGTACTATCTCCGTTGGCTGTTAGAACCCTGAAGAGTTAAAGCTGCCTGCAGAATGGGTCAGCCTAAAATCATTTGCACTAGGAGAATATGATTTACCAGATTTTGTGTTTATTATAGTGGATATGCACTATGCCACTCCGACTTCCCCTTCAAGACTATGGCAAATAGACCCCAAGGTGGTCTCCATGATTCCTACCCCCTGATGTCCATGCCCTATATAATATCCTCTCCCCTGGAGTGTGAGGGACCCTGTAATGTGCTTCTAGTACACAGAATGTAGCAGAAGTAAGGGGATTTTGAGACATAATTAAGGTCCCAAATCAGTTGATTCTGAGTTAATCAGCTAAATTCACCTGAAATAGGGACTGACCCTGTCTGAAATGAAAGACTCCCCTTAAGGATTTTATGAGGTAAATTGGTTGTGTTGCCCTTTGCACGTGGCAAGGAGGTGGATAACCTCCAGAGCTTGAGGATGGCGTCCAGGCAATAGCCAGCAAAAAGCCAGGCCCTCAGCCATACGGCCACAAGGACATGAGTTTTGCCACCAATCTGAATGACCTTGGAAGTAGATTGTTTCTCAGCAGAGCTTCAGAAGAAAAAAACGCAAACCCGTCAACCTGTTGACTACAGCCTGTAGGACCCTGACCAGAGGACCCAGTTAAGCCATGCACAGACTCCTGACCCATAGGAATGATGGGATGATAAATAGGCTTTATTTCAAAACACTAAGTAAGGGGGGATTTGTTTCTGTGCAGCAGATGCTCTCAGTCTCCCAGCTCTCATGGTATGGGTAGCTGTGTCCCTCTCTGGGAACTATCCTCAACCAGAGATAGTCACTTCCCCCAGGCTGTGCACCCCTTTCTCCTCAAGAGCAGCCAGCTCCAATGACAGGTCAATGACTGGCCAAAGGGGCGGGGAGGCAGGGGGGGCGTGAAGGCACAGCCTGCTTGCCTTGAGCTGGGACAGCGCTGAAGGACAAGCCAGAGCTCACCATGGGACTGACTGAAACTCCTGTTGTGACTGCAAGGCACTCACCCCCTCCCTATTTCTAATCCTGCTTTCTGTACTCCCCTTGGGTGTTGGCCCCAAGACCACTCCACAAAATACTTCTCTACCTCAGATCTGTTTCCAGACAGCCCAATCTAAAATGGTTATAACCATTTAAAAAAAAATAATTTATCAAGTAAGCTCTTATTCAGGACTTGAACTCACAACCCCAAGATAAAAGTCACATAGTCTATCGACTGAGCCGGGCAGGCATCAGTCTCTATTATATCACTTCTTGTCACGTGGTCTCCTCCAAAGTCTGAGAGCTAAAGGAAAAGGCAACTGAGAGAGGAACCTATGCTGGTGATCTTGTTTTAATTTGTTTTTGTTTTATAGCACAGATTCCTCTACTGCTTTTGAATAATCTTTCCTTTTTAAGATTATCGATTCTTTTTAAAAATTTATTAAGAAGGCACTGGGGTGGTCTCTAAAAGTAATTGAAGTGCATTCTTCTTATTTTACAGAATGGGGCATGGAGACTCAGGTGTGTGTGTGTGTGTGTGTGTGTGTGTGTGTGTGTGTGTCCTACCCAGCTCAGGCAACAGATATTTGTCAGGACTGGAGTTGCACTCTTTGTAGGCTGTGCAGAATGTACAGCCAGATGCATGGACAGTCACATGACAGCCACATGGCTTCCTTCCTGATGTGACATCACTAGTGCGGGAACTCAGTAAAGCTCTCTGGTCTGATGGCCACGTATTCCTCTGCCCCTGGTGCTGCCCCACCTCTATGGAGAACTCAGCTTACTTAGCTCCTTTACTTTCTCTTGGGCTGGGAAACCGCAAGAATTCAACTTGGATCCACCACCAAAATCATTCCTTAGGATCTTGCATGTCACTGTATAGATGGAAAAAGTCACATTCTATTTTCGATTCTGCATTCAGAATAAGGAGGTTTACTTTGATTTAACAGTAATGGTCAGTAACACCTACACAGCTCTTACCATGCGCCTGGTGCTGTTTAAACAACTTAAAAAATATGAATTCAGTTAATCCTTCCAACAAACCCAGGTGGTAGCTAACATTCAGGTTATTAACAGATAAATACCCAGAAGTGAGTTTGAGTTGTATTTAGCTTTCATTTCAGAAAAAGGACCTGGGTTCATTAACGAATTCTTGCAAAAGACAAGTGAAACTTTTCCACATTTTCATGAAACCCTGAGTTTGTTAATAATTCTTTCTCCTTTTGGAAAATAATCTCTTTTAGGTGTGGGTATTACATAAAATGCCTGCCTATTCTTGACCATTCTGGTACCAATTACCAAAGTTTAAAATAGCCTAGACTCATCAGCTCTTCCCCCTCTCCCTCCTCTACCCACGTTCTGATATTCCTCTGTTCCTAGACATGTCCCCTGCAAACGGAAGAGGAGATGAGCAGAAACTCACATCTGTCAGACACAGTTACCTGTTATCAGCTCTGCTAAAGACCAGGTGGGTGAAGAGCTGGAAATTAATGGGATGCCATGTCAAGGGCATTTTACAACCCAGCCCTGTCCCTCCAGCCATGAAGACCTGGCTGCTTCCTCCAAGATCTAGGGCTTTTATACCTCTAGGGTCCAGGAGAGCATCATATATATTATCATATGATTTCCAATGGTGGGCTTTCCCTTTATCACCAAGGAGTTCCTGGAAAAAACACCAGTTTAGTTCAGTTTCACTGAGTAATTGAACACATTTGCTATCCACTGTGTATTTTTTACTTATAGTTGTTTACTGGCCACCTTCTATTGTATTGTATTGTCCTATGTTGAAGAGTGAAAAAGAATAAGTCTCCGTCTCTGCTGGTGGGGAAATATTTGGAGAGAAAATATAAACTCAACTGGACAAAAAATGAGAAAAATAAATGCTTTTATTGTATCTTTTTTGGATAAATTTTAAAATGCATCTGTATTTTAAAGATGTTTTATTTAGAATTACCTTCTCACCTGTTTTATTTAGAATCCCTGGTGTATTAGTTTCTTATTGTTGCTGTAACTCAGCACAAACTTGTGGCTTATTATATCATGCTTTGTTTTACTATACTCCATGGATACTGCTTTTTTTTTTTTTTTTTTTTTAACAAATTGAAGGTTTGCGGCAACCCTGTGTCAAGCAAATCTATCAGTGCCAGTTTTGTCCAACAACATTTGCTCACTTTCTGTCTCCATGTCACATTTTGGCAGTCCTCACAATATTTCAAACTTTTTCATGTATTACCTGTGTTATGGTGATCTGTGATCGGCGATTATGACTCACTGAAAGCTCAAATGATGGTTAGCAATTTTTTTAGCAATAAAGTATTTTTAAATTCAGGTGTCTACATAGTTTTTTAAGACAATGTTGTTGCACACTTAAAAGACTGCAGTATAGTGTAAATATAATGTTTTATGCACCAGGAAACCAAAAAATTCATTAGATTTGCTTTATTGCAATGCTTGTTTTATTGCAGTGGTCTGAACTAACCTGGGATATCTCCGAGGTGTGCCTGGATTGTCTTACAGTCCTGGGGATCAGAGTTCAAAAATGGGTACCAGTGGGCTAAAAGCACAGTGTGGGCAAGGCTATAGTCTTTCTGGAGGCTTTGGGGAGAATGTATTTTCTTGCCTTTTCTGACTGATAGAGGCTGCCCACCTTACTTGGCTCCTTTCGCCAGCAATGACAGTCAAACCTTTCTCACACTACATCCCTATGACGCTGACTCTTCTGCTTCCCTATTCCACCTGTAAAGGACCCTTGTGATTACATTGGACCACCCAAATAATGGAGATGATCTCCTATACATTTTTAAAATATTTATTCACCTATTCTACAGAGAAAGATAGAGCAGTGGGGAGGGGTGGGCAGGGAGAGAGAGAGAGAGAGAGAGAATCTCCAGCAGGCTCCACACTGAGCAAGGAGCCAGATGCAGGGCTCAATCCCACAACCCTGAGATCATGACCTGACTTAAATCAAAAGTCAGACACTTAAGTGACTGAGCCACTCAGGTGCCCCTACATCTCCTATATCTTAAAGTCAGCCGTCTTAATTCCATCTGCAACCTTAATTCTCCCTTGCCAGGCAACATAACTTTTTCACAGGTTCTGGGGGTTAGAACATGACCATCTTTAGGGCAGGGGAGGAATATTCTACCTGTCACACCCAGCATGCATGATTTTCACAGAATGCCATGTAGATCAATGGATATTTCTATTAAAAATATAAAACAAGAGAAAGAAATTAAAAGCTTATCATGTCTCAGTGCTCATTAGTGCAGGAACACACTGACCCACTGTATGATTTTGGGTGAAGATTGTCATGGACACTGTCATTGATGTCATTTATTATTCCCTCTGAAATAAGTTAGAAATGTGGTCAAAGTGACATAAAGCAAATGCTGCTGGTTTTGTGTGCTGTTAAAATGAGCATTAAATGTACTTAATTGCTAAATTATGTGGCATAGGCTACGTGTGTTTTGAGAAGAATGAATCTCTCTTCCTTGCTATTCTTCCTGGTAATTCAGCCATTTGAGATAGACAAAAGACCCAAACTTCATCCATTTGTTCAAAGCCATCGATTCATTCAACATATATTTTAAAAGCATCTGATGAATGCCAGTTACAGTGCTAGATGCTGGGGAAATGATGAACAAAACCAAATATGTTCCTTGTGCTCTTAAAAATTTTAACCTGGTGAGGGTCCATATGGGAAATCCTATAAATCTTACAGTGAACCAGACTTGAAGCATCAGCAGTATTTAGAGAGTCTGAGAAGAGTGAGGAAGGAGTTTCGGGGAATAGGAGGAAAGCTGAGTAAAGTCACTGTTGCAGGAACTCACTGGAGACAAGTCTCTATATTTTCATCTTTTCTGATTTCTGACTCTTTTGTTGGTTTCCATGACATTATCTTCAAGTCCATAACTCAAACTCAGGGTAGAAGTGGTGAGGAAAGTCCATTTTTCTGGGCTCAGAGGAAGAGAATCAGAAATCTCACTTTGGGGAAAAGACAACAATTGTGCTACAGCGAACAAAGGCAAAGCCTCTTGGTGCCAAGTTTGGGAAATGCTGAATGTCAAAGGGCAGCTTATGACATTTCATCAGAAAAGGACACATGAGACACACATTCCAAAGAGTTGGTACAGAATGTCGGACAGTTCAAGAGCTGAAAAGAGACTCAGAAGAGGAAACAAGAAGCATTTCCCCCCCACTAGAATGTTAGCTAGTTTTTTGAAGTAAGCCTCCATAATTTTATTTGAATGGCACATCAGACCCCAAAGCCAATGTTTCATTTTGATGATTAATTACCAAGTTGTTGCATTGGTTTGAGCTCTTTTTATTGATTTTCCATTAATAATTGCTTCATAAAATGCTATATTCCTGACAAATCCATTAAAAACTAGAAATCAAAGAACCAAAACCCAACCTGATTTTTGCAAAGCTGTCAAAGACTTCAGGAAGAGAGGAAGAAGGGGACTTATTGCAAAGACCCTGACCTTGTGCTGTGCAACTGCATTGGTTAATGCTGACTGCTATAGCAGCTGATCCCCCAAATCTGAATTATTTGGTACAATGAAAGTTATTGCTTGCTCTTGTCACAGTTCAGTGTGGTCAGTGAGCTCTGCTCCACACAGTCATTCAGGGACCCAAACTTTTTTCTGTGCAAGGCATAGCCACCTTCACCACGTGGCCTCAAGGAAACCCTGATATTCACTCACCAGTCGACAAAGGTCAATGCAGAGAGAGATTGAGAAGGCACATCTGTTTCTAACTGCCTCTGCTTGGCAGAGGTGCATCACTTCTGCTCTCTCTCTATTGGCAAGAGCATGTCACATGGCTCCCTGTCACTCAAGGGATCTGGGAAATATAGTAGAATTGTGAACCCAGGAAGAAAGAACCAGTGTAGCAACTACTTAGTGCTGTACTTCAGCACTCTTTCCAGATTGTCAAGTTGTTTGGCAAAAAGGAAACCCAACTGGGATCGTTTGACTGTAGCACTACTGGGTCAGCATCTCCTCCTCTTCATTTGTGTTTCTTGGTGTTCACACCTGGGTTTGTTGGAGAGACTGGGGTGAGGAAGGGAGAGAGGAAGAATGACCTGAAATGTGACTCCCCCAGGCAGATATAGGACCCTTTTCACGTGATTCCGCCTCTGTCTTAATCTTCACCCTCACATCCACCTGAAAAGTTTCATTCAAAAGAGGCTCTATGGAACATGAACACAAGAATCCCTGAATATCCCACTTCTGTCATTTCAGCCTCCTTAATTATGTGGCACCATGGTCCCATAAACAAATTTGGGTTTCAGAGACAGACAGCAAATTTTTCCTCTATGACCCTACAGAACTAAGCTTACCTGTCACAGATGCTTTCTTTGTAAGTTAAGATAACACTGCCAGTACTGATTATCTAGATGTATGTGCAAGCAACAGGGTGAGGCAAACACCACCTTGCTATTCCCCTCTGCCCTGCACATGTGGTCAACACTGCTACCTGTCCTGCCTTGGAAGCAGCCTCATGGATTACAACCACTTTCTCCTCTCAGACTTTGCCACCCTGTCTGGTGGACTAGAGAGACCAGACCTGGCCCCCTTAGGCTAAATTTAGGAACATTTGTTATTTGTTAATTTCTAGACTATTTAGCACAAAGCAGTACCCCTTCCAGGTGGTTATAGCTCATTGGTGCTCTCAAATAGCCTTTCTTCCTTCCTTGGACTCTACCCAGAGGCACCTTAATGAGAAGTACGAGGACCCCAGCTATTCTGAAGGGAATCTGGGCCACATTTGACTATGGTTTCCTACTGAGCTGAAAGGAGCTTACAAGTGAAGCAGAGAAATAAATTGGCTTGTCACTGCTAACTCCCCCAAATGGTGTTCCTATTAAAATAGACCCAGCGGAGGAGACTTCTCACTTGTAATTGCCACCAATAGATCTATCACTCTACACTAGAAATTTCTACTAAACTCTAGCCCATCAGTATCACTAAATAAGGGGAAAGGAGCAAATGTATTCACGGAGGTCATCCATCAGGGTCATGTTTAGACTTCTGTTGTCAACTTGTACCACTTCCTTTTTACACTGGAGTCTTCCCTTTTACCAAGGCAGTTTGACCTCAGAGTTAATGTGCTTGCATTTCACAAGCACACATGAGCTTCTTACAAGGGCCTGCCCCTCAAAACATATTTTCCAAGAAGTTACATGTAAGTTGGAGATTTGGCTCTATATACACAGTATATGATTGATGTGACTTTATTCAAATTATCTAACCTCTTGGAACCTTTAAAATGGGAATAGTGATACACATTTGCACCACTTTGCAGGTATTAGACAAGCATGATGACTAAACAGAGTTGGTGCCCAATAAATATTGGCTTTCTTTTTCTCCTTTGCTTCTTCCCTTTGCCTTTTCTCTCCTTTCTCTCTTGTCAGGAGTACTCAACCCTTTTCCAGTGACTGTGATAGAGAGCTGGACTGTAGTTGCCCGATGGAGAGGTTGTGCGCAGATGTGTATTCTATGTCAAGGCAAGGGAAGTTGAGCTTGCTCGAAGTAAAATACTTCATAACAGCGGCAAATGCTGAAGACACTGGCAGTCTGGAGGAAGCCACATTCTGCAGGAAGCTATGCGCACACCCAAGTTCTAAAGAGCCACTAGAGGTGACCTCCAGCCCTTGCTCTTCCCTTGGCCTCTGTCATACATGGTCCTGCTTTCTCTTCTTCCTCCTTGGGCTCCTTTGACAGCTTTTCCCCCTCCCCCCAACTCTGAAGTTTACAGTTCCTCAAGACTCAGCCCTTGGCCTTTTCCACATCTCACTTTGCATCCTGTCCCTAACCAGTCACATCCACGCACAGCACTGCAGTTGCCAAGCATGTTCTGATGATTTTTAATTCACCTCTCCTCGCCTAGACATCCAGCCTATGAGCTTTAGACCCATATATCCTACTGTTCACAGAATGTCACCACTTGGGTGTCTCAGGGCTTCTGCAGATGCAACTTGGCCAAAATCAACTAGTGTTATTTCCACCTCCAGACCTGGCCCTGCTGCAGTGTTTGCTGACTTGTGAGAGGTGCCTGGAAGTATCTTGGACCTTTCTTTCCTTCCTTCCCTCCCTCCCTCTCATCCCTTCCAGACAGTCAATCAGGATCCAGCCACAAATTCCAATTCCAAAGCCACTGTGCTTTCTCATGGGGCTCCCACCAGGGCTTCTGCTTGACCTTTCACATCCACCTGGGCCCCTGGAGTCCACTCTCCAAACTCCAGATGGGAAGATCTTGTACAGATTCCCTCTAATGCATCTGCCTCTCACCCTTCGGTATCTACTTCTTGCCCAAAACACTTCAAAGCATTCCCATTGCTCTCAGGATGAAATTCCTTGTCCCTGACATGGCTTGCAAGGACTTGCACAGGTAGGGACAAGCCCTACCTATCACTTACCTTCCTCCCTTGTCATCTTGCCCTTGTTCTGGGGGTCAGCCACATTGATAGGTCTGATTTCTTAGAATGCACCACACTTTCCCCACTTCTGGGCCTTTACCTGTGTTCTACCTCCCTTCAGAACACCCCTTGTCCCCTTCCCTGCTTTGCTTAGCTAGTTCCTGCTCAGACGTAAGATCTCATCTTAGACGCTACCATGTTTTGTTGGTTTGAAAGCACATATTCCATAGTTTCACATCTCTCAAATTGGGGTACATTGGCTGTCAGTTGGCAGCAGTGGGACACAGTTGTCTGGATGCATGCTAACATGGACAGCACCAGCACCAAAACCTGCAGCATGGGACGAGGGGCTCGGCAGCCACTCCTGGATACAATGTGGAGCACTCCAAACCCACAGGAATCAAAGGACGTGGCATGCAAGGGAGGAAGTGGTGGATCCTACCTGTTTAGCAAAATTTCCCGAGCAGGAGCCAAAATGTGTTAACCCTATGTTGTTGCAAATTGACTTAAAAGCTCAGCAACAATAACTTTTAGTTCTTTTATAGAGTCCCTTAAGAGATATATCACTGATGCTCTTAATGGCACAGAGGATGAGAATGTGTGGAAAACCAGAGGCATCAACTCTGAATCGAAGGTGATTTAGGAAGAAATGGACCCAACATAAACAAATTGTAAGAATTCCTTAAGAACCTATTTTGCTTATGTTTTCTCTCCTAACAATGCACAAAATGATAGGTAATAAAAGTCTATGTCAAATTAATGAAATAAATACTATAAGTCATGAGAAAAGCCTTCTGTCATTTTTAATTGGAAATATTATTCTTCTTTCTTAGTGCACACAGAATAATGGTGTGTCTTGCAACTGGTGACACCTTCAGTTTAATGAAATACGGTAGTTCCTAAGAACAGCCTTCTCCAACACCCCCCAAATTACGTCATCCTTTTACATGCTGTCCAATATTCTGGTTCCTCCTTATATCACTAATAATGACTGCCGTAAATAGTAAATTGTCTAAATAGTCATTTAAAGTCTGCAAGACTGTAAACTCAATATATGAGAAAGAACTGCCTCCCTCGAGTGAACTGCTCGTCACCGGAAGCTGGCAAGTCGAGACTGCTCAAGGGTCATGTTGTTAGAATGAATGAGTCTGACGAGGACTGTTCTGGCTTCCTTTAGGTGGCCTAGAAATAGTTGTCCTAAAATGCTCTATGACACGGCCTAAGTCACAGAGCCCAGATAGAGCCCTGGATGGGAGAGGAGAAAGGCTGTGCCGTGTGAGGCTTTCATCCCCCGTGAAAGGCACTGATAACTCCTGCAGGAACAAGTGCCTCCGCAGGACCAGAGCACCCACAGCCCACAGCACAATCCGTCATCACATCCCCCTGGGCACCTTTCACGGTGCATCTGGGAATAACACAATTCCTGCCCCTGGGAATTAGGGTCTAAGAGTGGCACTCCCCAACAGTGGCAGGAGATCGCATGAAGATTGGGCAAAACTAAAGCAAACCCATGTGCATGTCCCTTCACTAGCCTCTTCCCTTCAAAAGATATTTGAGGAAAGAAATGCTTACAGATTGCTGTCAGCCAGGGTTTCAGTGGGTGAGTGCTCGAGTCCTGAGAGGAAGGGAGGACACGGGCAGGGCTTCCCTCATGATGGCCCTTGGATAAATGCGCTGTGTTACCGAGCAGGACCTGGCAATGCTTCCAGCCTCTTGTCTGCTCTGGGGCACATCTGAGAAGGAAGGTTTCCAAGAGAACCCACAGCTCTGGCTGCTGGGAGTCTTTCCTCTGAGATGCCTCCAAGCAAACAAAGCAGCGAATCTGACCGCTTTCCAGTTTTACATGTGAGGAGAAAAGTTACTCTGAGACGTGTCCTGTGAGCCTGGTCTTGGAAATATAAATTCATGGAGGGAGCAGAATAACACGCGTGGATGTGGTATCCTGGATTGCAGGGAAGACCCCCATCCCTGAGATTTCAGTGAATCGGCTCAATCCCATGGCACCTTAGAAGGAGCCCTGTGTCCTCCCCCAAGCTCTCCTGGATGGAGGTGGAGGCAGGGAGAGATGGGGCTCATATTTTTCTCCCCACCTTGGCCATTGTTCCCGCTCTTCTGAATTAGTTCCTGTTCCCCTGAATTAGTTCTGAATTAGTTGCCGTTGCTCCCTGACCCATGAAAGCAGCTACCACATGGCACCGTGAGGGCCCGGAGAGCCACACAAAAACCCACATTCACATAAAGCCCTTCTGGAAGAGTGGGAGCTGAAGCTAGCAACCGAGAAGCAAGTATCAGACACTTCTTATCATAGACCTCAGCCATTTCTGCAAGCTCAGCTTCTCTCAGTTTCTTACTGAGAAAAACTCGGCTTTCTCTGGCTCACAGCCCCCAGCAGGGCTCTGAGCCCTCCTTTACGTACCCAATGGGCCAAACCCTTTCTTGCTCCCCCTTTTCTCCACCCCCAGTCTCCGCCAGGGGCATAAGGGAATGCTGATACTGGCTACCCTCTGAGACACCCTTCCCTCACCTTCAAGGGCAAATTCAGCTTGAATTAGTCTGAGGTTTAAAATAATATCTTGCCTGCCCTGTTGTATGCAGGTGTGCAGATTGTAATTGGCAGAGCTGGGCAGGACCCGAGTTTCTCTACAAGATCTCTTCCTTGTGTCGATGACCAAACGGAGGCTCAGGTTTGTCGAGGTGACTTGGCCTCGGCTAGAGCAGAGAAGGTTTCTCATCCAGTATTAGATTTGGGGTTGACTCGATGTCCGGTATGTTTTCAAGTTTCAAAGCTAGAACGCAGAGTCTCAACCCACATGCTTGCCTGCAGCAGGCAGGCGATGGGAAGGAATGACTGAAGGGAGCAAGGTTGAGCATCCTCGCCCGGGGCCGTGTGTATCCTGGGGCTGAGAGAACCAGAGTGTGCACGCTAGAAGACCCAGGCTCTGCTTGGTGCAAGGGGCTTTGTGCTGTGTGAGGATGCCTGCTTGCTGTGTTGCAACATCTCACCTGGGATCTTCTTTCTTTTCCCCCAAGAACTAAAAATTAGGATTAAAAAAATTACACAATATTCTGTTTTTAAAAAAAGATTTTATTTATTTATTTGAGAGAGAGAGAGAGCATGAGAGGGGAGAAGGTCAGGAAGAAGCAGACTCCCTGTAGAGCTGGAAGCCTGACCCCGGGCTCAATCCCAGGACTCTGGGATCACAACCTGAGCCAAAGACAGTCACTTAACCAACTGAGCCCCCCAGAATTAAGACACAATAAGAATATTGTGTATTAAAAATACACAATATTCTTAATAGCTCAAATGTAAAACAAACATGGTGCATGCCAGCTAAAGCACACCTGCGTCTAAGTTCAGTCCAGGGACAGCTAGTTCACAACTTCTGCTATAAAGAGATCTTGGTGCAAAAGGACTTCCCCAAGGGTCCCTCTCCTGAGTGCTTTTGTGTTTTTCTCCCTGAGGTCTCTCACTACTTCTTGCCCCCTCCCACATTCCCACTGCTTCAGAGCCCACTCCTCATAGTCCTCTCTCCAGATCCTGCCTCACCAAGCCCATGGGAAAGGGGCTCCCGTGGCCCTGGCGTAAAGGTCCTGACGGTCTTGCTTGGCTTTGCCTTCCCCTTAAAATGAATCATTAAATCGCTTCCTAAATTCACTGGGGATCATGCTGGAGCCAACCACAGGTCAGCCAAAAGCCCTGCTTGCAGAGGAGCAATCTCAAATGGAATCACACACAAATGATGCTTGCCTTGCATAGAAGTTACCTGGATGGAAATCAAAGGTAAACAAAATAAACTTACAGCTCAGCAATAGCTTTCTTTGCATTAAGCAAGCCATGAGGTTACCTGCCCTGCTTAGCTGAAATACACAGAGTTCTTTATGAACTGCTTGTGTTATGAGTGGAGTTCACGAGTGTAGCCCTCATCTCCCAGCAGATGACAGTGCCCACCTACCTGCCACCAGGCAGGAAGGTCCACAGGTGAGGGGGCTGGGAGTGAGGCTGTGGTAGAGGCTGAAGACTGACCCGCTCAGTACCAGGAAGCAGCCTTTCCTAGAACCACTGACAACAGAGTTCAGGCCCTGAGTAGCTAGAGCTTCTGATTTTTCAGGAGAAGTTGGAAATCTGGAGTGACTTATGGGAACCCTTCAGGTAATTAACGTTTGACAACTAATTTGAATAAAAAGAAAACACCTTTCCAACCACAAAGAGCTCTTTGAAGGTTTGATTCAGCTGTGCACTGCAAGACAGCAGCCTCTAGGTTGAAAGGCGGGGCCAAGAAATGCTCAAAAGAAGGCCAGATAACTTAGCATATTGCTTCCAGCGGCTTCTGTGAAATGGCTCATCCAAGGTTTTAGATTCACATGCCGCCACGGAAGGACCCTCGGATTGATGCCTGGTTCTGGTTCTCTCTCTCTCTTTTTTAAACTAAAGCCACAGTTTTTAATGAATATTGCTTTACATCATTTTACTTTCCTCTTTATCTTTCTACCCTTATGATTTTTTATTTTTTTATTAGTATTATGTTCAGTTAGCCGGTACACCCTTAGTTTTTGATGTAGTGTTCCATGATTCATTAGTTGTGTATAAGAGCCAGTGCTCATCACAACACGTGTCCTCTTTAATACCCACCAGCCTCTTACCCCATCCCATCACCCCCTTCCCTTCTGTAACTCTCAGCTTGTTTCCTTGAGTCCAGGGTCTCTCATGGTTTGTCGCCTTCTCTGATTTCTCCCCCTTCAGTTTTCCCTCCCTTCCCCTATGGTCCTCTGCACTATTCCTTATGTTCCACATATGAGTGAAACTATATGAAATTGTCTTCCTTTGCTTGACTTATTTCACTTGCCATAATCCCCTCCAGTTCCATCCACATCGATGCAAATGATGGGCATTCATCTTTTCTGATGGCTGAGTAATATTCCATCATATATATGAACGAGATCTCCTTTAACCATTCATCTGTTGAAGGACATTTCTATTCCTTCCAGTTTTGGCTATTGTGCACATTGCTGCTGTGAACATTGGGGTGCACATGCCCCTTCTTTTCACTACATCTGTATCTTTGGGGTAAATACCCAGTGGTGCAATTTCAGGGTTATAGGGTAGCTCCATTTGTAATGTCTTGAGGAACCTCCATACTATTTTCTTGATTCTCTTAAACCTCATTCTAAACAGAGATACTCCATGCCACCTGCATCCTTCTGCAGCGTGTGCCAGACTTGATTGGACACGGCCATGAAGAAGGAAACTGACAGGTCCCATTCATGTCCTTGGACCCCAACACACTTCATTCTCCATACAACCTGAAGAATGCCAGCAGCACACAAATTGCTCCTCCCTCCCCTCAAGCTCATCACCCTGTACTTACAGAGCAATGCTTTTCAAGGTTGAAGCCATTTCTTGCCGTAGGCAGACATACCAGGCAAAAGAACTACCTTCTGCCTAGAAATGATCACTGGGCATGTCCAGTGGTTGTGCTTTGCATCGTGATGTGGTTATCATTCTGTCAATCACATGAAGACAAGCCTGGTCCTTTTCCAGGAAACTAGAATGGAGTAGACAAGCCTCTGCAGCAGTAAAAGGAACTCTGCTTCTCTCTAAACTCAATGTTGCTTAATTGAACAGTGTTTATTGAGTTCCTACTTTGTGTCAGGGACTATGTTACATGGTGGCCATCCTGTTCTTGAATTTAGACTTGGACCTAGACTTGTTTTTCAGGATGCTCTTGAGTGAGGGAGGTAGTGATGGTCTTCATAGGAGAAGGAAGGAAGGAAAACTGAGTAGGCTCCAAATAGAATGTGAGGAAGCAATTGTTTGTAAGCCAGATTATGAGCTGCTCATGATTACCTATACTTTTACATTTTCTTAAGCCAGAGCCTTTAGTAAAATTCCAGCTCTACCTTAGCCATCCTGTTGGGTATTAGTGGAAAAGTCATGTTTCCTCATTTGGGCAAGGACTTTATTTACAGGATGAGCAAGGTCCTTCCCAAGGTCATCTTAGTGGTGGTTACAGTAATATGGAGCGACCTAGGGGAAGGTAATTTTAGGAGACTAAAACCAAGTCTCTGGAATCCAGGTCTCCACTCATGGATGGATTTTTGGTCTAGTTAATGGACTGAGAAGATGTGAGGTTTATTTTTTATTAAATCAGTTGGAAATTTCCTATGCAGAGATGAATCACTCTTGTAGGAAATATCAAAAAACCATTCACCTTTTCAGCATATATGTTTTCATGCCCCCAAGTGAATTTTTCATTTCTTTCCTCCAAGTTTGCTACCCATCTCATGTTCCAAGCTCAGCTTTGTCCTCATCATTCTGGTTCATTACTCAGGCTAAACCTCAGAGCTGCAGTTAACATCTTCCTCCCTCTCCCTCACTTTTCACCTTAGCTCCTTAATACTGAATTCAAATGTTTAGAGTTTTGTTGAAATGTATTTCTAGAACTAATCTTCCTTGCAACCAGAACATATTATTGGAGATATGATGAGAAGAGCATTCTTTGGTCAGTAAGTTTGGGAAGGACTGCATATTATAAACACCTCTACAGATGATCAGAGTGCATTCACATATTAAAGTCTCTGAGAAGGTCTGCAATTTAGCAACCCATTTAACTTCATCCAACACAGAATTTTCCATATATTTTCAACCACAGAACATTTATCAGCACTCTTGTTAGTATTCTACATAACAATGCTTCATTACTAATTTGGAAAATTCTGTTAGGAGTACAGTCCTGGAATGTCCCTCCCAGAAGTGCCCACTGCCCACTTCCTCTGTGATTTTCCTCTTAGGAAAATCATTGCATCAGCCTCTTAATTATTATCCCTGCTGTCAGTCTCTTCCAATTATAGCTTATTCTTTTTTTATGCATTCAAAATTATATCCTCTCAAACTACAGTTGTGATCAAGTTTCTCCTACTCAAAAATTGTATGTGCTTCCCATACTACCAACAAAATAAAGTTCTAGCTACGTAGCCTGTGTTTGTTTTCCTTTTGGGGGATCTGGTCCATACACACTGGAAAATGGCCACATCTGCCAGATGCTGAAAGTAGATTAAGAAGAAGGTTAAGAAGTGGGTTAAGAATTATCTAAGGCCACTTGAGCCAGAGAGAGTCCAACAGAATAGTCAAGAAGAGACACCAAGATTATCCTTGAGGTCCAAAATGAAATGTGTGGGCATAATGACTAAGATTTTTCCAATATTAACGATAGACTCCATTTCAGAAGCCCAAAGTTCAGAAAACGTCCACACACCTAGGAATACTACCATGTTCAAACTACTGGAAACAAAATTACAAAGGAGAAATATTGAGGGCAGACAGAGAAAAGACACATTACTGATAAAGAAACAAACGTTAAGTATTACAGCAGATTTCTCAACAGAAGCCAAGAGGCCAGAGGCAATGGGATGACACCAGGATTCTGTATCTGGTGAAAATACCTTTCAAAAATGTAGGAAAAATAAAGGCTTCCTCAACCAAACTAAAACTGGGAGACATCATTGTCAGAAGACTTAGCTACAAGAAATGTTAAAGGAAGTCTTACAGCAGAAAGACTATGATGGCAGAGATTTGGATCTACAGAAAGAAACCAGGTTCTGCAAACAGAATAAGTTAAGAGAAAATAAATCCATTTGTCCACCGTTTTTAAACATAATAACCTGAAAGTGCTGGAGAGAAAGGAGGGAAGAACATGTGGCTTGTACTATCCAATAAGGCAGAAGAGGATGTGGCAGGGAGATGGGGGCTCCAAAGCCATGCGCACAGAGCATGAGGACTCCATGGCAGGATTATAGCCAGAAGGCCCTGCCTCTGAACACAATTCTCCACTTTTCTATTATAGCCCTTCTTTCCAGCCTTGTTTCTCACTAATCCCCTTTCTCTACCACCCCAAGATCTCAGACACAAGGACACCTTCTTGTTGGTGACCACATGACTTTCCCTTTTTTTGGCCCTACATGGGACATTATTTCCTTCACTTCTAGCTCTACCTATTACATTCTCTTCGTTTTCCAACATTCGATGAAAATGGCACCTCATCAAGAAGGTTTCTGTAGTCCTCCCAGTTGGGGTAGATTTCTCCCACTCCTGTCATCCAATGACAATTTTATTATAATATCTAAATTCATGGGACTTATATTGTGCTCAGGTATTTGTGTGATTTTCTCAAGCTCGTTTTAAACTCCATGAATGCAGCCACCATGATGCAGTCATTCTTGAATCCCCCTTCTTCCCATTCATTCCCTACCCAACCTGTGTCCAAGTAGGAATGATGGATGGATTCTGACATATACAAGCTCAACAAGTTTGTTGAATGAAATTAAGACTGCAGACCTTTGACTTCTTTGGTCCCATGTTCTTTGAAATAAGGTAAAGAATAAAACCAACATGAATGCAGACACAAGCGCTTTTTTTCCTCTGGGGTTTGACTTAAGCAGAGTCTGTTTTCTAAGAGCCTTTCAGGACTGGTCAAAGATCATGACCATTCTGTCAAGGAAACTAGAGTGCTATTTAGGAACCACGGTGGACCCCCCATGAAGAGGCCCAAGTCCTTCCCACATGGTGATGGATAAAGAAGGTTCATGGGTAGGCCAGTCCCTCCAGATCCCCAGCTCTGGGCTTACAGCCATGGTGGACATGGCATTCTTCATGTTCCTCTTCCCTGGACTGTGTCATCTCAGATACTTGGCAATTCCAAACTTCATGGGAGTGGCTCAGATTCAGCAAATATTCATTCCCAACATACGAACAAGGCAAAGTAAAGCAACAGTTAGCAGAAGAGGGGGACCTCAGGGAGGACCAGAATCAGTGCAGGAAGGTCTTGACGACAGAGAACGAGTTGAGTTCTCAAGAATGAATCTGACTCAATATTGACAGAAAGCTGAAGTATTCCAGAAGGTTGAGCAAAGCTTATAGGTCAGTGAGCCTGGTGTGTGGAGCAATGAGAAAAACAGGATAATAGGAACAGCTGTTCTATGGTAGAAGAATCAGAAAAAAATAGTAGTGGGAGTCAACACCCCTTGGAGTGGAAGCGTTAGGGCTTGGCGCTAATCAGGAATCAAGGAAGACCCTTGTAAAGAGGTCTGAACCTTTTCCACATGGTGAGGAATAGAGAAAGGCTAGACCATTCCCTCCAACTCCTCAGCTCCTGGGCTGGTGGCCATGGTGGACAGGGGGTTCCTCATGTGACTCTTCCCTGGACAGTGTGATCTTAGTCTCTTGGCAAGACTAAAACTTTGGTCCCTGAATGAGCTTCACCTTGTGGCCTGAACAGTGACTCACAGCTAGAATAAAATCATGAGCACATACCCCTCCAAGGAACATGTCTTAATGCTATGCAAGCTTCTATAACAAAATATCATGGACTGGGTGGACACAAACAACAGAAATTTAGGAATTTATTTCTCAAGGCTCTGGAAGTTAGAAGTCCAAGATTAGGAGGCCAACAGGGTTGGGTTCTCGTGAAGGCTCCCTTCTGGTTGCAGACTTGTCTTTGGATTCTCACGTGGAAGAAGGGGCTAGAATCTGCAGGTGTGTCTTCCAGGAGGCAGTCATGTTCTTCACGAGAGCTCTGCTCTTATGATTTAAGAACGTCCCCAAGGCCCTACCTCCTAATAGCATTACCTGGTGGGGGAGGGGGGACTGGGATTTCAACGTATACCATTTTGTGAAGATAGAAACATTCGTATCAGAGCAGGGCAGGCCATCAACGCTGTAGAATTTTCAACAACTTGATATTGAAAGGAACACACACTTGTGTGGAGAAAAGAATCACAAATTATTATCTCCCCTGAATTGTTCTAGATAAGCTTTTAAAGTAAGTAGCGTCTAAATGCTTTCATCTATATCACTCCCTCTTTGTCGCAAGAATAAGACTCAGATGATCCCTATTAAAGAGGACTTTTTCTGTAATTATTATGTGAGTGTATGCCAACTAACCCCTTTCCTTGCTACTTTGGCAAGATGCTCCATTGTTAGCATTTGCATTCTGTTAAACTGGAATCTTCCAACTCTAGTTCAGACCCTGGAGGGGCAGAGCCTCGGTGGAGGCTGACTTCTCCCGGTTCTGGATTTCAGAGATTGCAAAGATCCAGTAGGTAAACTTGTATACAATGCCTGTGGATCCAAAAGTTCTATTTGGGCTATAAATGTGCCAGGAAAAAAATCCTTGGTTGTTCATTGCTAGTGTGATGGCTCAAAGTACAGACCATTTTCTACCTTGATACCTTATTAAAAAGTTGGAAAATCTCTATCAGGGTGAGAAAGACAACTTTTACTTGTTCAGCGGGTGGTTTTTAAAAGCCTTAGAGATTCATTCCTAACACAGGCCTATTCAAAAGTGTCAAAGGTACTTACCATTCACCCAAACATGCAGGGAAGGCAGGAGACAGAATGTAGAAGAAATTAGAGCCTCTGGGGTTGAAGGAGGAAGTCTTCTCTTCTGGCACTAAGGAGCCCTTCATACACTGCTGGGGGGTGATGTGAGCAGAAAGCTGCTGTCCCACACCTCTCCACAGCCACTTACAGGGGACAAGTGAGATACAGCCTTTGATATTTCAGACATTCAAGTTCTCAACAAAAACCTTTCTTAATTCAAAGCACTTACTGTGGTTTCTATGGGACCATTATGGTTACTAATTGCTTGCCATCCCAAACCAAAAAATATAAAGCAGCTAAATATCTAGGCAATGATGCAAAAGGCTGCCTGTCTCTAAACACCCAGTCTGTTTTGACTCAGGGGACAGGTGAGATGTTCAGGTTGTGTCAATGACACTGATGTCTGGGTATTTGTATTTCCCAGCTAAGGAGGAGGGGTCATGGACGCTAGTCCTAGATTCGTCATTTTTACACTGCTGGTGATCTGTTAAGCCTCATCCAACTCTACATCTCTAGGCCAGCTGAGGCGACTGCCCAAGACCCCCCCCCTTCTCATTAGCACCTTACCAGTTTTGGTTTTGTTTCAGTTTATTCTCCAGTAAACTCAACCCTTGACTCTGATCTTTTCTCTGCCCTCCCGATGTTGGTATGTGAACTTTGGCTTTTCCTCCCACAACTTTTGCTCAGGGAGCCCTTTAGCAAACTTTCCTACTTATCAAGATAGAGGATTCCCCGCTTTAACTCTGACCTTACAGAAAACAACCTTCAACCTTAGCTTCTGGGCATCAACCCTCAAAAATGGAGGTCAACGACTACGTATGCCAGGGTAACAGAGGCAGTCCCTCTCTTTCCTTCTCCCTTCTCCGTCTTGGACAGTCTCCTTGCTTTTAGCTCGCTTCTAGACTGATAATAAAATTCACAAGGAGTCTGCCAATGCTAAGAATGGCTGAACAGGGGATCCTACCTGGACTCTGGGAATGAATGCCTCTCAGATTCTAATGGAAGTCATCGTTCATTTCCACTGGTGTTGCATCTCACCAAAAGGAGAAGAGAACCTGGGTTTTGTTACTCTTTCCTTACTAATTTACCTTTACGCCAAGAAGAAATTTCATCCCAAAGGGTAATTTATTCAAAAAGCTGCGAATGTCTGGGAAGAGGTACTTCTAATGAAAGTGCCTTTTTAACCATAACTATATGGTGTCCTGACATTTATAATGAAGCCCAGAGCCAGAAATAGATTCTTTGGGAGTATGGGATGTGTCTAAACACGTAGATTAACTCTATTCTCCTTCAACTGTGCCTCTGCCTGGAAGGAGTCTGGGGGTTTCCATGTCAGTGTGATTCAGTGGGTTTCTGGAATTGCCTTTGGTTTGCTCACGGGGTTCCCATGAGTACGGCATTGGGCGTACTGAGGCCACATACACATTTCTTCACAAGCAACACAGAAAAAAAAAAAAAAAAAAAAAGGAGCTGCCTCCATTTCTAAGCAAGACAGGATGCTAGACCTTTCGCTATCTGCTTTACTCTTCCTTGAAATTATATTGCTTTGGTCTTTCACTTTGTGATTAAGAAAGCATTCAGTTAGCAGCTACGATGTGCTGTGCTTACGTTTGCCATCGTTCTTGAATCCACCTTGAGATCCTTGGGTAGAGAGTTGGAATGTTTTGGAATATTAATTAAAAGAAGACTTACAGGTTTTTATAGCTTGAAGAAACCACGCAGGGTCACCGAGGGGGATCGCAGGCCCTTCCTTATTCAGAGGGGAACTCTTCAGACATTTTCAGAGAGGGAAAGACTTGTGAAGTCAGTGTGAAAAAAAATCATTATATAATTTTGCTTAAAAACAGTGGTTTTCCAAATGTCTGCTAAAAAGAACACCATCCTTTGAAATCATTTGATGTAAATTGAAGGCACTAAGGTAGAGGATAATCTTTACAGTCTTCGGTGTTCTATGCAAAATCATTCAAAACACACTGAAATATCGAGGCCACAAAGCAGGGTGGGGAGAGATGGTTGGAGGATGGCCAGGCAGATATTTTGCTGGTTGAAAAGCAGCCACCACAAGCTTTAGTGCTGATGCAGGAGAGCAGTCTTCTCACCTGGGAAGGATATACGGGATGGTTTGCAGAAAAGATGGAGGAGAGAGACAGATCAGTTTCACTTCTCTTGGCCGAGAGGAGGCGGTACACAGAGGGAAAAAAATCACACGGATTATAGAGGCCATCGTTCATGCAAAGATGGCACAAGAATAGAAAATGATGGTTAACAGCCTGACCTCCAGGGGCCACGCCAGGTGTGGAGGTGGAGGGGCTCCACGGCAGAGTGTAAGCCCAGCCTGCAGGGGACAGCACTGCCCAGTTCTTAAAACCTATAACCACAGGACCCAGAGTAACCAGATCCTCCAATATTTTTGAGAAAAGCCAGAAAACTGTATTTTGATTTGAAATCCCATTTATTTTTAAAGGTGGGTAACAGGCTTAAAACCTTTTTTAAAACATTGTCCCGAGGGCTTCTGTGAGATTTGACACTTTGCAGTCACATAGAAGAAAGTTTCATTAAGGCAGCTGAAGAAGGGAACACTGTTATTAACACAGAAGACAGAGAAATTGCAAATTGCAAGTCACTGGCAAGGGTTTTTATGAGAAAACTTCTTGAAAACCTTCGTGTTGGAGCTAAGTACTGAAAAGAATGCATATACCTCAGAAGGTTTCTCACTTCGCATCTGGAAGTTAAAACCAGAGCTATATTAAATTGTGGTTAATAATAGTCGAAGTTGAACAAGAGGTTAAATATTTCTGCTGTTACTTGAATCAGAAGTTATGCTCCCATAGAAAATTCGTGAATGGCTGAATCATGTGTTTCCTGTTCTGTCTCTCTGTGTTCTGCATGCTTAACCCTTGGGTCCATGTGATCGTGTCAGGTAACCGATCACCTGGTGGCAACCCAATAGAATTTGGGGCTAACATGTAGAAAGGAATAACAAGTCCTTTTAGGGAAAGCCTTGCAACCCCTAGCTTGTAAACTGATGGGAATTTTTAGTGGGACTGGAATTTTTTCCCACTTCCTACTGAGTTTGGATATTAGATCTTTTCGTTTCACAGCAATCTTGCTTGAGTAGTACGGTTATCTCCACCCTCTAGCTTGATAACCTATAATCATGAATCTTGTAGAGTTAAATAAAAGAAAACATTTCGACTCCATCCTTAGTGTGGATCATGTATATCATGCAGGAACAGTCCTTCCTTGGAGCTCCACCTTCTCCTTCATGGGCAAAGTACATGACCCTGACCTCTGGCTTTTGGCTTGGCCTTGGGATTTGCTCTAGTCAGTATCAATACAGTGTGAAAAGAGATGATGTTATCAAAGGTTGGAAAAAGCATTTGCACGCTTGGGCTTGTTCTCTTGTTTCTGCCATCTTTGCGTGACATGCTTTCTCTACGTAACCACTGCTTCTTCAGCCCAGAAGGAACACATGGAGCAGATCCACCCCAGCCAGACCCAGCTAGATGGACAGGTGAAACAATATGCCCAGTGAAGTTCACCCTAGAGGACCCATCCCAGCCAACTCACCGTTCTGGAGAATAAACAAAAAAAATTTTTTTTAAAGAAACTGAGTTTGGGGAGGTTATTCAGCATTATTCTATCACTAGCTAATTGGTACAATTTTTCTCACACTGAATTACGCTTTTGCCTTTTAGTTGGTCCCTACAATTTGTTTGCCTAGCTGGGGTGTAAACATTCTACTCAGTATGTGGGTAATAGATATTTTAAGGACTGGTAGGTCTGGATAGTATTCAAAGGGTCTAAGTTAAGAAATGGGTCTATTTTCAGGAAGGATACTGAAGTTCCACCTGTCACCATCAATTAAAGACCAGGTAAAGTACATTCTGGGTATCATCTTCTTAACCCTGAATTCCATCTATCCTACTATGAGCCATCCCACTGTTTCTTCTACTTCTTACATATATCTCAGGTGCTTGCAATGCTCTTCATTCTCATTGCCAGTAATCCTGGGCCCACTGGTTATCCTGATAAGCACAACAGCCTCTACTTTGCCGTCTTCCAATCCATGTCTCTTCTTGGTGTCTGCCTTCCCACCAGCTTTACAGTGCTTCCAGACTTCCCTTTCTCCTTCCTTCCTTCCTTCCTTCCTTCCTTCCTTCCTTCCTTCCTTTCTTTTTCTTTTCTTTTCTTCTTTTTTTTTTTTTTTTTAAGGATAACACGAGCCTCCTGTTTTGTTCTTCCAAGGCCCTTTAGGATCGGGTGCCTGCTTACCTTGCTAACCTCTCTTTGCACCTGCTCCCAGATCCTGGCCTCTGAGCCTCAGCCCTGTGGAGTTTCATAAAGATGTTACCATCTCTCTGGGCCTTTACATATCTGCTCGCAGGACACTTTCCTCCCTTTCTGTCACTGCAATTCTCACACTTACAATGGGTTTGTGAAATAGTCTGGACTCAGGAAAGTGAAAACATGAACAGATTTCTGCCCCCTCCACCGTGCTTCTCCATTAAAGTTATACTAAATTTCCCCTTTCTGCTCCATATTGAAAAATTAGGCATATTCCATAATTATTTAACAAAATTCTGTTATCAATAACTTTATCCAGTGTAAAACGCTAATCCCAAATCTAATTTAAGTTCCCTTCCCTTCAGCAACAGTGGAGTTTCAGCATAAAGATCTTGGAGTGTGGGAAAAACTACAGTAACTTTGGAATAGAGGTGGTGAGGTAGGTTGTCTGATGCAGCGCTCCTTCCTACACTTCTCCTCTGGGTCTCTGCATCTTCCCAGGGGAAAGGGACATAAGGAAAGGGACAAGTGTCTCTTACTGAAATGACATTACAACCAATACCCTTAGTATAGCAGACATCCAACTGCTGATTATTTGAGGGGGGGTCCCTTGTGTAATTTTATTGGAGGCTCCTGTAGGGAATATACCTGCCATGTAGTTCATTGATGAGGTCCAGCCATAGACCTTTCTTCTAAGCCCCCCAATTCACAACCTTTAGACGCCTCTTCTAAGCCCCTCAATTCACAACCCTGTCACAGAGTACGCCATTGCTTCTGGAAGTGGATGATGGGGTCTTTTCATCAGTATGCTGCCTTCCTGAATGGACACTTATAATTTTATCCAAAAAGTCACTCTACTGAAGTTGTGCATGAAAGAAAACTAGACGGTATCTTTAAAAAAAAAAAATTGAGGGAACATTTTGGTAAGAAGAAATGGTTTGTTAATAAATTTTCTTTCCTGTCTAAACTGGCTTTTAATAGTAATATAACTCCTGCTAATCAAATGATTAGTAAGACATTTGCCCTGATAATGTTTTAAAAGAAGGAGCAATGGTAGAATAAATTGGTTATTTCTTCCCTGCCTACAGATTGTTTTCCTGATTTCAGTTAAGAGGGATGAGCATTTTGGATTGTTTACTCTGTTTGCAAACATTCTGTAGCAGGCCTACAGTAGGTGGGATCTAACTCTAGCAGTCTTGCTAATCTCCAAGGCTCTGTGATTTTAGGACAGTGTATTCAAACAGCCCTGCAAATGAGTAGTCACCTAAGTAATAAGATCCCTGGTTGGGGAAGTAACATCTGGCTCTTCTGGCTCTTCATCTCTCCGAAGCTGGCAGATTAAACAAGATACAGCAACTTTCTGGTGTTTGGTTCCACATACTATTGGAACGATACTGCTGCAAATTGCCAGACAACGAAGCCAGGTCCCGCACTTGCAGGTTGAAGATCAGGTTTATGTAAACCTCCAAGGAAGAATGCATCTGAATTCATCTGTCCACCAAACCACCTCTTCTTTTCTTCACCCTTCCAGAGGGTGCCTCAGCTGCCTACATGCTGAGATCAGTCCCTGTGCAAGCAAAGAGCACATCAAATGTTTTCCAGACCTGGAATAGTGTGCCATTATCCTTTGGTTCCTTCGATCCTCTTAGACTCTAGAGTCCGACTTCTCAGTTTCAAATCCTAACTCTGCCACTCACGGCTTGAGCGATCTCATTGAGCCTCTGTTTCCTCATCTGTAAAAGGATAATAATAGTAGTACCTATCTCTTAGAGTTATGGTAAGGATTAAGTGCATTGACCCAAGAGAAGCCTTCGGATCAGGGCCTGGCTCCTAGAGTGCATCACATACCTGTTAGCGGTAATTATTCCTGGTGCCTCCCTGGGCTTGGTCACTTCCCATGCTTGGCCCTGATCTGTTTTCTCTTGGCTCCTGACTACCAGTCTAGGCCTGATACTTGAGTGTCAGATAAGCCTCCCCCTGGCTGACCCTCACTAGAAGCCAGAAGGCATGGAAACTCAGTGATATGTCCATTCCCAGAGGAAACTGAGACTTGCACGGTTGCGATTAGTGGCAGAGTTGAGGTTGGCTGTGTGGACCTCTGCTGAGCCTTCAGCAGGGCTGCCTCAGTTGGGTTTCTTTCTTTCTTTTTTAAACTTTATTTTATTTTTTCAGTGTTCCAAGATTCATTGTTTATGCACCACACCCACTGCTCCATGCAATACTTGCCCTCCTTAATACCCACCACCAGGCCCTTCCAACCTCCCATCCCTCCCCCCTCCAAACCCCTCAGTTTGTTTCTGAGTCCACATCTCTCATGGTTCGTCTCCCCCTCTGATTTCCCCCAATTCACTTATCCTTTCCTTCTCCTAATGTCCTCCATGTTATTCCTTATGCTTCACAAGTAAGTGAAACCATATGATAATTGACTCTCTCTGCTTGATTTATTTCACTCAGTATAATCTCCTCCAGTCCCATCCCTGTTGGCATAAAAGTTGGGTATTCATCCTTTCTGATGGAGGCATAATACTCCATTGTATATATGAACCCTATCTTTTTTTTTAAATTTTTTATTTTTTTATAAACATACAATGTATTTTTATCCCCAGGGGTACAGGTCTGTGGATTGCCAGGTTTACACACTTCACAGCACTCACCATAGCACATCTTCTTTATCCATTTGTCTGTTGAAGGGCATCTTGGCTCTTTACACAGTTCGGTGACTGTGGCCATTGCTGCTATGAACATTGGGGTATAGAGGGCCCTTCTGTTCACCATATCTCTGTCTTTGGGGTAAATACCCAGTAGTGCAATTGCAGGGTCATATCAGGTTTCTAATGTTCAAAGTGGTCATGGCATCTCTCTCCCTTTCATTTTTAGAGAATCAACTAATTAAATTATTTAAATATATCTTGCCTTTAAAATTAAACTATGCATAGCTGGTTGGTGTCAAAATTAGTACAATCTCAAATTGAGTGCAACTTAGCAATATTGATGAAAAATCCAATGCGTGAACTCTGAGCCAGCGATTCCCAGTTCTAGAAATTTAAACTATGTATACACTTGAAAATGTTAAGAAGTGATCAATGTACAAAGTTATTTATCATTAAAACATTGTTTTTGATGGCAGGAGATTGGAAACAAACTAAATGTCCACCAAGAGGAAAGAATTTAAAATAAATTACAGTATACTTATATAATTGAAATGAATTGCCGACATTAGGAGAAAGGAGGCATCTCTTTTTGTATTGATACAGGCTGAGCTTCAAGAGGTATTGTTAAATTAAATAAATATATAATATACATTTGCTAACATGTCATAATACATCTCTGGTGGAGACTGAGTAATTGCAAGTCATCTATGAGAAGAACTGGGCTATAGGGCCAGAGGAAAGTTTATATAGCATTTTTTTGAACTTTTCAATATTGGAACATATAAAATGTGCTCCTTACTCACAAATAAATACTTTTTATTTTTATATTTTATATTTTTAATTTTATATTTTAATTAATATAATTTAATTTTATATTTTTAATGGAAATTTTATATTTTTAATGGAACCGTGTGAGAACCTAAGCTCATACCAAGTGACCATATGTGGTGGCCAGTAAAGAGAAGTCTGTTCATGACTCTGGCATTGGTCAATGACTTGGCATTGCTCAGCTCAAACATCTAGCAGCCTCGAAATTTTTGACTATTGCACAATTTTGCTTGTTAAATGTTGTTGGATTATTCACACAGCAGACCACTGGCTAGACAGAAAGCATTGGAAACTAATGGAGAAATTCAACAACTTAATGAGAAGGATAAAGATGATATTCCAAAAATTGACCTCTAGAGAACCCACACCAGGTCTGAAAGTTTGTATTCATCAGATCAAAATTCTTCACAACATATCAAGATGTCTCTAAGGACCTCAAATACCAGTATTTAAAAACAACAACAACAACAACATCTGAACAATGCATTTACCCAATCGGGTTTTTCTTTTATTGAGATCTGGGGCTGGGCTTCCTCATACTGTCAAGAAGAATCTATCCAAGAATTATATTCTACAAGGATGTGTGGAAGAATTATTTGTGAAATAAATAAATCTCTGCTACAGATGGCCCAAAAGTAGCTCTAGGTTCTGGAGGTGAGAGGCAAATTAACTTTTGGCAACTGGGTACATCTGTTCCAATGATTTTTAATTTGGAGCTCATAGACGGAATCACTGCTTTCCTATGCTTCCAGTTCAGTTCATTCTAATATAGAGATGTCACTTATGACTGGTGGTCAGTCAGGAGGTCATCTAATTTGACCTGTTTCTGCTACTTAGGAGAATATATGCCTCTCTCTGTCACTAGATCTTAGGTGTCCAAATGGAATTCTGTCCATGTCATACAGCCTCTTTGAAGTCATATTATCCCAAGCATATTCTCTACACTTGGCAAAAATCTATCCAGTTATTTTAATATATGATGTAAGAGCAGATGAACCAAAAGCCGCAATCTTCATTTATATAAATGTGTACTACGTACCCTGCAATGCAGTATTTGTGCTGAAGAGCTTACAAATGGTAATCTATAATTCTTTCCTTTTTGTTACCGTTCAGAAACAAAGTTACAAAATTACATAAATAAACCTATTTTGTCTATTTTAATGCTATAACTCATAGTTAAATTTCAATGTATGTCAATATACACGCAATTTTAAAATGCAGATGATTTTGTAGTTTATTTAAAATATTATTTAAAATCATTTAAAAAATTGCCTGATTCATTTAAAGAATGAAGCACAGAATACCATTTATTTATTAAGTGAGGAAAACAGAATATTGAAGTTAAGATTACAGAAGATTGTAGTTAAAATCACATGATTCACTCTTAGTTATTTATAAAAATATTTTTTTAGCTTAAAATCACTATTTTTTTCTTCAGTGTTGGCACTTAGTAGGTTATCAATACGTGTTTGTAGAATACATGTGTTAATGGATTTTTTCTAGAGTGACATTTGATATGTGCTATTTATTACTCCTCTGTATATGCGTCTCTCAATTCCCTTTGCCTTGCTATTCTCAAGCTTTCTTCCCTGTCATTATTTTCTCTTTGAGAGCTCGGCTCGGTTCCTAGTAACCCCACTGTGGACTGCAAAGGGCCTTTTTGTGGAGGGCGTGTGAGTTAAATGCCTCTGCAGGGCTGGTGATCAGGCTACGTTGCCCCATTGTGTCACTTAGACGTACTGTGAAAGTAATGTTCCTCCTCGCTTACTTTTCGGCCGCTTTTCTAAGGAGCTGAGAGACCAAAGCAGAGAGCCAAACCCACACAGGAACAAGAGGAAATAAAGATATAATTTCAGTTGCAGGAGAAAAAAGGAAATCTGGGTCACGGAAGGCAGGTGACAACATCTGCCCATGCCTGGCTCAGAAGATTCAAGCCTCCATCCTCCAGACCACTCACACATCCCAGGTGGATAGCTTGGGATCCAGAAGGTGACTCTGTGAGTTTGTCTTACTCCTTAGGAGGCGTGGTCCACTGGAAGGGGTCCTTAACCCTGGGCTAGTTGAGAACGTGGCCCACAGTGGCTCAATAAATATGGAACCACCAGGTACTGGGAAGAAGACTGAGAAAGTCCTGCAAGGTTATAATTCTCCAGGCGAACTCTTGGATAAAGGCTTGGGAAGGGCGCTCCCTGAGCTTCTGTAGTCGGACACCGCCCTTTGCAAACAAAGGTGATGCCACCAGCCCCTTTTAAGGAGCCTGTGAGCTGCTGCTTCTGCTGTGCTAAGGAGCAAGGGAGTCTGTGTCCTTAGTCCGACAGTACGGACCCGCTGAGGCAGTTGGAGTTCTCGATTTCAGTTTTGCCTGTTGGCAACTTTAAGATTGTATGCCCTGTTTCACCTCTTGAAGAATCCTCAATTTCATCAGAGGTAAAATGGGACTCCCTCAGGTGGCTTATCTTCTATTCCTAGCACTTTACAAGTATTTGTTGTGTTGGGTTGGAGATTAGATATCCTATATTCATATATTAAGCAAGACATTTCACTTTCCTGACTTCAATCATTTTTCTTCCCATAAATAGGAGTTGAGCTTTTAATAAAAAAAATATATATATTTTTATATATATATTATATATATATCAGGATGCCTGGGTGGCTCAGTTGGTTAAGCCGCTGCCCTCGACTCATGTCATGATCCTAGGATCCTGGGATCAAGTCCCACATGGGGCTCTTTGCTCAGCAGGGAGCCTGCTTCTCTCTCTGCCTCTGCCTGCCGCTCCTGCCACTTATGCTCTCTCTCTCTCTGACAAGTACATACATCAATAAAATTTTTTTAAAAATATATCATTTCTAGGTTGATTTATCTTTGACCTTCATCTACAGGAAGAACAAAAAAAGGTTAATCTTAAAGAAAGGCCTATTTCCATTACTTTTTAATGAAATTTATTTTAGTGTGAGATAAAAGCAAAACACATCATTCTGTGTAATACACCAATTATTGAACAATCTATTTTACATCCATTAATGTGAGTCATCATTTGAGGCATGATTAACATTATGGAACAAATGGAATCACAGACAGAAATATCCATTACTTCCCTTATTTTTCTCCTGTTCTTTTTTCCCCTCTAGTACCATATGAAATTGGGGCAACTCGCTGGTTTTACAGGTGTGTCCTGAGGATACTATACAGCGGAATAATTCACGAAAGTTCCCTAAATGTATTTTTCTTCACTGTGTTGGCCCTACTGGCCTTAAAAATATCATTCCTTCTTCACATCTCAGATTTCGGACACTCCAGAGAATGTGCCGGAGACTGCCATTCCCAGACTCTCCTGCCCCAGACTTTCTCATGCTTCCCATCCCCAACTCCCGCCCAAGGTTGAAATAGCTTTTCTCCTGTCCCCATCCTGACTTTTTTTTCTTCCTACCTGGGGAATGGTTTCAAGAAACTTCTCACTTGTCCGTTCCTGAGCAGTCGTTTCTTGACCTCCTCCTCTGCCCACTTCCCCCTGCATTAGGTGCATTAGGAAGAATCGGGCACTTCCTTGTCTCTCTCTCCCCTCCTCTAAAATGGGACTCCCCAAGGTGGGAGTATCCTGATGTTCATCATGCCACGTTATAGCTGGCCATTGCCTAGTGGCCCCTCCAATAGCTGTCAGGCCCTCCAGAGGAGGGCTTTGCACCCCAGCTTTTGCACAATATCTAGCTGAGCCACTTTGAAATAAAGGACAAGGGAGCACGACTTACGATGCAGTTTGAGAGAGTGAAGATTAGGAACCAGGGAAGGTAGAAGCCTGTCTTCCCAAGAGTAGCAGGGCTCATGGAGGGAGATCCCCCACCCCACGCTCAAAGAGATTTGTCCACTCACCACATGACCCAGGGCTCTTTCAGGGCTTTTTGAAAGGAACTGAGAAGCCTCTCCAAAGACATTGTCTTTTGGAGCCGAGTGGAAGAACGGTTGGGCCTCTTCCAAACTCCGATGTCAGGAGCTAAGAAAGGGGCGGCAGGTGCTGAACATGGCAAAGAGATGAAAGGCGGGCTGTGCATGCGCTTTTCCATGTGGGGCTTTCCAGAGGAAGTGTCACCGTGTGGCTCACAAACGACATGGCCTTGCCTGTCACACAGCAGCCCCGAATGGCATGTACCTAGTGACAGATGAAATGTGTCAAACCACGACAGAGAGCAGCCTGGGGGAGCTTGGGGCAGCTTCAGCAGATCGGAAGTAAGACATCAAAACCGGCCCCTGCGGCTGTGGATGTTGTCCCTTCCTCCGGAGCCCGTTGTGGCTGGAACTATGGGAACCACTGTGGCAGTCCCCTCCGTCCACCACAGAGGAGCCCCGAGAGAGCTTTGGGGCTTGTGACGCCCTAGTCCTAATGAGCCCAGTGATGCTGGATACCACATCCTTCAATACTGGGTCTTCTTGTCTGGAGCCACTGGGAGCTGATAGAAGGGTGAGGTGGTGGACGGGTGACTATTGCTGTCATTGTGTTTAAAGTCCCCCACACCTGGGAGGGGCCCTACGTTAGGGCAGAAGGTGCCTTCCTAAGAGCAATTGTTATTTCTCTTATAGCAGCTAACATTAACGGAGAACACACTGCATACCAGGTATAGCCAGGCCCTTTACAGGATTCTGTGATTTAATTCACACACAATAGGCTTATGGGGCAGGTGCTATTCCTGCCTCTGTTTTACAGATGAAATGACTAAGGCCTAAATTAGTTAACTAACCTGCCCATGTTCACTCAGCTAATAAAGTGTTGAGGCAGGCACTCAGACCCAGGCTTTCCCCTGATTTTCGACAAACTATCCTTTGTCCGCCTGAGATCTGGAGAGAAAACAGGAAGCAGGGCTAAAGGGGTTTGAAGTGGGCCAGGTAATGCAGGAGTACCTAAGCAAGCCGTTTCAGAGGAAACTCTCATTCGTCCTTGACCCAGACAGTAAGAAACAGACTGGGAAACTTCTCAACCCAGCTTCTCCCCCAGATCGAGTGTTTGGAGTACAGGGCTCACATAATCCTGGTTCTCTTGGCTGCCAGGTAGCACTGTCCAAACTCAAAGAAGGGGCTTGAATAACCATAGCAACGATGATATACCCTAATCTCTGCCCAACAGAAAAAAGACATTTTTAAAAAGTTTTTTTTTTAAAATTTAAAAAGAGAGAGTGCACATGAGAGAGAGAGAGAAGGAGCAGGGGCAAAGGGAGAGGGAGAGGAAGAAACAGACTCCCCGCTGAGCTAAGAGCCCGATGCAGGGCTCGATCCCAGGACCTCAAGATCATGGCCTGAGCAGAAGGCAGACACTTACTGACTGAGCCACCCAAGTGCCCCAGAAAGAAGACATTTTTATCTTAAAAAGCAACTGTTGGAATAATTTGCCACAGATATTCAACTTGGGTAGCAAAAGCCAGCATAGAAATTTGGCAATTGATAATAACCTGTTGCCATTTCTATGTTGCCAGCATAGAAATTTGGCAATTGGTAATAACCTGTTGACCACCCAGAGTCTGGAATTATAAACAAAGAGGGACTCGGGGTCAGACAGTTCAGGGCTCCTTCCAGGAGCCATCAGTGCTGAGGTCAATAGATTTGGCATCTGTCTGCACGGCTCCAAGGCTTGCCTCATCATATCCCATTGAAAGCTATAATTTCCTTTCTCTTGCACTGGCTCACTTACAATGTTAGTAAGCAATTTAAGAAGGAAATCATACTAATTTTGCTTATCCCCAAAGTGTGAAATTTTAGAAGATAGTGCCAAATGAATGATCATGTATATTTCTCAGTTTGTTCATACCTATTTTTTTAGTTTGTTCATTCTTGAAGGCATTTCTCTGCAGTGTAAATTTCATTAAGCAAAATGGAAAATGAAAATAATTATACAATTATCTGAAAGTACCATCTTTAAATGCTGATAAGAAGAAGAAAGGGGCTTCTGTGGACTTATAAATGCAGATTTGTTTTTTGGTCCACATAAATTCTAGGCCTATTCTTCACTACCTAGAGGGTACAGAGGCCAGCTAGGATGTCGACTACAACAAAGGATAATAGTTTTTACTCATCAAGCAAGAGAAACAAAGTTGTCATTGAAGGTAGGATGAAATCTCCTCTTGGCATGAATTTGAGCCTGAAGTCAGTACATTGACTGTGAAAATTGAATGTGTTCAGTTCTATCCTTGAAAAGTCATTAATTATTCCATAAAGAACAGTATCAATGATGTGATGTATGAGACTGTATCAGATAGCTATTGCCACAAGTTCACTGGGTAACAAATAACCCCAAACTCTCTCTGGAAAACAACAGTAGGCATTGGAAAACAACAGTAGGCATTTACGTATCACTCATGTGCCTGTGGGTCTGCCACAGCCTCTCTGCCCCATGCTGGGACACCACACTAGGGCTCAGGCTGGAGGGACACTGTCTACCCAAGCTACATTCTTCCCATGGGATGGCAGATGCGTGAGAAAATGAGCCTGACATATAAGTGTGTTTACTCTCCTTGTATCAACATTTGTTAGCATCCCACTGGCCTAAGCAAGTCAAATGCCCAAGCCCAAAATCAAGGAGCAAGGACGTTCATTTCTCACCCCACAAGGCCAAGTGTGGCTCTCTAGTACTACAACTGAGTTGTGAAGAAATAAGAAAAATATTCCAATTTACCACAGGTCCTTAAGGTATAAGATTTTTTTAAAGATTTTATTTATTTATTTATTTATTTGAGAGAGAGAACATGAGATTGAGAATGAGAAGGAGGGAGAGAGAATCTGAAGCAGACTCCATGCTGAGTGCAGAGCCTGACTCAGGACTTGATCCCATGCGCTAGAGATCGTGACCTAAGCTGAAACCAAGAGTGGGGCATTTAACTGACTGAGCCATTCAGGTGTCCTTATAGAATTCTAAATTTTATATAAAAAGATATGGTTCCATTCAGTCAAAGCAAGTTAAATCTGTGCATGATGTCATTCCCCTATAAAGACAATATATTTATTCAGCTTTTGGGTCTCTTTCCTCATAAATGCCCTCTAATGGCCAGAGAAGTATGTCTGGAAAAACTGACTCAGCAGTCCTACAGCCTGCCCCACCTAGGCCCTCCAAAAATATCCTTCTACTAACCATTATTCCTGATTAACTGACGGGTCTCCTGCATTCCCCTCACTCCCTGGGACCCCATGGTTTGGGCTTGTCCAGATGGGACTTCCATTTACCCCTAACAGCTAAACACCTCCTTCCCCTTCTATTCCAAGACTACCAGAATCCTGGGACTCGGGGTCACCCAGCATAGAGGTTAAATAACACAGACCTGAAAATCTTACTTTTCCCTTAAATGTTCAGTAAGGCAAAAATGGTGTAACAGTCAGGATTCATTCAGGAGGAAAGGAGACACTAAGTATTTCAAGTAGAAAGAGATTTAGTCCAAAGAATCACATGACTATTGAGTAAACTGGGGAAGTCTGCTGTCAGCAAATCTGGAAACGTGGAAGAACAGGAATCACAGGGAAGCTGTTACCCAGACTCCAGCTGTCAGCAGCCCCAAAGCAGGAGACTCTCAAGAGGGTGTATCAAAGCCAAGGGTAGCTTCTACCAATCAATGCTTTCGGTGTGTGGTTTTTGGGGGCAAGAGGAAGGTGCACCCCTTCCCTCAGAGTCATAACAAATCATCTCAGCTGCCTGGCAGAGCTCTTTTCTTCTACTTTTTATTGGAAAACCTTAACTCAAACGATATGAGGAATCAAAACTGCAGACTTTTCTTCAGGATGCAGAATATACCGTAGAAGAGATAATGCTGGGTTGACACAGACAGTGCAGAAAATATGTCACACTGTCTTCCCATGTTCAACTTGAAACAGTAACCACCATCATACCACGCTTCTGCCCAACATGACAAAAGTGAAAACGTACTCATCCTGTCCACACCATGAAGAAGACACAAAGTTCTAGAAGTGAACTTTTTTCACTTTGTAATTTTTGTGTGCCCATAACATAAACTTTACCTTCTTAACCATTCTTAAGTATACAGTTCAATGAGACTAGATGCATTCACATTGGTGTGCAAACATCACCACCATCCATTCCCATGACTCTTCTCAAATCTGAAACTCTATGCCTATTAAACACCAACTCCCCCTTCCCCAGTCCCTGGTAACCACGATTCTATTTTCTATCTTTATGATTTTGGCTACTTTAAGTACCCCAGAATCACACAGTATTTGTCTTTTTTGTGATTGGCTAATTTCACTGAGAATGATTTCCTTAAGGTTCATCCATGTTGTAGCCTGTGTCAGAATTTCCTTCAGGGGAAATAATTTATTATTATTTATTTAATAATTAAATTTTTAAAAAATAAATAAATTAATTAGTTATAAAGATTTTTTATTTTTGAGTCATCTTTATACCCAAAGTGGAGCTTGAACCCACGACCTTAGATTAAGAGTTGCAAGCTCTACCGAATGAGCCAGCCAGGTTTCCCACAGAGGGTGACTTTTAAAAAATTCATCCAGATAATGTCAGTTCTTGAACCTGATACACCATTTGACCTACATTTATATTCATTTTTCCAAACTGAAGAATCATATTTACAGTGAAAATGTTGTTTTACTTGAATACTGTATTTTTTAAAAATGTACTGGAGTTATGTTGTTGTTTCAACTAGATCCAATAGAATACCAAACTGAAGTTTTACAAGACTCATCTTTGTGGTAAAACCTGAGTAAATTCTTCATTCGGTTCTACCTAAATGAAGAAGAGAAATTCTTTTGGCATTTATTTTCTTCTTACATGGTTTGTTGCCTCAGTTCATTTATCATTTAATACTAAAGAAAGCCATATGCTTTCATTGTAAAGCCTACTGGAAAATCTTAACAACCATAAACTGTTACTCTTACCCCATCCTCTTCAATATTAGAAGAATCTGTAACACATAGAATGTCTGTGTAATGTAAAGGAGATAATTATATATAGCCCCCATGGAAACTCAGGGATTCTTATAAAGTAAAAGTCAAGAAATTTGAATTTAGAGTCCTCTCGGATGCTAGATTCAACCATTCTTTCATGTACTCATTCACCAACAAGCACTCATTGAGAACTTACTCTGGGCCAGATGAGACTGTGTATGGGTCCTACCCACGGAGTCCTAGTCTCATAGAGGAGCTCATGTTTAGAGTACCAAAATCTCAGAACTGCTGTATTTAAATAACACCTAGCACACAAAAATTTTTCTTCCCAAAATGAGCTAGAGGAAATTATCTATATTACCAAATAATTCTTAGCTTTTCCAAAAGAATCACCAAAGAACTCTTTCTACCCCCACCCCCGCCACCTTTTTTCTTTGAGAGAGAGAGCTGGTGGGGTGGGCAGAAGTGGAGGGTGGGGGAGAGAGAGAGAATGTGAAGCAGAGCCTGTTCTGAGTGTGTAGCCTGATGCTCAGGACCCTGAGATCTTGACCTGAGCTGAAACCAAGTTTCAGATGCTTAACAGACTGGGCCACCCAGGTGCCCCCAAATCACCAAAGAGCTTTTTAAAATTGGTGATGAGGTTGCAATTTCCAAAACACTCAGCTACACAGAGAAAGCCATGCTGCCAGCAGGTGGCTCTGGCAAGACCATACAATGTGCAGAATTTCTAAATGCACTTGGTCATGACGAAAAGCTCTTGGGTGTCCTCCCTCCCCAACACCTCCACCCTCCACCACAAACTGCCTGGCTTTTCAGGGGGATCAGTGGTCAGGTGACTGGATGACTACTTTTCAGAGGAGGCAAAGGCTTGAGTTCTGATGATTTTACATTTTTTTCATGAACATCTTATTAAATCAACTGTTTAACAAGAGCTTGATGTTAGTAAGTGTCATAGACTGCGGAGATACAGGTTCTGCAACATAGAGACAGGTTCCTGTTTTTTAAAAAGGACAATATTATATCCAGCAATAGTACTGTTAAATCACAGAGCCAGAGGACTCTTCAGAGAATCACTAATGTAAGTCTGGCACTTACAGTCCCTAAAGACACTAAAGTCACTTAAGACACTAAAGTCACTAAAGACAGTCTGGTAGCAGCTGTCCAGAGAGAATCACAGAAGGTTGGAGCTGCGAGACACCTTATACTTTAGGAACCGAGTCCCAGAGAAGGGAGCATTTACCTGGTGTCTGGTACTGAGTTGAAGGCTAAGTGGACCCCTGTCACAGACTACCCAGATGACGGACCTCATACAGCAAACAGCGTCGTAGCTGGTATGCAAATCTGAATATTAACCATAACTGACTGCAAATGTGTTTGAAACACACCAGTGATGTCATTTTACACACCGCAGAGTTAAACGGAAATACTACAGTACTGTCTATAGGGAAAACCACTGCAATGTACAAGTTTTTAAAACAAAGCTCAGAGAAAATGTTGCTGATAGGTGCAGTGTGTAAAGCGGCAGGCATTAATATACCAATTAGGGTATAACTGTTATTATTGAGAATCCTAACAATGTAAGTTAATGGTTATGAACATGTGTTCAGGTTACACAGACGTAATTTCAAATGCAGTTTCTATTACACACCATCTTGGAAACTGGTACAGGTTAGCCTCTCTGAGGATGCCTCATGCCTCCCAGCGTCTTCCAGGCACAGCCACTGCTCCCTCTCTGCATTTGCTAGCTGAGGGATTCTAGCACGTCGTCCCTCCTCACTGGCTGCTCATTCATGAAGAAGAGACAACACTAGCCTCACAGGATCCTTATAAAGACGCAATGAGAAGACTCACGTGAAGCACCTAGCTCAGGACAATTCACAGGCAATAAACCACTATTACCTGCCCTTGTCCGGATCATTTACCCTGTTATACAATCAGATGGCTCAGAATTTAAAAACACTGAGTCTCTCTGGAAGTGTGACTGCTATTTTTACCTGTCCCTTTACAAAAGGTCACAGGTGTGTCCTGTTGGGGAGAGGGCAGCCCTGAGTCACTTCCTCCCCCAATGGGCCCGCTGGGTAACATTGGATAGGACCAGGCTGTTCACGGAGAGCTGCCCAGGCCCTGAGGACTCCTGCTCGTTGACATTCAGAAGGGTTTTCATCAAATCATGGTCCTTGCGGGAGACTGGGCTGACTTCCCACTTCCTGAATTGCTCATGCTTCTTTACCTCCAGGCATCCTCTCCCTGAAATTGACCATGGCTCCTCCCGAAGTTAGCAATGATTAGCAGGGAGCTGGTTTGAGGCTGACATTTTTGAACTTGAAGCAAGTGATAAGACTCCTTCCTTTAAGACTTGAGAATGAGTGTACAGCTGTGGTCCACAACCGTGACTGCATATTGGAAGGACCAGAGGAGCTTAAAAATTTTGGCACCTGGGTCCCACCCCAGAGACTCTGGATCACTGGGCTGAGGCATGGCCTGGGCATTGGGCTACATTATAAACTACCCAGGTGACTTTCTATGCAGTTAAAGGTGAGAACTGATAGAAGGTAAATGCAGTTTCTCTGCCCCCCCCCCCATGCAGGTGTCTCTTTGGCTTGCCTTTCTCTGGCTTCCAGAACTCCCTGGTGTACTGTGACTCCACATGAGGCAAGAAATGAGAGTACTCACCAGGATATAGAAGCTGGTGGGCTATGCCCAGGAGTCTGGGGCTGGATCTTGCTAAGCCCTTTGTTGAAACATTTTCAGCAGACTGGCAGCTAGCTCAGGTTTTCCTCATAGAAAATATTGTCTGGCTGCGTGGGGAGAATGCATAGGAGTGGGGATGCCTGGAGGAGGCCAGGACACCACCAAAGGCACCAGGTGAGATAATAAGAGCCTAAAACAAGGCATGAGTCACGGTGGATGGCAAAGGCATGGCGAGCAAGAAAGAGAGAGCTTCACCTTCTCTTGTCAGTGCCAGCCCAGACACCTGCCTCTCTGTGCCAAGCCCACCCTATCTGTTGCCTCTTGGCTTGTTGGGACTTTTGTATGCAGGCCTCAATGTCTTCACTGGGTTTTTCTTAATCAGCACAATGAGCCACAATTATTATGCTTTTGTTTGGGGCCAGACATGTGGCTAAGAACTTCTAACTTTACCATGAAGAAAACTGAGGCGTAGAGAGGTTAAGTGACCTGCCCAAGGTCACATAGCCAGTAAGAAGTAGAACCGAGTGCATGCAGGCTCCTGACTTCAACCTTAGTGTCCTGGCTCAGCCCACCACGGACACGGATGTGGGGATGGGCACAAACTTCTCCAGGAGCCAGGCTGCTTGGCTCTGTTCCAGTGTTTGTGAAAAGACGGGGAAAGATGAGAGCAGGGGAACTGAGGCAGGAAGCCTTGCGTTCCAGACTCATGTGAATGGTCTGTGTCCCCGGGGGGAGTCAAAGCTCTCATCACAGGAGAAGAAATTTTTTCCTTTCTATTTTTTCCTCAGTACCAACACGAGTTGATGGATGTTTGACTAAATTTATGGTAACCATTTCACAGTATGTGCAAGAGAAATCACGATATTGTACACCCTAAGCTTACACAGTGCTATATGGCAATATCAATAAACCTGGAAAACACAAAAGTTAATGACATTATTGATAAAATTATAAAGATATAAAATGGATATTTTATGTATCTTGAATAAAATAATAGCTAAAAAAGAGAAAATACTACTCATTGGTTAACTACTTTTGGAAGACTACCCAGCTGGGGAAATAATAAAGCCAACTCCTGCCTTCTGACTCCATTTCTTCTCTGTTCCACCCCAGAGTGTGGCTCTGCCTTCCCGTTCATGACCTTGGACTACCTTTCCAAGCTTTTATTAAAGTTAATTTCATGACTTCACACCAAATGATATCCCCCCACCGACGAAGCCAAGAACATTATTCCAGAATTTCTTTCACTACATCATTATTTTCCCTTCTCTATGGGATCATTAACATCAACAAAAAATGTGTTTGTGACTTCTCTCATTAAAATTACCTATCCCTTTTTTTCCGTGTGGCTGCTGAAGGAGGAGGGCACATGCAGGCAAGTCGCTGGGCTCTTCAAGGTGTAACAGAGTCTGTGAAGAAAAGGTGAACGAAGGTCATCCTGATGTTTTCCAAAAATGTCTCACAGAGGACAGCTGTGATAAAATCACTAGGAGCACAGCTCATGTAACAAGCAATTAGGGAGGTGCAGAGGAAAGTTCAAGTCCATACCTACAGTGGTTAAAAATTCTTCATTGCTTGAGCACCTGGCTGGGTCAGCCAGTTAAGCGTCCAACTCTTGATTTCCAGTCAGGTCATGATCTCAGGATGGTGAGATCGAGCCCCATTTTGTCTCTGGGCTGAGCGTGGAATCTGCTTGAGATTCTCCCTCTCCCTCTGTCCATCACCCCCTCCCTTTCTCTCTCTCAAAAAAAATAGAATCTTCATTTCCTCAAAAGCATGCAGTTGGAAGGAAAAACAAAGATGGGTTAAGAAGTCATGAACCAAAGCAGATGATGAAGATTAATATTTTATTTAACGTTGATCACCTCACAACAAGTTATGTAGAAAAACATGTTAGAATACTTTCAATTGCTGGGCAATTAAGTCTTATCTTCAAATAAAAAAAGAACCCACCTATCCTTGAACCCATTTTTTCACCAATAGCCACCAAATTCCTTAGCTTTCTTTTATAAAAAAGACTACTTACACTTGCTGTACCTGATTCTCCTCTTACTTCTTAAACATACTCTGCTCCCATCCCGTTCTTGCTGCCCCTTCTTCCCTATTCAAGGATGATCCTAGCCCCATCTTACCTGGCCCACCAGCAACACACACTGCCTGTCTCCACTCTCTTGTCTTTGAAGCAGCTTCTTCTCTTGGCTTCTAGGACTCCATGTATTTGTTCTTTCCTCACTGTTCCTTCCCAGCTTCCTCTGCTGGCTCCCCCTCTTTCCCCAACTATTTAATGTCAGGGTGCACTGGGACTCAATCCTCTTCTCTGACTGGGTATTTTCTTGACTTTAAACCATTCACATACTGATCCTCCCAACTTCCCATCTCCAGCCTGGATGTCTTGAACCCCAGACTGTGTATTGCACTCTCAGTGTCTCCCTTGAATGCTGATAAAACTGTGGTCCTACAGGAAAGCTGGACTCTTGACTCCTCTAAAACCCTTTCCATCAGCAGCCGTCCCTGTTTTACTTGATGGCAATTCCATCTGTACAGTTGCTCAGGCTCCATAGTTTGGACTCCTTTTCATTCAAAATCCACATCCAGTCTTCCAACAAATTCTGTCCAGCTCTACCATGAAGATATATCCAGAATTTGACAACTTGCTAATACTTCCACTATTAACACTCTGCTTCTTGACATCAGGAGCTCATGCCTAGGTCATTGTAAGTCTTTTGTGGCACAGATGGGCCAGCTGTTTGCAGAACCTCCTCCTCCTCCTCCTTCTTCTTTTTTTTTTTAAAGATTTTATTTATTTATTTGACAGACAGAGATCACAAGTAGGCAGAGAGGCAGGCAGAGAGAGGGAAGCAGGCTCCCTGCTGAGCAGAGAGCCCAATGTGGGGCTTGATCCCAGGACCCCGGGATCATGACCTGAGCTGAAGGCAGAGGCTTTAACCCACTGAGCCACCCAGGTGCCCCTCTTCTTCTTCTTCTTAGGTACACATCTGGGCTGCATTCCCCAGTCACCCTTGCAGGTAGTGTGGCCACTTGATTGAGTTCTAGCCAATGGAAGGTGATGGGAAGAGAGATGTGCCACCTCTGGGCCTGGCCAAAAAGACCTCCCACTGGTTTGATGCATACTGGTCCATCTGATTCTACCCTAATTTCAGTAGAACAGTTAGAGCAAGCCTTTTAGAACATTAAGTCCCAAGTCTTAAGTCAGTCCTAAGTGCTTCCCTTCCAATGCTCCCCATTCCCATCCTTCACCCCCAGGAAAAGCCAGAGTCTTGCTGCCAATGACCCATAAGGGTCTCTATGTGGGCTGCTGGGACCTTATCCCCACACTCTCTTCATCCCACACTCTTCATTCCACCACTCTGGCCATACTGTCCTTATTGTTCCCAAACACACCAGTCACTCACCCACTGTAGGCTTTGCTTGGATGTTCCCCTACCTAGAAACTCTCCCTAGACTAACTTCCTTAACTCCTTCAAGTATTTACTCAGTATCATCTTTTTAAGAAGGCCTACCCAGCTCAGCCTATCAAAAATCACAACCCTGTGCTAGAGCATGCCCCCTCCTGCTCTTCCCACTCTGTGTTTCCATTTCTCTGCACAGAATTGGCCATCTTTTAATACAATATACCATGTATTTATTGTTTATCATCTTTCTCCCCCGCTGCTTACCAGTCTTTCTGGAATGTAAACTCCACAAAGGTCAGAATATCTATATCTCATTTGTTCAGTGATGTATCTTAACTACCTAGAAGAGTGTGAGGCACATAGTAGGTAGGTATTTAATAAATACCTGTGGACTAAATTCATGAATCCTGTAAGTTTTTTAATAGGATTATGTATATTGTTGACATAAAGGTTTTTATAGGATAGTTACTCAGCACCTACTATATGTTTGGCATTGTGGGGATACAAGCAAGACACATTCTATTCACTATGCCCATTTTCTTACTTGCAGCACATGTCCTGACCTGTTCCAATCTTACTTCTCTAGACAAAATGGCTCTTAGCAAGAGCCTTCAACAAGGGTCCTTCAGGTTGCCAGTCCTAAAAAGCATTTTCAGGTCATCATCCTAATTAGATGTTTTAGCAACTTTTGACTAACTACTCAATTTCATACTTAGAAGTACAAGACCTCTTTAACAGGGTTGCCATCAAGGATTACTTTTTCATGGAAACAGTCTTGCCCTTGGCTTCCTGGGTGTCCTCCTACCTCCTCAGGCTGTTTCTCCCCAGCTTCCTCTGTCAGAGTGCATATTCCTCTATCCAGTCTTTAAATTATCATTTTCCTCAAAGATGACTCGAAGCACTTTACATGTTTCAGTCAACTTATTCTGTACCCATAACTTTGACATTCTTTTGCTTATGGTCCACAAGCATATCTTCTCTGAGTTTGGGACCCACATCCAAGAGATCTATCAACATTTCCAAGGGGTTCTCAAAGTCACTATGCCCAACTTGGCCTCTCGTCTTCTCTTCCACATCTGGTCCACCAGGGTGGATGGCCATGAGAGCTGGGAGTGGTCTCGACACTCATTCTGCTCCGATGTTCCCCTTCATCCTATGGCAACAGCCATCATTCTGCCCCAAATCCACCCCCCCATCCTTCCATAATCTATCTCCTGCAACCACAAAGATTTTTAAAATTCAAAAATATGACTTATTTTCCTCTTTAAATCCTCAATGTCTTCCCTTTGCTTTTTAAGTAAAGACTGAGATCGTTGGTGGCCTGCAGAGCACGTAGACTTGAGTTCTGCCTACTCACCTGCTTGCCTTTCTTCCAGCCACTCCTTCCCTCCCTCCCTGCTAACCAGGACTCTCCTAGTCCTCAGTATTCCACACTCCCCATCCCTACCCCCACCAGGACTGGCACAAGCTGTTCTCTCCTAGCTGGCTCCTTCACAGTGCAGTTTAAACATTACTTCCTTAGAGTGTTTTCTCTGACCTTCAGAGCAGTTCTAGGCTCCCATCTGGGTTGGTGTTTGCTGTAAAAAAGCACCGCAGACTGGGGGGGGGGGCTTAAATAACAAAAATGTTATTTCTCACAGTCTGGAGGCTGGAAGTCCTGGATCAAGGTGCTGACAGATCTGGTGTCTGGTGAGACTCCCTTCCTGGTGTGCAGATGGCTGTCTTCTCATTGTCTTCTCACGTGGTTGAGAAGAAGAAGTCATCTCCTGTGTTTCTTTTTAAAAGAGCACTAGTCCCATTCATGAGGGTTCACTCTCATGACCTAATTCCCTCCCAAAGGCCCTGCCTCCCAATATCATCCCCTGTGGGGATTTTAACATATGAACTTTGAGGGACACACATTTACTCTATAATAGCTCCATACCATACACTCTCCTTAAATACTTTATATCACTGTTTTTCTATATACTGACACATTATTTAATGCATGGATGACCTCTTAATTCTAAGCTCCATTAGGACAACAACATACATGTCTTACTAGTCATTTAATTGCTAGCACTAACACAGTATATAACACAGTGGAGACTCAATAAATGCTTGACGAATAAAGGAAAGAAAAAAGGAATAGGGAAGAATCTAACACTCTCAACCAAGCACACTGACTTCACTAAGCTTTGTGTGACATGGAAATGTTTTGTTACAGCAAACTCTTCTTTGTGTCCTTAGTTATGGTCTAAGTTGGAGTTACCAGAATGCACAATGGACCAGTGTCTACGGAATGCAATTTTAACACATAGTGTGGGTGTAATTTAGGCATAGATTTGTTTTTTGTTTTTTAAATTGAGATATTAAATCTAGAGATTGGGTTTATCCAGACAATATTTAACAGATTTGCTAATCAAAATATTTATAGATACAGCTACCAACCACTAAGCTTAAATAACTCAGTATCTCCCAGTTTGGGCCAGGCTAAACACTCAAGGGCAAAAGAAAAAAGAATAAGCAATTGAGAAAAACAAATAAAATCATGTTTTCTAGAATCTTCCTTTCGTCCAACCAAGGCATGAAGTGGTTACGCATTTTAGCCCAGGAGAATGTTGAGTAGCACTCAGGCGGTGCCATGTATCCAGGATTCTGAGCAAATGGGATTCTATTTTCAGCAGAGCTTCCATTTAGAAATTTAGTCTTCCCACAAAAGAAAGGAGTGGAATATAACCTCTGTGTGGGCAGATGATGTGGAGATGTCTCAAGCAGGAACATTCAGACACAAGATTGCTCAGGGCTCCATGGAGAAATCCTTGCTCAAGGCCCCATGAGAGGCAAACATGGGGTCACCATCAAATTCTGTCTTTGAGTCTTGACTCTTAGAAAGTTGCCATAGAGTTGGTTGGCCCACAATTAAATTTCTCCAGTTTTAAATGGGCCTTTTCATTTAAGACATCCATATCTGTATGTGGAAACTTCAAGGTTCAAATAATTGATTTTATCTGGATCTACCTGGTAGTGATAAAAGTCATATTCATTTTTTATTGTTCCCACAACAAATTACTGCAAACCTAGTGACATCAACAAATTTAGTATCTCAATGATTTCAAATGTATTATCTCACAGCTCTGTAGGTCAGAATAGTGCAGACTTTACTGGGCTCAAACCAAGGTGCTGCATCCCTTTCTGGAGGTTTTTGGGTTTTTTTTTTTTTTGTTTTGTTTTGTTTTGTTTGTTTTTTGACAGAGAGAGATCACAAGTAGGCAGAGAGGCAGGCAGAGAGAGAGAGGAAGGGAAGCAGGCTCCCTGCTGAGCAGAGAGCCCGATGCGGGACTTGATCCCAGGACCCTGAGATCATGACCCAAGCCGAAGGCAGCGGCTCAACCCACTGAGCCACCCAGGTGCCCCCTTTCTGGAGGTTTTAAGGGAAATCTTTTTCCTGCTCATTCAGGTTGTTGGCAGATTCAATTCCTTATGGTTTTAAAATGGGGTCCCCATTTTCTTGCTGTCAACGGAGGACTGTTCCCAGCTTTTAAAAGCTACTACGGTCCTTGGCATGTGGCGTTTTTCTTCCATCTTTAAAATCTGCAGTCATACTCAGTCCTTCTTTTGCTCTGAATCTCTTCTCCTTCCCTCTTGTGTCCTTGACAGCTGCTGAGAAATCTTCTTCTCTTTTAAGGATGGGTGGGATTAGATAGATTACGCCAACTGCGTAATCCAGGTATTGTATTCTGGCATAGGAGGTAGTAGACATCTTTGGGTGTGGGAGGGCTATTATTTTGTCTACTTCAAAAACATTCACTTGATGTAGGTGTGATGGGTGCCTAAGAGATTTTCTTTGGAACTTTGACTGAGCTCCTCTCTGAAACAAAGATACCTTGTAAAGCCTTTAACCTCATGCTTCTGATATTTAAGAGCTTCAGCTATTGCTGTTTCTTGGTGAATTCCTTTATATTTTAGTAAACTCTCACAGAACATTATTACCCTCCCCACAAAGCTTTATGCAGAGGCTCCGTATGATGATTTTATTCCTCTTACTCTTTTTTTTTTCTTAGCATCATCGACTATAATGTGACTAGCTTTCTTGTTGTATATATTTATTTTCTTTCTGTTGGGTCTTTGGGAGAGGGCCCACATCATAAAATTTCCCTATGTTTTTCAGAGGGAAAAAAGGAGTCTCCAGGAGAGGGGGGAGAGTTTTCTTATTCGACTACTTTCTTTCCCTTGACTTTCAAATATTTATACAGTCCTTGCATCCTTATTTTTCCATAAGGACATTTTTAAAAAAGAACTCTTGTGCAATTTCCTTGCATCTTTACTTCATGCTATGAGTATAACCATAGATTTTTAAAAAATATATCCAACAAGAATACGTTTCCCATTCCAGTCACTGAATCCTTGCACAGTTGATACAAGTTAGCCATTAAGAAACTGAAATAACTGGGCTTCAAAGCAGCTAAAGTAACAAATACATTGATAAACTGACCAATTTCTGGTTGTGTAATATCCGGTGTTTAAGATCTGACATTGAAAAAGAAAAAGAATATATCTCACAGTTATCAATATCTTTAACTAATACACCTTGAGTATTAATTCCTATTTCTGGTCATGTGCTAAATTTCCCTGTGGAGTTGCCTCTCATTTACATATGAGAAGAATGGATTGGAGGTTTTCTCTGGGGAAAAGTTTAAAGTATAATGTCAAGTGAAAAACAGACCACAAAGTAACTCATACAATGTGATTTTTAGGATATATATATTTCACAACATAATTTTTCTATAGTCTATAAGAATTAGAATACACGCACAGAAATGACAGTGGAGCAAGACAAACTGCTCACAACCTTTCACTTTCCCTCCAATCCTGCATGTATTAAAATAAGAAAGCTATATTTTAAAAAGCACAAGTTTACAACAACTGAGGAAAACACAATATGAAGTCATCATCAAAAGACCAGAAATACTGAGACTTTTCTGGAAAGAAGATAGGAAATAGATGGAATCGTGTTGCCAACAGGTGTGAGAAGAAAACCACAGTCTACGACACCCAAAAAGAGGAGAACCAATCCAGATAAATTCCAAGTTTAGAAAGAACAAATGGAAGGAGAAGGAAGGAGCCATGGGGCAGCCTTTAAAAGCAATTGATAAATCACTACAACAAAATAGAGAGGACAGCTCCAGCAACCAAACCTCCCCCAGGTTACACAGCCAATGTGTCTCTGGTTCTAGGTTGAAAACAGAACCACCCTCTGAAGAAAGTAAAATTCCTTCCATGGAGAGTATCCTAGAGAAGCTTCCTTCGGTAGATCCCTGAGGCGATAGGAAAGCAGGGCCTGGCAGAGCTCCAGACCTCCACAACAATCAGGGAGGGAAGATGGGAAAGGCAGCTCTATCCAGGAGGGAGAGCTATCAAAGGGTTTCATCTTCACCACAAGGAAAATATTACCACCTTCTCTTGTTGCCCTTGTATTTCCATTGAAAGGGTGGCATTTCCAGGTAAAGAGTGGTGCTGATTTGTTTCTCTTTTCATTGTAGGTAAGTGGCTTTCTTCTCTTTGGAGAAGTCACTGGAAAAACTCTTTCAATCTGCAACTCTTGCTTTTCCTCAGCTTGGGAAATTCTCTTAGGATTTCCTGTTGGTCTGTTCTTTCTTTCCGCAGTGCTCATTAGGTGAATATATGGGCTTCTGGGTGAAGACTCCATATCTTTTAACTTTTCCGTCATATTTTTCCTTTGACTGATTTTTTGGTTCTCCCTTCCTGGGTTCTCTCTTTCTGGATCCTTGCAAAGATGTGTTCTTACTTTGATCACCTTTGGGGGCAAATGTATCTCCACGCCTTGGGGAGTGTTGGAGAAACTGTGTAGAATGTGTATCAGAATTGTTCAACCTAGGAAGGGAAAAGGAGAGTATTTAGCTCACCAGCTTTCCATCTTCCACTGGTCAAGAGCTACTCCTAGAAAGTTAATTTTCTCACACCTACTGATTGTATATGTGTGAGTGCTGGCTGGAGCCCTCCCAAGCATCCCTCAGTTTAGAGTTAGAGAAGCCCTTAGGCAGAAAGAGTTGTGTGGTGCAGTTTCACCTGCATGAAGGTTATTGCTACACATTGCTGGACTGAAAGGTAGGCTGAGAGAATGTGAGGTAGGGGTCTATAAGAACATGTTACCAGAGGCTCTCCCAGGGAGCTCCCAAGCAGCACCTACTAGGGCCCCAGCTTAAACTTTTCTACCTTCACAGTAAATCCACCTCAGACAGGCACCTTGTAGACGCACAAAATTGGCTACCAAATTTGGCCACCATTCTTTACTGAAATTTGTTCTTTGCCTTTGGTGTTGGCCTTTTGAAGGCCAGAGTTGAATGTCACTTCCGGCATCCCTGTCCTTTTGCGTCAACAAGCATGTGAGTGCCCAGGTTATCATATGTAATCAGCATCACAACACAAATAAGATGGATTAAACACCACTGGGTTATAGTGTCAATACCTGAATAGTCAAATAGAGGTAAGCCTTCTGGATGTAACTTAGGGTAACCAGTCTTCTTATGGTGCTTTGCATGTTGAAATTCCATTGTCACGTGATGTGTAAATAAGCATTATTTCAAGAATAAAATACTGGGTCGCTAATGATTCCTTTGGAAACTTCGTTTTAAGTACAAAAATGATTATGAAAGGCTTTCTAATAAACCAAGTGGACATGCCTTGATAGTGCACGTGTCTGAGATTCGAGGAGTGGAAGGAGGCATGACAACTAGAAGCAACGCATGATCCCATATTGGATCTGACTCTGGGGAAACATGGCTAGGACATTATTGGGGCAATTTGTGAACTGGCTTCTCTCTCATTTTTACTCTCTTCCTCTAAAATTCTTGCCTTCTCCTTTGCTGGCACCTCCAAGGTGACTATAGTCCCTAAAAGAGACTTGTTAGCCATGAACAGATTTATCACAGAGGAAAAAAATGGAAGCTCAAGTAGTGCCCAGAGAAGAGGAAATTGGGAACCATGGGATGATGACAGTGCTTGATGTCATATAGCACCCAGGAAAGGAAGTTTATAAAATCTTCAGAACTCTTTAACAATCAACACGCTACCCACAGGAAAGAACAGGAAAGAGAAGACTGTCTGTAGACAGTCTTTTTCTTCTTTCTTTCCTACTCTTAGACATTTGAATCATGAGATTCCCTGTATTACTAACTTATGCCACATGAGGCATTCATCCTTTGATGGCAGAAAGCCAAAACATTCTTAGAAAGTGGTTCAGAAGGGAGAGCAATAATCGTTCTCTCGGTTTGGGTTTGGAGTTCTACTAGGAGCTAACTGTCTCTAAAGTGAAGTCTACACTTTTTAGCTGACTCCCTGGGAGAATGCTCCAGAACCCGGAGCACAGAGCAGCAAGGGCCTTACCATCACCATATAGCTAACTATCCTCAAAGTAGCACGCATGCTTACTCACTTTTCACGGTGTGACACAGAGATATTGATACTGTTTGCCTGTTCATTCATTCATTCACTCATTCATTCATACTTACTGATTCATGCATTCAGCAGTCAGGACTGAGTCTCTTCTACATTCAAAGATCTGAGTCAGGTGCTGTGGGTGTGAAAACATATACACAGGATGGGAGTTCTCAACTGTCTGGATTCATCCATTCATTCATTCACTCAGCAAATATTGACTGAGTGTCTACTCTAGACCAGACAGTGTTCTAGAAGCTTATATCCTAATTGGGGTGGATAGTCAGCAATTAAACAAGTTCAAAATATTGTTCCACTTCATGAAGTAAATAAACACACTGTGTCTAAGTCATGTAATCATGTTATTTTGACCAGATAGGGCTTTAAATACATTATCTTGTGTAGGCTCTTTTAGCAAGATATTAAAGACAACCAAGGAAACCTGTTTCAGTCACCATGCCTGAGTTATCAAACCAGATTACCAAACACATCATGGTTCTATGGCAGTGTCCCAACTTCATCACTCTTTTCTAGCAGTTTGAGGCTAGAAAATTCTTTGTTGTAGGGGCTGTTCTGTGCATTGTAAGATGTTTATCAGCACCCTTGGCCTTTACCTACTAGCTCCCAGAAGTACTCCTTCCCCTGATGTGACAATCAGAACAGTATGCAGACATTGCCAAAAGTCACCTGGAAGCAAAATGGGCCCTCATTAAGAACCCCTGATTAATGGAGAGAAGTGTTCTAAGTTTCAAGTAGGGATCCTGGACACGTATATCTTCTGCCTCCCCAGTGTCCTCACCCAATAATCTCAGGGGGCTTCTTTTTCTCTCTGTTCTCACTCTTTTTTCTAGTTTCTGCCCTGCAATAGGGATTTCATTTTCTTCTTCCCCTCAGCTCCCTGGTGGAGAGAGCAAGAAGAGAACTCAGGAGAAGGTGCTTTCCAAGGGGGCAGGTCCTTAGGTAGAATCTGGGAGGTGCTGTCTCAGAGACAAATTTTGCTTCCTGCCTCCTTTTGCCAAGAATCTGGAGACCCTCAGACATAGTCCAAACAAAACCCTGCATTTACTCATGCAGTCAGATGAGCTGACAACAAGCCATGAAAAAGGCTTACTTTCTACTCTTCTGGTTGGACAATTAGCTGCACTGATTTCATAATTTAAGACAAAGACCTCTTTGCTACTATACTGCACATATCTCTCGAAAAGAGAGAAGTTTTACTTTATTGAATTCTGATATGGTGGCCTATGGAGTAGCCCTGAGTTTAGGGGTGGGTTTTTCTCAGAAGAGAATGATCAACCCAAACAGAAGGAGGCTCCTTAGGCAGCAGGAATTCTAGCTGGGCTAAGTGGAGAATAGGGAGCCATCTGAGATGCTCCTTGAGCCCTGTCATGGGCTTTGAAAGAATCTAGAAGTGCTTCACAATGTCTTCAGTTACTGGGTTTCAGCAGTAATATACATTCAGGAAATTATGGGTTGAATGAACCCAATGGGGTTTACTGTAGGACTTTACCATAGGACTTTCATGAGTTTTCAAAATGCAATGTAATGTAGTGACTATCAAGACTAGGAGCAAATAAATAGCATGTCACAAACTCATTTGACTATGGGAACTTCTCACGTGTTTTAATTTTGACATAGCTTCTTTCTAAAATTCTGTTCCTTTGAAACCAGGGCTGTAGGGAACTTCAGAAAGGAAAACTGTAATCCTGCTTATCTATTTGGATGTTACTCTCTGTTCATTTTTCTCTCGCCAGGTCTTTCCTAACATCTTTTAAAAGTGAGCTTGTTTTGTCCATGCTGTTTAATGGAAATTAAAAGATGAGTTTAAGGGCTATATATTCACATCTAGGGAGTGTTACCCCGGCTCTGGCCAGAATCATTTGCTAAGTCCACGACCATCTCTGTTCCCCAATTGACCTTTGGATGCTGTAGGACTGGGATAGGGCTCAGGCCAGGATGATCTGTATTTTGAAAAATCAAACCAAACACCCTCTAGGGCACTGGGAGGTACAAGCCAAGACGGAGAAGCCACCTGGGGAGCCTGGAAGGGTAGATTCTCAAGGGGAGGTGGTGGCGCCCCCCCTGAGGTCATCCTGGTGGCAGCAGAAGCAGTTTTCATAGAGCTCTCAAGGGAGTAGTGAATCTTCTGGAATAGAAGTCAGGTAGATGGAAGAGATTATGTTGAATGAAATAAGTCAAGCAGAGAGAGTCAGTTATCATATGGTTTCACTTATTTGTGGAGCATAACAAATAGCATGGAGGACAAGGGGAGATGGAGAGGAGAAGGGAGTTGGGGAAAATCGGAAGGGGAGATGAACCATGAGAGACTATGGACTCTGAAAAACAATCTGCGGGTTTTGAAGGGGCGGGGGTTGGGAGATTGGGGGAACCAGGTGGTGGGTATTGGAGAGGGCACGGATTGCATGGAGCACTGGGTGTGGTGCAAAAATAATGAATACTGTTACACTGAAAAAAAAATAATAAAGTACCATGGAAACTTGGGAAAAAAAAAAAAGAAGTCAGGTAGATGAGGTCCCCCTCTTGGGGAAATTCTCCCTCCATTGCCAACTCTGAAGGGCCAGCGTTTGGCTTTATTTAGGAAAGTGGCAGTTTGTTACATATTATATTATATTATATTATATTATATTATATTATATTATATTGAAAGAGAGATCTCTTAAAGGAATGACATTTGTTTAAAAAATAATCCTTTGAGTTATTTCTAAGATAGTATGGTTTCCCACACAGTGAATATTAATATATAAATACCACCTTATCCTTCACACTCCGTGTTCATGCCGAGGACAGCTGGACAGGGGCTTTGGGCCGTGAACCATCTGGACCATTCTACTATAATCAGACATTGATTTCCAGGGGTGTCGGCTGCAGCTGGAGTGTAGTTGGCTGGTCCCCACCCACCTTTGCCCCCACTACCAAGCTCACCCAGGAGACACCAGGCCAGCCTGCCATTGCCAATTACTACCTGTGCTGGTCCCAGGGAGGCCACACCTGATTCTCTGGGGAGTGCCTACCATGTGCCAATCCATGTTACATTGAGACCTGCTTACAGTTAAAATCAAGACAGCCCAACTGAGCTGAGCAGCGGAGATAAAGTCTGGATGTAGAACAGTAGAGATGCAAATGCAGGGAAGGGAGCGGAGGAGAGACCCAGAGGCGAAGCTTAGGGCCTACAAGAGGGAGAGACCTACAGAGAATCTATCTGCCTGAGGCCTAGGGCACAGCTTTGCCCAGGGCATCAAAACTTAGGACATGCTACAATGTTAGGCAGAAATGTATTAAATGGTACAAATGTTGGTGGCCATAAGTAAAACAGCCAAACAATGTGATCATATCTGTTTGCTAGAGAAGTTTCAAGGGAGGGTGCCTCTCACTTGCAGTGTAAGGTCAGAGAAGGTATTTCTGAATAGGTGATACTGAGCTTGAAACTAAAAGACAAGAAGGAACCTTCCATGCAAAGGTTTTGAGGGAGAGGTAGAGGAAATATTAAGTACAAATAATTAATATTAAGGCAGATAATGGTATCCAGGGCAGAGAAAGAGCTGGGAGGCAGTGGGGTCAGAGAATAAGGCAGATGTAGAGTCAACTAGGGACATGTTAAGACCCAAACCCTGATGGGTACTCCCATTTCGTTGCTTTCCTTCTCTGTAGCAGACAAACATCTGACTTGATATTTTTCAGCCTTCTTCATAGTGTTGCAGCACCTGCTCAGAAACCATCGCCAACCTTCTTTTTTCCATGTTGACAACTGTATTATAAGAAGACCCTAAAGATAGAAGGACAACACCGAAAAGGCTACTCTGGGGTATGTAAGTGTGAGCTTTGGAGTTACCACCTCTCTGAGCTGGTTGTTTGGAGGAAAGTTTCCATCTTGCATGTGCTTTGAACAAGAGAAGATGGCTCATCTCCACTGGGGTGCAAGGCAGTGGCAGAGATGGTGGTTTTACAGTAGTTCTTTCCTTGAAAAGAAAGAAATGTATATTCTTTTTTTAAAAAAGATTATATTTATTTATTTGAAAGAGAGAGGGAGGGACAGAGCATGTATGAGGAGGAGAGGGGAAAACAGGCTCCCTGCTGAGCAGAGACCCTGATGTGGGGCTCCATGCCAGGCCCCTGGGATCATGATCTGAGCCAAAGGCAGATGCTTAACCAACTGAACCACCCAGGTGCTCCAAGGATCACACATTCTTTAAAACAAGTTATTCTCCTTGAGAGCCCCAGATAATTCAATAACCATGGCCTTTCTAATTCTAAAAGAATTAATATCTCACATTTAATAGAATCAACATTTGGACAAACTGAGTCAAAAGTTAAACTCTTAACTCAGAGGTTTGGTGTCTTCATGCTTTACCTTTTGTTCCTTTGAATATTATTAACCCTTTGGCATATTTGGGGCAGAGGCGTAACCAGGGATTTGTTCCCCCATTTCAGGCGAGGTGAGGAAAACACAAGGGGCAGTATAGCAGAGCGTTCAAGCACATGGCCTTGAAGCCAGGCTAGGACGTTGGGCCCCTGACTCTGCTAGTTACCATCTACATGACTTAATTATTCCTGGATTGAGTTTGTTCCCCTGCAAAATGGATCGCAGTAGAACTGACTTCATGGAGATATGTGAGAGATAAATGAGCTAATAATTGAAAAGCAGGTACAGTAGTGCTGGGCCCATAGTGCAAGCTTGCTGTTCTTATTCACCATGCTCTTCCACAATTAATAAAAGGGCTTTGGTGTGACCGCTCTTTTGAGAAGTTTAGTTTTGAACCTATGGTTACAGAAATGTGTCTTTAAAAGATGAATGTGGGAACATCTGAATTCCTCTGACTTTCTCTAATCACAAATGACTACCGCATGTTGGACATTTTATTTTTGAGTAGAACCTCATCAACTATGCACTCCTTTATTTCCGTTAACTCTGTTATTGTTCCCAGTGGCGAGTAATGTCTGTTGGCTCTCGGCTCTTCAGTTGCCTTATCTGTATCTTCCCTCTAGTGCCTGTGCAGGAAGCTTGAAAACTACAGTTCCCAGACTCCTTTGCATACTGCTTCCTCTTTGTTTCTGTCAGTGGGAGTTTTGGTAGGAGATTGGAGGGTGGTAAGGAAAACTGAAACAAGCTTTTCCCCCTCCAACTTCTGGGGCAGTGTTTCCAGCTATGCAACAGCAGCCTGAGTGTTGAAGTGGCCATGAGCTCTGAGTAATGCCATCTTCCCTTCTGCTCCTTCAGACCTAAGTATTGTGGTGGTTTCCTACTACTAATCTTTGGGTAACATTACTTCTTTTTACTCTTTCAGCCTTTCTAATGCATTTTAACCAATCTCTTATGTTAAGTTACCTCTGTTTGGGATACTTCCATTGTTTTCTATTTTCTTGCTTGGACACTTACTGATACATTTCTAAACCACTTTACGGTACCAGATTCACGGTGACAAGAATCATTGCTTGAAGTATTTAGATACTTACAACCTCCCTCAATGTATATTCTTATTCACTATACAACAGTTCATTAGATCAAGTCCTTTTTTGGGGGGTTGCACCAAAAAAAAAAAAATCTTTCAAAATTCATCTGGACATATGGACAAATGAGCAAACCGTGAAGAATAAAATGAAAGGAAGTAGCAGATGCATTTTATTGGTCATCTATTGCATCCTCAAACAGTGGCTTGACAATAGTACTCATCTGTTACCTCTCCTGGTTTCTGTGTACAAGGAATTTAGAGCAGCTTGACTGTGTGGTCCTGGCTTGGGGTCTCCAGGAGGTTACAGTCAGATATCAGCTGGGGCTGCTGTCAACTGAAGTTTCAGCTATGGCTAGAGGATCTACTTTTGAAGGTGGCTGGGGTGGCTGGCAAGTCAGTGCTGGCTATTGGCAGGTGGATGAAGTCCCTTTCTATGTGGTCTTCTCCACAGGGCTGCTAAAGTATCCTCATGGCTGGGAAACTGACTTCCTTCAAAAATGGTAATCTAGGTCACCTGGGTTGCTCAGTGGGTTAAAGCCTCTGCTTTTGGCTTGGGTCATGATCCCAGGGTCCTGGGATAGAGCCTCATATCAGGCTTTCTGCTCGGTGGGGAGCCTGCTTCCTCCTCTCTCTCTGCCTGCCTCTCTGCCTACTTGTGATCTCTGTCAAATAAATTTAAGAAAATAGTAATCTAAGAGGTTAAAGAGGAAACTGCAATACCTTTTATAACCTAGCTTTGAAAGTCACACATCATTACTTCATTTGTATTCTATTGGTCACACAGGGCCAACCCTGGTTTGTTGTGCCAAAGCAAGTACACACAGGTACATAGGAGTCTAAAACCACTGAAATTCCCACAAATCGTGGAAAGTTCTCATCTTCCAACAAGAGAACAAGAAAGTTATCAATTTCAAGAGTTCTTTAGATAAGAGGAGGGGATGAAGGGTCTTCCACATTTCCCTGCAGCCTATGAAAAACCATAACAAGCTGTAAAATGTTGAGTAACTTGTTCTGAGAGGCACGGAAAGGGTGTACAAAGGAGGAGTCACTTCTTTTTTCTTTCCACTCTCTTGTTGTGGCTGTCATTCATTAATTCCCTTTTATCCACAGTGCTATGGGCACATCTACTCCTCTGCTTCTAACCACTGGAAGTTATAGTACTCCATGGCATGCATCCAACAGTTTTATGCTTCCTCTCTCCCAGGGGTAAACCCACAGGTTGCTGGGGTGGGGGGGCGGTTCTGAGGGAAAAAAAGGGATTTACAAGAAGTGCCCAGAGAAGGGTTAACATCAACAATATTTCTCTCTCTCTTTTCAAAATAAGAATGTGTGAAACAAGAGGGGCTGGAAACTCTCTTTATTCCATAAACATCTGTGCCAGGTAGGGTGCTAAGCATTATGGGAGATTCAGAGATTAATGAGATATATTCCCTGACCTCAAGAAACTTAAGGTTTTAAGACAAAACAGACCAGTAGATAGCTAATTATAATATAAAATTAACAACAAGGGGCAACCCAATAATTCTGACTTGGGGATCAGAGAAGGATTCATGAAAGGTTGAACCTGAGCAGAATCTTTTTTTTTTTTTTTTTTTAATTTATTTGACAGACAGAGATCACAAATAAGCAGAGGCAGGCAGAGAAAGGAGGAAGTAGGCTCCTCGAGGAGCAGAGAGCCCAATGTGGGGCTCTATCCTAGGACTCTAGGATCATGACCTGAGCCGAAGGCAGAGGCTTTAACCCACTGATCTACCCAGGCACCCTTGAGCAGAATCTTGAAGATGGAGTAGATATCCCCAGGTGGACAGAAGTGAGTAGAAAAAAATAGAGTATATTTTAGACCGGAAGTGCTAAGTGAACAGAGATATAAAATAGAGGAGAGAATGTGACAGTGTAAGGAAGGGTACAGAGTTATGTGTGACTGCAGTGTATGTGGGGCCTGGAGGTCTGGGGATCTGGGGATGGGACTGGGGAGGTGAGGGAGCCTGGTAAGATGAGAGGGACCAGATCCCGGTGAGTCTTTAGTGCCACGCTGGGAACCTGAATCACTCAGCCATGATTCAGCAATGGGAAGGAAGGGAACTTCTTGAAGAGGGAAGTAGTATTATCAGACCCATGTAGAAAGGAGAGGATTAATACAAGAGACACCAAGACCCAAAGGTGTACGGCCAGCTGAAGAAATTACGGCTGTTTCAATTTTTCTCTTTTGGGGTCACCTGCAGTTGCTAATTTTCTTGCAGTGAGTGTGGATTATTGGCGAATTTTAATATAAAATACATAAAATAATTTTTTTGTATGGTAAAATAGAAACTATAAATGGGGAGAATGAAGGAAGCCAATGAGAGTGAGAGGAAACAGTGGGGAGGCAGGAGCCTCTGTCTCCAGGGGCTCTGGAGGCCAGGGCTGCAGCAGTGAGGGCATAGCTGGCAGAGAAGGGAAGAAGAAAGCTTCATTCTCATGTTCTTCCAAATTTGCTGAGTGTCTGCCTTGGCCTTCACTACTGCAAGGGCTTGATGGAGAAATGGGTCAGTGACAAATAGATTGGACTAGGGAAGGGGTTATCTTTCAGGCTACTGGATCCTGAGTATATTTGTGAGCTGAGGGGGTGGGAAACTTAGATAATGAAATACAATATAGTAAAAAGTTCAGTAAGTAAGAGGCAAGATCTAAGAGTAAATCAGAGGGAATAAGGTCAATGTCCCAAGTACAGTGCATATGTGTGTGTATCTTAGGGAGAGTATCTGAGATAGAGAATATATGAAATAGAGGTATGTATAGTATGTAATAATGAGAATCGACGTAAGTGGGTATGCACATATTAATACATTTTGGATCTGAATATATAGCAACTCCTGAAAATAAAGAATTGGGCAAAGCCATTTGCCCCTGCTATCTATAAAAGTATCAAGGGCTATTCAGTAAGAGGAAAAAATATACAGCACATCCTATAAACAAAGCAATTGAGGAAATGCAGTTTGCTCCCCTGCAAGAGAAGAAAACAGTGTGAGACAAAAGGCAGAAGAATTGCTGCACAGGAAAATCCCTTGCCCAGAGGCTGCTCTGGAAAGGTGGTCAGCGCAGAATGCAAGAGGACCAAGCAGACATAAAGAGGCCCCCCTGGCACAGGGACCCGGCTTGTCACAGCCTGGACTTGGTGTTGATGGATGTGCCTCCCACACGCCCTGATGTTCTCTATCCCCTTCAAAGTTGCCTCTTTTGAAGAATTTGTGTTTGGCCAGAGTTAAATGAACCATGTGGCTTGGGAGTTTTCTCCCTGCCTAAGGGATAGAACCATTCCACGTGTTTCAGGCAAAAGCCTGAGGACGTGACCGGAGAACTTGAGGGTCCCAGAGCTATTTTTCACAGTGACTCGCCAAGGATCGGCAGACCCCTCTGAGCCGATGGACAGATGGACGCTGGACCAGGCACCGGAATCAGCCCCTCTCAGTCCCTGAGTCAGGCTGGAGCTAATTATCCTTGCCTGCTCCCACCTGCTAGCTCGCTTGCTTGGTCTTGCATCTGTCTTAATCAGGAAGAGACTCCTACTGTGGCGGCTTCATGTAAACAAAGCAATTTGTGACTTGATTAACCCAGATGGACAAGTGTGTCCTTTTCTCCCTTCTCCTCTTTACTGAGTCTGGACGATGAAAGGAGTTTCTCTCTGTGCGGAGGGCAACGCCCGCCGGTGGCAGATCGGGCTTGGCTTTTACTCTTGCCACCTCCCTTCCTCTAACACCCATTGCAAGGGATTCGTTTCAGGCACCCCAGGGACACTGGGCCCGCTTCCTTCTCGGCTCTCTCTGTTTGCATCATGGACAAATTAGAAATGCCACCACCATTAAAAATCAAACCCACGATTTGTCCAGGTGATAAGGTTTATAGTTAATATTAGCGGCTGTGATTTATCAGGAGAATAACTACCTGGTGATACATTTCATGAATGTACCACCAAACCATCTATCAATGTGACCATGAACTTTTCATATCTGAGCAGGCCTGTGATGGGTACGGAATCAAGGAACTCACCTGCACGTCTATTAAATTACTGGAACGCAAGAAAGCAAGTAAGAGGCTCTGGCAGCTAAAAGGAGGCATGAAAAGGGAGAAAATAATGAAAAAATTTTTATACCAACACATTATAAAACATTAACGTCATTTTTTGTTTGTTTGTCCTTTGAAATTTATTCCCTAGTGTCTTTTTTCTCTCACATATTGTTGCCTTAGGCTGAAATGAAGCTGCCATTATCCCGTCCCCAACCCCTCCCCCCAGCACTGAAAAACCCCACCCAGACAAAGAAGGGCCCTGAGCTGATTCCAGGAAACATCCATCCTGAACCACTCAGGGTCTCTGAATATGTGTAAATGTAGCAGCTAAATCAGCACAATGCAAATTAGGACTTGTATTATTTCCCCATTTGCAACTATAACAAGTTACCACAAACTTGGTGGCTTTGACAATGCAAATTTACTTTCTTCCAGGTAGTTCTATAGGTCAGAAGTCTGACAGGGTCTCACTGGGCTAAAATCATGGGGCTGCATTCCTTTCTGGCGACCCTGGGGAAGAATCCTTTTCTTGCCTCTTCTAGATTCTAGAGACTGCCTGAATTCCTCCAATTTAGGGCCCTTTCTTACATCAAAGCCAACAATGGTGAGTCCAGTCCAGTCCACATCCCCTTATTCTGACCTCTTCTGCTTCTCTCTTCCACTTTTAAGGACCCCTGTGGTTAAGGACCCAATCCCCCTGAGGAATCGGAGATAATCTCCCTATCCTATTAAAGTCAGACTATTAGCCACTTACTTTCACCTGTAGCCTTAATTCTACTCTTTGTCATTACATAACATATGCAAAGTTTCCAGGGATTAGGGCATAGCTTCTTCAGACTTTTCTATTATAGGACTTGAGTTTTGTGGTAGTTGTTTTTGTTTGTTTGTTTGTTTTGTTTTGTTTCTTTTATTTTGACTGGTGCTATTTCTCTTTTGGCTCAAAGTAGTAACAAATAAGCAAAGTGAAGTCCTAAATAGGTTTCTGAAACAGATTACTATTCACATTTTCAGGCAGCGGCCCCTTATTACCTGCTGATTTGGGCAAGTTAGTAACGTCTTTTCTAACCCTCTGTTTCTCATCTGTAAAATGGGGATAACACAATCTCCTACAGAAATGAATGCAGGAAATGGGATACTGTTTGCAAAGCTTTAGCATAATGCTTAGCGTGTACTAAGTGCTCAATAAAAGTAAATTAATGTAAAATACTCAATAAAAGTAAATTAATTAATTTTTTGAAGTTGGGCTGGGATACAGGCAAAGAAGAGACAGCATGCAAGCAGGGATCAGTCCTCCCCACTCGCTCTGAGCTGGTCCCACCTGTAGAAACCGCTCCATCTCTCTGGGCAAGGAAAAGAAATGTTCAGCTGTCGTCTCTGCTGCCCTTCCTAGGGGCTGCAATTTTCTTTTCCTTTGCTGTGTTTTTCCTTCTCTCACCTTCCCCTGCAGACAGGTCAGGGGGGTCAAAGACTTGGTACTGACTCACAGAGTAGGTTTGGTTGCAAGAATAGCTCCTAATGGAAGTGGCAGGAGCGGTGGGGCGGGGGGGGGGCAGCAGGTGTGGAACCCCCAGATGAGTCCCACTTCAGCCTGCCCACAATCACTCACTGAACCCGCCCCTGCAGGACCTATGGCCTCAGCTCCCAAGGCCTGTGGATTAGATTAGCATGAAATTATCAGAATTCTCCAGGACTAATTACATCTGACTTTGTAAATTCCTCCTTTCAGGGCCATGTGGTTGCCCAGGAGAGGGCTGCCTTCCTAGACAGAGCTCTGGTGGCTATCAGGTCCCTAAAATGGCCCAGACAACCCAGCATGGGTGCCCAGAAAGACTGGCCTTCCAGAAAGGCACCAGGTTACGTACTGGGCTGAGAAAACCAAAACTCTGTTAACTCTGTTAACATACAGAGTTGATGTTGATGCTAGGAAACAGGTACTCTATACATGTCAGGAAAATAATCCAACAATGTTTTTTTCCCCATTAATAGCATATATACATTTTAAAAATAAAAAATAAACACATACATACCTTTCTGGCCAGCAATCCAACTTTGGCAGAATCTATTCTATTGAAGAAACAAAAATAAATACTGATACATGAGGTTGTTTGAACAAGAAAACTTATTATAACAATATTTGTAGGACAACAAAAAACTTGGAAACCTTGATGTCTGTCAGTGGGTAGAGAATTAAATATAGGATGGCCATCTGCAAAATATTGTGTAACTATTTAAAAGAAGGAGTTATTTTTTTAGTTATTGATCTTAAAGGATCTGGTACAAGAGAAACATATACCATAATTTTGTTAAGATTAACAACAACAACAACAACAACAACTTTGAGCAACAACTTTGGGTGGTTCAGTCAATTAAACATCTGACTCTTGATTTTGGCTCAGGTCATGATCTCAGGGTCCTGAGACTGTGCTCCACATCAGGCTCTGTGCCTGAAGCCTGCTGTAGGTTCTCTCTCCCTGGGGCACCTGGGTGGCTCAGTCAGTTAAGCATCTGCTGTCTGCCTATGGCTGGGGTTATGATCCTGGACCAGAATCATGCCCCATACTGGGCTCCCTGCTCAGTGAGGAGTCTGCTTCTCCCTCTGCCTTTCACCCAGCTCTCGTGCACTCTCTCTCACTCTCTCAAATAAATAAATAAAATTAAAAAAAAAATTCTCTTGCCCCTCTTTGCTGGCACTTGTGTGCGTTCTCTCTCTTTCCCTCAAGGAAAGAAAGGAAGGAACCTTGTGAATAGGTTCATGTCAATGTTTTCAAAGTTTCGGGGAAAGTATGGAAGGATACACATCAGTCTAATCACAGGGCAGGGTGGGTTAATTTGTTTTCCTTCTATGTGTTGCTTTGGTAGTTACATAAATACTTCAATGTTTCAACTTGGGAAGAGGAATTTAATATAAATACTGCCTTATAATAAATTTTCATAATATAAATAGCAGCAGAGAGAAGAGGAAGAAGGGAAACTGTCAAAGAAGCTCGAAGGTCAGTTCTGGGAGAACCTGGGGATTTCACGCTGGGGCTTTGTAGACAGTGAGTGAGAGCCAGGGCTGCAGGGGTGTGGCTAGAGGGTCTGAGAGCACAGTCTGTGTGGAGCCGCTGGCTTAATTCAAATTTATCTAGAGCATCCTCTAAGAAGGCCAGAGTGGGGTGGAGCGCTGAGTAGCCTCCAGCAAGAGGAATTTAAGCTGCTAGACTATGAAGAAAAACTTCCCCAAAGTATTACTGGTCATAATGAGTCTTTCTTCTAGGGGTTATTTTGAAGAATTCAGCAAGACTTATCGGATTGAGCTGGTATAGAGATGGGAGGAAGCAAAATACCGAGCAGCAGGTCAGAGGCCAGTAGTGGGAAAACGGTTTACCTACCTTATCTCATCTGAAACAAAAATGCAACCCAACAAGGTAGGTATGATTATCCCCATTTTACAAGGAGGAAATGGGGGTTGAGCAACCCATCCAAGATTGTGCAGCTGGTAAGGGGTCTTTTGGCTCCGTAATCTACATTCTAAAGACCTTGTCCTACCAGGGTGAAAATCTAGATGGGAATATTACCCTTCCCCTTCACCCCATGGGGCTCAAGTGGGCAGGGCTGGGCAGGGTTTCTCTTTATTCCCAGGTTGGGGTTTGCAGCTGAGGTTCTGGGCCCCAACATCAAGGAAGAGTCCCTGACAGACGATGTTCTTCTTGGGGGAGGAGGGAACGAACTACAACATTACGCATTCCCTGATGCCCCACCTGCAGTGACTTGAGGGCACAGGGCTTGACAGGTGGTGAGCCCTGGGTCTTGCTCCAGCCACACAGCTGACATCCTCACAGCCTCGTCCCCACTTTATTTTCATAGTAGAGGCAAGGGAGGAGGGAAGCAACGCTTTGCAGGGGTGAGACAAGTGGACCTTTTCTCTGGTCCCATGGGACCAGACCATAGACTGTTCCAGAGAGTGGACACCTCTAGGACTGGCGGTGTCCAGCCTGGAGCTGCCGGGGTGCAGAGCTTTGTGTGTGCGCGGGGCTGGGGGGTGAGGGGTGGGGCGGGTAGTGGGAGAGGGAAAGAGTGTTTGGAGACCTTCCCAGAAGCAGCTTTGCCAGGATCTGAAGGAGTGTCAGGAAGGGGGGAAGGGGGTGGGAGCAAAGGAGGAAGGGGGGAGGGGCAAGGGCTTCATCTGCTTTCAGCCACCCGAAGTCCCCAGGGATGCGCTCAGGTGCACGGTGAGTGCTGGCGCTCCCGCCTCCACGGACTTCCCTCACGCCTGCCTAGCCCAAAGGTTCTGAGGCTCAGTGATGACCATAACCCTACCCTTGAGGCTTCGGCTGGAATGAAAGCATCTCTGGGTTTACAGAAAGAGAATCTGCATGGTGGTCCTTGTGCTCATTCGTTTCTCTGAGAGTCGTGAACGGAAATCAGTCCCAATTTCTTCTCTATCCTCCGCAGCTCTACCATCTCCACCTGGAAATTTCTCCATTATCTCCTTCTGTGTTTAAGGGGACTGCCTTCCCATCTCCCCTCTGCTGATTCTATATCTGGATGTTTTCCTCATCTTCCTCTGCATCCCCATTTTCCAGGCCCTCCTTCTCTGGCCACCTCTTGGTTCCCTCTACTTCCTCCTCCCAAGGGCTCTGGAGCTGACCTCTCTAGTATTTTCATGAGGATAACCAAATATTACACTCAAGTTAGCCTTTGTATCTTGGATCTACTTGGGCAGGGAGTAGAGTGAAGAAAGGTGCTTCTACAATCCCAACAAGTCCTCAGAGGCTCAGGGCCAGTGCTGGTGGGCTGCTTGGAGAGGTGCACGTTGGTATGACCATTTCCTTGGTGGACGAAACCCACTAGGATCCCCATCCCCATCTGGGTGAGGGGTGTGCGCACCCTGGTTAATATCTCCCTGAGCTGGGAACAGGGCTTACTGCTTTGCTGCTTAAAAACATCAACTAACATATGGAGATGTCATCATGATTAAACAGCAAATTATAGTCGAAGACGGCGCGATAATAATCTAAACAATCACCACAACAAGAAGAAATGTTCTCTCACGAGCCAGATGAGGCAACCTGTGTTCCTGAGACTAGCGCCCCTGCCTTGCTGGGGCTCCCCCCTCCCCGAGCGCACTTGCTGGTAGTACCGGCCTAGGACAGGGCAAATGAGTCCCCAACAGGGCACCGATCTTTCTCGACGCACTGGAAGGATGATCTGGGACAGGACGGAGTGGGGGCGCTGAAGGACGTGGCGGTGGAGTGCCCTCCCTCTGGGAAGGCAGTTGGAGCCACAGGAGGGCGGCGCTCCTGGAGAAGAACCTTGTTGAGAGAGCAAACGAGCCCGCGTTCCCAATCCTTCCCGCCCGTCGCCTCTGCCCTCTCCCTGAGTGTCGCCTCCTCCCAGATTTCGAAGGAGACAGATTTCCAGGTGGGAAACCCGCGCTGCTAGGGGAGGGGCATCCTCCTTGTGTCTCGGATGTCTCCCTTCCCCCAAGCCTGGGGAGACCAATGCGTGTATTTTCCTTTGGCCAGCCAGGGGCCCAGCTGCGTGCACCGGTTCGCCCCCAGCCCTCCTTGGGAAAGATGCCGGCAGGAGGCGGCGAGCTCTCCAGGCAAAAAAAATAAAATAAAATAAAATAAAAAAGAGAGAGAGAGAGAGAGAAATGATAGAAGACCCTCCCTCTTTTCCCTGTTCTCCTCCCCCTCATTAAATAGATTCGTATTTAAAACAGGCTCAGACATTTTAATTTGAATTCCAGGGATTGCGCTTGGGTTAGAATCATCCTACCTCTACTTGGACCGAAAATAACCCCTGAAACGAAATGATCAAAAGCAAACGCTATTTTGCCAAACAACCACCGTTCCCTGTGGGTGACCATTCCGCGCAGGCAGGCAGGATCTCCTTTGCTTTTGGCTGAGAATAGGGGATCGGCGGAGGAGGGGCTGGGTAGAAGGTGGCGGGTGAAAGTATTCCCAGGAGTGGCCCGGCGCGGCGCTTGCGTGAACCGGCCGCGGTAATATATGCTGCCATTAAGAATCCGGGCAGGTTCTAGCGCTCGGGGCGCAGGGACGCATGTGTTGCTGGAATTCAATCCGTGGGGGGAATGCAGATTGGGCTGCGACCTACTGGGTTTGATTTATGAACTGTTACTCTAGCGATTGTTTACACATTACATTTCAGAGCCGCCGCGCACCCTCCCGGCGGCGGCCGGCTCGCTCCGGGGCGCGGGAACACGCCGCAGCCTCCAGGGCCTCGCCCCACCAGACCTCCATCCCCACCCCGCGGGACCCCGCCCTCCCCCCTGCAGCTCCCTCTCCCGCGCCCCCCCCCTTCTCCTAGAAATCAGATTTCGATTTCCTTGAACCCAGAGACAGACGCCCAGTTTTCCCTCCCCCAGCCTGCTCCAGTTCCGGCGGCCTTGGACCCCGGTCTCCTCGGCCCGTGATTACTCTCGAATGTTTACCTCTCCGTAAGGCCATGCGGGGCCTATAAATAGGAGAGGTGGAAGCAGCTCCACTGCTAGATCAATAGGGCCCCGTCTCCTCGCCATTTCAGCTGAGCTGTCTTATTAATTATGAAAGGATTCACCTGATCCCTGCCAGGGACCACAGCCTCTCCTCGGCCCCTCTGCTAGAGCCCTTAATGGCGGTTCGTTCGCAAGCTGCCTCTGGACACCGCAGAGGAAGAGGCGAATCGTGGTTAGGACTCGGCCTGCACCGATCGTGGTTAGGGCTCCGACCCGCCTGGGGCGGGGGCCCGCAGGCTGGGCACTGGCCTTGGGTCTGCGTGTGTTTTCTCGCGCAAGCCCAACCTGCCCGAATCCTCACCTACAAAAGATCTCTGCTTTTTATTTATTTAAAATACAACGTCCTCTTTCTCTTCAAGTAAACACTATTTCAGAAAACTGGCAAAGAGACCTAGTTAATGAGGGTCTGCTTGAAGATGACAGGTTATCTACTGGCTGGCGAACAGGTGCTTGTATACTCCAGCGTCCCGTGTCCCTACGGAAACCCCAGGCACTGGATCAAGAAAGCAGGCTTGGGGCAGGAAACAAATGACACCCCCATTTCAAACAATAACTTTTATTTTATACTTCTCTATACTTTGTAGCAAATCTTTTTTTGCTGAATTTAATTTATAATAAACTTTTTAAATTACATCTCTCTCTTTTTTTAAAATCAAGGCTCTTTTATGTCAAAATCTTTTTTTAACTATATTTTAGATTAACATTTAACACCCCCCCCCTTGTGATCTATACCGTTGGATATTCAGGTATTACTGTATGTGTAACAGCTAAAACAAGAGGGAAAATAAAGGCAGTGGACTTGGAAAGATGCATCGACAACAGCAGGTAAAGCTTAACCTCTCAGTGACTTTAGCAGCGATTCTTCTGGAAGCCTTTACCTAGACACCCGAGATTTCCTCAATCCCTTCTCTTTCTCCCTCCTATCCTTAAACCATAAAGCCAACAATCTGTCCTTTCACTTTCCTCGAGGAGAAATGTGCAGTGGAAATGATCAAAACAAGATACTGTGGAAGAAAGACGTGAGCGTGAATTATTCACCATATGCTTTCCTCGTGGACATCTCTCTTGAATTCATTCCCCTGGCCTTCTCCTCTCCTCTCTTTCCTATTAGGAGGAGCCCATCATTTGTCATGTATTAACATGATTAATATAGTAGGTGGCCCAGGGCCGTTCCTGAGATTCTTGTGCCAAAAAATAAAAATTAAAAATTAAAAAAAAATGGGGTGGGTTTTCCGTTTTCTTATTTTTGTGTGAAGACGGACTAAAGCTGAGGTCCGATTTTGGCTGTGCTTGCTTGCTCACTGATTGGTAACATTTGGCAAATAAAACACAAGGAATCAAACGAAATCAAAAGGAGAATCAGGATTTCCCACAATCCTATATGAGTGTTTTCAGCATCACAGAGAATCACAACGTCCCCAAAGAACGAATGGATCTTCCTCTCGATTTCCGGGAGCATGGAGTGAATGTGGGTGGGCGCGCGGGGGGAGCCGGCCCCGCGCTCAGAAGGAAAGCCAAGTCGCTAAAGCTGCCGAGAGAGACATCAGGAGCACGGGGAGCGTCGGGAGCAGGGACCCCGCCGCCCCGTTGCCGCTGCCGCAGAGTTCGAATAAGCTGCCTTGGATGTTGAGGTTTTTGGATTCTTTTCTCAGTTTATCCCACATATCTTTCGCCCCTTCCTGGCAATCCGTAAGGGCTGTGACCGTGCAGCTGTGGAAATCCTCCCAGTATCTGGCGAGGAACAGAACAAAACGGGAGAAGCAGGTTGACTTTGGGCGCGGGGAGGACCCGGTCCTGCACCCCTGCGCCTCCTCCCCACCCCCACCGCCTCCACCCCGCGGTCTCCGCAAACCTCTACGGGAGACACCCCCCACCTCCTCCCCAGAAGCCCGGCGCCCGGGTCGAGCTAGGTTTGCTTTCGCCAGACCTCGGCCCACCCTGGAAGCCGACGTCTGAGGGCAGAGGCCGCCCCCGGCGGCGTCTGGTTTCTCTTTCCCGCTCCCGGGCCGGCACCCGGCAGCCGGGAGCCGGGCCGCACCCGCAGCGCCGCGCTGGCACCTCGGCCTGCGCAGACAGATTGCTCGTCCTCCTCGGGGAAAGCTAGGAAAACAGTGCTAAGCCTTGCAAGCTGCCGCCCATTAATGCCTCTTAGCTTGCAAGATGGGTTACTTGCTCAGAGCAAGGCCCTCCCCTCTTGGCTTCTCACTTTCTCCTCCCCCTCGTCCCTTCTGTGTCCCACGCCCCCTCCTCGCTGCGGTACTCCCTCGCCTTCGCCCGCAGCTCCCTCCTCCCTTCCTTTTGTTTCCCGTTCTCCGACTTTCCCATCCCTTCCTCTTCCCTTCTTTGTCTTCCCCCTTTTCCCTCCCCTCGGTTTTCCTCTGTTGAATCCCTCACTTCCTCTTCCTCCACCTCCCCCTTCCTCTTCGGCCCTCCGTGACCCCTGGCCTCGCTCTCCACAGTCCCCGAGCTCAGATTTGGTCCGGAGACTCCTGCCTGCCTCTCCCCTCCCCGAGTCGGTGAGTGTCGGTGCCCTGGGGCCAGCCGGTCGCCACCTTCTGTTTTTGCAAATCCCAGTGCTCCCGGGCCTGCACCCTGGGTCCCTCCTCTTCTCCCCCTCCGGAGTCCTTCTTGGGCTTGGGCCCCAGAAAGCCTCCTCCCCACGGCCTCCCGGGTATGGTGTGCAGCCCCCCAGGACGGGACTCGGTGCCGCCGCGGTACCCTCCGCCAGCCTTCCAGGGACCCCCTCTCCTCCTCTCTCCCTCTCTCCTCGCCTCTTCCCGAGGCCCCGAGCCTTCTTCCCCAGGCACCTCCTCCCCCTTGGGCTCAGCTGCTAGCCCCGCCCCCACAACCTTCAACCAACCTGTCCTTTTTCATTATTGTCCCCCTTTCTTCCGAAAACCCAAAATAGATCCCGAGACTAAATATAATTCCAACCCGTGATCGATTCCTGGGGCGCTGTCTCCTTTCGGTGCTGGGTCGATCCGTGCGTCTCGGTAACTCCGAGCTGGGCTGGCTCCCACTTCACCCGGGCCTGTAGCGCCAGGTCACTAGCGATCGCCTTCCATGCAATTTGGTTGTATTTTCTCCTATCCCTCCCTTCTGCTCGCTAGCCTGGACTGTAAGTGCGTTGAAGGCAAGCACCATGTTTGATTTATTCTTGCTTGCACGCCCACCCCATCCTCTGGCTAATAGCAAAGATATAAATGCTTGTTTAATTGCCTTGAGCTCTGGCTATTTTCTAACGACTTTTGTGAGTCTCTAATTTATGAGGACGGGGGAGCCTGGAGCACAGGGCTTCCAGGTTCCTCACTTCATAATAAACAGCAAGATTTAGAGAAACCAAGAGGCGGAGGGAAAGCGCTCTTGCTGTCATTGCACCTCCCAAAGGATGTCTAAAGCTCCTCTTTCTTTATGCATGCCCAGATGGGGACAGGACCCTCCTGGAAGAGGAGTATGGTGATAAAGGACAGATATCCACAAGGTACTGAGAGGCGGTGGGTTTCAGCAGAGTGTTGAGCAACCAGAGTCATTAATGAAGTGGAAGCCCAGACCCAGCAATGGCCTCCAGCCTCTGGAAGATGGGGTGGGCAGGGGGTTGGAGGAGGATACTTCTATCCTCCAGGACCAAGTCCTGCAAAAAAATTAAAATAACTTGCAATAACTGAATTCTAGCAAATAGTAGAAGATTTGGGAGCTGATCTATATCTAACCTTTTGTCAGTCTTCATAAAGCTACATTCTTACCTTTCACCAGACATTTGGAATTAAAGTAGGTGGGTATGCAACCCAGATCAGGCTTTTGTCCCTTTTCTGATAGGAAGGTACCAGCTACCTAGGTGCTGCGGCTTTTGGTGGATATCAGGGTACTTAGGAAAATGTGTAGCAAAACTGACACCCATTTAATTACTCATTGTTTAAACAAATAAATGGTCCCTCCCTAGGAATTAGAGAAAAAAGGACTTCACTGTATACAAAGGATGGTGCAGAAAATGGTTTCATCAACCTGTGGGAGCCAAGGAATACCTCTTGCCTTGGGCTTTTTGGTAAAGACAAGAATTGGGTGAGGGATGGGAGTTACAGCTTTTTTTTTTTTTTTTTTTGAAAAATAAAATAAAGTAAAATAAAATAAGTGTGTGTGTGTGTGTGTGTGTGTGTGTGTGTGTGTTTATGTGTGTATTATAGAGGACAGAGGTACTGCTAAGGTCTGCAGTAGCTAAAATGTTGCTGGTCTACCATAGTAGGGCTCTCTGCTAGTTACCTTTTTTCCTAGTGGGAGCAGTGCTTTTCAGCCAAGCTCTGGGAAAATCCACTGTACCTGGCCAGGTACCTAGTCCTTACCTGCCTGTGGCCTGGGGATACCAAGCAAATGCAGAGAGGAAGATGGGGGGGAACAAGAGGGGGCTAGCCCAGACCTCTATTAATCTGCCACAGACTCAGAAGAGATGGTCAATGGAGGCCCATGACATACTTTTCTTGGCCAAAATCATTGACACTAAACAAAATATTCTTCCAGCCTCTCTCTGAGAAAGAGGGACCCGCGCTCCCTAGCCTGCCCCCAAGTGTTCTTCGTGTGTAGCAGAACGGGTTTTATCAGGGGAAATGGACAAAAATGATTGACATTGACCTTTCCTTTATGCAAACCTGAGGTATTTCCTAAAATGCTCTGCAAACCAAAACCAACTCTTCTTCGGAGAGTACTTGGCAGTCCACTCATTCACGCACGCAGGGGGGAAAAATGACGAAGACTGCCTCAAAGTAGAGCGGGGAACCGCCAGCAGTTTTCTGCCCTCGCTCTGGGTTCCAGCGCGCCTAGTGCCGGCGCCTCTGTGCCTGCGGGTGAGGATGCGCTGGGCTGGGCCCCGCTCCCGCGTGGGAGGGTCCTCCCCTGCCCATCTCAGACCACAGGACCCCTTTGGGCAATCAGACCCAGACCCTGGCCGAGGCCTGAGGTCGAGAGCCCACAGCCCAGCACGCTCTGATTCGCGTTGGCGGGGAATTCAGAGCGCAGGCCCTCAGCCAAGCCCGCACGGACCTCAGCAGCGCCCCCCAGAACAGAAACCCAGCAGGCCAAAGTGGACACTTACGTGCACACGGTCTTGATGTTCGTCTTGTCGTCCAGGCCCTGCGGGTAGTTGGCCATGCTGTCGCCCAGCTTGAGCAAACAGTCCGAAAAGCCCTTAAAGACCGCATCGCACTTGCCCGCTGCTCTCACGGCCTGCACCAGGTACGCTGCGGGGAGGAGGGGACACTGGTCAGCAGCGTCGCGACCCCGCCCGGCAGCCCCCGAGGCCCGCCAGCCCCCGACTCGTGGCCCAGCCTCGCGGGACGCCAGTGTTAAAGGTAAATGAAAGATGTAGCCCAAGAGTGACTGACCCGCCCCAACTACAGACTTGTGCGGACCGTCTGCGCGCGAGCGGGTGCGGGAGGGGGAGGCGAGTCCATTCCTTTCCTGCAGCTCCCTCCCGCATCTCGCTCTGCATCTTTTTCTGTTTCCATCGCCCCCTCTTCTCACCTCCCCCGTCTCTTTTATTTCTCTCTTTCTCCTCACTCCCTCCTTCGTTTCCCAACACTTCCCCAGCAAGTCCGTCCTGGCTCTCGAAGTGCAATCTTGCATTTCTGAGGTGACAGAGGGGGTAACGGCAGCAGAGTGCGGGGGTGACGAAGGGGTGAGGAGGCGGGATCGCGTGGGGGCCACGGAGCTGAACCTCTGGCCACGTCTTGCGAAAAAGCCTCGGGCGGGCTCCCGGTGCTTGGTGGGTGCTCAGCAAACACTGCTGAATGACTAAATTAATAAAGTCTCTGGAAGCCAGCAGCAGCCATCGAAATGGGTTGTTTATTATAAATCGGACTGCCTACCGTGGGGTATGTGTTCCGAGTGAGATCGTCGCACTCACCCCACTGGAGAAAGAGCAGCCTTGGCGTCCAGCGACTGGGCTGGGGTGACGAGTGGTCGGTGCACTCGGGGCCGGGCAGAGTACCTGTGTTGGCACAGGTACCCCGGGCTGCCTCCCGGGGGCCAGATCCGTGAAACTCTGTCCGCGGCTCAGCTCCCCACACACCCCGAAAAACCGGCCACCAATCCGCCTGCAGCGGGTGGGACCTTTTCTCTCCAGGCCCCAACCCTGAAGGCCCAGGTTGGCAGTCGACCCGGGGCTCCCGGCGTCTAGCTGCGGGTCCATTCCAGCGGGTGAGGCGGGGCGGGGGGCGGGATGGCGGCCGGGACCAAGAGAAGAAGGGAAAGGGAGGAGGGAGGTAACCCGAGCGGCTCCGAAGTCCTCTCTCCTGGCCCCGGGGCGGTCAAACCCCACGGCGCCAGACTGCGGCTGCCAAGGCCGTTTCTCTCCACCCCTAGGCCAACGAAACAGGCTAAACGTTCCTAGGTGCTCGGCCAGAAGCACGTAGAGGGGCCAGGAGGGGAGCAAGAACCGTTGTTCCACGCGGTTGGGGCTAGGGGAGCAGAGGGCAAGGCCGATCTTCTCAGAATCAAAATCGGCCTCCAGTACCCACGACCCAGAGCGCAGGCTCCTTCCTGGGGAGGATTCTTGCCTCCGGGGCTTGTGTGTGAATGTCTCCGAAGAGGACCACACACCTCACTGCCCCCGCTACCCCCAGCCGCTGGTCCCCGAGAGTCGGGCCAGACGCAGACAAGAGGGAAGGTGACCGAACCTGCAGGCTCCGAGAGCTCCCCGTTTGCAAATTGCGGCAGGAAGAGCGAGGCGGGCCTTGCGCTTTCTAATCCGGAACGGGAAGCGCTGGGGAAGGGACTGAGGTTAACTTCGACCTCGGCTCCGGCAGATACGTAAACCTTCATGAATCTCCCTCCCCCACCGCCGAGAAATTATAAAAACCCTTGCGACTGCAATATCAAATAGAACGCTGTGATAGAATAAACGAATCTTCGTTCTACTAGAATCGGTCACAGTGAAACGAGCCCTACACACCCTCCGCTACAACATGCCACAAATGCAGCTTTGCAGCGCCGGAACGGAGTAAAATACAGTCCCTCTTCCCCTCCCCCACCCAGTTCCCCGTCTCTCCTTACCCTTTACCTCCACCCCCAAAACTCAGTGGCAAAAAAGTAGTCCCTAAGATGCACTGCCAATATTTTAACCGGGGAACTGGGGCTCGCCGGGGGCAGGAAGCGCTCCCGTCACGTTATCTTTGCGGGAGCTGCTGAAGAAGACCCTCCACACCGCGCATGTGTGAGTGTGTGCAGTGTGTAAAATAAGAAGTCGTGAAAATTTCTGGTGTTTTTTTTTTTTTTTTTTCAACTATAACTGCTTCGTCTCTAGTTCGCTGTGGGAGGACCGGAGCTTGCGCGCGGGACGTGTTTTGAAGCTCATGCTGCCAAACAGGTCACAGCCCGTGCGACCCTCGCTGTCCTTCCTGAACCGGGCTTCAGCGAGGCTCGGACGGGCGACCCGGGCTCCCTCCCTCTCCGGTGTCCGCGTCTTGTGCCTTTTCCATCTGTTCATTCATTCGTTCCACCTCTCATTCATTTCAAACTTCCTCCCGCGTGTCTTCATTTGCGTTCCCCATCCTCTCCATCTCCTCGTTCCTTCCCAACCCCCACTTTTGTTGCCAAATGTCAATGATTTGGGACAGCTCCCAGCCATGAATTAAAGATTGAGGCTCTGGTGCGGGAAAGGGCAGACATTCGGGAACAAACATGCTCAATTTCAATTCCACAGCCAACAAATGGTCATTTTCCGGTCGAGGTTAATGTGTTCCAAGCGTATCCCGCATGCACAATCTTTCTCTCTCTCTTTTTAAAAACCCCTCCAAAGTAAGGTTATTTCCCTCCAGGAAAACAGCCCCGAACCTGCTCCGTTTAAAACCCTATTTCAAAAATAACTGCTATATCTTGCTCTCTAAAAATTTGCAGGCTAATTGCAAAATGCCACATTCACTTACTTCCCACACTTAAGGGTTTTTCTGCAATTATAATTTTTAAATTTTATTGAATCTCTTTGCACTAATGTCAAAGATTCAGAAGAACCAGATTCAAAAAATCAAGTCAATTCTTAGAATTAAAGGAAAATGCCAACATCCTGCACACCGTCTAAAATTCCTGTAATGTTCATGCAAAAAAATTAAAAAATAAAAACAAAACCACATACACAAAATCATGTCAAATGCATTTAAAAACACAACACTGAAAAGAATCCATTTTAATGTGTAGATAACTCCAAACCCCGTTTCCTCCACATTTCTCATGGAGAAAAAATATTTTCTGCTGCCCCATTCCCTAAAGGATCCTCCAATCCAAATACTGCAAGGGTTTGTCTGTAAAGAATGCTATGATATGAAATGATATGAGGCAACAATTCCCTCGGTCCCCAGAAAACCCGTTTGAAGAGTTTCTATTTTTTCTCTTGTCCATTCTATTAATAATCTACTTCACTTTCACTTTTAGGTCAGGTTAATTAATGCTCCAACCTGCATTGAAGAAGTGGGGTTTCTAGTGCTGCCTTCCATCACGTCTTCCTCAGTCTGGATGGAAAAACGTGAACTTTTAAAAGCCCCCAAACAGTGTAACTAGGACTCAACATTCCTTAACATAAAATGGGGACTAAGTAAATCTGACATAATTAACCCCAAGCAAACAAAAATAACAAACCAAACCCCCAACGTGACATACAGCATACACTTCTTAACCCTTTCCTATATATAAAATTCGGATACCTATAAGGAAATAAACAGGCAAATATTCATAGAAAATGATATCCACGTATAATTGGCTGAATTCAACCTCCTCAATAATAAGCATATTAAAATATGTACTCTGGGGTTCCCTATCATTCTCAATTTGCCACCCCCCCCCCAGCCGGGTCTGCGGTGCCCGGTGCAAACGCTGCAGCTAGGATATGGGGGGTAGGGGGGCGGGAGAATGACAAAGTTCTAAATGCAGCAGTCTGAGCCCCGAAATATCTTTGCTTTCTGCATATAAACTTTCCATTCTAGCTGCCTAGCCATCTTGTTCCTGCATTCACCTTTCGACCCTTCAAAATATTACCTTGCCGTATCGCAGGGGCCAATGCATTGCCCCAGAACCCAGGAAACCTGGTCTAACCCGAGAAAAGGAAGCAAAAATGGATGTGCGCTTTGGGGGTAAAAAGTGGGGGGGAAGCCCCCTCCCGAAAACGGCCAGCTGCATACATTTCCTGGCAAAGGTTTGGAGTCTCTCTCTCTCTCTTTTTTTAAGAAAAACCAACTCGGGACGCGCGAGTCCCTAGGAGCCAATGCCCCCACCCTTGGGGGTTTGCCGGCTTCTCCGCACCCCGAGGCAGCCCCGGGCCAGTCGGTCCCCCTGGGCGCCTCGGACCGGGCCGGCTACCGCCTGCCACAATCCGCAAGCCCGGCCGGGCGGCCACTTACCTATTTGCACCGCGAGGATCAGTGAAATATATCTGCCGTTCAACTTAAGTCCCATCCTACGTTTAGTCAAACCATTTGCGACCGCAGACCTTTAAATAGTTAGTTTAGAGAACGCGGGGGAAAGCTGAAAAATAGGCATTGCCAACAAGTTCCAAGAGCGACGGAGACTTTATGCACGGGGAAGGCAGAGGGAGGAGAGAAAGAGAGGGAGCGAGGAAGAGAGAGAGAGAAAGAGAGAGAGAGAGGCTGAGAGAGAGAGAGAGAGAGAGAGGGGGGAAGAGCTGGGAATGGTTCACTCCATTAGGAGGGGGCGGAGGAAGTACAGCCTCACGCCCACGAGCAGGCCTGACGTGGGGGATGACACGGAATGATTTTTTTTTTTTTTAAATAAAGACACCTTGGTGGAGAATCGCCATTTATAGTCATCAGAAGCTGGAATTAATCAGATATCTCCAATTAATGTGTGATCCAAACGAATTCTCGCCTCCCGGGGGTGACCACTTCCCCGTCCCCGCGGCCACCCCCGCCTCCTCGCTGTTCCCGGGGCCCCCAAACCCCGCCTCCTCCCTGCGCGGAACAGGGGCTCCCTCTCCCCTCCCCGCCTGCAGCCGGGGAGTCCTGGCGCGCCCACTCGGTTATTTCAACTTGCTCCCCCCTCTACCATCAGCTCAAAAGAGAATCCAGCCCCCCTATCCCTACGTTGCAGTGGGGTTTAAACCAGTGCGAACCCGAGAGGGAAGACAGTTAAAGCAGTTCTATCAATTCGACATCTCCCCTCAGTCCCCTGCCTCCTGCACTTGCCTACCCTCTTTCTCTCCAACCCAGTAGCTGAGCTCTGGGCTTAGCCTAGAGCGCGTGAGCACACACTCACGCACACACTCGCGCACGCCCGCAAGCAGAGCGCCCCCGTGCCCGCCTGCTCACACTGCACGGGAACGCGCGCACACGCGCGGCACACGCCCAGGCCCCGGGGGTTTGGTCCGCACCCGTGGGGTCCCTGAAATATACACCGTTTGCCCTCTGCGAATTTCACCACTTGGGACGCCCCAGCCGGCAAGAGGCCGGCCGACTCACGAGACAGCGACAACTGTTTTGGGGGACAGGAGAGCACGGAGAAACGAGCCTCTGCAAAGATGATTTTCGGATACTAGAGATTTACTAACTCTCAGAGCTTTAGGAAATTTCCTAGGCCATTGATAGAACGCGGGGCTCTTTCTGATCCCGATGCGCCTCTTGGGGTTATTTGTTGAGGATACACACACACGTACACACACGCACATCACGTACGCACACGCACGCCCACCTTCACATACACCTGCACTGTCTTTTGATGCTCAGGCGCAGACCCCGTGTAGACGCAGCCTGCTCTGCAACCGAGTGCTTCTGCAGCTGCGTGTGTGCTCGGTGCCAGGTGCGAACCACCACTTGAGTTAAGAATGAAAAACAGGGCTATTTCCTTTCTAAAGGCCGTTAGGCTTTGGTTTCTTTCCCTTCTGCAAGAAAAGATGACTAAATCTTAGTTTTTTAAATCGAAAGCTAAAGGCAGCATCAGCCAAATTTAAGTCCCTGAAGAGAGAAAACAAAAACCAAAAGACAGAAAACAAACAAACAAACAAAAAAAAAAAAAGAAAAAGAAAAAAGAAAAAAAAAGAGCCCCTCCAAATCTTTCAAAAATACACGGGAACATATCGAAATATTAAATAGTCAGTAGAAACGCAAACGGATTAAAGAGCTATCGAATCGGATTTACTTCTTCAGGCATCAGTGCCATCTGCGCTCCCATCTCAGGGTCCCCACACTCTCTCAGACATTTGCAGATTCAAAGTCAGAGAAAGGGGCAAAAGAAGAGGGGTGCTGTGGAGAGTGAGGGTCTGAAGGGGAGTGCGGGGTTCTGACTGCAGCACTTTGTGACGTGGAGCCTCTGCACAGGGCGGCCGCTTCCCCGCGTCCCGCGGGAGTCGCAGACTCGGAGGTGGGGGTACTGGCCCCGGCTCCGGGGGCGGAGCCATGTAGCTCCACCTCTGGTGACATCACCAGGCCGGCGGGTTGGGTGGCTGGGGGCCCGCCTTTCTAGCGTCCAGGGGCTCTGTGGCAGCCCCGGTGTTTCCTTTCCCGGTGCTCAGAATCTCCAAGGCGTAGGCGGGCAGGGGGCGGGGCGGGGGCCGGTGGCGAGAGGGGGGGTGTCCCTCGGACCCGCCCCCGGCGCTCTCCAATGACAAGGAGGGAGGTTGGTCCGAGGGGCGGGGTCTCCAGGGAGGGGCAGCAGGCCCCACCCACAGCTCCGCCCCGCCCCTCGGGGTCCCGCGCGTTCCGCCCGCCCAGCTTTCTGCTCTCCCGCCTGCGGTTAGCAGCAGCATCCTTGCCTCTCTCGAGACTTTTGCGGAAACCCAGCTGGGGGCGCTTTAATTTTTTGCCCCTCACCTCCGTGCTTTCCTCCTGCTCACCCACAAACCGCGGATCTTCCAAAACCTCGATTTCAGAGGGTGCCCTGGGATTTACCCCCTCTCCGGGTCCCATCCCCTGTCATCCTGAACTTGGGGCGTTGGAGGTGTGGGAGGAGGCTGCGCTAAAGTACTAAATAAAGCAGAGTGAAGCGGGGTGCGGGCGGGCTGCAGCCAGCCGACCCGTGCGCCTGCGCACAGCCGCCCGCCTTGGGGCTCCCGGGTCAGTCGTCGGTGGGCGCCACCCCGGAACCCCAGCTGGCCTTTCCCTCTTCACTTTCCTCGCCTGGCGTCGCAGCCTCCGTCGCTGGCGTAGGTCGCTTTGAAAGTGGAGAAGTCAGAGAGCAGAGTTAGTACTGCACGTAAGGTTGAAAGCAGATGCTAACGGTGGTTTTGTTGTTGTTGTTGTTTTGTTTTGCTTTTAAAATCCTTTTAAAATTACCGGTCGTTCCATGCGAGGTTGGTTCTTTCTAGTTCCTTAATTAACGACTAATGAATTCCATGGTTGCCCACTCATGCTAATTGGAAACGTTGGGGGCGATATCTATGGTTGAAAGTGGCACTGGACAACATTTCCTCCTTTTTTTCCCCTTTAATTCGAAAAGTCCACTGCACATATTTGAGGGGTTTGAGAGGAGAGAGCGGTGAACGAGAGCGGGGAAGTCCAGATCCTCGGCCTTGCGTTGTCAGTATTGGCATGACCAGGATTGGTACCCACGCTTCTCTGGTGTCCGTTTCCTGATTTGGAAAACAAAACAAAACAAAACAAAACAAAAACAAAAACAAAAAACGGAGATGCGACTATGATGTGATTTCCAAGACTGTTTTCACCTTTGACATTTTGTGAACCGGAGGTTTTCTAGAATACAGTCAATGGGGTTGGGAGTGGGCATGTGAGACCGGGAGAATAAAGTCCCTTCAAGAGTGCTTGCTGTAGGCCAACTTACTGCAAAGGGCATATTTCCTTTGGATAAACAATTTCGCTTAAAGCTAAAGAAACAAATACCGTTAAGGATAGAGGAAAAAAGTGCTTGGTGCTGTCCGGGTCTGCATATCAAGTTGAGCCAAAGGTATCCCTGAAAGTAGGTCTGCATAATTAAGGCATAAATATGCAAAACTTTTTATCCTTAAAACTGCCAGAAAGAGACCATGTCTAAATTTAAGCCTGTTTGGCATCAACTTCTTCCCTCAGTTCAGGTTTGCTGCAGCCCTAGTCAGCAAGTGGGCATGCATATTGTACACACACACACACACACACACACACACACACAGGGGCACCTAGTATGGGCCAGACCCTGTGCTTTATGTTCTGGCATTGGCAACAGGGCAAAGCATTGAGCCAGTCCATTCCCCAACTCTCTCCACCAGTCCATCATAAGTGGATTTTCCAGAAGCTACATTTCAAAAAACATTGCTTAGAAATTATCTGCAGGAGCAGTTGTCAGGGCCACTTTGTCTTTTTGGTAAAATAAATAAATAAATTTGAAAAAATCCACTGCTATATTAAAATGGATTGATCTAGCAATATCTCTCTCTCATAAACTCAGCCTGTCATTTTTTTTTTTATACCTTTGTTAAAAAGAAAACCGGAGACCCAAGGTGGAGTCACTAACCCCCAGGACGACAAACCAAGACTTCATTGCAATTTCATCCTCTCTAGGAGTGGAGTTTTAAGCAAATCAGTCTGGAATTTTCTGGTCAGTATCAATTAGGAAACCTGTCGCTGGGGCCTTCTCCATCTTTTCTGCACTACACCGCCAAAGGCAGATGAGATGATCTGCAGGATAAGGCCTCCCACCTACCCTCCTTAAAGGGTAATAATTCTTTATTTTCTTTTGCTAATAACTTCTTGGCCCAACCTCCTTCCTATAAAAATCTTCAATTTTATACAACTCCTCAGTTTGCTAGATGGGATGCTACCTGGTTCATGACTTGCTTAATAAAGCCAATGTGATGCTCAAATTATTGAGTTGAATTTTGTTTTTAACACCTTCAACTAAAACCTTTTATCAAAATATGAATGTATATAGCTCCTTTATTGAGAATGAGAACAACTATACCATATTTAAGCGATCATATAAATTAGGAGGGGAATGAATTTTTTATAGTGATATGTTGGTAGGGGTTCTAATAAAGATCCATTTTGGAAGGTTTGGATCTCTCTTGAGATCTGCTACTTGGTAAGGAGGTTTTTCACTCTTTAATCACTCCTCAAAATAATTAAAACTTCTGGGCTTTACGTATATGGCTGACTGAGAAAGGATTTATGCAGAAACTTGGATTCTGGACGCAAATACTGTTTTTGCAATATATTGATATGATTAGCTTTCTATTTAAAACAAAATATTTCATTAAATTAATGTTGTTATTATGAAATATACACACAGAACAATGCACAAAACAAAGGTGCCCAAGCCATTAATTTATCACACAGTGAACATTTATATGGTTCACACTCACCTCAAAACAGTCAGAACAGACATGCCAACTAAATGCAACCTTTATTGCTAGACAAGATCCTAACCTAAAAAAGTCAGAGAATTGTTGGACAGCAGAATTTCAGTATGGTCTGTGAGTTAGACATTAGTTTGTACCAATGTTAATTACCTGATTGTAGAGGTGTATGCTGATTATAGAGAAGGATGAAGGATGTCCTTGTTTTTCTATTGTTTGTTTTACTTTGAGAGGGGAGAGCACACATGCAGTGTTTAGGAGTGGTGAGACATCATATCTGCAACTTGTTCTCAAAAGTCTCAGAAAAGGAATGACAATAATGGGGGTAAATAAATAGCAATGGAACAAACAGTAAAAATGTTAATAATTGGAGAATCTTTGGATGAAGGGGTATGGGAGTTCTTTGTACTGTTTTGGCAGTTTTTTAAGTTTGCAGTTATTTCACAGTAATAATTTACAAAAAAAATCTACGTGGGTTGAGGACTAAAATGTTGAAAACAAAGCTTTAAAATACTAAGTGAAATATATAGATGTCTTTAAACCTTAAAAAAGCATGAACTGGAAAAGATTGATAAATTTGACCATAATAAATGAAAAACTTTTATTCATAAAGTCACACCATACATAAAATAAAAGAGTGAATTATAAACTCACAAAAGATGAGTATGAAAAACTAGAGAACCCAAACCATTTTTTTTTTTAAAGATTTTATTTGAAAGAGAGAGACACAGTGAGAGAGGGAACACAAGCAGAGGGAGTGGGAGAGGGAGAAAAAGGCTTCGTACTGAGCAGGGAGCCTGATATGGGGCTCCATCCCAGGACTCTGGGATCATACCTGAGTCGAAGGCAGAGGGCAGATGCTTAACAACTGAGCCAACCAGGCGCCCTCCAACAATTTTTTTTTTTTTTAAATGAGAGAGCAGGTAATCATTTCTTTTCTTTTCTTTCTTTATTTTTTAAAGATTAATTAATTAATTAATTAATTAATTTTATTTTGGGGGGGCATGTAGAGAGAGAGAGAGAGAGGGAGAGAATCTCAAGCGGACTCTCGGCTGAGCATGGAGATCCACCCAGGGCTCCATCCCATGATCCTGTGATCATGACCTGAGCCGAAACCAAGTGTCAGTACGAGTGGCGCCCCTCAAACTAAATTTTTAAAAGAGTGTATGTACATACACACATGCACACAAACTCCCTAAAATAAAAAGGAGCAAAATATATGAAGATTTCATAGATGAGAAAGCTTATGTGATTTATTCCAGGAATGCAAGCAAACTGGCTTAACATTCAGAAGACTCGGTGTCTTCAGGTCATTCACGTCCTGAGGGTTTTAAAGATTATAGGCTGATCTCACTGTGGTCGATCTCATGTTTCTGATGGCAACAGGCACACTTAAAATCACTGGAAGCACCTCAAAAACAAGTAATGTTCTTCTCAGTGCACCTCATTAGAACTAACACTCCTAATGGAATGTAACACCATGTAACATGTGTTACATGTTACGTGTTACACACAGTGTAACATTAGGAGTGTAACATTCCTAATGGAACGTTGTTCCACCAGGGTTGATATTAATCTAGATTAAGCAGTCATGTTGGTGTCTGCCAGGTTTCTCTTCCCAAAACTGACCATTTCCATGTTCTGTTTTGTAACTGATTAGTATTTCATGGGAAAGTGTTCTGAGATTCTGCTGATTTCCTAGTCCTCATCACAGCTCCACACAAACCCTGAGCTCCACTGCCCGCCCCCCACCCCGGTCTAAATCATCCACCTCTATAGTCATTGCCAAATGGTGATTCTCTTTCTCATTTCTTTTAATTTTATTTGGTATTTTATTGTTAAGGAAGAACTAAATTCCTTCCTTCCTTCCTTCCTTCCTTCCTTCCTTTAAATCAGTATAAACTCATGGATCCCTATTTTATTTATAGTGCTAGAATCCCTTTTTCTTATTTTAATGCCCAAATATAGCTGATGGGAACCATTTCAAGCTGATTTTTGCGGCTTTTCAGTGTAACCTAATCATTCATTGAGAATTCTTATTTTCTGACACAAAAAGATATTCTGGGCTCATTGTGTCCTGACCCAGCCCTGGAATCAGGCATGTTTCCAAGAGCTCTGCTTTTTCAAGTTTCAAAACTGAGATCTAGACCCTGATGGTGCCTGTCGTTGCTAGTATGTGGTTGCTTCTAAGTTTTTCAGAAGATAGAAATGGGAAATGTAGGTGTGCCTATATGTATATACACATACATATCTGTGCACACACATCTCTAGTTCTTTATCTGTATAGTTATACAAACATATTATAAAACTATAAGACTATGAGTTTATATTGATATATCCAATATCATTCCAATAATACGGGGGTCTTTCTATCCTTCCCTTTTCCATATGTACCTGAACCAATGTGTGTCCACTCCTTGGTGAGCTACAAAAGAGATGACCCCATGTAGAATTGTCACACAGAAGAAACTTTACAATAAGTAAGGAGATCACAGGGAATAACTTCCAAAGCTATGACTCCCTGGTTGGGGGCGGGGGCATGAGTGGGTTTCCTTTATTTAGGGCTAGGATGAAAATTCAGAAAAGGGAGTTTTGTCATTGCAGTAGAAGTGGGCTTAAGGTCGTGCATGTGTACTTAGGAAACATGCCTATCCATGCATTGTATGTGATGTTAACAAGGTTCGTCTTCCCTGGGCCAAGATCTTAACATTACAATGAGGTATAACTTTCAGGCACTCTGTGGTCCATCGGTGCAGGCATAAGACGGTGGTCGAGCTCATACAGTCTAGGCCCAGTGGAATCCTCCTGTTGTTTTCCTCTTAAGGTTAATATTCCTATGAAGAAGGGGGGTCAGGAGGGTGTTGCTGGTGAGTTCTAATTGCATTAATCCAATGGGGCATGATTTCACATATGTGTAAATGTACTAAGAGTCTTGGCTCCCATTATCCTCAGCGTCTTATTTAGTTGCTCCAACAATTCACTGATTTGTTCAGCCTAACCCAGTGTTTAACCACACTGGCTGTCTCCTTCAACCTGCTTAAAGTCTATTTTATATGATATCAATATAATGTGGCCAGATTTTGTTTTTAAATGCTTGATATGTCTTGTTTTCCTTTTAATCTTGGTCTGTCCTAATACTTGAGGTCTCTCTCTCTCTCTTCTTTTGGTTTAAGTTTTTATTTGAATTCCAGTTAGTTAACATCCAGTGTGATATTAGTTCCAGGTGTGCAGCATAGTGATGCAACATTTCCATAAAACACGTGGCACTCATCACGACAATGGCACTGCTCAACCGCCACCCATTTCACCCATTCCTCCACTCCCTTCCCCTTTCCTCTGGTAACCGGGTGTATCTCTTGTAAGTATCATATATATAGATTTCTTAAAAGCCCAATTTGATAATATTTAGCTTTTAACTGATGTGTGTAATCTATTTACGTTAATTGTAAATAGTGACATCTTGAGACTCATTTCTACTATTTTTATTTTTCAGTTTATCTTCTTTTCAAGTTACATTTCTTTTTAATTATTTCTTTAATATTTTGAACTGATGGAGACATAGTCTCCTAAATAAAGCAAGGCATTTAGTCCATTCTCCTATTCCTTGGTTTCCTCTTACTCCTAACACTATTATATTGATATTATATAGATTTGCAAAAAAACTTTTTATTTTTGATATAATTTTAGACTCACAAGAAGTTGCTAAAAGAGTACAGAGAGTTCTCATACAACTTTGCCCAGTTTCCACTGAGGCATGACATCTCTTGTAATCATAGCACATTCTCAAAACCAGAATATTAATTGACGTGATAAAAGTAGCTAAAGATCTTAATCAGATTTCAGTGTTTTTATATGTGCTTATTTTTTGGTAGGTATGTGTATATAATCTGTGACATTTTATGACATGTACGGATTTGTATAACACCCCTGCCAGAATTCAGATACAGTTCTGACACCACAAAAGACACTTGGGTTGCCTTTTTATTTTTTTTTTAAAGATTTTATTTATTTATTTGACAGAGATCACAAGTAGGCAGAGAGGCAGGTGAGGGGGCAGGCTCCCTGCCAAGGAGAGAGCCCGATACGGGACTTGATGCCAGGACCCTGAGATCATGACCTGAGCAGAAGGCAGAAGTTTAACCCACTGAGCCACCCAGGTGCCCCGCCTTGTTTTTTTTTTTTTTTTTTTTTTTTTTTAATAGTCATACCCCCTGTCCTCTTCCTTAACTTCTTAACTTTTGGCATTCACTTACCTGTTTTCCATTTCTATAATTTTCTTATTTCTAGAATGTTGTATTAATGGATTGGCCTTATTTCATTCAGTATAATTCTCTTACGAGTCATCCAGGTGGTTGGTTGTACCAATAGCTAATTTTTTTTTATTGCTGAATATTGTTCCATGCTATGGAGACATCCAAATTTGTTTAACTAGTCGCATATTGAGGGATGTTTGGATTGTTTCCAGTTTTTGGAATTTTATTACAAATAAAGCTGGTATGAACATTTGTGTACAGATTTTCATATAAGCATAAACTTTCATTTCTCTAGGATAAATGTCTAGGCATGTGATTGCTGGATTGTATGTCAAGTATGTGTCTGATTTTTATTTTTAAGATTGTAATTAATTATTTATTTATTTAGCATGCACAGGGGCAGGGGAGGGGCAGATAATGAATCTTGGAACACTGCATCAGAAACTAATGACATCTGTTTTGTGACTAATATCACATTGAAAATATAATAATAAAAAATAAAGTAATAATAAAGAAAAACAAAAAAATAGAGGAGAGAAAGAATCTACAGCGGACTCCATACTCAGTGCAGAGCTCCATGTGGGGCTCAATCTCACGACCCTGAGATCATGACTTGAGCCCAAGAGTGGGACACTCAACTTGCTGAGCCACCCAGGCACCCCTCTCTGTCAGATTTTGAAAGAAACAGTCGGACTGATTACAAATGGCCAGAGTATTTTACATTCTCATCGGCATGTGTGAGAGATCCTGTTTCTTTGTAAACTCACCAACAGTTGATGTCATCAGTACTTTTAATTTAGCTGCTCTAAATGTGTAGTGATGTGTAGTGATATGTCATCAGGGTTTCATTTGCAATATTCAAGTGTCTAGTCATGGTGAACATGTTGTTCCATGTTTCTTTACCATCCTATTTCTTATTTGATGAAGTTTCTGTCCAAGTCATTTTCCTATTTTCTCATTGGATTGTTTGTTTTCTAACTGTTGAGTTTAGAGATTTCTTTGCATATGAATTTCTTTGGATATGAATCCTTTGTTGAATTTGTGATTTGCAAACATTTTCTTCCAGTTGGTGGCTTATATTTTTATCCTCTGAACACAGTCTTTTGCAAAACAAAAGTTTTTAATTTTCATGAAATACAACTTATCCATTTTTTCTTTTATGGATAATGGTTTTAGGATTATGTTCAAAAAAGGAAAAAAAAAGGATATGTGCAAGAAATCTTCACTGAACTCTAGGTCACAAAGAAGTTCTGTTATGTTCTTTCTGAGAATTTTACAGTTTTACATTTGATATCATATATAGGCTTTTAAAATATAGAATTTCAATTTTTGATTATAGATGTATACTTTTCCTTTACTTTAGTCTTAGCATTTATTTTTGTTAGTTTTAAAATAACATAGTTAAGGGACTGGGTTGGGTCAGTTGCTTTAACTTCTGGCCCTTGGTTTCAGCTCAGGTCATGATCGCAGGCTGCTCAAGGAGTCTACTTGAGATTCCCCCTCTCTCCCTCTCCCTCTGCTCCTCCCCCTGCTTGCACTCTCTCTTTCTGAAATAAATAAATAAATAAAATCTTGAAAATAACTCAAGTGAGTTATTTAGTCACCTATAATTTACCTATGTTTTGAGAATTATTTAAGTGATTTTTCCTTCATTTAAATTATTCATCCAAGACTGTTTTCATTATGGATCTTAGTGACACATTTTGATACTTTGTGTATTTCAATATGGATTTTTTTTTTGCATTAGAATGACAATGTGACTTTTCCTTCAATATTATAAAAATGTAACTCCACTGTCTGCTGGTATTCAGTTTTGCTGTTGGAAAATCTAGTGTCTCTCTACCTCATGTTCCTTTGAAGATAAACTGCTGTAATCTGTATACACTTTAAGATTTTTTCTTTGTCCTTGATATTTCCAGATTTCACTAAAATGTGTTTAGCTGGGCATTTTCCTTATTGTTCTTCTCTGGCACCCGGTGGCCTTTTCAATCCCAAGTCTTTCTTTCCTAATGTTTTACTTCTAGGAAACTTATCTTCATTTTCTTCTCTCCTTTAAACTATTTCTTTCTTTTTAGAACTCTTATTATCTGGATATAAGAGAGATTCTTTTTAGATTTTAACTTACCAACCTTGGGGATTTGGAGGTGGGAAGACGGGAAAATGAGTATCCTGGTTAGTTAGTCCTAATCTCTTTTTCCAGCTGCTCACTAGTATAGGGTTCTGTACTGTCTTTACTCTGCTCCAGTGGATACTTGGACCACAAGTCTGAGTCACAACAGGTGAGAGGGGAGGTATGTTTGTTCCTTTAGGAAAAACAGGGGAGAAGAAAGACTAGAATGCCAATAGTTCCTTTCCAATTTCATTCTTCCTCAGCCTTGCCAGGATTTCTGGTCCACTGGTCACAGCCACCACTCAATCATCACGTGTTTAGAACAACCTATCACCTCAAGTTTTCTCTCTTATTTCCTCAAGGTTGACCTTGGAGCTAGGGGCTAACAGCCTTGGTTATTACCCATTTTCTCAGGATATTTTGGTTACCTTTTGAGTATTGATTTACAGCTGAACTATAATATGGTTAGAGACTATACTACATGATTTAATGAAGTTTCTTGAGAAATTTTCTCTGCATATACATAAATATATTCTATAATTTTTGGTTTCAATATTTTATAAATATCCATTAGACCAAGTTTTTTGATTGTGTTACTCAAATATTTCAAATTCATACTGACTTTTTATGTGTTCATTTTAAGAGTTACCAAGAGAGGTGTGTTAAAAACAAATAATGATGATTTTCAGTTTGTCTGTTTTTCTTTTTAATTCAGTCAACTTTAGGTTTATAGAAGACTGTGTTATTAGATTGTTACAAATTTGATTTTTTAAATATCTTCTTAGTAATTTGAACATTTTTAAGTTTAAATTCCTTTTTAAATTTTTTTTTTTTGCCTTAAAGCCTATTTTTCCTAATATTGATATAGTAATCTGACATTTTTTTCAGGAGAATGTTTGCATGTATATCTGTTTCTATCCTTTTACTTTCAAATTACTTTTATCATTATATTTTAGATTTCTCTTCTAAACGAAGTCTACTCTGACAATCTTAACCTTTGAACTGGAGCATTTAGTTAATTTACATTTAGTCTAACTACCAACACATTTGGTTTTAAATCTACCATCTCGGGGTGCCTGGGTAGCTCAGTGGGTTAAGCCTCTGCCTTCGGCTCACGTCCTGATCTCCGGGTCCTGGGATCAAGCCCCACTGAGCAGGGAGCCTGCTCCCTCCTCTCTCTCTGCCTGCCCCTCTGCCTACTTGTGATCTCTGTCAAATAAATAAACAAAATCTTAAAAAAAAATAAATAAATCTACCATCTCCTTATATACTTTCTATTTATCTCATGTGTGCTATGTTTCTTTTTATCTCTCTATGGTCTTCTTGTGGATTGATTATGTTTCATTAGTTCATCTCCTCCCTTTATTATCTTAAAGGTTCTATACTATTTATTATGGTTCTGAATCCCTTAGAAATGCCCATATGCATGTTAAATTTATCCAAGTCTCATATAAATTATGCTATTCTTTGATAGCACAAAAATTTTGAAACTTCAACTCAGTTGCTGCCTATCTCAACTTATGTAGCACTAATTTTGTGCATTTTAATTCTCATTACTTTAAAAGTTAATGAGACATTATTGTTGTTTTGTACATCAAGCATTTGTTTATATTTGTCTACATATATATCTACAAATTTACCATTTTCATTGCTTCCTGCATTTCAGACATTCCAGCTGGTATCTTTTTTTTTTTTTTTTTTTTTTAGTGCAGGTGGTAAAATGACAAATTATTTCAGCTTCTGTTTGTCTGAACATTGCTTTATTTTAATTTTATTCTTAAAAGATATTTTCCCCTGGTATACAATTCTAGTTTGTCAGTTTCTTTTAGAATTTTATAAATACCTCATTATCTGCCGACTCTTGTTGTTTCTGTTGAGAAGTCATCATTTCTAATCGCTATTCTTTTGAACACAATTCATCTTTATTTTCCAGGTGCTTAGCCCTTTCTTCTTTGTCTTTGCTTTTTGGCTTTTTTATCATGATGCACTTCCAAGTGAATTTTTAGATGGTTTGTTCTGCTTGGGCTCCTTAAGACTTCTTGAATCTGTGTTTCAATGCCAATATCTCTTCATTTATTAGCTTTTTTTTTAAGTACACATACATTAGACCTTTCTACATCTTCTATATGTTTTTCCCCTTTTCATATTTTCCCTCTTGTTTTACCATGTGTCATTTTATACATTTTCTTCTATTTTCCATTTCTTAAATTCTCTCTTTTTCTGTATCTATACTGTTTTAAAATGATCCAGTAAGTTTTTCATTTCAATCATTATTCTTTTTTTTTTTTTTTTTTTTTTTTTTTTTTTTTTAAGATTTTATTTATTTATTCGACAGAGAGAAATCACAAGTAGGCAGAGAGGCAGGCAGAGAGAGAGAGAGGAGGAAGCAGGCTCCCTGCTGAGCAGAGAGCCCGATGCGGGACTCGATCCCAGGACCCCGAGATCATGACCCGAGCCGAAGGCAGCGGCTTAACCACTGAGCCACCCAGGCGCCCCTCAATCATTATTCTTGAAGACAATTGTAGAAGAATTTCTAGAAGAGTCTTCTCTTTGTTTTTATTTGTTTTTTTTTTAAGATTTTATTTATTTATTCATGAGAGCTAGAGAAGGAGAGAAAGAGAGGCAGAGGGAGAAGGAGGCTCCCCACTGAGCAAGGACTCCATCCCAGAATACTGAGATCATGACCTGAGCCAAAGGCAGATGCTTAACCCACTGAGCCACTCAAGTGCCCAAGTATTATCGTTAATAAACTTTTATTTTTAGAAATGTTTTTGTTTTGAACAGACTTATAGAAAAATTGCAAAGATAATACAGAAAGTTCCCATATACCCTACACCCAGTTTCTCTATTCTTAACATCTTATGTAAATATGGTGATTTGTTATAATTACTAAAGTTCATACTTTATTCAGATTTCCTTTGTTTTTACCTCATGTTCTTTTGTTGTTTCAGAATCCATCCAGCATACCATATTAATTACATTTAGTTGTTATGTCTCTTTGGATCCTCATGGCCGTAGCTGTTTCTCAGGCTTTTTTTTTTTTTTTTAAAGATTCTATATATTTATTTGAGAGCTAGAGAGAGCACAAGTGGGGAGTGGAGCAGCAAAGAGAGAAGGATAAGCAGACTCTGCCCTGAGGGCAGAGCCCAATATAGAGCTCAGTTCTACAACCCCAAGACTATGACCCTGAGACCATGACCAGAGCTGAACTCAAGATCTGGACACTCAGACAATTGAGCCACCAGGTGCCCCTCTTTGTTTTTGATAACTTTGATAGTTTTGAGGAATACTGGTCCGGTATTTTGTATAATATTCGTCAACTGAGATTTCTCTTATGTTTTCCTCATGACTACTCTGAGGTTAAGAGGTTTTGAGGATAGGACCGTTGGAGGTTAAGTGCCATTCTTATCACATCATATCAATGGTATACTATCAACATTGCCGAAATGGACTAAATGTTTGTGTTCCCCTCAAATTCATATGTCAAAGCTCCCAATGTGATAGTATTTGGAGATGGGACCTTTGGAAAATAATTAGGGTTAGATGAAGTCAAGAGGGAGAGGTCCTCATGATAGAATTAGTACCTTAATAAAAAGAAACACCAGAGATCTTACTCTTTCTTTCTTCTCAAGTGTGCATGAACAAGGGGTCATGTGAGCAGTCAGTAAGAGCCTTATATTCAGCAGCAAATGAGACCCAGAATTTAATTTTAAGGGTATCAGATCAACCAGAGTGAATGCATAGGCATGAACAATCTCCTATACGAAAGTTAGGACCTTGAAAGGGGAAAAGTGGTGCCTTAACACCTGAGATGAGACATTTGGGTAGATGAGCCCAATATTTAATCTGAAATTACCCTGAACCTTCCAGAGCAGCAGAAGCATTTCCCTTCCCCATGCAGGAAGATAGAAGTCTCCCTTTGAAAACCTTAGAGATTCTGCAAAAAGCTCATCCAAGTCAGGTATATTATTCTCAATCTGTAGACCTGCTTCACTTCACTGCCTTTGGAATAATCAGCGAGGGTCAAGGTGTAGTACAACCTCAGTAGGAAATATAGTTCCTACTCCAGGACAAAAAATACACACACCAAGGAGTTACAAGACTTGGCAAATATATAACAATGTAAACTGGTGGAAGTGCATATTGAAACTGAAACTGGATGGGGGGAAGGTGGAATATAAAGTCAGTGAGGGTGACTTTACAGCCATTGGACTCTAGCAACTAGAGATTTAAGATCTTAGCGAGGAGTCCCAGAGCCAGTGGTAATAGGCACGGGGATGGATTTATGAAGCTTGCATATACTGCTGGTCTAATTGATCGGGTTGGAGATGCCAGAACTGCTTTGGCAGAGCAGCAAGGAAGGAACCAGAAGGGATAAGGAGGTGTGTGTATTAGAAGGGGTTTATTACATGAGATCAAAGGCCCTACAACCTCACTGTATTCTCCAGGAGAGCCCAGGGGACCTGATCGTCACTAAGGCAAATGCACTTTGGATATAAATTTTGTCTGACCTGTTCATGGTTCAAATATTTCCCCATATCTATTCTTTTCTTTTCTTTCTTTCTTTCTTTTTTTTTTTTTTTTTGACTTTGTGATGTCTTCTGCTATGGGGAAGTTTACAATTTTCAATAACTCAGATTTGTCCATATCTTCACGTTTGGTTTCTGGATTTTGTATTGCTTATAAATAACCTCCCCACCTACAGCTTATAGAACCATTAATTTTTTAGCATTGAACATAGATTTGTATCTTACATGAAAACTAATAACAGTTATGCTCACACAGAAGCTCTTTATCCTGCCATCCACTTATTCAAAATTGTCATCTTGGTTGTTTTTTCTGAAACTGACCTGATTCCATGGAAGAAACAGGCATCTCTCCCTTTTTGCGGCTTTACATTTTGCTGATCTATACATTTGCTACGCACAGTCCTACAGTGTGAGTTATATTGTACTTCTCTCCTACTTAGCTTGATCATCTGGTGCTCTTCCCCAGTGATTCCTATCATGTCTGAACAATAAAGATAACAAAGCATGTTTGGTCCACATACAGTCTTCAAAGAGGCAGGCTTTTGTTCTATAAATCACTCCAAAAACACATTTTACCTAAAAATGGGACTGTTTGAGCATAGTTTAATATTCTAATATTTAAGTTTTTGTATGCTTGGAATCTTTTATGCTGTGTGGAATGTTCTTGTCTTATTTCTTACATTCTGTTGGGGTACAACCAACCTGGCATGACTTTTTTTTTTAAATTTTACTTTTTAATTTTAGCAGGCTTCACACCCAACATGGGGCTCAAACTAACAACCCTAAGATCAAGAGTTACATGTTTCACTAACTAAGCCAGTCAAGTGCTACAACTTTTTTTATTTTATTAAATTTTTAAAAAGATTTTATTTATTTATTTGAGAGAGAGAGAGAGAGAGAGAGAATCACCAGGGAGAAGGGTTAGAGGGAGAAGCAGACTCCTCACTGAGCAGGGAGCCTGATGTGAAACTTGATGCCAGGACCCTGGGACCATGACCTGAGCTGAAGGCAGACACTTAACTGACTGAACCACCCAGGCACCCTAGAGTCTGCAACTTTTTTTTTTTTTTTTTTTAAGTTAACTGTGTGCTGAAAGGTTTGTGGATATCACAGGAACATGAGTTCTGACTGTAAGCATGTGTGAGCTCTGGCTTGAGATCTAAAATTTTCTCTTCCATCCAAAATTCCTTGCATCTGAAAAAATAAGTATATTCCTATGTTGTAAGAAAATTATAAGCAGCATATTTCAGTGACCAAAGGGAGATGTGACATAAATGTCCCTGATATAATTGTGGGTTTGCAAGACACATTCACCATGGACTCTACAGTTTCTCCTCAGTGCATCACGGATCTGTGTTCTGAGGAAAAGATTCATGGCAGCTGTACTCTCAGTGTTGAAGGGGAAAAACACTTTATTGATATTATAAAAGCCTACTAGAAACAGAAAGAAGAAAAGGGAAATTAGCACATTAATGGGGGTAATAGTAAGCAGTAAAGGAGAGTAAGACCGAGTTTCATCAAATCAGGTACTTAGATCATGCAACTTCAGGTGGAAAGCCAGGTGGAGATGGCCAGGCTGAAGTCCTAATTGAGAGGCCTGGGTGGAGTGTCCTCTGCTCAGCTGAGACTCCCAAATGACCATCCCCATCAGGGCCATATTTATTGCATGAATGAAAGGGGTCTGAAGTTAAACATTTGCTTGCCTATATGCAGTCGGAGTGAGCTGCATTCCTGTGTTGTCATTCCTGTGCTTGCTTCTCCTCCTGGATTCCTTTCTGTGGGGCCAGCCCTGTCTGAGCCAGAGGGGGTCTAAGGCATGATTTGTAGCTCTTGGCATCCAGACCAGAAGGCCCAGTTCTCACCTGGATGCCAGCTAATGTCAACTAATCAGGCTCCCAAGGTCACTCATGCAGCGTGAGTCTCACAAACAACATTCTTTAGCCTGCCTGCGTTGGTGCAGGTCAGGGTGGTTGGTGACGCAGGACAAATCACGGAAACCTCCATCCAAACAGTACAATGGACTGGTGGGGCTTGGCCTCTGTAATCAAGCTTTCTAGTATGAAGACTTAAAGGATGGTTGAGCTCACAGTGCAAGCTTTTAACTAGGACTTTTTTTTTAAAATTAAAAACAAAACATTGCACTAATAAAGTAAATAGTCATTAAGTGAGAATTATCTACTTTTATATATTTGGAATAAGATATAAATAGCATTTGGAATAAGACTTAAAGGAAAATAACAAGACAAATGAATAGACTCATCTTAAACTCAGATCTAGCTTCTTAGACATCTCCTCCCCAGCACTACCTCTGGAGGGTTCAATGATTTCCAGATTACTTTTAGATACCTTTAGAATTAGAGGCTTTTCGCTTTCAACTAGTTGTTCACAAAGATTTCTTAAATATCTGGCCCACATTGAATTATGAAATGTTGCTACCAAAGTTTTTAATTTTTGTTTCATTATTAAGGGACCTCAGCTCTCCAAGTCCCATGCTGTTTTCAGGCAGGTAGTTGCCTTTAACTTCTTAAACCCTTACTGTGGCTTACTCCGCTCAGCACATCAGGCCATCCTACTGCGGGCTGCGGAGCCCACAACATGCCACAGGCTCCCTTTGTGGAGACGAGAGCCTGAGGTTCAACATTCACCTCCCCTGCTACAGGACCAGACTGGCTGTTTTGGTAGAACTTATGCAATTTGGAAGCTCTTCCTTATTTATTTTAGTGGACTATGGTTTGAATCTGCCATTTTCTTTTACACCTAGGAGGTAGCAAAGTGACATTTGTAGCTTTCACTGGAGAGTGAAATCTTCACCTGCCCATCAGGAGCCTGTGGCCACAGAGGAAAGAGCAGTCACTTCCTTCAACAAAGACATTGGGTGTTGTTTCCCTTCTCTCAGAATATTCTGTCATGTGTTACTAGTTCAACCAATGCCTCTATTGTAAGTATCATTTTGTCAAATATATATTCTTTCTAACTATATATTCTGAAAAAATGTGATTCAAGAACATTGGTGATCTGAGGCTGAGCCAGTGCCAGCATGGAGCCCGGGCTGGTCACGAATTATTTTGTGAGGACGCTGGGAGGTGAGCTTGGCCAGCAGCATGGCAGCCATGACACCAGGGTCTTCTCTCCTCTCTTCACCTGGGGGTGAGACTGGGCTCCAGGGCACCCTTTATGAAAATGTTCTGCAGAAACTTCTTTTCTGTTTGTGGGTATAAGGAAGTTCTTGGTGACATACTTCAGGGAGTCACTCCACAAGCCCTGGCCAAACAGTGAATCCAGCCTCACCAATTACAACCAGTAAATTCCTGATCATAAATCATTTATTAACACAGAATGGAAAAGGTCACATTCCAGGTCACAGCCTGGAGTCAGACAGACGGACGTGAGATTTCAGTTTTGGCTTCCTTCCTAAAGTTATTTGCTGTAAAAACACGGTCAACTTACTTACTTCTCTGGATTTGAGTTTCCTGGTCTCTAAAATGGGCATGATGATATTTTCCACGTGGGAGTTGTCAAGAAGGGAAAGCATGATGTTATATTTTAAAAGCTCCCTACATGGCGTGAAATAGGGAAGGTGGTCAACTTCTCTGCCTTCTAGGCTTCAGTTTTGGACCATGGAGGGTTCTTACCCTCCTTATTCAGGGGAGGATTAGTGCAACACGTTTGGTTTCTCTACCTTGATTCCTAGTTCCTCAGAGCCTGATTTTTTAATGTCACCTCTCCAGTGTTGTTCAAGTCACTGTCCTATTGGTCAGTTCTTAGCTGAGGTATGGTCCTTTTTTTGTTTGTTTGTTTTTTTCCAGGAGCCTCTGACAGGTTGGCCAGTAGTCTACCTCTGGACTGTGTATGTGAACTTGGAATCCATTATGTAGCCTGTTAATCCCTCCTTCTAGGGGCAGGTGGGTTGCCCCTAGGCCCCCAGGTCTAAATTTGGAGTGGGAAGTGGCAAGCCCTGTTAGCCCACAAATTCACTCATCTTCATTATTCTAGGGTTTATTTGCTATGAGTTGCCAAGTATTTGCCTAGATTAATGAAGTTCTTCCTTATTTTCCATCAGTTCTGTGTGTATGTGTGTACTCTGCTCAGAACCTTATCTCCTGCCTTATCTCATTGAGTGAGGTAAGTTTTGGGTGAAAAAGCAGTTTTGGGCAAATCTCAGCTGTAAGCAAAATTCTTTTGATGATTAACCTGCTTATGTGCAGTGCTAAGCAGAAGTTTCTAAGCTACTTTTCTCACAACATCAAGGGAAATAGAAGCAAGATGTAGTCAGACATGCTCAGTTTCTCCCTGTTGCTAAAGGTTGCCAGCAAACCACCAGAAGCTAGGACAGACACCTAGAACATATTTCCTCCTGTAGTGCTCAGAAGGAACCAATGCTGCTAAAAGACCTTGATCTTGGACTTACATAGCCTTCAGAACCTTGAGACAACAAATTTCTGTCCTTGAAGCCATCCAGTCTGGGGCACTTTGTTATGGCAGCCCTTGGAACCAGTCTGAGGGGGCACATGACCCTGCTGAGGGTGGTGCTTCACTGAAGGGAATCAGGCTTAGAGCAGGAAGTGAAGCGGCTTGTGAACTGAGTTGAAGGAAGGGCTTCTTTCCTTCCCTGTGGCCAGAGAGACACTGGATTGAGGCTCTGAGGCATAGGGAAGCCTGAACGCTTCCACTTGTGGTGGAAACTCATACGTTCCTCTGACCATGGGAAGACAGGCTGGAGCAAGGCAAAGCCTATGCAGTTGTGGGCTGGGAGCTGTGGTTGCATATTGTATCCTTGGTGGAAAATTTCATTTCCATTCCACTACTCCGTTATTTCCTTTAAAAATATCTCACTAAAGGTTTATAACGCAGTATCTGCTCTATTGTGAGAGATAATGTCCCATATTCAGGATGAAGCAGGCAGGGGCTCAAGAGAAGGCAGGAAAAGAGGTACAAGGGCTGTCCTGATGCCACGGCATGCTCAGCCAGCCCCTGACCTGTGTGTGAGAGGGGAATCTGAGGGTCATGGTCCTGGCCCATTTGAGGTGGCTCTTTGGGAAATGCTCAGAAATAGCTAGGGGAACTCTTTGGGAGTGGTTAATTGGGTAATTTCCAGCAATAAACCTTGCTACATTTAATGTGTATATAACCGAGACATAGTCAATTAATTGAGGGGATGGTGTTGCTCAGACGACGTGTAAAGAGGATGTTTCCAGGCTTAAATTTCTATTATCCTAATTAAACAAAAGTGTCACAGTGACTTCTTGTCACGAGCCACATGATTTCTTTTGCAGGTGAGGGAAAGCCACCTTTGGACCATCAGTTGAAACAGTCACAGGCAATCTAGCATTGTTGCTCAGAAACAGGGATAGACTTACAGCTGTAAGAGGTGACATCCATAGAAGGCACAGTTTTCACAACTGAAAAATCAGTGAAGGCTGCTGGTGCTGGGAGTTGGTTGATTCTTAATATTCCTTCCAGCACTACAAATCCATGATTCTGGGAGAACAGAGGGACCAGTAGGCATTGGCCTGGCTATGCGGGATTATTTAGTTTTACAGCAATCAACCTCACACATATCAAGAGCCCAAAAGAGTGTGAGGCATTAAAGCACCATGTGTAGAACTAAAGAAGCCCTTATTGAGCATCTTCTACAAGAAAGGTGTAATCTTGGTATATGGAGATGAACAAAATGCGTGTAGATTCTGACCTCATGTTTCTTACAGTCCAGGGGGAGAGACACAGGTAAACACACCCATGAATGGTTCTGATTGTGAAAGGTGCTGTCATTTTCTCCATGTGTAAGAAGGAAGAAGCTGGAACATATGTCATGGGTGATTGTATCAGTGTCCTAGGGCTTCTATAACAGATTACCACAAACTTGGTGGCTTAAAACAGCAGAAATGTGTTGTCTCAGAGTTCTGGAGGCTGCAAGCCCAAAATCCAGGTATCCTACAGCCATGCTCTATCTGATGGCTTTAGAGGGAGGCTCCTTTGCCTCTCTCCCAGCTCCTGGGGGCTGCAGGTATCCTTGGCCTTCTCAGGCTTGTAGTTGCCATCAGTTCTAGCCTGTCTTCACATGGTCAGCTTCCCTCTGCTTGTGTGTCTGGGTCTTCAAGTCTCTCTCTCCTTATGGAACCAGGCACTGATTTTGGGCCACACTACTCCAGCAGGACCTTATCTTAACTTGATCATACTTGCAAAGAGGCCATACAGGACCTTATCTTAACTTGATCATACCCTTTTGGGGGACACAATTCAACCCACTCTAGTGATCATGGAAAAATTAAAACCTGTAAACTTGAGGACTCTATCCCTTGAGGGAAGGACCTTTCAAGTGTGAGAGCCTTAAAGAGCTCACCCAGCCAGCGAAGGTGGAGTATAGTGAAGGGGACAGTGGTACAAAGTGAGTTTGGACCATGGCAGGGGCCAGATCAGGCAGCGCCTTGAAGGTCATCTTAAGGAGTTTGGATTTTATTCTAAGGGCAATTGGGTACCACTTAAAGGTCCCAAAGTAAGGCAATCTTATGGGATTATAGAGTCATAATCTCATCTGGTCTCGATGCAGCAAAGAATCTCTATGCAATGTTGATTGAGTGGGGCCAGAGAGGCGGCGAAGAGGCCATACAGGAGAGAGGACAGTGGTGGCCATGGATATGGAAAGAAGTAGAGGGTTTTCTGAGACAGTAAGAGACTGAACCAACAGGACTGATTCGGATTGACTAATTTCTAACATAGGTCTTGGTCCAGAGACATAAAGTGAACTTCAAGGGCCTTGGACATTGCTTAATTCAGCTTAGCAGTTTAATTTCTATGAACGAAGTTGTATCCACATGAAGCTTTAAACCAATGCCTTTTACTAGGTGTTGACAAAAGATGGCCATCAGGTTACATCTGACCCGAGACAGCTTTTGTGCATGCTCTATAGTCATAAAAATCTAGATTCCCAGGTGTTCTTGAAGTCTTGGAAGCTGGCAACAATGGGGCCTATAATCTTGTTTGGCCCAGTGAATTGGAGCTGAGTAATAGATCCAGCTCTAGACAGTGGGCTCTCCAACTCTTTCAGTCTACAGCTGTGTTTTGCTCTATATCCAGTGTACCTTTCTTATTAACAATACCTACCTGGACCTCATGGAGCTTGAGTTTGCCCCTCTGCCTAATTATAATAAAAAGAGTGGTTCTGCTCTGAGTGACCCCTCTGTATATTTCCCTTGTGAGCTTGTGTGGCAATGGGTGGGTCCTTGAGTATTTGGGATTCAGGCTTGATGTGTTTTTCCCCAGAGACTTAAAATCTTGAACCAGAAGGATTATGGCAAATCCAAAAGTTGGCCTGAGAGATGTACACATGATGATTCAAGTATTGAATTCAACCGGTCTCTTGCTTCTTCTTTGAGTTTAGTCATTCCCCCTAGAGCTATCTGGAATCAGTCATGGAAGCCTTTCAAACTAAGGACTGTAGTTTATTCACATCATATTTTGTTTAAGAAAGCAGACAGATGTATAATATGTTTTTAAAGGGATTTTCACAAACATGGTGAAATCCTAAAAAATAAAGCTTGTGTTCAACTCCCATTTTCAGGGAAATTAATCTTTGTAAGATATGGTATTTTCTCATATTATTGGAAAGACAAGGCATTTTAGTAATTATAAGTGCTTTAAAAAATTGATTTAGATGTGTTCCCCATGAACTGATGTCTAACGCACAAAATCATGAGGAACTGTAAATTGCAGAAAACTTCAGCCATGGAAACAAATGTTTTCTTAACAAAGGCTGCCCAGTCTAATATTTATTTCTTTAGTATATGACTAAAGCAAGAGTGAAATCATCTCTTACCCAGTCTTCTAGGAGCATACTGGCTGCATAGTTGAGTGAAGTTTTATGCATGGGCAAGCACCTAAAAGGAAAGTCTTGTTTCTGCTCATCAAGAAGCAACTACCATTTCTAGGATAGTCACAGAAAGGAAATTGCTATTTCCACTTACGTGTCCTCCAAACAACAATAAAATATTTATTAGCAACAAAATAAAAGGACAGACTACTCTTTAGACTCCTAGAACTTTATTGAGCTATACTCCCTGTACCCTGTGGCCTAATTGGTGTTTCGTCATAAAAAAGGATAAAATGTACCAAAACCTTGTGACAGATTGTGCCTAGTTACAATCTGCCTTGAACTGAGCCTGAAGTTGAAGGGACATTTATAGTCCCTGTAAAATAATGGTAGGGATGGCGTTTTAATGGGAAAATAGGAAGGTGGTGTTATTAATGTATGTATTTTATTGGTTTAAAGTAGAACTCCTTAATAGTATTGGTGTTGGAAAATAGGGTCTGTCTCATCGGAGTACTCTGTGTTTCTCAGGGAATAAAGTAGAACGAAGGTGGGAATGACATGATTTGACCAGTAGTTTATGCACATTTCTGTCATTCCATGGCATCCAGTGAATTGTTGATGATGCTGTTTCAGGCTGGTGCTGATGGTGAGGAAACATCTTCCTTCTATCCTTCCCCACACCTGGATTCCCTACCTGCCTCCCCTCATATGATGCTTTAGTTATATTTTATGCATTGATGAATAAGTAAATATTAGCTATCAGGAAAACTGGTTGTGTCCTAGAAATATGTCTTAGGTAATATGTCATGAAATTGGGTCCAAGAAGCAATTTTATAATGGAGCTCACCAGTCAGGAAAAGTGCCACCTCAGGTCAGCAGGTGAGAACATTTTTATACTCATCAGCAGAACATTCATGTTCGTTTGACATTTAGATCAAAAGACCCACTTTGGTCAGTATAGGTTCCCTTCCCTGACAGTGGCGCTCCTGTCTAAGTCCAGGCGTTCAGGACAGCACACTTCATCAGTTTTTTTCAACTTCCTCCATGCCATCTGCATGGAGAGGGCCCAAAGAGATGACTTTGCAGCAAAATGCTCCTGTACTGCCAGGAAGTTGCTAGTATCCAAGTGAGCTGCTCAGGAAGTGGATTTTCTGCTGTCTTGTGTTCTGTATCTGATTGAATTTAAGTGAACAAGAGATAACCAATCATTTTTCTTCTTGATCCCTGCCTATTGGTTGCAGAAGAGCATTTGAAATTTTTTACTCAAGGCAACTAGTGTAATGTTGGAGCAGCAGATGCGGGGGAGAGGGAGGAAGGTGGTGGTGTAAGGGCATTTTTATTTTTCAGAGCTGAAGACAGAGTTTACCTGTGCTTGGCAATGTGGGTGTATAAATGTGATGGACTCTTAAATGATGTTGTGGGATGTTGGGGGGAAACTTGGTAAATGAGACTCTAGTACACACTCTTCTCTATTAATCAGAGATAGAAATGTTTGCCTGCTTGGCTGTAAATATTGACATTACCCTTTCTGCCCCACTACTGATGTTGCTCAGAGGCCATTACAAAATAATTGGAAAGTGGGTGCATTGCCCCCAGTCTAGGGAAATAAGATTGCTCAAACAACATGCATTTATCGTGACCCTTCTTTTTCGTTGGATCTCCTACGCTGCCCAGCACTGTGAAAGATACAGAAGAATGATGTTCTTTTCTTTTCTTCCTTTGAGGATATAAAAGATTGATGGTCCCCCCCCCTTTTTTTTTCTACTCTTTGTGAACATTAGAAGAAATTAGCAAATAACGAGACACAGGATGTAATTCAGGTGACAGAGACTGGGTTTAATTCAGAAAATAAAAAATTCACTATAGGCCCAGGTAGTTGGAAAGACTTTTTTCTCCTCTTTCTTGCCATTAAGTGGATAAGATACTCATCTTCTGGGCTCAAGGGGATGTCCTGGGTACACCTCATCCTCTCACTTGTCACATTTTATAATGATTATAACTAGGGTGATTGGACATCCTGGTTTGCCCAGGTTAGTCCTGATTTATGTCTGTTGTTCCAGAATAATTATTATAGTTCCCCTTTTTACTCCCCAAAGTCCCAGTTTAGATTATAAATATAACTCAATATAAATTGAGGACCACATATCCAAGACTTTTTTATGCTTTTGCATTCAAATAAGCACAATCTCATAACTCAAAAGAATTAAAAATATTTCTCGTGTCTCAGGAAGAATGTGAAAGGTGATCTTAGTTATAACCTTCAGTGATACCCTTCAGAAGTCTAGATCCTCTCTTCCCTAAGATCTCCTGATTAGCACTGCCTCTCTAAAGCCCTTCAAACAAAACACTTCTAACTTTCTTGACACCCAACCCACACCTTTTATTTTTGTCCTTCTTGCTTCTCGTAGCTTTTTAATTTGGGGGTGTGTGTGTGTGTCTATGTGGTTTCTCTTTTCCCTAATCAATCTCTTAATTCTGCCTCACAAGTCTGCTGAAGCCAGTATGGTAAAGAAAGAACTCTCTCTGGAGGGTAATGGAGGGAAAGAATTTGAACTGGCCAGACAAAGTTGTCTTGGGTGGACTGGAAGTGGGAGGAGGAAAGCCTGGGAAGTCTCATTGAGCCTCTCAGTGGAAAAAAAAGAATTTTATAGGCTTCCCAAAGTAGAGAAAGTTTAAGAAGAGCTCTGGAAGTCTTGGAGGGGACCATGCAGTAGAAATCCAAGGTAAGTTTGTGAAGTAGGGAGTCACCTGGTAGAAGTTATATTTTAGAATAATTTGCTAACTTCATTATTAGTATGTTTGGTACAGTGGGTTGCATTGTGATGGATTAAGAGCATACACTACATAGAAGGAGCTCAATAAATTATGGCTAACATCACCATCACCATCATACTCACTGCTACTATACTCACAATAGCTACTACCACCACTATTGTCATTGTCATCCCCGTCATCATCTTCATCAGTGCCATGATTTTCACCAGCATCCCCATCATCCACCAACATCCCCAACATCATCATCATCATCATCCCCATCATCCTCAACACTGCCATCATCATCATTACCATCTGCATCATTGTCATCATCATCACCACCACCTCCATCATTCTCACTCCCACCACCATTATCACCATCACAACTGCTACTATCACCACCATTGTCATCACCATCCCCATCATCATCTGCATCACCACCATCATCATCACCACCATCATCATCATCATCACCACCATCATTCTCACTGTCACTACCATTATCACCACAATTGCCACTAGTACCTCCATCATCATTACCACTACCATCATCATCTTCACTATTATTGTCACCATCATTATTCTCATCCTGCTGCCATCATTGTCCTCATCATCAATACCATCTTTACCATCTTCCATCCTCACCCTCATATCATTTTGATTATTTGGAAAATCCTGAGGCAGAGAGATAAACTGGTGGCTTATTTAAGGCAAGTATTATGGAAAGAAATAGAAAAACTTCTCTAGGAAGAAAGGAAAGACTGCGTGGTAGAAGTGGGAGTAGACATCTTTTATGGAGCTCCTTTGGGTAAAATTAGGATGAGAGAGATAATCACAGGCAAGCTGATTTTGGCTCAGCATTAATAAACTTCCTCATATTCAAATGCTCAAGTTTTAAATAGATTATCTCATGAGGAAGTGAGCCAAACAGAATCTGGATGATTATGGGCCTGGGATGTTACAGATGCTTTAACAAACATGTGGAAGAGAGGATTATTCCCTCTGAGGTCCTTTTCACCTGAAAGTTGTGAGGATTTGTAGACGTTCAGAGCATGGGTCAGCTTGGTAGCAGGTGTAATGGCAAAGAAAAAAGGTCATGGTCTATACCACTGGTTCTCAAATATGGGTGATTTTGTCCCCTGGGGAACACCTGGCAATATCTGGAGGTTTTTAATTGTCAAAAGTATAGGGAGAGTGGTATTGGCATTGAGAGAAGAGAGGCCAAGAATTGTTAAAACATCCTACAATGCACAGGTCAACGCCCCAGAACAAAGAATTTTTATCTAGCTCAAATTGTTAATAGTGGCAAGGTTGGTCTGTAGTTTCACAAGGCCAATAATGACTTCTTTTACTGAAGAGTAGAGAGAGTTTCTGGGTGGATAAATGTTGACTCACATTCACTGGGTAGTATTTTCCTGAGCTAGGAGCGAGCAATACTGCTAAATGTGCCCTTTATGTTGTGGTTTTCACACACATATTAAAGATGTCTTCTTTTTTCTTCAAAGCTCCTTTGAAGTCGGTAAAACTGGTTAAGAATTGCAGTAGGTGATAAGGACAAACTCACTGTTGGAACTTGTTTGAAACCTAATTCTGGCTGCTCTCCAGGAAGCTCTGTGGAATGTAGTCTTATAGTTATCCTACTTCCTGGAGGATTACTGACTTCCTTGAAGGCTGAAGATGAATAAAGAGGATTCAAATTCTCAGGGTTTTCATGGTAATCTGGACATTTTCTCATTTTCTCCATGGGTCTAGGTTTACCTGAAACAATCATGGTTTGCCCATATTGTACTGGGGTGATTATTAGTAGTATCTCTTTTTCACATAAAAAGTGTCCTGACTTAGACAATAAATTGTATGGCCACCCTGCTATTAACTGGCCAATGGGTATTTTGATGATGTAGTTGCTTTATTTATTTAGTTATTTATATGAGTGAAGAACTTTTATTAAAATATGTGAAGGGATGTGAAAATACATTATTTCTTATTTTATTTTATTTTTTCAGTGTGCATTTGCACCATTTTAAATAACATGTATTACCTGTCTTTAGTGCTATCAGTTTAAAAATAACTCTTCAATAAAAGGTGGCTTGATTCATTGCCATCATTACCATAGCTAATTTGAATAACATGTCCAAAATAGTGATGACTTCTGTCCTTTGAGCCGCAGTTTGGGCCACTTGCTCTTATGACCCACAACCCACATTTCTGACTTGATTCTGTAGATCATGGAGATTGAATCTGTGGCCTCAGATAAAACTAAGTAACTTGTATCAAGCCGGATGGACCTTACTCTGATCCATTGCCCAACCCACAGACACATTTCTATGAGACAAACAGACCCTCTCTAACCTTTTGCGTAACATGTTTCTAAATCACATCTATTAATTGTGATATTAACTTTTACATCCCATTTTCTTTTCTTTTTTAAGTATAAAACTTTTGACCTTTTTACAGAAAATTTGTGAAGATGGTACAGAAAGTTACTACATACCCTTGGCCAGTTTTCCTTATTATTAACATCTTTCATTAGTATGGTTCAGCTGTCACAATTACTAAAGCAGTAGTGATACATTATTCTTTTTCTGAAATATAATTGACACACAATGTCCTACTAGTTTCAGATATAAATCATAGTGATCCTATATTTTTATACATTATAAAATGATTTTCATGGGGGCACCTGGGTGGCTCAGTGGGTTAAAACCTCTGCCTTCGGCTCAGGTCATGATCCCAGGGTCCTGGGATCAAGTCACGCATCGGGCTCCCTGCTCAGCGGGGAGCCTACTTCCCCTCCTCTCTCTCTGCCGGCCTCTCTGCCTAGTTGTGATCTCTGTCAAGTAAATAAATTAAAAAATCTTTAAAAAACTGATTTCCGTGATGTCTGGTTACCATGTCACTATACAATATTAATTTTATTATTGATTGTATTCCCTATGCTGCACATTATATCCCCGTGGCTTATTTATTTTATAATTGGAAGTTTGTACCTCTTAATCCCCTTTACCCATTTCACTGACCCCTCATACTCTCTTTGATAACAAATCATTTGTTTCCTGTAATTATTTGTCTGTGTTTTGTTCTGTTTGTTTGCTTTTTTTTTTTTTTAGATTCCACATATTAGTAAAATCATAGAGTATTTATCTTTTCTGCCTTTCTCTGTTCATCTATGCTGTCACAAATGGCAAGATTTCATTTTTTTTAATGGCTGAGTAATATTCTATTGTACATATTATCCAGTCATCTACTGATGGACTCTTGGGTTGCTTCCATGTCCTGTCTCTTGTAAATAATACAGTGAACATAAGGATGCAGATATCTCTTTGAATTAGTATTTTTGTTTTCTTTCGATAAACACCCAAGAGTGGAATAGCTGAACCATAAGGTAGTTCTATTTTTAAGTTTTTGAGGAACCTCTATACTGTTTTCCAGAGTGCCTGCACCAATTTATATTTCCACCAATAGTATATGAGGGTGCCATTTTTGCTACATCCTTACCAGTCTTTGTTGTTGTTATTATTATTATTATTTGCATTTTTGATGCTAGTCAATCTGCCAGCGATGAGGTGATACCTCGTCGTGGTTTTGATTTGTATTTTCCTGATGATGAGTGATGTGGAGCATCTTTCTCTTAGACCTGTTGGCCATCTGTGTGGCTCCTTTGGAAAAATCTCTACTCAAGTCCTCTGCCTATTTTTTAATATGGTTTTTGGTGTTTTTTTTTTCTTTTTTGTATTAAGTTGTGTAAGTTCTTTATGTATTTTGAATACTAACTCCTTATCAGATGTACACTTGGCAAATATCTTTGCCTATCCTGCAAGTTGTCTTTTTGTTTTGTTGATGGTTTCCCTTATCCAGAAGCTCTTTGGTTTGATGTAGTCCCACTACATCAAATTATTTTAGCTTTTGCACGTTTTGTCTTTTCTAGCCACTCCTCAACCACATTCCCTAAACCACTGCCCTGTCTTCAACTTTGATTCTCAGTGAGCTTATTTTGAAACACAGTTTCATTGGTATCCTGAGGAACATAAAAATGATAGATCTGATCAAGTAAATCCATATTTTACAAGTATAGTGTATAGGGTCTCATCACTGAATATTTTAAATGGAGAACAATATCTGTTCTATGAAGCTTTCTGGCCATAAAGACCACACTACTTTCTATTTGTCTAGATTATGTTTTTCCTTCATTGTACTCTTCTCTTTGGGGGAGGGAGTTGTGTGCTCAGCAGGTGCGATGTATAGTAAATCTGCTGCATACATTTATGTTACTATATAAATAATGAGCATTTCTGCATTCACAGACACTTTGATAGCCACAGTGATAATATATCTCTCTTATTTTAGAGAAAAAGATATACATAACAGTTTTACCTTGCTTCAGCAGATAAGACATATCATCTTGGCACATGACCTTATTTTTCTTCTTCTTCAAAACCATAGTGTAGTAGTTCACAAGATTATTTATAAAATATACCAATTGCTTAAAATACAAAAAAAAGAAAACAAGATCTTCACCTATACTCAGTCCCAGAAATCATCCCATTTTCTCTTCCCAGTTGGTTCTCCAAATTTAGGATTTATAGGTTAAATAATTAGGACATTCTTTTCCTACTTCTCTCTACCTCCTTTTGTAATACGCACTTAATGCAATGCTCATGTGTAGTCAGAGTCTGGGGCATGGGGATCCATCATGAGTCAGAAAGATCAGACATATCACTTACTAGCTGTGTGAACACAGGCAAGTTACCTAATTTCTCTGGGACTCATTCATCTTATTATGGTTTAGGGGATAAAAAGTTCATCTGCTCAGTTGCTGTGACAATACTCTCTAGCACCTGAAACAGAGTAACACACAAAAGAAGTCAGCAATTCTTCTTTGCGATGCTCCCCTATTTCTATGGTTGCGCATCTCATAAGTCAGTTGTCATCATCTGTTCAGATGTCTGTCCTCCTCACTAGATGGTGAGCAACTTAAGAGGAGAGGCAAGATTCATTCATTTATATAACTCCAAAGTCTAGCTTAGCAAATATTAAGCATTCGATACATATTTTCCAAATCAATAAACCAATGTAAGAATTTGGCAGTTTACAGGAGTGGCAAATTATTGTTACTGACTCTCCCTACATTCAGAAAATTCCCTCAAAAAATTCCAAACAGTGAAGTATTCAGGTTCTCTGATGACTCTGCATACAACATTTGATTTGGCTTTGGGAATAACTGCCCCTCTATTCCATTGGGCACCAGAGATAGTCTTTGGCTACACCTGTGGAGTAGATGCTGTTGGTGTTCTGCCCACATCAGATTTCCTTGGGCTGATGCCTCCAACCCATCTTGTCTACTAACAGCACACAACTGCATCCTTCTCTGTAGCTTCCCCCTCCATTAGCAGGTGTCCCTTGTCCACATATGTTGGGAGGTCATCCCTGCCCCCCCGCTAGATAACCTTCTGCAGTCGATGATTGACTGATACAGGTACAAAAAAGCCTGGCCCCATTGAAACCAGACTTATACTTACCAAATCAGAATGATAGTATGGTGGATCTAGTCAATTATGAGATTGTCGGTGGTGGGGCTGTTTGTCTCAGCCTTCCATCAGTGCCCACATACAGGACAAAGTCAAGACCTCTCTGAAAGGCTCTTCTTTTAAGAGCCCCATCCGACTTGAGTCTTCAGACCCATTATAACATTTGTCAGGTTTTTTTCCCCCCTGCTTTTTGTACTTTGTTCACATTTGGAAAACACAGGTCATATTTTAGTATTCTAGATTTGAAGGTTATTAGACTTATCAAGACTTAACAGTTTATAGGAAAGGATCAAAATGAGTTTCTCATGAATGTTTTATCATTCCTGACATTTGACTAAGGAAAAGAATATTTTTTTGTTAAAAAGTAGTCTTAAAAACATTAGTCCAGAATGCCAGAATGTTCTAACTGTATCACTGACGGAAGTCCAGGTTTAAGTTATTTGCAGTATATGATCTGTTTTCCAGAATGCATGGAATATGATAATCTGGTGGAATAAGGAGACATGACAGAACTGATTTTCCAAAGACTATATTCAAGTCTATCGAAACTAAACTGAGTGTATTTCCCTTCTGATGATGTCAAGATTTTGTAGTGCTTCAAGTTGGAAATTATGAACATGTTAGCATTAAATATATGCAGCAAAATAAAAATCTAACAATAGAGGCTGTTTACTTATTACAATGTGTTTAAACAGAGAGCTTGCGTGGCTCAGTTAGTTAAGCATCTGCTCGGGGCATGATCCCTAGGTCTTGGGATAGAGCCCTGAGTTGGGCTCTTAGCTCAGCAGGAAGCCGGCTTCTCACTCTGTGTGTTTCTCCTTCTGCTTGTTCTCTCTCTCTCTCCCTCTGTGTCTGACAAATAAATAAATAAAATTTTTAAAAAATGACAGAGAGCTTGGAGTCAGTGCAGAAACTGAGTTGACTTCATCAGGTTGAATGATGGCCAGTGGGTTCCCCAAAATGGGTCCCGTCATCACACACAGTATCTCCACCCAGAAACTTCCTGTATGGTTGGTGCTGGAAATGATATTAAAGCATTCATTCGAATTCACCTATTTTATTTTGCAGATGAAGAAACTGAAGACTGGGAAATGGAGTGCCCAAAACTATACATTTTTTTTAACCAAGCAGTAGTTCCTTTCACTGTATCATTGAGATGGAAGGGTTGCAAGGGGCTCTTGTCGAGTCATCCTGCACCAGTGAGAGTGTGAATGAATGGGCAGCACCGGCAGAGGGATGTGGAGGGGATGTTTCCTTCCATCATCTGCGTTTTAAGAGAAAAATGTTGTTCTATGTTGCCATGGCCGAAGACTCAAGAGGGGAAGTGAATTGTGACTCAGGCTGGCTCTAGAGACACCCAGATCCCTGTGGCAACCCTGGGTCTGACAGTAGTCCATATAGCCCATAAAAGGCTGGAAAGAAGCTGGAGTAAGGGACAGATTTGTGTTTTGAGTGTTGCCATGAACACCTCTTTGAGGGCATGTTGATTGATTCCTTCCTTTCAGTCTCAGAGGAACTTATCACATTTCAGAGATCAGGAATGGTTCAGAATTTGGATTTTTAAGGGTTTATGTGCAAGGAGATGGACTATCTGGAGTGGCTCCATATGGAGAGGAGAGTGTCTTGAAGATGTGGGGAACTGGAGCTGGTTGGGATTCACAGGCCTCCGTGTGTGGGTGCTGAGCAGAGCCAAGAAGCTGGAGCGTCACGACATGTGCGACAGACCATGCAATGTTGCCTTGGACCTGCTTGTGCCCAGCTCCCCCAATGACCAAAATATTCTAGAGTGTTCAGAGATCATTAAAAGGAAGCAGAGCCAGTCAAGGGGTGAAGACTGAGGAAGATAAACATGCAGTCTAGAATGGTTTCATGTGTAGACTGAATCCAATTTTGGGGATCCCTTATCTGCGTTTGCTATCAGGATGCTGCTGAGCAGAGTCCATATCTTAGTAGATTTGAGAAAACTACAGGAGGCTAACTGTTTGTACACCTTACATGTGTTGAAGGGGAGCTGAGAGAAGGGGCACCAGAGTAACCAATAAATGAACAACCACAACAAAAACAAACAAAATCTCCCACCATCACTGCTTGAAATGGCCTCATTTTTAAAAACAACACACACAGAAGTAAACAAAATATATTCTCCCTGTGCCATTCTCTCTCAGGAGTTATAAGCAGCTGGAGGAGATAGGAAATAGATTGTGTTGGTAACAAAACAATTGCCCATGACATTTTCAGGACGCATGGCGTATTAGCTGAGAAATGACACAGCTGTGAGAAAACACATGTTTAATGTTTATGTTTATTTCATAAACTTATTTTTAATACTAGAAGGCAGGGGGTTTTAAAAATGACTCTGTGCCCTTCCTAGGCTCTGAAGTCACATTGCTTAAGAGTTATGGTCATCAGCCGCCAGGACAGTCGCTGTCATCCCTGTAGGTGTTCCAACAGGTGGATGCATGGTCTCAGATTCAGGAGCATGAGTCATCTTTGGTGTCTTTTCCACTCTGTCTAATGGGAGCTGCTCCTCCAGCAGGTGCCTGACAAAAGTTGGATCAAGGGTCCTTCTTTGGACGCAACCTCCCTATCTCTCTGTAGGTAATTACCCGACATGTCTTCTTTCTGAAGGTCTTTGAAGTGAGGGCTTTGATGTAGCCATATTGGCATTATAACCATATTTTGATGGAAAGAAAGGAGCTATGGAATTTTGGCTTTCCAGAAGTCAGCAGTGCAATGGCTACTAAGGCTGAGATGCTAAATTCATAGCTCTGGCCTCTGTTAGACCAGCAATACTCCTGAACTCCCCTCCCCACCTCACTGTGCTCACGTGATGGCTGGTGTTCACAGGTCTTGTGAATTGCTATGCATATTTCTGGATTTTGATGTAGCCCCAGGAAATGTTGCAGAGAAGTAAAGCAAATAACATTACAATTTTTATAGCATTCATAAAATATATTGTATAAGCATGTGAATAATGAATCAGCCTTTTTGAGATCTCAAAACTCATGCTTTTACAAAGAAAATACAGCTTACTTAATTTTGGAAAAACAGCTGAACTTCTTAAAAGAGACTTGATGCTTCTAGGTTGTCACTCTGTAAGTAATATTAACAAGCTAGAAAGTATGTGCTATAAAGAATAGGAACAAACTTACTTCACACAAAAACTACAACAGATAGATTTATGTTTTCAACCTACTCATTACTCTGAGTAATATTATTGCTAATTTCATTTGTATAGTTGTTTTGTCTATCTTTGACTTTGAAATCACTGTTGGTAGGGGTACCTGGATGGCTAAGTCAGTTAAGTGTCCCACTCTTGGTTTCAACTCAGATCATGATTCCGGGGTCCTGGGAGTCTTGGGCTCCCTGCTTGGTAGGGAGGCGCCTTCTCTCTCTCTGCCTCTCCCCTGCTCAAAAAGAAGGAAGGAAGGAAGGAAGGAAGAAAGGAAGGCAGGCAAGAAATAACTGTTAGCAACTGATGACCCAGCATGGTCATAGCATCCCTCTCTCATGTGCCCTGAAGATCTAGATGTACATGTCATGTTTCTTTACCCACTGCTGCATTCTTTCTTAGATCAACGGAAACATTGGACAATTGACTATACAATCATAACTCAGAGGCACTACAAAAATGTAGAGTCTCAAAGTAAATTTTTAAAATGGAGTTAAGTCTCTCTGAAAAACAATCTGAAGGGTTTGAAGTGGCCGGGGGGTGGGAGGTTGGGGTACCAGGTAGTGGGTATTATAGAGGGCATGGATTGCATGGAGCACCGGGTGTGGTGAAAAAATAATGAATACTGTTGTGCTGAAAATAAATAAATTAATAAAAAAATATAAAAAATGGAGTTAAGTGTTTTGCCTTCATTATAAAAAGTAGTATGTGTATATTGCATAATTTAAATAGAAAGTGTGTAATGAAGAAAGTTAACTTCTCTAGATAAACACACCCTACAAATAAAACACTATTAAGAGTTCAGAGGTCGTCATTTCAGATTTGTATGTATGTATATATGTCTCTAAGTACATATTTATATTAAAGACATATATACATAGGTGCATATAATATTTAGATATATTTATATATGTATATACATTTTAAAGTTTTTTATTCCTGTAAAGATTTTATTTATTTATTTATTTGTCAGAAAGAGTGAGAGAGTGCACAAGCAGGGGGAGCAGCAGACAGAGGGAGAAGCAGGTTCCCCACTGAGCAAGGAGCCTGATGTGGGACTGCATCCCAGGACTTTGGGATAATGACCACCTGACCTGAAGGCAGACACTTAAACAGTGAGCCACACAGACGTCCATGTATATTTTTAACATGGGATCAGCCTGTAACTTACTTTTTAAAAAGTGTTTAATACTGAAGTATAGTTGACAGAGTGTTATATTAATTTCAGGTGTACAATATGGTGATTTGACAATTCTATACACAGTGCCCACCATGGTGAGCATAGTTAATCAACAACACAGTATGGATAAGTCTCAATGTCAGTACAAAGAGAGCAACCCCAGCCTTTCAATCACGGTGGAGCAGAGTGGGTTGAGAAGAGTCCACTGATGTAGGCAGGAAGACAGCTACTGCAGAGCCTGGTCATAAGTCTGGATTTTACCCTAAGAGCAATGAGAAGCCATTGGAGGAATGTAATCGGAGAAGTGAAGTGATCAGATCTTCATTCCAAGAGACCACAGTGGTTGCAGTATGAAAAGTGGGTGGAAAGGAGACAAGAACAGATCTGGGAAGGAGCAAGGGTACTGCTCTTTCCACCATGGAGATGATCGTGCCTTAGACCAGGGCGATGGTGTAAGAGGAGGTGGATGGATTCAACATCTATTCACAAGGTGGAGTAGAACCACCCGACTCTTGACTGATCATGGGTTTGAGGGGGAGGCAACTGTGGAGAATGTCTTGGAGGGTTCTGCAAGCACGGTGGGCTAAATTTAGGGAGTTCTGCTTGCTGAGTTAGGGAATATTGGCAGACCACATTGGAGGAGGCAGTGGAATCACGAGTTCATTTTGACTGTCAAATTTTCAATGGCTGTGGAACATCCAAGTGAAAATTTATGACTCTGGGGTACAGAGAAATGGTTTGAGTATAGTAGTCCCCCATTATCCATAGGGCATATGTTCCAAGATCAACAGTTGATGACTGAAACCATGGATAGGACTGAAGTCCATATATACTATGTTTTTTTCCTATAGATACATACATACATAGGATAAAATTTAATTAATTAAATTTAATTTATTTAATACAAATTAATTTATTAGGCACAACAGATTAACAACAATAACTAATAATACAATAGAATAATTATAACAATAGACTGCAATAAAAGTTATGTGAATGGGATCTCTCTCTCTTTAATTCTCTTACTGTACTGTTTTCACCCTTCTTGTGATAATGTGAGGACATGATGACGTCAAAGGAGGGGAATGATGTAGGCATGGTGACATGGTTTTAGGCTAGTATTGACCTTCTGGCATATCATGATGACTTGAAAATCATCTGCTTCTGGACTGTAGTTGACAAGGGTAACTAAAACCATGGAAAGTAAAACCGTGGATGGCTGGGGGTGGGGGGCTTCTGTATGAGGTTGAATTGGTACTGAAGGCTAAGGAAGTAGACCCCCTTGTGGAGACACTCCATAGAGAAGGTTTAGTCCCAGAGAATCCAGAGAAACCCTAGGGTTTTAAGGCTGGTGGAGGCAGCTGAGAAGCCAGGGCACCAGAAAACATGGAGACGGTAAGCTGCCTGTGGTTTTGGACCAGGTTTGGTTTTACTCATTTTTTTTTATCTCTAGTGATCACCCCGACTCCTGAGTTGGAGTGGATTCTATTACCACCGATGCTGCCAAGTATGATTTCACTCCCATCCTCACCAACATTAAGTGTCACCAATCCTACTGATTTGAAAGGCAGAAATACCTCTTCTCAGCATTTCTCTAAGGCTTTGAGCATTTTGGGGGGGTGACTTTTGGGGAGTCAGTTGCTTATTTATATATTTTGTTTGTTTTTTCTCACTAGGTGTTTCTTTTTTCCCTTTCTTTAGTTTAGAGAGCTTTATGTCCATTAAGGAGTTTAACACTTTGACACCCGGAGAACATTTCCTCCTCTGTATTTGTCGATTCAATTTGTTTAGAATATCTGTTGTGAAAAACATCTTAGTTTTTCATTATATTTATTTATGTCATTTTTGAAATCTGTGGTAGATACGTTTACATAATTCAAAAATTAAAAATAAAGACAACAAAGTTGTAGAGTGAAAAATCTTCTTCCCAATTGTAGGCCTCTCCTCCCCATTGGGTCCTCCTACTCTGAGGCAGTGACAGACACTACTACCATTAGTGTCATGTGTATTTTTCCAGAGTTTATTTTGAGTATAGAAGCAGATACAGACAGAGATGTCTATTTCCCCACCTTTTCTATATAAAAGGTAGAAAAGTATACACACCATTCTGTATCTTTTTTTTAAAATAGTACCTCTTGGGAGTTTTTCCTGTATCTGTACACAGAGAATTTTATCACTTTCTTAAAGCTGTCCTGTCTTGATTAAGAAAGGGTTTCCATCTTTTAAAGTTGGAAAAATGAATCTGGAGCACTACATCAAAAACTAATGCTGCACTGCATGGTGACTAACTATAACACAATAAATACATAAAGATAAAAATAAATAAAAAAGAAAAATAATTTCTCATATTGCTTATTTTGATAGTTCTAATTTTTACAGTTATATATTTAATGTCTAAAAATTATTTTCATGAGCTTTGAATTTAACATTATTTCTTTTTTCAAAAAGAGATTTAATTGCCCCAACAGGTGTTTATTGAATCCTTCCCCACTGATTTGAAATACCATCTTACCCTATAATAAATTCTTATAAATGCCTGTGTCTGTTTCCACAATCTCTATTCCATTTCACTGATTGATTTGTCTGGGCCACAACAGCATTGCACTGTTTTAATTTCTCCGGTACTGCAGTGTGTTTTGTTAACTGGTAAGACAAATATCGTCTCTTCTGAATTCTTCTCCAAAATATCCTGATTGCTTTCTTACGTTCTATTTTTTGGGTGAACTTTATAACTCATTAGTCAAGTTAAAGAAAATCTTGTTGGACGATTGGAGTTGCATCACATTTATAGATAAATTTGTGGGAAAATGACATTTAAATGTTGGCTTTCCATTTGGACCATAAAATGTCTATTGATTAAGCTCTTCTACGTCTTTCAGTCAAGTTTTGTAACTGCTCTTTTCTCACTATGTGCTTTTATACTTCATAAGCTAATTTCTAGTTATTTTATGCATTTTGTGTTGCTATTGAGATGGGTGTCTCCCTCTCTCATTGTATTACCTAACTGGTTATTTGTGGCTTAGAGTTTGCCACTGATTTTCATACATGCATGTATTTTTATTTGCTTTGGCTTTATTATAGAGAACTAAAGGCAACCTAAAACACATCCTTGTGCTCCCCAACACCCAGACCCAATGGCCATGGTCTCCCAGCCAGTCTCATTTCCTCTATGGCACCTGAAGGCTCCCCACCAACTCCAAGTTATTTAGAAGCAGCTACCAGACATCACATTTCATTATACGTTGCTCAAAGATATGGACTCCTTTTTACAAAGAAGTATAGCCTTAATACCATGATCACACCTAGATAATATAAACAATAATCCCTTAATATCATTAAATATCTGGTGTTTACCTTTCCCTAGTGTCCTTAAATTATTTTAAAAGTTTGTTTAAATAGTATACAAATTTGTTCCAACACATAGTAATTATTTGATAAGTCATATAAGTGTCTTCGAACCTATAGGTTTACCTGACCCTTTTTTTAGTTTGTTGTTGTTTTTGACAAATTCCAGTCTTTTTGCTTTTTTCCCTTTTATCTTTTTAAAGATTTTACTTATTTTATCTGGCAGAGAGAGAGAGAGAGAAAGCACACAAACAGGGGGAAGGGGCAGAGGGAGAGGGAGAAGCAGGCTTTCCATGGAGCAGGGAGCCCGATCCTGGGCTTGATCCAAGGACCCTGGGATCATGATCTGAGCGGAAGGCAGCCACAACTGACTGAGCCACCCAGGCGCTCCACAAGTCTTTTTTCTATACCACTGAAACACCCTGTTCTGAATTTTGTTTTCCGTTTGACTCCAATGGTGTCATTTACTATGTTCCTCTGTTTCCTGTGTTCTTTTTTTTTTTTTTTTAAAGATTTTATTTATCTATTTGACACTCAGAGATCACAAGCAGACAGAGAGGCAGGCAGAGAGAGAGGAGGAAGCAGGCTCCCTGCTGAGCAGAGAGCACGATGCAGGGCTTGATCCCAGGACCCTGGGACCATGACCTGAGCTGAAGACAGAGGCTTTAACCCATTGAGCCACCCAGGCGCCCCGGAGCTCTTTTCTTTTGATGCTGACAGACACTCACTGGTCTTCCTCTGCTTTTCTGCCCACTTGCCAATACCACACTGATCTTGTGGCTCTATTTGTCCCCACCAGCTCCTGTTTGAGCTTTCTGGGAATATCATATAGTCTAGTTTTGATCTAGATGCTGTCTGTGACTTTCTAGTTTTGCTATTTTATTTTCTGTTTTTTGTTTTGTTTTATGGTGGTGGGGGATTCAGGGAGATTTAAAAAAAGAAAGAAAACCGCTATAATTATATTTAACAACTTGCCAAAATGTATGACTTTAAAGGACTTTCAGCCTTCATGGATTTTTCTAGGTGGAAAAAGCACACCATCTGTTTTTTATTTTGTAGTCCCAAGAGCTTTTTTCTTGTTGTTGTTGTTGTTGTTCTTGTATTTTTCCTCTGATGATCTTGTTTTGTCACCCCAAACTTCTCAAATCTCACTGAGGGTCCAATCTGGAATATTTGAGAAGTTTAGTCCTTTTTTGCTTTAATTCAGTTTTGGTGGGATCCAAGAGTTTTTGATGATTCAGATATTTTATGTTTGTATTTTTAAAATTAAAATCTGGGTTGGTGAGTTTTGGAAGATGATATGGTCCCCATCAATAATTACCTGAATGACTGTCTGGTTTCCTGATGGGCTTCTTTTCCCTCGACCTGTTCAGCAGTGCCCTGGAATCTTCTGGCACCCGCTATCTGATGTTCCCTCAGATGGTGGCTGTGAGAACAGCTCCACAGCTGGCTTTCCTTTGGGATGAACCAGCTGGGAACAGACTGGCAGGAGAGTCCCTCATGAATGAAATGGGTAATTAGAGGGACCCATTTAAACATCATTATTGATGGCATATACAATGGTTGCTTACAATTGCTTGGTTTTGATTCTCGACAGTTATTTCTCTAACATCCCCCTTTTTTCCTCTCTCTCTCCCCAACAATTCAGAAGGAATATGAATGTGAATAATGGCATATTAGGGGTCTCTTGAATCTGCTCCAACACACACACACACACACACACACACACACACACACACATACACACACACACACCAATTTATAAATGTGGCCACTATAAAAGGAAAATTATTTTAAAACCCAAGTACTTTCATAATTAAGTATCACAAATGGTGTGTGATGCACCTTAGAATTGATATTGATGAACTAGCAGTCTCAAAGCCCACCATCTTGGGTGAAAGTCAATGATTTCATATATCACAATGCACTTCACACAACATGTTTTATATTTTGTGTCATAGTGACATAAATGCCATCAATTAAACAACCTTTGAGATTTTGCTGTTGAACCTGGATCTAGTCAACATTAACCAAAGGTTGTAACTTGTATAATAAAACTTGTTATTTGATTTTCTTTGAGTTTATCCAATTGGATAATCCCTTGAACCTCTTTTCTTCTTCTTCTTTTTATTATTTTTATTTTTTTTACGATTTTGAGAGAGTGAGAGAAAGAGGGAGAGAACGAGCATGGGGAGGGGCAGAGGGAGAGTGAGAACCAGATTCCCATTGTGCAGGGAGCCCAATGTCGGTCTTGATCCCAGGACTCTGAGATCATGACCTGAACCAAAGGCAGCTGCTTAACCGACTGAGCCACCCAGGCTCCCCTAGAACCCCTTCTTTATTTGTGCTATGTGCACAGAGCTGAACTATGAAGAAACATCTTCATATGCCTCATCTAATGACTTTTTAGGATGAGGAACTTTTTTTTTTTTTTTTTAGGTTCACTAAATTTATTTTAAAAATCATAAAACGTTTCTTACAAAAGAGCATTACATTCTGCACACTGCTCTGAATAGATGCCAGGGACAAATTGACTATTGTTACTTTTCCTCCCTGTCCCACCCCCCAAAATGTTACAGTGACCACAAAGCAAAGTGTTCACAATAATTACATGGGGGGAACTTTTAAGGATAATGCCCATTTTAACTGACTACATTACAACTGATGGCAAAGTAATGAAGTCTGTTCACTGTTCAGATAGAAAAGGCTTGCTTAGGACTACTGGCTAAGACAATGTTCCAGCTTTACCTTAGAATTATATCCTTAAATAAGGATCCATGTCATTTAGAGTATTTCAATGCCATGATAGAATGGGGGTCTAAAGATACCTTTCCAGATGTTCTCAGAGAAAGCGAGGGCATTATTTCATAAGCAAAGTGTTCCTTCTAGGTAACAAACGGATATCCAAGAGGTCCACGAGAAGGACACATTTGACCATTCTCTTTGTCTCCACTTGGACTTTCAAAGGTGGCTGAAATGAGGACATTTTATTTGCCTTTAAAGCAGACAGCATGCCAAGTGTCGTTAAAGATGGCTCTGCTCCTGAATCATTAAAGGGCAAGAGAGAAGCCGCAATGAAATATGCTGTTTTCTGACATTCCGTAACATTGCCCTTCACGGCAGCTGCCAAAAGTGAGCAGCTGCTTCTTACAATCCCCTGCCATTTCCCAGCTTTGCTGAAAGAGGTCAGCTCTGTTTTCTCATTACCCATCTTTCCACCGGCTGGACATCTGGATTCCTAGTCCTCTTCTTTCCTAATTCAATATTTTCTTTACTTCATAAATGACATGGTGGACAGATTGGGCAACCTATGGCAACAAGCATTTTTAGTTTGGCCCTCAGTGACTCAGCCCCAGCGATTTAACCCAAGGAAAAAACCGAGCCCACGTGCACAAGGATCATTGTACTTTTCCACTGAGCTAAGACAGAAGAGTGTTCTTTAGAACACACAGAAAGAAAGGAAGTGAGGAAACAGAGGTTTGCCATTTCTTCCTGCCTCCCCACCATGATTTGCAGGCATTTGACAAACATAATGCACCTAAAGAGGAAGAATAAATAGAGGGCTCACCTTTCAGTCCTTGCAAAATCTGATGTTGTCAAGCAGTTGGATTTCACTTAGAGGGGTTTTTTAACTCCGTCCATTATTACCTCCGGAAACATAAGTAACTAAACATGAGATAAAAAAAAAAATTCCCATTTAGATAATCTGACTTAAAGAACAGGAATATAATGCCAATAGGATGTCAAATGTCTTCATAAAACCAATTCTGAGGTGTCCAGGGACCTGCTTAAACTACGGTGGCCCAAGGTCAGCTTCTAGAAGCACTCTTGGGTTAGAAGCTTCTCCTGGGGTAGGTGTGAGGGATCCTAGGCTATAGGAGGGTCTCAAAGTGGACTCAGGCTTGCTGGGATGGACTTTCAGGTCCACCCCAGACCACTGCTGGAAAGGCCGTCGTGTTCCCAAGTACTGATTTCTGCCCTCTGGATGTTGTTTGGAATTCTAACACTGCATAGTTCTCCTTTTCAGGTAGGTTAACAGCTCAGTAAGCTACCATTATTTATGTGTGGATGAGGGAGTCCGATTTTCCTCCTGAGTGAATGTTTTCATGGAGAGGAGGATCAGGAAACAAGATTGAGAAGTCTTCAATTCAGAGGAAGGTAGGAGGTGGGATGAAGAGGAAGGAGAATGAACACCACAGAATGGAAAAAGCGTACCAAATATAAGCAAACCCAACACTGTAAATAAATCCCCTTTCTTATCGGTCTGCTTATGAGTAGGGTGGGTGAGAATCCACAATCAGATTCACCTGAACAATTGTGTAAGAAATTGAGATGATTGTAATCCATATATTGTTCTTTTCTTAAAGTTATTTTTTTCATTTTATTTTATTTCTTTTCAGTGTTCCAGCATTCACTGTTTATGCACCACACCCAGTGCTCCAAGAAATACCTGCCCTCCATGTTATGGAGGCACCAGCCCCAGGCTCACCCAGTCCCAGGCTCACCTAATTCCCCATCCCCCATCCCTCCAAAACACTCAGTTTGTTTCTCAGAGTCCACGGACTCTCATGGTTTTTTTTTTTTTTTTAAGGTTTTTATTTATTTATTTGACAGAAGAGACACAGTGAGAGAGGGAACACAGCAGGGGATGTGGGAGAGGAAGAAGCAGGCTTCCCGCTAAGTGGAGAGACCAATGTAGGGCTCCATCCCAGGACCCTGGGATCATGACCTGAGCTGACTCAGCCACCCATAACGACTGAGCCACCCAGCCCCCCCCAACCATATATGGTTCTAAGAGCTACTGGGCACAAAGGAGATAGCCACACATCTCAGATAATCTGGAATGATTCAACATCTTAACTTTTCTGCCTTGATATCTCTGTCAGCACTGAAATATCACAGATATCTTAATTTCTGAGTATGTTCTAGACCTTGGTACTGACAGTGTGGTCCGTGGATGGGCAGCATGGGCGTCACCTAAAAGCTTGCTAGCAACGGAGAACCTCAGGTCCCACCCCAGACCTAATGAATGCAAATGAACACGACCCTCAGTTTGTGAATCACTATTCTAGAGCACCTCTTATAATTAGCAGTACAAAAAGTATTTGTCAAAGCAGAACCAAGTGACCTTTGTAGAGAGAGCTGGAGGAGGTCGTATTTCCTCATTACCAGAGCTGAACTCCTCCCTGACATGACCCTGAGTGGGATCCGGCTAATGTCGTTCATTTAGCAGACATCTGGCCTCGCTGGCAAAAAGGATTAAGAGCTTGAAAAGGGAAACATCACAATATGTCTGCTACAGAGACTCTTTAGTCCTCGGATAAAGATACTTCACTCTGAATCCCGAAGCGATACCAAATATTTGATGAATTTGTTATTTTGTTGTTGTTCATAAGCAGAAAAATGACTGAGCCCATGTGGTACTGGGCAGGTGCTTTACTATGAAGTAAAGAAACTATTCCAACCCAAGAATGACTCACAGCCCCCGCAGCCTTGCCCACCAACAGATTCAGGAACTGACTCTCCCAGTAGCTCTCAGGATGACATTGATAATGTTAGGTAAGAACTATTAGAGCCCCAAGATAACATATGGTAGAACTTTTGATTTAATATAAAATGCAAATGTGTAAAAAAAACACACAAAGAATTCATTGTTCTTGGGAAATCACATACCTTCTATCTCTTAGATCATATAGTAACTCAAAATCCTTACAGTTTATTATTGAAGAACTGGAAAAGAAGGATTGATTCAGTAAGTCAAATTGTGATCAGCATCACTAATGACATACTGGACATACTGAAAGATTCTATCCTTTCTTCTAAGAAGTCACTGTTTTTTAAATGGAGGAAATGCCTAGGGGATGTTTTCTTTGTGAAGAGAAAAGAATTTAAAGGCAGGAGCGCATCTGGGTTTTGCCCCCAAGTAGTTCTAATGGTGTTTAGATACTGAAACCTTAAGATGAAGACATTCTCATCAAGGTGAGTCAAGAAACTTTGTCACGTGGGCCAAGACACCCTATGGTTAGAGTGACCTTCTGGGTTGCCCTGGACAGGTGTATGTCTGCTATAATATTTACTAGGCTTGCCTCTTCTTTTCCCTTCTCCCCCAACTTGGTTTGGAACTTAAATCATCAGATTTAAATAATTGCTGACTTTTTCGGTTGTAAAAGTCATTTACACATGGTTTATGAAATGAACTCCCTGTTCACTGTTGTGATCTATGTGGCCTTTCTTGAGTTGACCCCTCGGATTTCCAACACTCGCCCCAGGTTCCTGCTCTACTGAACTACTGGGTTCCCAGAATATGACATACTATATTTCTCTTTGGCTTTGTATGGGGCTCTTCTCTCTGCTGAAGGGAATTAATTTTCCCGGCATTCTGCTAGGTCCATTCTCTTTTCTTCCAGGTTCTTCTCATATCAGTCCTTCGTGAAGCCTTCCTCCGAAACTGCCATTATTTGGTGCTTTCGTTGCCCTTTGGCATGTTTGTGGAGTATGGGAAGATTGTGCTGTCAAGTCCAGAGTGCCGAACATGGTGGGCATTCAGGCGAAGTTCGTGCAAGGGATAGAGGGAAGGAGGGAGAAAAAAAGAAGGGAAAAAAATAAGGAAGGGGGCAAGGAGGAAAGAAGGAAGGAAGGAAGAAAACAGGTATTTTGTGGTAGAGTCAAGAGCTGCGAAGCAGAATAACTGAATTTTGGGAGTGACTTCTATATGAGACAGTGAGATTTCTCTTTAATGTTATGTCCATGTTTATTTCCCCCTTGTCTTTTCCTCTTTGTTGCTTGTCACAAACCTTCAAGAAAAACCCAAAATGTCTTGTCCAGCTTTTCAGAGACAGGATGGGTAGGGAAAGCAATGAGATTGCTTATTCTGCGGTGCTGCGGGGACAAGATGGGGCAGAAGGAACAGGTGAAGACATTTTTAAGGAGGGAGCCGAAAACGCAAGGGCTGCAGCTGGCACATAGAGTAAAGAGTACGGCAGGGCCCTGGCCCGGGACTAAGAAGTGTCTCAGGGGTGTCTACACAGTCACGTATCCTGTCATGTGGTTCCACCTCAAGGAAATAGGTACATTTATGATGACGCTATTTACATAAGGACAAAAATGAGTACAAGGGACTTCTTAGTCCATGAAGATCTCATTGAAAGCATACCTGGGTGGCTCAATTGGCTAAGGGTCTGACTTCAGCTCAGGTCATGATCCTGGAGTTTCGGGAGAGAGTCCTGCATTGGTCTCCTAGCTCAACAGGGAGTCTGCTTCTCCCCACCCCCTCTGCCCTTCCTCCTGTTCTTTCTCTCTTTCTCTCCCTCTCACTCACACTTTCTCTCAAAGAAATAAATAAAATCTTTAAATAAAAAAAAGGTGGATACTCATAAAGAGAAGGTCTGAAGATGTCGGAGCCTTTGGTGAAATGTGTTTCTTCACTTCCTCAAGCAGTGTTTCTAATATATGGTCCAAGGACCACTATACCAGAGTCCCCTAGACTTGTTAAAATGCAGATTCTTGGATCTTTCTCCAGGCCCACTGAACCAGAGTCTCTGCAAGAAACCATGGACTCCAGACTTGCCACAGGCCCACCAGAAGGGTCTCCAGGTTCACTACAACGGGAGAACCTCTGCCCAAGGTTCTCTTGCTCCTTAGAAAGGAGCAAGCTTCTTAGGGGAGTCAACACTTTCATGTGATGGTTGACTTGTAGAGCTAAACTACCCCACAAGGCAGCCAGAGCCTTCCTAGGAAACCCGGGCAGGGGGCAAACCTCACCTCCAAGCATTGTTCTTTTTTTTGAGGGGGAGGGAATGGTCTCAAAAGGCTTTCCTTCATGTTACTGATAGGAATGGCTGCAGGGCTCTAGAAATCCCTCTCCTGTGTTTCTTTGCAGCAGAGGTTGGAATGGGACTGCCATCAACCTGACATCTTCTCTAAATTTTGCATCAAGGAGACAGGATCTGATTTTCCAGCTGGCTTACTTTGGCTGGGTGATGAACTTCCACGACAAGCTCTGCCAAGCTTCTGAAAATCTGTGTAAGGTTAACCCTGTGGGTCTTTGCCCTTGGTAGCCAGGAGACGAATCCAGGTCAGGACAAGGGGAAGACAGGGTCTCCTCGGGAAAAGGAAACATTGACACTTTCAGTGCCACAGTGGAGAATATCGTACAGTGCAATGGTATCCCCAGTGTTTTAAGAATCCCTCTGCTTTCCAGCTCTCTCTCAGGGTCCATACATGTTAAATTGTACTGCATGGAATTTTTGAAACCATTCTTATTTAATTTATTTTATTTTTTAAAAAGATTTTATTTATTTGTCAGAGAGAGAGAGCCCACAAGCAGGCAGAGTGGGAGACAGAGGCAGAGAGAGAAGCAGGTTCCCCACTGAGCAAGAAGCCCAATGCTGGACTCAATCCCAGGACCCTGGGATCATGACCTGAGCAGAAGGCAATGGCTTAACCAACTGAGCCACCCAGGTATCCTGAAAATATTCTTATTTTAGAATAACCTGTCCTATTATTTATAATCGTTTCTTAGAAATTCCCTAAATCCATTCTTATTTGCAATTTTCAAGAATCCACAACAAAGATTTTATCACCAGCTCATTTGGGAGCAGATGCGCCTTTTCCGCGGGATCTCCATACTAGTCCAGAATAAATTGTTCATGATGATGATTTCTGTATTATTTGTCTACATCAGGTTACTTTTAAACTGATACTTCTCAATTTGCTTAAGGTCTCGAATTGTCCAGCTTTTGGAACACGGATGCTGTGCCTGAGTCCATATCTGTTTGGTTCTTAAAATTACATCTGATTAGTTCAAATAGCACACAATCAATAAGTTTATTTTTGGTTTCGGAATTATAGAGTCTGGATTAATTGCTTAGATAGCTCAAAGAAATTAACCAGCCAAATTTCCCTTTGCTTTGTCTACTGTCTTCCAAAGACCACAGATAGTAACCCAAGTGCACTTGTGAATGTGAACAATCCTTTGAACACGAAGGATTATAACACAAAGCATAGTAAGCAAGCATCATTAAGACGTATAGCATGTGAAATGGGCATTTTTTTTTCCTGGTATGAGCCAGAGAGGAATCACCAGACATGAAGAATCACTTAACATGAAACTTTTTAAAATTAATTAATTTTTAAAAATCTCTTTTCAGCGTAACAGAATTCATTGTTTTTTTCACCACACCCAGTGAAACTTTTTATTCTGTTGTTGACAGTCACTTGAAGGAAAGTTAAATTAACTATTTCAAGGGAGAGGTTAATCAAGTTGAATTTGATCCAGTAGAGGGCACTGTATCTCTCCTTATGTGTTATTTATGGGTGTATTATATACTATTAAATATGCTCTATATTACAACAAAATATACTAATATGACAGTATGCACCTATATGTATATTTAACATTTCTTTAAGAATTTATCTTTTCTTCGTTTTCTAAAGCGCGAAGATGACTTATATATGAAAACATGGCCTTGTGGATGAAACAGACATATGAAGCATTTAAATGTAAAACACGTACTGTATTGTATATTTACCAATCCATACCAGTGCATTTGTGGAGTAGGAAAATAGGGGATTTTCTTTTCCTTTCTTTCTTCTTTTAGCAACATTGTTCTTTCTTTATTCTGGCTTTCTATTTAGCAGCATTGTTCTTGTTTGCTGCATTTTTTTCCCCCCCTCTGCAGGGAGATGCGTGTTAATTTCTGGAACCTGACTTTGACAGCTAAAAGGCCAGAATAAAGAATGCTGATTTTAAGTTTTTTTTTTTCCCCCCAGTTATGCCGGACTAAGAAGCACGGAACTAGAATGGACCAGGAAGGTCAGCTTGCTGAGCAAGGGCTGGAGATTCCCCGCGATGAGAAGCTGCAGCTTGTCTCCCGGGAGCCTGTCTGTGCGCAGTGCGCAGTGCGGTGAAACCGGCTCCTGGAGGTCCTGCTTAAGTTTCCCCACGTACCCTGTTTATTTCAAAGGGCCCCCTTGAAAACATCATAATAAGGCATGGCAGAGGGAAGAGCACTTCTCTCGTCCTTGCTCACGCTCATTGTCTCAGTGATTCTCCCTCCCGGTGCCTCGTTTCCAATCATTCATGTTCAAATGCGCCGGCTGATGAGCGAGTTGAAGCAACCAGAGTATTAAACAGCAAAGCAGTTCCTTAGAGCTGAGAACTTCAGCTTTGAAACGTAACACAGAGCAATGAGGCTTTGCAGCGCAGGGCTAATTTAGCTGCAGTGACTACCCAGGGGAAACATCCTTTCTCTCCAATTAACCTGGAACAGGCATTGCTCTCCTCATGGTAAACATTATGACTTCTAGAGAATGGGATTTCATTATTGAAGTCTTCTGAATTTCAGCCCAATTGCAAAGTGAATGTGTCTTTGTCTTTATTAAAGGAGAACTTGCCTCTTAATTTTTCTGGAAGACTTTGCTAATTCCTATTAGGAAAGCTACTGGAGCAGAAAGGACTTTAAAACCATAGCACTTCCTGAAAGTGTAAACCATAAAAGAAAATGTTGGGTGTCATTGGTCTCAATAATCTATTTAGAAATACATTATTTTACCAGAGTGCTGTGTGGAGAAGGCTGGGAAGAAAGAGGAAAGATGCAGTCTGACCTCCATGGGATTCTAGATGTTCCAGAAAGTCTGCACAAGGGTAATTTCCACACCTCCAAAAATGGCTACCTTTTTAAAAGAAGCAATTCTTCTTACTTTATCAGGACTAAAGCTTTAATTAGCTACTAATATATTTTTAACAGCTGGAATCATTAATATCCATTTAAATACAGAATCTCTATGCAAATAATTATTTACTAAATGAGTGAATTCTGGTAATGCAGAACTGAAGTAATCAGGTCTATTCTCACCTATTTGCCTTGTTGAAACTGTCTGCTGCAGTGAATGTCCTTCCCTCTTGACTGGGGGAAGTTAAATTCTGATTGTCTGCACTGCACTTTTTTTTTTTCTTTCAGTGTAACAGTATTCATTGTTTTTGCACCATACCCAGTGCTCCATGCAATATGTGCCCTCCTTAATACCCACCACCTGGCTCCCCCAACCTCCCACCCCCCTATCCCTTCAAAACCCTCAGGTTGTTTTTCAGAGTCCATAGTCTCTCATGGTTCCCTCAACTCCCTTCTCCTCACCATCTCCCCATATCCTCCATGTTATTTGTTATGCTCTGTCAATAAGCGAAACCATATGATAATTGACTCTCTCTGCTTGACTTATTTCACTCAGCATAATCTCTTCCAGTCCCGTCCATGTTGCTACAAAAGTTGGGTATTCATCCTTTCTGATGGAGGCATAATACTCCATAGTGTATATGGACCACATCTTCCTTATCCATTCGTCCGTTGAAGGGCATTTTGGTTCTTTCCACAGTTTGGCGACCGTGGCCATTGCTGCTATAAACATTGGGGTACAGATGGCCCTTCTTTTCACTACATCTGTATCTTTGGGGCAAATACCCAGTAGTGCAATTGCAGGGTCATAGGGAAGATCAATTTTTAATTTCTTGAGGAATCTCCACACTGTTCTCCAAAGTGGCTGCACCAACTTCTGCACTGCACTTTTAAAAGTTTTTTTTTTTGTTGTTGTTGTTGTTTTGTGTGTGTGTGTGTGTGTGTGTGTGGTGAGAAGGGCACACTGTCCACTACTGAACAGAATGTACCTGGTTTACTTCTCTCAAAACAGTCAGTATGACCCAGGAACTTACCCTTCAATAAACTTAGCATAATAAGCAACATGAGCAATGAGTTAGGTACCGGCCAGTTTAATGAAATGTTATTTTTTATAATGGGTCTTGGATGGGGTAGATCTAGTCTAGTTAATGAATGGAGCATGAACTAGGTTAAGTAAACCCTGTACTGGCACCTGTTAACATCTGATTAAATGGAAACAGGCATTTTCTGAAGAAGCAGTAGAAATGAAATTAACAAAATTTATGAAAAACTTCAAATACACATAAAAGTAGAGTAATAGAATAAAATTCCATATACCTATTCCCCAGATTCAACAAGTATCAACAGTTTTCAACATTTGCTTCTATCCCTTTAGTTAATTAATTAATTAATTATTCATTTATTTTTGCTGAAATATCTCCAGGCAAATCCCATTATTCACGCCATTCATCCCTACAGATGTCAGTATGCATCTCTAAAAAATGTTATCTTATATTCATAATACCACTGTCACCTCTAACAAAAGTAGTATTTTGTTGGTACCATTTAGTACTGTTCTTAATGAAAAAAAGAATTGTTTGGGAGGGAGCGGTCAGGATCCAAAGAAAGTCCATCTGTTACATTTGGTTGTTTGGGGATAGAAGTTTTAAAGGTATTTTCTTTTGGGCTTCAGATATCTACAGGCTTTTCAGCTAAATAAGGTGGATAGAGAGCAGTGGAAATGAAGTTGGAGGGAAAGATTGAAGCCACTGAGAGAGAACTTGGAGAGAATCTGGTGGTGTGTTGTCATGGGGAGAGAAGGGTCTGTCCCTGTGATGTAAAATCCTTGCTTGCTTACTCTGTACCAGTTTGGAACTTTAGTAGCTGAGAAGAAGAGATTTTTTTTTTTTTGGTGGGGAAGGGGGGCTGATTTCACAGAAGACTGTGAAGTTGTGGCACCAGTAAGATCCAGACTGTACCTGGAGGGAGCATGGCAAAGAGGTGGGGTAGGCAAAGCTGATGGCCCGGGAAAGCTTAGAGAGGGCAGAGCCCAGGAGGCAGGTGAGGCCAGTGGGTCTGTTTGAGAACATGTTTGTTGTTCTTCACTTTGGAAGGGTAATTTCACTAGACATCAAATTCTAGGTTGGTGTTTTTTTTTTTCTTTCAACACTTTAAATGTTTCAGTCCATTCTCTAGTTTGTTTGGTTTCTGAAGAAAAGTCTCTCCTTGTTCCTCCATAGGGAAGTTTTTGCCTCTGGCTTCTTTGAACATCTTCTCTGTCTTTAGTTTTCTGCAGTTTGGATATGATATGCCCATCTGTAGGCTTTTTGGTAATTATCCTGCTTGGTGCCTTCTGATCTTCCTGTGTAAGGGCCTATTTAGCCAGAGCGATTCCATCTGGTTAAACAGTGATTTTGTTGTTTATGCAGTAAAACTTAAACTGACCCTGCTCCCCCCCTCAGGGAATTTACCCAACCACATGGCCTTTGCTCTATAAAAGCTAGTCTGTAAGGCAGAGAGGGGTCGCTTCTTTGTAAGAGATGGCCCGGGCTGGTCGGTTTGATTCTTGATGATTGGTGCGAAATAAAGCTTTGCTTGACCTTCGCTTTCTATTAGTCTCTCTCCTTTGATCATGGACCCATTATTGGAGGACATTTCACCTGGATCTGTGGTTTGATGTATCTCATTAATTTTAGAAAATTGCAGGCATTTTTACTTCAAATATCTCTTCTGTCCCTTTCTCTTCTTTCTTCTCCTTCTTGTGTCTCCTTTACTTGTATGTTACACCTTTTGCAATTGTTTCACAGTTCTTGGATATTCTGATCTGTTTTTTTCTTCTTTGCATTTCAGTTTTGGAAGTTCCTATGGACACACCTTCAAGCTCACTGATTCTTTTCTTGCTTGTATTATCCATGGATGAGCCCAGTAATGCATTCTTCATTTCTGTTATGGAGTATTAAAATTTCTAGCATTTCTTAGGGGTGCCTGGGTGGCTCAGGTGTTTAAGCATCCAATTCTTGATTTCAATTCAGGTCATGATCTCAGGATCATGGAATCCAGCTTTGCATTGGGCTCCTTGCTCAGGGGAGAGTCTACTTAAGGTTCTCTCTCTTTTACTCCCTGTGCATGCCCCCGGCCCCCATTCTCTTTCTAAAATAAATAAATAAGTCTTTAAAAAAGTACAATAAAATTTCTAGCATTTCCTTTTGTTGTTTTTTAGAGTTTCCATATCCTTGTGTTATCATTTTACCATTTCCATTCTGCATTACCTGTCTGTTCTTGCAGGTGTCCACTTTTTCCATGAAAGCTCTTAGCATATCAAGTATAGTTATAGTCATTTCAAATTCCCAGTCTGATAATTCCAAAGTTTCTGCCCCATTTGAGACTCTGTTTCAGATGCTTGCTTTGTGTCTTCAGATTGTGTTTTTTTGCCTTTCAGCATGTGTTGTAATTTTATTTTGTTGTTGTTGAAAGCTAAGCAAGATGCATCAGGTAAAAGAAACCGGTAAATAAGTCTTTCACGTGAGGTTTTATATTTATCTGGCAGAGTGTTAGCCTGTGTTTACTATTTGCTGCAGCTGTAGGTGGTAGGCTTACTCTCCTTCCTGTATCCCCTGGTGTCTTTGAATTTCCCTAGGGGCTTCCTCTTAAGTAGTGTTAACAAAGACAAAGTTCTTTCAACTGAACACCTGGTTGTATTCAACGTTTTACTGATGTGGTGACAAGGTGTGGGTTGGGGGAGGGGAAGCATCCTATAACCCCATGATTAGGTCCTCAGTTTTTTTAGCGAGCTTGTGCCTCTGGCTATGACCTTCACAATTCCTTCCCACCTCAGGTGAGACAGAAAGGCTAGAGGGACCTGGAGTTAGATAACTTGCCTTCCTCCACTTTGGTCAGACTCTGGTAAAACTCAAGCTAGTAAAGCCTTAGTAAAGTAGTTTCCCTTGAGGCCTTTGTTAAAGAGAAAAGAGTGCTTTGGGAATGCTTAAAAACAGTTATCTTTCCCCTCCCCTATCTGGAGCCTGAGGAGATTTTTCTCTGATCTTCACCTTAAGAACCTGGGTAGCTCCTGGAGATAAACCTCACAAAAGGGTGGGGGTCTCCCAGGACTTTCAAATTCTCAAGTTAGTTTATACTCCTTTTCCAGTAATCAATTTTTCTTTAGTTAATTAACACATGCATGTGTGTGTGAACATTTAAATTTCACTGCCTTAGCAAGTTGTGTTTTTTTTTTTTTTTTGGCCTTAGCAAAACTATACAATATAGTAGATCCTTGAACAATGTGGGGGTTAGAGGTCCTGACCCCTTGTGCAGTCAAAATCCATGTATAAATTTGGACTCCCCACCCTCCCAAATTTAACTAGTAATAGCCTACTGTTGACTAGAAGCCTCACCAAACAGCACATATTTCATATGTTCTATGTATTATAGACTGTATTCTTACAATAAAATAAGCTAGGGAAAAGAAAATGTTATTAAGAAAATCGCAAGGAGGGCACCTGGGCCTGCTCAGCTGGGAGCCTGCTTCTCCCTCTCCAGCTTCCCTGTGCTTGTGTTCCCTCTCTCACTCTCTCTCTCTGTCATAAATAAATAAAATCTTAAAAAAAATAGATAATCATAAGGAAGAGGAACTACATTTATAATACTTACAATATTTATTGAAAAAATCCTCATATAAGTGGACCCATGCAGTTCAAACCCATGGGTCAACTGTAGAGTGTTAACTATAGTCATCATATCATACATTAAGTCCTCAGAACTTACTCATCAGATAGCTGAAAGTTTATATCCTTTAACAACCTCTCCCTAACTCCCTCACCACCCAGACCCTGGCAGCTACTTTTCATTCTGTTTCTGAGTTCAACTTTTTTTAGATTCCACATATAAGTGAAATCAATGGTATTTGTCCTTATTTCTCCAGCTTATTTCATTGAACATAAAACGCTCCAGGTCCATCCATGGAATAATTCTCTTCTTTCTCAAGGCTGAATAATATTCCACTGGGTGTGTGATATGAACACACACACACCACATCTTCCTTATCCATTCATCCACTGAGGAACACGGGTTATTTCTGTATCTTGGCTGTTGTGAATAATGCTGCAGTGAACATGGAAGTGCAGATATCTCTTGATATTCTGTTCTTACTACATATATCTCTCTCTATATATATATACACATATATATGTGATATATAAAGCTATATATATGTTATATATAATATTTGCATATATATATATATATATAATTGCTATATTATAGTCAATTATTTTTTAAAGTGTTCCCACAAGGCTCCAGCAGTGGCTTCCATTCCCAGTAAGTTGTGGTTCTTTGTATTCACTGTTTCTCTAGTTTTGGGGGCAGTAGTTTGCTCTGTGTCCTCAACTGCCTGGTGGATCTAAGAAAAATAGCTGACTTTTGTTCAGCTTTTGTTTTTGTTGTGAGGGTGGGAATGATGACTTCCAAATTCTTTCTATGTTGGACCAGCAAGGCCAGTGGATTTGACATGGCAGAAGGGATTTAATGGTTGGGACCCACGGAAGCAAAAATGGGATTATTATTATATTATTATAAATATTATAGATCATCCATGGACAATTTCATGGATAAAGATGGATTTATTATGAGTATGGAGCAGGTTGAGACAGAAACAGTTGAAAATTATCATTATCTTCAACAAATATTTAACAAATGTTAAACTGGGATATAAAAAACAATCAGGAACAATTCTTGTCTTCAATGGGCTTAAAGTCCAGGAGATAAGAAGTCAATAGAAAAAAATAATAGAAGGGATATAGCTATGTGCCTAAATTTGTCTGTGTGCCTAAGGACACAGGGATACTGGAAAGGACTTAGGCTTCAGAACTGTCTTTAAGATAGGGATTTTAATACCGCTATGAAATGTCAGGATAAAAGCTTTTTTTTTTTGAGTAACAAGTCTCCTTAGGCATGTTGCATCTTGATAAACCTTAGAATTTCCTTGCCATTGTAAGATGGGCAGCCAATACTTATAAAATGTTGAAAATCATATATACACTTAATGTAGATCATACACACCCAAAGTTTTTCTGTACCAAACAAATTTTGACTGAGTAAAGTATAAATTTTAATTTAAAATTGAGATTCTCCCATTCCGTGGGTTGCCTCTTTGTTTTCTTGACTGTTTCCTTTGCTGTGCAGAAGCTTTTGATTTTGATGAAGTCCCAAAAGTTCATTTTCGCTTTTGTTTCCTTTGCCTTTGGAGACATATCTTGAAAAAGTTGCTGTGGCTGATATCGAAGAGATTACTGCCTATGTTCTCCTCTAGGATTCTGATGGATTCCTGTCTCACATTGAGGTCTTTTATCCATTTTGAGTTTATCTTTGTGTAGGGTGTAAGAGAATGGTTGAGTTTCTGCATATAGCTGTCCAGTTTTCCCAGCACCATTTTTTGAAGAGACTGTCTTTTTTCCACTATATATTTTTTCGTGTTTTGTCGGGTCCATATCTACTCTGTTCCAGGGGTCTATGTGTCTGTTTTTATGCCAGTACCATGCTGTCTTGATGATCACAGCTTTGTAGTAAAGCTTGAAATCAGGTAACGTGATGCCCCCAGGTTTATTTTTGTTTTTCAACATTTCCTTAGCGATTCAGGGTCTCTTCTGATTCCATACAAATTTTTGGATTATTTGCTCCATCTCTGAAGAATACTGGCAGAATTTTGATCGGAAATGGCATTAAAAGTATAGATTGCTCTAGGCAGTATAGACATTTCAACAATGTTTATTCTTCTGATCCAAGAGCTTGGAATGGTCTTCCATCTTTTTGTGTCTTCTTCAATTTCTTTCGTGGGTGTTCTGTAGTTCCTCGAGTACAGATCCTTTACCTCTTTGGTAAAAAATGTTCATCATCACTAGCCCTCAGGGAGATTCAGATTAAAACCACATTGGGATATCACCTTACACCAGTTAGAATGGTCAAAATTAGCAAGACAGGAAACAACATGTGTTGGAGAGGATGTGGAGAAAGGGGAACCCTCTTCCACTGTTGGTGGGAATGCAGGTTGGTGCAGCCTCTTTGGAGAAAAGTGTGGAGATTCCTCAAGAAATTAAAAGTAGATCTTCCCTAGGACCCTTCAATCTCACTACTGGGTATTTACCCCAAAGATACAGATGTCGTGAAAAGAAGGGCCATCTGTACCCCAATGTTTATAGCAGCAATGGCTGCAGTTACCAAACTGTGGAAAGAACCAAGATGCCCTTCAATGGACGAATGGATAAGGAAGATGCGGTCCATATACACTATGGAGTATTATGCCTCCATCAGAAAGGATGAATACCCAACTTTTGTAGCAACATGGACGGGACTGGAAGAGATTATGCTGAGTGAAATAAGTCAAGCAGAGAGTCAATTATCATATGGTTTCACTTATTTGTGGAGCATAACAAATAGCATGGAGAACATCGGGAGTTAGAGAGGAGAAGGGAGTTGGGGGAAATTGGAAGGGGGAGGTGAACCATGAGAGACTATGGACTCTGAAAAACAATCTGAGGGATTGAAGCGGCGAGGGATGGGAGGTTGGGGGAACCAGGTGGTGGGTATTAGAGAGGGCACGGATTGCATGGAGCACAGGGTGTGGTGCAAAAACAATGAATACGTTAGGATGAAAATAAATAAATTAATTAATTAAAAAAAATAAAATTGAGATTCCATTCAATAGCTTTAAATGAATCAAATCACAAAAATATTTCTGAGATATTTCAGTTTGTGGATTAAAGTCTGAGTATTCTTTTTAAAAATTCAATATCTAGCTTTTTCTCATCTTTTATTTATTCTTTTTTTGTTCAACTAGACAACATATCGTGCATCACTAGTTTTTGATGTAGTGTTCATTAGTTGTGTATAACACCCAGTGCTCATCACCACATGTGCCCTCCTTAATACCCATCAACCAGTTATCCCATGCGCCTACCCCCTGCCCTTCTGTAACCCTCAGTTTGGTTCCTGAAGTCCAGAGTCTTTCATGGTTTGTCTCCCTCTCTGAGTTCTTCTTGTTCAGTATTCCCTCCCTTACCCATAGGCCTGCAAGCTATTCCTTATGTTCCACATATGAATGAAACCATATGATAATTGTCTTTCTCTGCTTGACTTACTTCACTTAGTGTAATCCCCTCCAGTTCCATCCACATTGATGCAAATGGTGGGTTTCATCCTTTTTGATGGCTGAGTAATATTCTTAAATTACTTGTAAACTTATCGGTACTAGTCCTGGAATAACCCATTCTATTTAGTCGTTTAAAATACTAGTTTTACATGGTATCTCACACAGTAGTTTTTTTTTTTTTTTTTTTTTGTAGATATGGACGTTTTCATAAAAATATGATTTCCTTGGGTGGGTTTATTTGTTATTTGTTTATTTGTTATTTGAAAATATGACTTCTTGAAAAATAACTTCACTGCAAATATGCTTCCAGGCTTGCATTCTATATTTTGGGTTTAACTCATTGGAGATATTTTTCCAATGTACTTTATCATCCATTAACCTAACCATCTTTTGTTTTGGGTAAAATATCTTTCTGGCTGCTTCAAAGGTGTTCCCTTTGTCTTCGGTGTCCTGCACTTTCATGACAATGTGATTAAAGCATCCATTCCCTTTTATTTATCATGCTTAATATTATTTAATCATTATAGATCTGAGGCTTGGAACCATTCAATAGTTCTACAAAAACCTGTCATAATCTTTGTATGTATCAATTTTTCGAGTGATAGCATTCTGTTGTCACTTCTGGAATTTCAAGTAGATGTAAGGTAAACCTTATCATTTTATCCTCATGTTTTCTTAATCTCTTTTTTGTATTTTTAATCTCTTAGTCTTCCTAAAGCTCATTTTGGTAGGGGTTCTTGGACGCGTCTAGTTCTGTAGTTGTATTTTCAATAAGGTGTCTATTTTTGTTTGTTATCCCTCAGTGCTATACTTCAAATTGTTCTACTGCATTCTTTTTCTTTAATTTTAAATTAACATATAATGTATTATTAGCCCCAGGGGTACAGGTCTGTGAATTGCCAGGTTTACACACTTCACAGCACTCACCATAACACATACCTTCCCCAATATCCATAATCCAACCACTCTCTCCCTACGTCTCCCTCCCTGGCAACCTTCAGTTTGTTTTGTGAGATTAAGAGTCTCATAGTGATCTGAAGGGGCATGTGCACCCAAATGTATATAGCAGCAATGTCCAGAATAACCAAACTATGGAAAAAACCTAGATGTCCATCAACAGATGAATGGATAAAGAAGATGTGGTATATATATATATATATATATATATATATATATATATATATATATATATATATATATAATGGAATACTATGCAGCCATCAAAAGAAATGAAATCTTGCCATTTGCAACTATGTGGATGGACCTAGAGGGTATTATGCTTAGGAAAGTAAATAAATCAGAGAAAGACAATTACTGCATTCTTTTTTAAGTCTTTTGGTTGTTTTAAGATCCTATATTCTTTGCTTGTATTTTTTTTTTTTATTTATTTATTTGACAGAAAGAGATCACAAGCAGGCAGAGAGGCAGGCAGAGAGAGAGGAGGAAGCAGGCTCCCCGCTGAGCAGAGAGCCCGATGCGGGCCTCGATCCCAGGACCCTGAGATCATGACCTGAGCCGAAGGCAGCGGCCTAACCCACTGAGCCACCCAGGCGCCCATCTTTGCTTGTATTTTTGAGCCTCAATATTATTTATTTCATATGACAAATATTACATTTCAAACTAATTTTCTATTCAGAAATATTAGTGGTTTTGACTTTGCTCTTTACTTTTATTTTTGCTGGTTTTCACTGACAGAGCTTAGTCTTTATGTATACTTCTGACAAATGGCTTTGAGCTATGAACTCATTTCCTTGGAATTTTATCTTTAGAAATTCCTTGAGGCCTACATTGAAATCACATTTCTTCATAAAGGGCTTGCTTTTATTTCTGCTAGATTCTGGAGCACTAATTATCCTAGGTTACAGTAAATTAAATTATCCTTTGAAGTTTTTTTAGATTGCACAGGTGGTATGAACTTGGTCCCCGAAACGATGTAAGAACCAACTTGTTACAACTTCTTAAGGCAATTTATTTTGCCTTATTTTTAGTACAAGAGAGTCAAGAGAAGAAAGTTTCTGGTAGACAGTTTATTTGTTCTTCACCATTCAGTGAAGCTCTAGGCCTTTGGGAGTCCTAGCTTTTTGTGGGGATTTTTCTATTTGATTCCTACTTTGGTTGGACCCTGAGTTTTATTGCCTGTTTTCCATGATTCTTGTAGCCCTCAGAATGAAAGCACAAGATCACCAGGATCTGAAGGTCAACTTTAAGGCAAAAGCAGGTTAGGATGTTCTTCTAATCTGAGAGTCTCACTTTCACATTGACTTTTTTCCTTTGTAGATTATTTGCCTTTTGCTTGCATGTGTGTGCATGTGCCTGCTGGCTCAGTGATGAATTTACTGTTTCTTATATTTTACGGAGCTTTCATATTGTTTACCATTATATGTCCTTATTACAACCCATTTTCAGTATCTATCAAAACAAAATTTCATTATGTCCCATGAACTAGCAGTTCTACCTCTATAAATTTCTTTGTCAGAAATTCTTGCATTTGTAAAAACATATGCATATTCTTCAGTTCAGTGCAATATGATTTGTAATAGTGAAAAATTGGAAATACTCTTTAATAACAACTCCATCCTATGGAGGAACACTGAGCAATTAAAAAATACATGTAAGTGTAGACCTGTACCTATTTGCATAGGATGATTGTCAAGATTTACAGTTAGGTGGAAAGAGCAAAGAAGAAAGAGCTTTTTATCTCCTCTTATTTTTGAATTTTATTTTTAGTGTCTCAAAACATTCTTAGCAGAAGTAGTAACAGTAACACTATATGCCAAAAAATAATAGAAAATATAAATTGATCCACTGAATGCCTTTCATCTCTAAATTTCAAAGAGCATATATTATCACAACATTGAAGCATTAATAGACTAAATATTTATTATATGTATAAAAGATAAGGTTATTTTAAAATTTCAAAATAGAATATTAACTTTATAAAATGCTTTTTGAAGTAAAAGCAATCTAATCCCTTCAGGATTTTTTCAAGGGTAGATAATTTCATCCATTATAATATTTTCCCTTATAGGACTCTGAGACAGTGTACCTTTCACAAAAGATTTTAATTTTTCTTGTCATCATGAGCAACTTTAAAGCAATGGAACAGAGTTATTTCTTCAGCTGGTCATTTCTAGATTATTATTGTGAAGTCTTAATCCCCACTTTTACCCACCGGGTGTAAATAATTTTCGAGCTGGACAAATGACCTTGTAGAAGGACACAATCTATGTTCTCTAGGCAATTGTCATAAAAATAAGTGAATTATTACATAGCCCATAGGGAATTTAACAAAACATTCTGATTCAGAAAAGAGACAGAAATGGGAAAAGATTCAAAATTTTGTTTAATCATCTTTGACTAGACAAAACTGGATATCTTAACTAGATCTTCAGAACATCTGAAAATAAGGAAAAAAAAACCTTGCTGGTTTTCTATTATTATAAGAAGCCATAGAATTTTTTTTTTTTGGAATGAGTATAAATTTGAACTAATTTATTCTTCAAAGAAAGCCATACTTTAATCATCTCTTTCTTCAGTGTGTCCTGTGCCCTGCAAAGAGTAGGATCTTGTTGAAAGCTAAGTCTGTATCTGAGTCTTATTCAGTCCTCAAGAGTGAGAGTCAAGTTATTACAAAGAGTTAACTCCAAACCCAACAGATAAAATAGAATTATGAGATAATAAGTCTATGATTTTTTATGAGTAATTTGTATAGAATAGTAGCATGGGTACATCTGTCAGGGGGCAGTCCACATTCAAAGTTTATGTTTTTAATAGTCTCTTGCTTTTGAAACAATTTGAATTCTCCCCTCCTTCCTTTCTAGGCTCTTAAAAACTGCTTATAAAAGATTGGAAATGCCGTTCTTTAGAAGTTTGAGAAAATGATCTATAAAACATTCTAAACCTGAAGTCTTTGAGGGAGATATTTCTCTTTCTCAGTATTTCCAAAGTCATTATTCTTTCTAGTTTCACCTTCTTCATGAGTCATTTTGGCAGGTTTTATTTTTGCATAAAATGGTCTGTTTTGTTATGATTCAATTTTTTTTAAATGTAGAATAGTATATTGTGTACTATTATAGTTTAAAAATCTCTTTCATACCTGTGTTTTGTTTTTACTCATTTATAATTTGTGTTTTTTACAGTATAATGGCATTTTTATTTAAATCTAGGTAAGAAATTTGACATAAGTCTGTAAAGACAGAAAACTAAACATTCATGGCAGTTATCATCCCTGGGTTGTTGGATTATAAATGATTTCTTTTTATTAATATTTTCAATACATTGTGAAAGCATCAGTTCTTTTTTAATTAGGGAAAACATAATTTTTAAATATTGGTAACATATCCTGACTATCCAGCTTTGCTTCCAACCAGTAACTTCAGTTGCATATTGTTCTGTCTTCCAGTTAATGAACATGATCATGGAGAAATGTCACTACTGTGGAAATTTAAATTATCACACATTTCTGGAGGTTAATTTGGCAATAAGCTAAAATGTGATATTGGTATACTACTTGCCTAGAAATTTCACTTCTAAAGGTTATTCTAATAAAATAATAAAACACTTGCAAAAAATATTTGTAGAAAAAAGTACATCTATAAATGGATAGAGTTAGAGTTGTGCTGTCCAGTATGGTAGCCATCAGTCATATGAGACTAGTGAGCACTTGAAATATGGCTAGTGCAAACTGAGATGTGCTATTAGTATATAATACTGACTATAATTCAAAGACAATACAGAAAATACATGTGAAGTTTCTCATTAATACTTCTTACATTGAATAGATGTTGAAATGCTAATATTTTGGACATACTGAGTTAAATAAAATACATCATTAAAATTAGTTTCACTTGGTTCTTTTGATGTGGGTACTAGAAAACTCAAACTAGCTCAAATTAGATTGTTATTGGCAGTGCTGTTAAAAGACTTTATGCAGGTCTGACCTAAGGGGCCCCTCATCACCTTGAGGTTCTCTCAGCACTGAAGTAAGTTTAGGTGGTCTGACAGGAGGGATAAAATATTCTTTTTGGAGGGATCAGGTCAAGATGGCGGAGAAGTAGCAAGCTGAGACTGCTTCAGCTAGCCGGAGATCAGCTAGATAGCTTATCTAAAGATTGCAAACACCTGAAAATCCATCGGCAGATCGAAGAGAAGAAGAACAGCAATTCTGGAAACAGAAAAACAACCACTTTCTGAAAGGTAGGACCGGCGGAGAAGTGAATCCAAAGCGACGGGAAGATAGACCCTGGGGGGAGGGGCCGGCTCCCGGCAAGCGGCGGAGCAACCGCGCACAAAATCAGGACTTTTAAAAGTCTGTTCCGCTGAGGGACATCACTCCAGAGGCTAAACCGGGGCGAAGCCCACGCGGGGTCAGCGTGGCCTCAGGTCCCGCAGGGTCACAGAAGGATCGGGGTGTCTGAGTGTCACAGAGCTTGCGGGTATTGGAACGGGAAAGCCGGCTACAGAGACAGAGCCGACAGTAAGCTCGCAGCTCCGTGTTACCTTGAACCGGTCGCAGGCTCGGTGAGCTCGGAGCGCGGCCGGAGGTCAGGCAGACGGGAGTAACTGGGCGCTGTTCTCTGAGGGCGCACTGAGGAGTGGGGCCCTGGGCTCTCGGCTCCTCCGGGCCGGAGACCAGGAGGCCGCCATTTGTATTCCCGTCCTCTGGAACTCTACGGAAAGCGCTCAGGGAACAAAAGCTCCTGAAAGCAAACCCGAGCGGATTACTCACCCCGGCCCCGGGTAAGGGCGGTGTAATTCCGCCTGGGGCAAAGACACTTGAGAATCACTACAACAGGCCCCTCCCCCAGAAGATCAACAAGAAATCCAGCCGAGACCAAGTTCACCTACCAAGGAGTGCGGTTTCAATACCAAGGAGAGCAGCAGAATTCCAGAGGAGGAGAAAGCCAAGCACGGAACTCATGGCTTTTTTCCTGTGATTTTTTTTAGTCTTACAGTTAATTTAATTTTTTCTTTTTCATTTTTTTTTTTTCTCGCCTTCGGGTAAAATTTTTTTTTAAAACTGTTACCTTTTTCTTTTTTAACGATTTTTTACTAGTTTATCTAATATATATATATATATTTTTTACATTTTTTCTTAGGTGTTTTCTTTTTTTAAAAATATTCTTTTCTTTTCTTTTCTTTTTTTTTTTTCTTTTTTCTTTCTTCCTTTTTGAACCTCTTTTTATCCCCTTTCTCCCCACTCACGATTTTGGATCTCTTCTAATTTGGTTAAAGCATATTTTCCTGGGGTTGTTGCCACCCTTTTAGTATTTTACTTGCCCCTTCATTTACTCTTATCTGGACAAAATGACAAGACGTAAAAATTCAACACAAAAAAAAGAACAAGAGGCAGTACCGAAGGCTAGGGACCTAATCAATACAGACATCGGTAATATGTCAGATCTAGAGTTCAGAATGACAATTCTCAAGGTTCTAGCCGGGCTCGAAAAAGGCATGGAAGATATTAGAGAAACCCTCTCGAGAGATATAAAAGCCCTTTCTGGAGAAATAAAAGAACTAAAATCTAACCAAGGTGAAATCAAAAAAGCTATTAATGAGGTGCAATCAAAAATGGAGGCTCTAACTGCTAGGATAAATGAGGCAGAAGAAAGAATTAGTGATATAGAAGACCAAATGACAGAGAATAAAGAAGCTGAGCAAAAGAGGGACAAACAGCTACTGGACCACGAGGGGAGAATTCGAGAGATAAGTGACACCATAAGACGAAACAACATTAGAATAATTGGGATTCCAGAAGAAGAAGAAAGTGAGAGGGGAGCAGAAGGTATACTGGAGAGAATTATTGGGGAGAATTTCCCCAATATGGCAAAGGGAACGAGCATCAAAATTCAGGAGGTTCAGAGAATGCCCCTCAAAATCAATAAGAATAGGCCCACACCCCGTCACCTAATAGTAAAATTTACAAGTCTCAATGACAAAGAGAAAATCCTGAAAGCAGCCCGGGAAAAGAAGTCTGTAACATACAATGGTAAAAATATTAGATTGGCAGCTGACTTATCCACAGAGACCTGGCAGGCCAGAAAGAGCTGGCATGATATTTTCAGAGCACTAAACGAGAAAAACATGCAGCCCAGAATACTATATACAGCTAGGCTATCACTGAAAATAGAAGGAGAGATTAAAAGCTTCCAGGACAAACAACAACTGAAAGAATTTGCAAATACCAAACCAGCTCTACAGGAAATATTGAAAGGGGTCCTCTAAGCAAAGAGAGAGCCTACAAGTGGTAGATAAGAAAGGAACAGAGACCATATACAGTAACAGTCACCTTACAGGCAATACAATGGCACTAAATTCATATCTCTCAATAGTTACCCTGAATGTGAATGGGCTAAATGCCCCTGTCAAAAGACACAGGGTATCAGAATGGATAAAAAAACAAAACCCATCTATATGTTGCCTCCAAGAAACACATTTTAAGCCCGAAGACACCTCCAGATTTAAAGTGAGGGGGTGGAAAAGAATTTACCATGCTAATGGACATCAGAAGAAAGCAGGAGTGGCAATCCTTATATCAGATCAATTAGATTTTAAGCCAAAGACTATAATAAGAGATGAGGAAGGACACTATATCATACTCAAAGGGTCTGTCCAACAAGAAGATTTAACAATTTTAAATATCTATGCCCCCAATGTGGGAGCAGCCAACTATATAAACCAATTAATAACAAAATCAAAGAAACACATCAACAACAATACAATAATAGTAGGGGACTTTAACACTCCCCTCACTGAAATGGACAGGTCATCCAAGCAAAAGATCAGCAAGGAAATAAAGGCCTTAAATGACACACTGGACCAGATGGACATCACAGATATATTCAGAATATTTCATCCCAAAGCAACAGAATACACATTCTTCTCTAGTGCACATGGAACATTCTCCAGAATAGATCACATCCTCGGTCCTAAATCAGGACTCAACCGGTATCAAAAGATTGGGATCATTCCCTGCATATTTTCAGACCACAATGCTCTAAAGCTAGAACTCAACCACAAAAGGAAGTTTGGAAAGAACCCAAATACATGGAGACTAAACAGTATCCTCCTAAAGAATGAATGGGTCAACCGGGAAATTAAAGAAGAATTGAAAAAAATCATGGAAACAAATGATAATGAAAATACAACGGTTCAAAATCTGTGGGACACAACAAAGGCAGTCCTGAGAGGAAAATATATAGCGGTACAAGCCTTTCTCAAGAAACAAGAAAGGTCTCAGGTACACAACCTAACCCTACACCTAAAGGAGCTGGAGAAAGAACAAGAAAGAAACCCTAAGCCCAGCAGGAGAAGAGAAATCATAAAGATCAGAGCAGAAATCAATGAAATAGAAACCAAAAAAACAATAGAACAAATCAACGAAACTAGGAGCTGGTTCTTTGAAAGAATTAATAAAATTGATAAACCCCTGGCCCGACTTATCAAAAAGAAAAGAGAAAGGACCCAAATAAATAAAATCATGAATGAAAGAGGAGAGATCACAACTAACACCAAAGAAATACAAACTATTATAAGAACATACTATGAGCAACTCTACGGCAATAAATTTGACAATCTGGAAGAAATGGATGCATTCCTAGAAATATATAAACTACCACAACTGAACCAGGAAGAAATAGAAAGCCTGAACAGACCCATAACCAGTAAGGAGATTGAAACAGTCATTAAAAATCTCCAAACAAACAAAAGCCCAGGGCCAGACGGCTTCCCGGGGGAATTCTACCAAACATTTAAAGAAGAACTAATTCCTATTCTCCTGAAACTGTTCCAAAAAATAGAAATGGAAGGAAAACTTCCAAACTCATTTTATGAGGCCAGCATCACCTTGATCCCAAAACCAGACAAGGATCCCACCAAAAAAGAGAGCTATAGACCGATATCCTTGATGAACACAGATGCGAAAATACTCAACAAAATACTAGCCAATAGGATTCAACAGTACATTAAAAAGATTATTCACCACGACCAAGTGGGATTTATTCCAGGGCTGCAAGGTTGGTTCAACATCCGCAAATCAGTCAATGTGATACAACACATCAATAAAAGAAAGAACAAGAACCATATGATACTCTCAATAGATGCTGAAAAAGCATTTGACAAAGTACAACATCCCTTCCTGATCAAAACTCTTCAAAGTGTAGGGATAGAGGGCACATACCTCAATATCATCAAAGCCATCTATGAAAAACCCACCGCAAATATCATTCTCAATGGAGAAAAACTGAAAGCTTTTCCGCTAAGGTCAGGAACACGGCAGGGATGTCCATTATCACCACTGCTATTCAACATCGTACTAGAGGTCCTAGCCTCAGCAATCAGACAACAAAAGGAAATTAAAGGCATCCAAATCGGCAAAGAAGAAGTCAAATTATCACTCTTCGCAGATGATATGATACTATATGTGGAAAACCCAAAAGACTCCACTCCAAAACTGCTAGAACTTATACAGGAATTCAGTAAAGTGTCAGGATATAAAATCAATGCACAGAAATCAGTTGCATTTCTCTACACCAACAGTAAGACAGAAGAAAGAGATATTAAGGAGTCAATCCCATTTACAATTGCATCCAAAACCATAAGATACCTAGGAATAAACCTAACCAAAGAGACACAGAATCTATACTCAGAAAACTATAAAGTACTCATGAAAGAAATTGAGGAAGACACAAAGAAATGGAACAATGTTCCATGCTCCTGGATTGGAAGAATAAATATTGTGAAAATGTCTATGCTACCTAAAGCAATCTACACATTTAATGCAATTCCTATCAAAGTACCATCCATCTTTTTCAAAGAAATGGAACAAATAATTCTAAAATTTATATGGAACCAGAAAAGACCTCGAATAGCCAAAGGGATATTGAAAAAGAAAGCCAACGTTGGTGGCATCACAATTCCGGACTTCAAGCTCTATTACAAAGCTGTCATCATCAAGACAGCATGGTACTGGCACAAAAACAGACACATAGATCAATGGAACAGAATAGAGAGCCCAGAAATAGACCCTCAAATCTATGGTCAACTAATCTTCGACAAAGCAGGAAAGAATGTCCAATGGAAAAAAGACAGCCTTTTCAATAAATGGTGCTGGGAAAATTGGACAGCCACATGCAGAAAAATGAAATTGGACCATTTCCTTACACCACACACAAAAATAGACTCAAAATGGATGAAGGATCTCAATGTACGAAAGGAATCCATCAAAATCCTTGAGGAGAACACGGGCAGCAACCTCTTCGACCTCTGCCACAGCAACATCTTCCTAGGAACAACGCAAAAGGCAAGGGAAGCAAGGGAAAAAATGAACTACTGGGATTTCATCAAGATCAAAATCTTTTGCACAGCAAAGGAAACAGTTAACAAAATCAAAAGACAACTGACAGAATGGGAGAAGATATTTGCAAACGACATATCAGATAAAGGACTAGTGTCCAGAATCTATAAAGAACTTAGCAAACTCAACACCCAAAGAACAAATAATCCAATCAAGAAATGGGCAGAAGACATGAACAGACATTTCTGCAAAGAAGACATCCAGATGGCGAACAGACACATGAAAAAGTGCTCCATATCACTCGGCATCAGGGAAATACAAATCAAAACCACAATGAGATATCACCTCACACCAGTCAGAATGGCTAAAATCAACAAGTCAGGAAATGACAGATGCTGGCGAGGATGCGGAGAAAGGGGAACCCTCCTACACTGTTGGTGGGAATGCAAGCTGGTGCAGCCACTCTGGAAAACAGCATGGAGGTTCCTCAAAATGTTGAAAATAGAACTGCCCTATGACCCAGCAATTGCACTATTGGGTATTTACCCTAAAGATACAAATGTAGTGATCCAAAGGGACACATGCACCCGAATGTTTATAGCAGCAATGTCCACAATAGCCAAACTATGGAAAGAACCTAGATGTCCATCAACAGATGAATGGATCAAGAAGATGTGGTATATATACACAATGGAATACTATGCAGCCATCAAAAGAAATGAAATCTTGCCATTTGCAACAACATGGATGGAACTAGAGCGTATCATGCTTAGCGAAATAAGTCAAGCAGAGAAAGACAACTATCATATGATCTCCCTGATATGAGGAAGTGGTGATGCAACATGGAGGCTTAAGTGGGTAGAAGAAGAATAAATGAAACAAGCTGGGATTGGGAGGGAGACAAACCATAAGTGACTCTTAATCTCACAAAACAAACTGAGGGTTGCCGGGGGGAGGGGGTTTGGGAGAAGGGGGTGGGATTATGGACATTGGGGAGGGTATGTGATTTGGTGAGTGCTGTGAAGTGTGTAAACCTGGTGATTCACAGACCTGTACCCCTGGGGATAAAAATATATGTTTATAAAAAATAAAAAATTAAAAAAAAAATATTCTTTTTGCCTGTTTGATTTTTCTTATGAAAAACGTGTTGTTTTGGTATACGTCTAGGGAATTGCAAAGAAAGATGTCCTGCTGAATGTATTTTAACATGAAAAGTCAAGAATTCTCTGTCCAAATCACTAGGTGTCTCCTCTAATATCTTTCATGATGATGACATGCCATGATCTCTCATTTCTGTATCTTTCAATTACTGATATTATTGCAACAGAGTCCTAGATGTTTACTCTACCACTAATTCACATCTGGTAATGAGAAAATTATTTTTCTCAAAGGGATTTTTGCTCATTTAACTTATTCCTTAGAAAATTTGTTTCGGAAGTTTGTTTCGAATGAGAGCCTGCAGGCTCTTTATCAATCTGGCATCCATGTGGAATACCTGTTGTTTCCTAACAAAAGTTATGTGGTTATGTGATTTTATTTAAACTAAGCAAGGATTTTAAAAAAAAAACAAACAAATAAACAAACAAAAAACCAAGCAAGGATTGGTAGAGCACTATGAGTTAAAAGTTTGTTGACATAACTCTTCTCTGGATTAATCTCAATTTTTCTGTAATATTGTTTTTATAGATGGTTGCAACTAAAATGATATTTGTATGAGGGACTTCTGTCTCTGGTAATATAGTAAACTAAGGCAACCTGAAACTTTTCTTCTACAAATACCTAGAAAAAGTGGATAAAATTCTAACAAAAAATCTTTTAAATATCTCAAAAAGGAAAACGAAAGCCCCAGTTCTGGAAATGAGAGGAAACTAAAAATTAAGAGTGATATAGTGTGAACTGATGTTGTGATGTCCAAGGGGTGGAGTAGGAAGTGTATATTAGTTTTGTTAACCCATGTGCTTGGGTGTCATTGTCTGGGCACAAAAGATGAAGCTTGGGTCTGTCTAAGGCAGACATATGGAATTGAGGAGCCCTGATAGAATGCTAGAACTTCTGAAGAGTGGCATTTCCCATTAAAAGTGAATCAGAACAGGAAATAAAACTTGTTTGCATATAATGGGTTCAGAGTGGAAAAAATAGGTCTCTTCTGAGATTTCTAAAACCCAAGCTTGAGCATCACACAAGTTTGGGATTCCAATTTCACTACTCTTGTGGTCAGAACTGTGGGCCAAACCAGGAAATATTAATATGAAGTTTATCCTGGGATGCTGATATCCCTAGGGTTGTATCAGAGCCAAACCCCAAATCATCCTGGAAGGGTAGAACCATAGCCCAGACCACAAGGCATTCCACAGGGAAAAGATACATTAACATGGATACTCATAAAAATTACAAAACTTATGAGGAAATGATTCACCTTGGGCAAGAGTCAGTAGACATTGACAACAGATTTAGAATTCTCAAGAACTTAAGATCATAGAATCCCTGAGAGAGAAGACAAATTAGGTATAATAACTTAATAGTTATAATATATAATAACAGACATGAAAAAGCAATGGGCCCTAAAAAAAGAACAAGAATTTGAGAAAAGAACAGGCAGATATGAAAATGTACAATTCAAGTTCTAGAACTGAAAGATATGGCCATTATACAAAACTCTTTATATATGATTAATAATTAAGAAAATTATGAGTAGAGAATTAATGAAACATACAATATTTTAAAAATTACCCAGAATACCATTTGCAATGATGTGGATGGAACTAGAGGGTATTAATGCTAAGTGAAATAAGTCAATCAGAAAAGACAAATGTTATGATTTCACTCATAGGTAGAATTTAAGAAACAAAACAAATGAGCATAGGGAAAGGGAAGGAAAAATAAAATAAGACAAAATCAGAGAGGGAGACAAGTCATAATAAACTCTCAATTATAGGAAATCAACTGAGGGTTGCTGAAAGAGAGGTGGGTGGGGGGATGTGGTAATTGGGTGATGGGCATTAAGGAGGGCTTTTGAAGTAATAACATTGAGTATTATATGCAATGATAAATCTCTAAACTCTACCTCTGAAACTAATAATACACTCTATGTTAATTAATTGATTTTAAATAAATAAAATTGTTTTAAAAAGTAAATAAAATTACTCAGAATACAAAAAGAGACTAAAAGATGGAAGATATGATGGAAAAGTTAATAGACATGGAGAATAAAACAAGGAGGTATGTGTCTAATAGGGTTTTAAGAAAAAAAGAATAAATAGAAACATACAACGTAATAATGATAGAAATTTTACCGGAATTGAGGAACAATAAGCCTCAGATTTAAGACATTCAGTCTCATGTAGGTTAATTAAAAATGAACTCATATACAGAAACCCTGGAATGAAATCCCATAGCAATAAAATCTAAAGAAAAATCTTAAAGCAACCAGAGAAAGTTATCTGCAAAAGAACAATAGCAGGCTGTCAACAGACTTTTCAAGAGAAAAAATAGAAGTCTGAAGTCAATTAAATAATAAATTCAAAGACAAAGGAAATAAGGGTTAACTTAAAATTCTATGCCCAGACAAACAAACACTTCAGCATGTGAATAAAATATAGATAGCTTTCAGAAAAAAACTGGGAGATCTATAACCCATAGATCTCCATAAAATGAACTAATTCTGGGAAAGGAAAGTGCATTCAAAAGTTAGGAGTGGTATACATGAGCAATGATGAATAAACAATTTGGAAAACATAGGGTTAAATATAAACCGCCTCTACTACCACAATAAAAACATATCATTACTAGCATGATGCTCTCTAGTTTCATGTCATTGTGAATGGCAATATTCTGTTCCTTTTTATGGCTAAGTAATATTCCATTGTATAGGTATACTACATCTTCATCCATTCAATAGTTGATGGACACTTGGGCTATTTCCATAATTTGGCTATTATACATAATACTGCTATAAATATCAGGGTGCATGTTTCCCTTTGAATTAATGTTTTTGTATTCTTTGATTAAATACCTAATAGTAAAATTGCTGGAGGGTAAGGTAGTTCTAATATTTTCAACTTTTTGAGGAACCTCTATACTGTTTTGTGGAATGGCTGCACCAGTTTGGATTCCCACCAGCAGTCCCAGAGGGTTCCCCTTTCTCCACATTCTCACCAACACATGCTGTTTCTTGTGTTGTTGATTTTGGCCATTCTGACAGGTGTGAGGTGATATCTCATTGTAGTTTTGATTTGTATTTTCCTGATAACCAGTGATATTTAGCAGATGTATCTGCTGGCCATCTGTATGTCATCTTTGGGAAAATGTTCATGTATTCTGTTCATTTTTTAATTGGATTATTCAGTTTTTGGATATTGAGTTGTGTAAGTTCTTTATATATTTTGAATACTAACTCTTTATCAGATATGTCATTTGTGAATATCTTCTCCCATTTCATAGGTTGCCTTTTAGTTTTATTGATTGTTTCCTTCACTGTGTGGAAGCATTTTATTTTGATGAAGTTCTAATGGTTTATTTTTGCTTTTATTTCCCTTGCCTCAGGAGACATGTCTAGAAGGAAGTTTCTAGGGCCAATGTCAATGAGTTAACTGCTTGGATTCTCTAGGATTTCATGTCTCACACCTAGGTCTTTAATCTATTTGAATTTATTTTTGTGTTTGGTGTAAGAAAGTGTTCCAGTTTCATTCTTTTGCATGTTGTTTTCCAGATTTCCCAACACCATTGTTGAAGAGACCGTCTTTTGCATTGGCTATTCTTTTCTGCTTTGTCAAAGATTAATTGATCATACAGTTGTGGGTTCATTTCTGGGATTTCTATTCTGTTTTATTGATTTATGTATCTATTTTTGTGTCAGTACCATACTGTTTTGATCACTACAGTTTTGTGATACAACTTGAGGTCCAGAATTCTGATGCCTCCAGTTTTGCTTTTCTTTTTCAAGGTTCCTTTGGCTATATGGGGTCTTTTGTGGTTCCACACAAATTTTAGAATTTTTTGTTCTGGCTCTATGAAAAATGCTTTTGACATTTTGACAGGGAATTAATTAAATGTGTAGACAGCTTTGGGTTGTAGAGACATTTTAACTACACTTGCTCTTTCAATCCATGAGCATGGAATGTTTTTTCCATTTTATTATGTCATCTTCAACTTTTAATTGTTATATGGTTTTCAGAGTACAGCTCCTTACCTCTTTGGTTAGGTTTATTCTTAGGTATCTTACTGTTTTTGGTGTAATTGTAAAAAGAATTGATTCCTTAATTTCTCTTTCTGCTGCTTCATTATTGTTGTATAAGAATGCAACATTTCTGTACATTTGTATTGTATCCTGTGACTTTGCTGAATTTATTTATCACTTGTAACAGCTTTTTGGTGGAGTCTTTGGGTTTTCTCTATATGCAGAGTATCATGTTATCTGCAAATAATGACAGTTTTGGTTCTTTCTTGTCAATTTGGATGTCTTTTATTTCTTTTTGTTTTCTGATTTCTGTGTGTAGGACCTCCAGTACTATGTCCAGGAATATCGGTGAGAGTGGACATCCCTGTCTTTTACCTGACCTAGAGAAAAATCTCTCAGTTTTTCTGCATTGAGGATGATATTAGCTGTGGGTTTTTCTTTATTGTATTGAAGTATGTTTCCTCTAAAATGACTTTGTTGAGGGTTTTTTATCAAGAATGATGCTATATTTTGTCAAACACTTTTACTGAATCTATTAAAATGATATGTGATTTTTATCTTTTATTTTATTAATGTGGCTTGATTGATTGTGAATATTGAATCATACTTGCAATCCAGGAATAAATCCCATTTGATCATGGTAAATGATTTTTTAAAAAATGTATTGTTGGGTTCAGTTTGCTAGTATTTTACTGAGAATTTTTGCATCTATGTTCATCAGGGATATTGGCCTGTTTTTCTCTTTTTTAGTGGAGACTTTATCTGATTTTAATATCAGGGTAATGCTGGCATCGTAGAATGAATTTGGAAGTTTTCCTTCCTTTTCTATTTTTTCCTTCCTCTGTCTATTTTTCTATAATAGGTACTAATTCTTCTTTAAATATTTGGTAGAATTCTGTGAAGTCATCTGGACTTGAACGTTTGTTTCTTGGGAGTTTTTGATTACCAAATCAATTTCTTTGCTGGTTATTAGTCTGTTCAAGTTTTCTACTTCTTCCTGAAGTACTTTCTACAACTTTAGTGTTGATAACTTGTATGTTTCTAGAAATTTATCCATTTCTTTCAGGTTGTCCAATTTGTTGGCATATATATTTTCATAATAGTGTCTTATAATTGAATTGTATTTCTGTGGTGTTGGTTGTTCTTTCTCCTTTCTTGTTTGTGATTTTATTTATTTGGGTCCTTTTTGTTTGTTTGTTTTTGATAAGTCTGGTTTGAGGTTTACCCATTTTATTTATTTTTTCAAAAACCAGTTCCTGGTTTTGCTGATCTTTTCTTTTTTTTTTTTTTTTTTTGGTCTTTATATAATTTATTTCTGCTCTTATCTTTATCATTTCCCCCTTTCTTCTGGCTTTTGGCTTTATTTGATGTTTCTTTTCTAGTTCCTCTAGGTGTAAGGTTGGGATATTTGAGGTATAGGATTATAGGATATTTATTTGAGATATTTCTTGCTTCTTGAGGTAGACCTATATTACTGTATACTTACCTTTTAGGTCTGCTTTTGCCAATCTCCCAAATGTTGAATGTTCATTTCCATTTGTTTCCATATTTTAAAAAATTTATTTCTTGATCTCCTGGTTGACCCATTGTTCAGTAGCATGTTGTTTACTTTCCATGTATTTGTGGTCTTTCCAAATGTTTTCTTGTGACTGACTGCAGAGCATTGTGTTCAGAAAGGTTGCGTGGTATGATTTCAATCTTTCTGTATTTGTTGAGGCCTATTTTGTGACCTAATATGTGATCTATTCTGGAGAATGTTCCATGTGAACTTGAAAAGAATCTGTATTCTGCTATTTTAGGATGGAATGCTCTGAATACACCTGTTAAGTTCATCTGGTCTAGAGCCTCTTTCAAAACCATTGTTTCCTGGGCACCTGGGTGGTTCAGGGGGTTAAAGCCTCTGCCTTTGGCTTGGGTCATGATCCCAGGGTCTTGGGATCAAGCCCCACATCGGGCTCTCTGCTCGGCAGGGAGCCTGCTTCCTCCTCTCTCTCTGTCTGCCTGCCTCTCTGCCTACTTGTATCTCTATCTGTCAAATGAATAAATAAAATCTTTAAAAAACAAACAAAAAACCAAAGCAAAACCATTGTTTCTGTGTTTATTTTCTGTTTAGATGATCTGTCCATTGTTGTAAGTGGGGTGTTAAAGTTCCATACTATTATTGTATTGTTTAGTTCCTTTATGTTTGTTTGTTTTCTATACTTAGGTGCTCCCAATGTTGGGTGTATAAATATTTACAGTTGTTATGTATTCTTGCTGGATTGTCCCCTTTATGATTATATAATGCTCTTCTTCATTTCTTTTAACAGTATTTTAAAGTCTAATTTGTCCAATGTAAGTATTGCTACTCTGCATTTCTTTTGATATCCATTTGCATGATAAATATTTCTCCACTCCCTTACTTTCCATCTATAGGTGTCTTTAGGTCTAAAATGAGTCTCTTGTAAGCAGCCTATAGATTTTTTTAAAAAAAATCCATTCTGCAATTGCAATCCTGGGTATTTACCCCAAAGATACAAATGTCGTGAAAAGAAGGGCCATCTGTACCCCAATGTTTATAGCAACAATGGCCACGGTCACCAAACTGTGGAAAGAACCACGATGCCCTTCAACGGACGAATGGATAAGGAAGATGTGGTCCATATACACTATGGAGTATTATGCCTCCATCAGAAAGGACGAATACCCAACTTTTGTAGCAACATGGACCGGACTGGAAGAGATTATGCTGAGTGAAATAAGTCAAGCAGAGACAGTCAATTATCATATGGTTTCACTTATGTGTGGAGCATAACAAATAGCATGGAGGACAAGGGGTGTTAGAGAGGAGAAGGGAGTTGGGGTAAATTGGAAGGGGAGGTGAACCATGAGAGACTATGGACTCTGAAAAACAATCTGAGGGGTTTGAAGTGGCGGGGGCGGGTGGGAGGTTGGGGTACCAGGTGGTGGGTATTAGAGAGGGCACGGATTGCATGGAGCACTGGGTGTGGTGAAAAAATAATGAACACTGTTTTTCTGAAAATAAATAAATTGAAAAAATTTTAAAAAATCCATTCTGACACCCTATTTCTTTTGATTTGAGCATTTAGTCTATTTATATTCAAATTAATTTTGATGGATATGTATTTATTGCCATTTTATTATTTGCTTTGTTGTTGTTTCTGCATAGTTTTCCGGATCCTTTCTGTTTTTGTCACTTTTGTTGTCTCCTTTGCACTCAAAGAATTCCCTTTAATTTCTTGAAGGGCTGGTTTAGAGATCATGAACCCCTTTAGTTTTTGTTTGTCTGTGAAATTCTATCTCTACTTCTATTATGAATGATAGCTTTGTCAGATAGAGTATTCTTGGCTGCAGCCTTTTCCCATTCAGCATTTTGAATATATTACGCCACTCTCTTCTGGGCTGCCAAGTTTCTGTGGAGAAATCTGCAGCTACCCTTATGGGTCTTCATTTTAAGTTAAGGACTTCTTTTGTCTTGCTGTTTTTAAGATTTTTTCTTTATCACTATATTTTACAAATTTAATTGCAATGTGTCTTGGTGTTGGCCTGCTTTTATTGGGGAGTTCCTTGTGCCTCCTGGATCTGGATATCTCTGTGTCATTCCCCAGAGTAGGGAATTTTTCTGCTATTATTTCTTGAAATACATTTTCTGCCTCATTTTCTCTCATTTCTTCCTCTGGGACTCCAGTGATGCATATGTTATTAAAATTGATAAAGTCATTGAGTTCCCTAAGTCATATGTTGCATAGTTCTTTTTTCTTTCTTTCATTTTCATAATTTTTCATTATTTTGTCTTTTAGGTCTCTAATTCATTCCTATGCTCCTTCCAGCCTGCTGTTCATTGCATCAAGCCTGTTTCTAATCTTGTTTATTGTATTCTTCATCTGATTCTTTTTTTTTTTTAAACTCTTTATCTCTGTGCTAAGGACTTCACTGATGTCTTCTTTTCTCAAGCCCAGTGAGTATCCTTATGATTGTTGTTTCAACTTCTCTATCAGGCATGTTACTTACATCTGTTTTGCTTAGAACTCTGGCTGTGGCTTTATCTTATTCTTTCATTTGGGATAAATTCCTCCATCTTGCACTGGGCGTGGTACATAAATAATGAATCATGGAACACTGAAAAGGTAAAATAAAATAAAATAAAAATTACTCCATCTTTGGATTTTGTCTAAGTATCTGCCTTCTTTGTACTAGTAAGGACAGTTATGTGTCCTGCTCCTGCAAGTAATGGCCTTATGAAGGAGAGGCCATGTAGTGTCCAGAGCCTAGTGCTTTAGGGAGTGTCTCTTGTGTGTGTTGCATGTGCTTTGCTGTTATGCTTTGGCTGTTAAATCCTTCAGGCCAGTCATTTGCTGAGAATCTCCTTGCCTGCTATGGGTATTGTTTGGTCCCTGGCCTGAATGTGGTGAGTTTTAGCTAGTTGTTGTCTGGTCTGCTTGTGAAATGAGACTGGACACCAACTCTGCCAGAACTGAGGCCCTGCAGAACTCTCTGGTTGGGAGATGTGCTGTGGGCAAAGGATTGTGCTGGTATTCTTAGGGAGGGACTTGCCAGACTGGAACTGAATCAATCTTGATTAAGAAGGTCAGTACCAGCAGAGAGCAGTGGGCAGGTAGGGCTTGGTGTAAGCAAGTTAGGCAGCAAGTGTTCCTGCTGAGCTGTTTCCCACTGGTGGCTCTGTGTTTATGCTGAGGGAGGGTGTGGGAGAAAAATGACACTTGCTAGCTTCTTTGATCCTGGAGAGGCGGCTCCATGAACACTACCTCTCAAGGATGTACTTTGAGAAGAGCAAATAATCTCCCCACTCTGTGCCTAGGAGCTCTTCAGATAGCTCTTTCCATGCTCCCTGCTCCTGGGTTGTTTGTCTGTCTTCTCTCCAGGAGCAGCACAGTGCCCTCTGGGCTCTATGCCAGCCAAGTCCACTGACCTTTGAAACCCTGGGCATTAAGTCCAACTGTTTGCAAGAACTCACCAAATTCAGCCCCTCATTTTCCAAGCCAATGGCTTTGGGGAAATGTTCTCCTTGTGCATTCCCCTGTGTGCTCCTCTCTCTGTCTCCTGCCCTTCTCTGTGACTATGGCTCCCACCCCTCCATGCAGCATTCATGATTCACTTCTCCTCTAAATCATGTCTCCAAACTTCCTACCTTCTTCTATGTGGCCTCTTCTTTTCCTTTAGTTGCAGAGTTTGTTCTGTCAGCCTTCAGGTTGATTTCTGGGGTATTTGGGATGATTTGATATCTATTTTGTTATTCTCTTTGTGGGACAAGATGAGCCTAGGGTTCTCCTACTCTGGTGCCATTTTGAAAATCTTATAAAAAGGACCTTTATAGTGACTGTAAAAACTTAAAAAAAAATCATAGGATGATCTATGCCATTAAATTGAAAAATTAGTGGAAATAGACAATTTTATAGAAAAATATAATACTTCAAAACCTATTCAAGGAGACAGAGAAAATCTAAGTTTTCTTAGGACTTTTAAAAAATTTAATGAATAGTAAAAATATACTTCCCTAAAAACACTAGCCAAACTATTTCATCAGTTATTTTTAACAAATATCAAGGTACTGATGATACTTGTTTTACACAATGTGTTCCAGAGAATTAAAAAACAAAAACAAAAAACAAACAAAACAAAACAAAACAAAACAAAAAAACAAGGCAAGTTCTCTAATTTCTTTTATGAGGCTGGTATTATCTTGTTGCAAAAATTGGTCAAGGGCAATGACCAATTATGAACAAAGAAGTTACATGCAATTCTCACTCATCAACATAAAAGGAAAAATTCTTAGTAAAATATTAGTCCAAAATTGAGGAAAGGACAAATCATCTAACATTAGAGATCTAACACAATAAATCTGTCATTGTAGTTTATCACATGAGCAGATTAAAGAAGAAATTATATGGCCATCTCAATAGATGTAGGAAAAACATTTGTTAAATTTCAACAGCCATCCATGATAAGAACTGTTAATAGACTAAGAATAAAAGGCAGTTTCCTTTGAAGGTTTCTTTAGAATCAGCTGGTGATAGGATATGGATATCTGCCCTCACTGTGTCTACTGAACATTTGCTGAATTTCCTTACCAGAGTAATAAGGCCAGATACAAGAGCACAGTATATAAGGGCTGGAAAGGAAAAAGCAACTCTTTTCTCTCTCTCTCTCTTTTTTTTTTTTTTTTGTAAATGACGTGAAGGTCCACATGGAAAATTTAAGAAACTACAGGTAAACTGGAGGAACTAGTAAGAACAATCAGCCAAGTCGTTAGATTCAGATCAATATACAGAAACCAAAAGCAGCCTCAAACAGCAGTACCAAATGACTGACCAAGTAATCTTAAATCTTAAAAAACATACCATTTACAATATTATCTTCAGCTCTAAGGTTATCAGTAGTACAGCTATAAAAAATATGACACCTTTATAGAAAAAACTAAAAACCTTACCCTAAAACTTAGCAGAGGATGTAAATAAATGTTGAAACATACCACATTCCTGGATGAGAACACAAGATTGTAAGAGTTTTAATTCTCCCCAAACAATTTATAAACTCAATGCAAATCCAATAAAAATCTCACTCATCAACAGTAACATTCTCATAAAATTTTTCATGGAACACAAAATGCTTACCCTAAAATTCATATGAACCAGTAAAGGGCTAAGAACAGTAAAAAATGTTTTGAATAGTGGTAGTGCCATTGACAAAAATTCAAGCAGAGGCAATGGGAGCTGAACAAGGTAAAGGGAGATCCAAGAGGTATGAAGATATTCCACAGCTATAATAACGACAATGGATGGTGATGTGAGGAGGGGGATAGGATTGACAAATAATGTGACAGAATAAAGAATCTAGAAACTGACTCATAAGCATCTGGTGACTTAAATGATAAATAGAGTGTTATAAATTATTAGAGAAAGGATGGATTCTTTCGTAAGCATTGCAGCTACAATGACTGTTTATATGGAAAAAAGGATGCAGTTAAATCCCTACCCTTTACTATACAGGAAAAATAAATTCCTGGTGGGTTAAAGACCAAGTGTAAAAAACAAATTAGAAGTAAACCCAAGATGTTTTTTATTTTTAGTACTTTTCTATATGCTTAGCTTATTCTATAGTTAAAAATGATTGAAGAAAAAAATAAGTGAAACAGATGCTCAGGGAATGATGTTATTTTTTTTGGGGGGGTAGATTTTCAGAAAATCTAAGTTGCAAACTATTTCTGATAACCATAAAATAGGCATTTTCCAATTTCCCATGGTTAAAATGGCCATGAAGGCCAAACATCAATATACTAGGCTGCTGAAGAACATTGTGTGGCTTCTCTAGCTCCTTATAAAAAAGAAGAAAATAAAACCCACTTCGTATGGTTGTGTCTTTTATGTCTTTTACGATCTTTCATGGCAAGAGGACAGGACCCCTACTCAAATATGCCTCGGTGAAGTAGAAAGCTTGGCTCAAGGGAAATTTAGGGGCAATAATAAGAAATGGGTGCTGTGCCAGACACTAGGCAAGGGCTTCACGTCCATCCACCCATTTATTCCTCACAGCAACAGTAGGTTCTGTTGCTACTCTGACCTTGCAGATGAGTGAACACACAGGGAGGTAAACAGAGCACAAGAGAAACAACTTGTGTCTTCATGTTCATGGTCAAAAAAGCACTTTGCAGAGATGTCTAATATACAGATTTCTAGCACTTTTGCTTAGAGGTGGTCCAGGTGAACTCCTGTTCCACATTTCCTATGAAAACTCCAAGGTCTGAATGGCTCACTAACACTTCGGGATGTTTGGGGGAACCCAAGGAAGGGCTATGGTCTTAATCTGTGGTCTGTGACATGGGGCACATGTAGGGTTGGGGCATGGGGTACAAAATAGGGATCGCATGTGTGGAAGGAAGAACCCAGGGAGAAAGGGCCAGCTGGCTTCTGGGTTATACCGAAGACCTTAAGAACTTTCTCTGCCATTAGGGAGGCTCCCATGAATTTTTGAGGAGGGGTTGATGCATAGAAAACAGGATTATGGGCATTCCAAGTGAATGTACGCCAGAAACATAACATGAGAGGGAGCATTGAAGGCTGGGAGACCGGTTAACACTGCTTGCTGTGTTAGTACAACACTAGATAAAATTAGATTAAATTAGAAACCCAAGTTTGTGGCCATACAAAAACCAGAAGAGATGGGCGAGAAAGACATTGTCACAGAGAAATCAGTAATACCTGATGACTGAATGGGTGGGAATGTTAAGGATAACTGAAGTTTTCAGTTTGCGTGACTGAGAGAATGATGGCATTGGAAAGAAAAGGAAAGTTAGAGTAAATAACAGGTTTTAGGGGAAAAAACAAAATTCAGTTTTAGACCAGTTGAATTTGAGATGATGGATAAGAAACTATCATTTAGGATTCTTAGTTGGAAGAAACCAAAACCCACTCTGATTTAGCAGCAAAGGAACTCTGTAAAGGATCTTGGGTAATCTGCAGAATCTTCAGGGACTTTATTTAAACAGGCTCAGAGTTAACTCACCCAGGAACAGTGCCCCATCCCAAGTTGCCTCCCAGCACAGCATCTGAGCCCTGGACTCTGTAGCGTGCACTGCGGATTGCCTAACATTGGGGCCTGCTTCCCTCAGCCCCAGGGCAATTGCATCAGTCAGCAGTCCCTCCAGGCTGCTTAGTCCCTCCTTCCTTATCTCACAAGCACCTGACATACAGGACAGGTGCAGCCAATTGGTGCAGACCTCACAGCCAGGCTGACATTAAGTTCTGCTGGGAGAGTAGGGTCCAGCTTTTTCAGCTTTCTAGTGGGATGTAGCCTCTGTCCCCCACAAAAGCTCATTAGCTGTTGGAAGTCTCCCAAAGTAGGAAAGGGGATCATATGCCAACCAGCCCAAAGAGCGTTCAAGTACAAGTCCCAATCAGGGGCTTCGGAAGTTTGGGCTGGAGCTCAGGGCAGAGGATGGGTTTGGCATTATAGCTCGGGGAAGGGATGTTTCTCAAGTTAGGGATCCTTGGTCATGATGGTGTGAGATCATGGCTGGGAACTGAAATTTGGAGAAAATGGTATTTAGGTGTCTGGGAGAGTGAAAGAAGGGGCATGGGACAAATTAGGCAAGAGAGAATTGTCTGTGGAGTGGCATGGTGTAAGTGTGGGAGATGGTCATAAGCCCCCAGGAAAATATCACTCTCTTTGGAATTAAGAGTTCAGCATTAGCTATCCTGGACATTCAAAACAGTTCCAGGGATGTGGCAAGCTAGTGGTGAAGAAGGAAAGGACGGTGGTGTGGTCAGATCATTTATAAACATTATAGAGAACATACACTACACAATTGTAGGCAGTGTGATTTGTGCTGTAAAATTATTTACATGCTCCATTACTGGTCCCTTATGGAGAGCTTAGCTCTAGAGTGCTGTTTAGCAATTAGCTTTATGCATTTTCCTAAATACTTAATGTTTTTTGGCCAAGGCCTGGGCAGCGAGGGGCAAGCTTTATCAATATTTGAAGTCTCTGGTTAAGTATAGAAGTTCTGCATTAGTTTCTGCTGATGTCTGCTTAACAGTAGATTGCAATCATGGCACATTAGAGACCGATTATAGGTGAGACACCTGACATGTGGATGAGCAGATGAACTTTTTCAGTGCCCCCAGAACCAAGTCAAGAAGCTAGTTCTTTTGATTTCTAGGTGAGTCAGAGATTTTGTTTCAATTCAGTCAACAGGAGGCAATTAGTTGTCTTCTCTGGAATGGGCCAGAAAGGAGGTGAACAGATTCAAATCCCCCAGGGGCTTTCTGTTCCACAGGTGTGTAGGATTTGGCTGGGTTGAGGTTTGCCCCCCCCCCCCCCCCATGAAGGCCAGAGTGTGGCAGAGAGGCAGTCAGCCTGAATGGGTGTGGTGTGTGATCAGCTCCCAGCTAGGAACAAATTCCTCCATTTTCTGCAATAAAAACTCAACCTATAGCAGTATGTAATCAGAAGAGACTACAGCTCATGGATCAGTACAGCCCTTTGCCAAATAGATAGTTGGGCAGTTGGTGTCTGTTTTAAGGACCTTCTCAAAATTCTAAGTTTTGAGAAGTATTAAAAGGAGGTGAAGGCATGGAAGTGGGGTTATCAGAATGCTTAGAGAGGCAGGAGGTCAGGCTGAGAGGCTGTGTAAGGGAAAGAGCCGTCTGAGTAATTGAGTCATCCTGAAGGCTTATTTGTTGAAGTTTTGGGAAATGCCCTTCCTGATAAAAAGAAACAAATCCTGTGTTGTTCTAAGCTGCTGTTAATGGCTACCTGATCTGACCACCCCCACCACCAGGTGAAAGTGATCTTTCTGTCTTTTAAATTTCTAAACTTTAATCCTATCTCTGTTTCATTTGGATCTTAAGGGTTTCTACTAAAGCCATTACATATCACATCAGGGGGCACTTTCTTAACTGGGAAGCAACAGACAAATACTAGTTATTTATATGTGTAGTATATAAGGATGTCAAAACAGAAGAGTCTCAATTGCTGGGATTCCACACACCCACCAAACACACATTTCGGAAGTGATGCACGAGAAGATCTATGTGGACTTGGCCAAGGAGATTTCTGAAGATCAGTTTGTCACTGTTCACTTATCTCTCTCCTTCCAGGCTATGTAGCTGGAGCTAAGAATTTAGGAAAAGAGGTTATAAATAAGGAAGCACTATTTTTCTTCCCTGCAGCTACATAAGAGAGGCATCAAGAGAAGGCAGGAGTCTTCTGATCTTTGTCTCCTGGAGTATGTAGGACCCAGACATGGAAGGTGAAATGTGTCCTGGACTCCACCTGCCTGGTTAGGGAATGAGGAAAGATGACTCATTTGGATAGGAACACCACTCACAGAGATGCTGGGCCAAAGGTGACGTCTTTGCTTGGAAAGTAATAGTGCCCAGTGCCAGTCTAGGGGTAGTTCTCCCATTCCACCCAAGAGCTGCCTGTAGGGGTGAGAGTGACCCCAAAAGAAGGTTAGGGTTAGCAGATCCTGAGGCTGGATGAACATTCCAAGTTGCCAGGCCGTGTCCATATACAGGAGGTTGAAATTAGAGGATTCTCCTGGGGGCGCCCATTCCTTCTATCCCCAGTCAAGTAAAATCTCTCTTATTCCTTGATCCTCCTCCCTCCCCATCTCTCCTTACCTCCCTGACTTGGAGGAACCAGAGACCGTTTGGTAAGCGAGTGAGGGACAAAAGAATCGGCTGGCAAATAAAGGAGATGAGTACCCCTGCTGTTCTTTACCCACTTCCTCTGTGAAGCAAGACAGAGTTGGAGGCAAGGACAAAATGGAGTATGGTGTCGTGTGATTTGGTAACAAACTAGGTATTTGAATTACTGAAATGAGACTGTCCTATAACCGAAATCCTTTCATTGTCTGAGAGGGCATACAGAGATGATGAATCCTGCAGATGATTTCACCCAGGGTCCTGGACAGCACTAGCCCGCAGATGGATTGGAGCTGTCATTGAAGGAATAGTGGGAGGGAGGAATAAAGTTTTCTGAATGAACCCCGGAAGTGCCACTTGCTCAAGAAATGGCTTCCAAAGGGTCCTTGAGGATGGGAAATCTGTCAGATTCATCTTTATGCCTGTAGTGCTAAGAATGTATGGTTCTTGAGTGGTAGATCTTCTTGTTGAATCCTGGGTCTTGGGGCGCCTGGGTGTCCCAGTGGGTTAAGCCTCTGCCTTTGGCTCAGGTCATGATCTCAGGGTCCTGCGATCGAGCTCCGCATTGGGCTCTCTGCTCATTGGGGAGCCTGCTTCTCCCTCTCTCTGCCTGTCTCTCTGCCTACTTGTGATCTCTGTAAAATAAATAAATAAAGTCTTAAAAAAAAAAAAAAAACCTGGGTCTTGACCTAGAGCAGCAAAATTCTCAAAGTTGTGAAGTGCACATCAGAACTGCCTACAGGGGCACCTGGGTGGTTCAGCAGGTTAAGCCTCTGCCTTCGGCTCAGGTCATGATCTCAGGGTCCTGGGATCGAGCCCCACATCGGACTCTCTGCTCAGCCAGGGGGCCTACTTGCCACCCCACCTCCGCCTGCCTCTCTGCCTACTTGTGATCTCTCTCTCTGTCAAATAAATAAATAAAATATTTAAAAATAAAATAAAATAAGATTATCTCACATTAAAAAAAAAGAAGAAGAAGAAGAACTGCCTGCAGGGCTTGGTAAAAAATAGATTACTGGGCCCCATATCTAGTGTTGCTGATTCCATAGGTCCCCTGAGGTTTAGGGGAGACAGCCTCTTCATGGTCGAGTTCCCAGCTGATACCCATGCTGCTGGTCAGAGGACCACACTTTGAAAGCACTGGCCTAAAATAAATGGTAAAGGTAGGGCAGGGCTATTCATGACCTACTTTATTCATTCACTTGTTCATGAAATGTAAGGACTTATTGGGTGCTCTGTGCATGTGCAGGCTGGGCCTGGGACCACGAATTTGCCCTGTGAAGCAGTGGCATTTCCACCAGGCAGGAGGAATGAACAAGCTGAGATTAGAGAAACACTCCTCTTTCACATCAATCTCACGCGATGGTTTTGGTTTCCTTGTTTGGCCTACTTCTAGTTGGAATTGAAGCCCTGCTTCATATTTAATAGAGGCTTTTGTTCTCCCTTCACACAATATATTGATTCTTATAATTGGGCCATTTTGCTTTTCCCAAACTACATTACCCACATTAACAGCTAGCTTAAAATGCCATTATAAAACCATACGGGTCTTAGTGAAAGAGAAAAAAGGAAATGAACTTCTCAGAGCTCCATCTCTTCCAGTAAGGCATTCCATGGATGGGGAAATCTGGCAGTGTTTGCTTTTCTGATTCTCACTGGCTACAATCCCCCAGAGCTTTCTAGTTGTCAGGCTAACTGCTTATTCAGCTCTGCCCTACAGACCCAGCATGCTCGAATATGATAAGGGCAGGGGTCCCCCATTTTCTTTTTCCATTCTTTACTAATAAGGCCTCTGATCTGTGAGTCTGGGCAAATATACATTTGTATACCATCCTGGGCTTTGGTCTGTTGCACTGGAAAATCAAGAGGGCTATGATTTCTATAAACTTGTAGAAATTCCCAGGTTGGCTACTAAGATCCATTGAAGTGACTCTTTATTTAATACCCTCGGGATGACTTGGCCAAGGGCTCATTTGCTCATTCCAGTGCCTCCAAGCTGGATTTTTGACATTTTCATTAGTATCAGGTTTATAATATATGTGACTACTTTGATTTGAGGGATTTCTCCATTTTTTACTACTGGTAGCCAAGTGTCATGAGGAAAGAGAAGAAAATATCAAAGGTCTGTGGAAGGACAAAGCCTCACAAACCTAGTCTAACTGAAAGAATGCTTGCTTTTCAGGTGCTGACATACCACTAGACACAATCAAGGCCTGTATGTGTGCTTCAGTTGAACTCAATTCAGCCCATGTTTAATGAGGGCCTGCCAAGGGTAAGCCATCATGTCATCCCTGAAGGGGGTGCAAGATGGGAATTTAGTGATAAAATGTCACAATATTGGCCTTCTAGATGCTCAAGGAGGTTGCTGGTGGTTAATCTTATATATTAATTTTGCTGGGCCATGGTGCTTAGATACACAGTCAAACATTATTTGTCATGTTTCTGTGAAGGTGTATTTTGGATGAGATTAACATAAATTGGTGAACTCTTAAGTAAAGCAGACTGCCCTCCATAATGTGGGTGGGCCTCATTCAATCAGTTGAGGTTCTGAATAGTTCCAAAGACTGACTTCCTCCAAACAAGAAGGAATTCTACAGCAGATGGCCTTTGGACTTTAACTGTAGCTTTGGCTCTTCCCTGAGTCTCCAGCATGCTGAGTTACAACACAGATTTTGAATTTGCTAGCCCCCATAACCTTGTGAGCTAATTATTTCAAATAAATATCTTTTCTGTATATATTCATCCTGTCTATTCTGTTTCTCTGGAAAACCCTTACTAATACAGAGGTTAAGACACAGATTTGCACAAACACACGAAGCAGATTGCATCATTGGGAATACAGTGTAGGGGCAGTTATATGGAACTTGTTAAGAGCCATGAAATGTGGGTGGAAGGTCCACCATGATGTGAATGGGGAGAGAATTCCTAGCAGACACCTAAGCCACGTGCAAGATCTCATCAGGGAATAGCAGAATTGTTGCCTAGAGGACTGGCCATGAAGGAGGGTGGTGGGAGATGCAGGTGCAAATGTAATTGAGACAAATTGTGGAGGATTATAATGAGTTTAGATTTTATTCTGTATGTTAAAACTATGGAAAGAAGAAAGAAAGAGAGGACAGCTTTGTATTTGGGAAGAGCATTCTAATAGCATTTGGTGGGATTTATAGTAAATGGTAGGAGAGGACAATTGATGAAGAATTAGAAACTGAGAGAACAGACAGAAAATAGTTAGCTAAGAAAGGAGAAGAGAAGCCTATATTTCATAGGACCATCTTCCTGAGAAAGAGAAGAGACCAGAAATACACAAAGGAGAGAGAAAATTGAGAGAAATACACAAAGGAGTGGCACAAAGGCAGGCACACAGGTTGAGAGAGAAGGCTTACAGCAGACTTCGAGGAAGTTTTGTGTTTCAGGGGTCAAGCCATTGTTAAGGTTTCTTAGTTTCTCTCCGATGAGTTTATCCTGAGCAGACTTTTCCAGGAACAGAATCTAATTGGCCAGATCTAACTTAGCAATGTTGCCGATTCTGTGTTATCCGCTGCATTTGTGTGTATGTTTATGTTCTGTGTCCTCAGAAGAGCCAAGGGATACTGTCGGATGGAAATTTTGGCTTTATAGTTCTTCCATAGCAGTTTCTCCTACAAAGCATACGGAGAAGTTGCCAGAATGAAGGCATAGCTCCTGGTGTGCAGCAGGCATCTAGTAAGTATCTGGTGAACAAAGAAACATGTATGAATGGCTCTCAGAGCTGATCAGAGGATTCAGAAGTTAAACCGAGTGTTATATTTTCAAATGCTGAAAGCTAAGTGCACACACAATTGCATTTGTATGCACAGACACACACACACACTCAGACACACACACACGGGCACCAACACACAATGATTTGGTGTCTGTCATTTTGAATGCCCTGGATGGCACAACCATCAGATCTTTGACATCAGGGAAATAGCTTTGGTTCCTGAGAGAGAGGTTGAAGAAATGTTTCAACAGCATAGAAAGAATGAGTTTACTGTTGCTTACATGAGAGATTTTCCATCTTGAATACACATTGGAATTACTCCAGGAGCTTTAAAAAGTACTAAAGCCTAGGCTCAGAATTCTTTGGAACAAAATCTACACTGAGAATTGGGATTTCTAAAAACTCCCTAGGTCATTTTATGTGTAGCTCAAGTTGGGAACCATTGTTTATGCCTCTGCTGTCCACTTTGGTAGCCACCATTCTCACGTGGCTATTTCATACTTGATATGTGGCTAATTGGAATTGCGATGTGCTCCAAGTACAAAATACACATCAAATTTGGAAGATTGTTGAAGATGATATGAAAATAAGACCATAAGATAATATCTCATTGATTTTTATATTAACTGTGGCAGGCAGAATGATGTTCCCCCACTTGCACCCCTCCCCGCAAGGTGTCCAAGTCCTAATCCCCAGAACCTGCAAATATGTTACCTTATGTGCAAGGGGCTTAAGATTGATCATGGAATCAAGCTTGCTAATGAGCTGACCTTAAATAGATTATCCTGAATGTCCAGGTGAGCCCAAAATAATCACAAGGGCCCTTACATGTGAAAGAGGGAAGCAGAAGAATCAGTCTCAGAAAGACTTGACCAGCCATTGCTTTGAAAATGGCAGAGGAGCTGAGCCGGCCGTGTAGCTTTCTCCCTTTGTCTCATAACCATGTCCACCAACAAGAATGCTAATTCACCAGCTGCCCGCCTTAACAGATTCAAGAACAAGGGGAAAGACAGTACAGAAATGAGGCGGCGTCAAATAGAAGTTAATGTGGAGCTGAGGAAAGCGAAGAAGGATGACCAGATGCTGAAAAGGAGAAACGTAAGCTCGTTTCCCGATGATGCTACCTCTCCACTGCAGGAAAACCGCAACAACCAGGGCACTGTAAATTGGTCAGTTGATGACATTGTCAAGGGCATAAATAGCAACAATTTGGAAAGCCAGCTCCAGGCTACTCAAGCTGCTAGGAAACTGCTTTCTCGGGAAAAGCAGCCCCCCATAGACAACATAATCCGGGCTGGTTTGATTCCAAAATTTGTGTCCTTCTTGGGCAGAACTGATTGTAGTCCCATTCAGTTTGAATCCGCTTGGGCTCTCACCAACATTGCTTCCGGGACCTCAGAACAGACGAAGGCTGTGGTCGATGGAGGCGCGATCCCAGCGTTCATTTCCCTGTTGGCATCTTCCCACGCCCACATCAGCGAACAGGCTGTGTGGGCTCTAGGAAACATTGCAGGGGATGGTTCCGTTTTTCGAGACTTGGTTATCAAGTACGGTGCGGTTGATCCGCTTCTGGCTCTCCTCGCGGTTCCTGATATGTCATCGTTAGCATGTGGCTACTTGCGTAACCTTACTTGGACACTTTCAAACCTTTGTCGCAACAAGAACTCCGCACCCCCACTAGATGCCGTCGAGCAGATTCTTCCTACCTTACTTCGTCTCCTGCATCACGATGATCCAGAGGTCTTGGCAGATACCTGCTGGGCCATCTCCTACCTGACGGATGGTCCAAATGAACGGATTGAAATGGTCGTGAAAACAGGAGTTGTGCCGCAGCTTGTGAAGCTTCTAGGAGCTACCGAATTGCCCATTGTGACTCCTGCGCTAAGAGCCATAGGAAATATTGTCACTGGGACAGATGAACAGACTCAGGTTGTAATAGACGCAGGAGCGCTTGCTATCTTTCCCAGCCTGCTAACGAACCCCAAAACTAATATTCAGAAGGAAGCCACGTGGACGATGTCAAACATCACAGCTGGCCGCCAGGACCAGATACAGCAAGTTGTGAATCACGGATTAGTCCCGTTCCTCGTTGGTGTTCTCTCTAAGGCAGACTTTAAGACACAAAAGGAAGCTGTCTGGGCTGTGACCAACTATACAAGTGGTGGGACAGTTGAACAGATTGTATACCTCGTCCATTGTGGCATAATAGAACCATTGATGAACCTCTTAACTGCGAAGGATACCAAAATTATTCTGGTCATTCTGGATGCCATTTCCAACATCTTTCAGGCTGCTGAGAAACTAGGTGAAACCGAGAAACTTAGTATAATGATTGAAGAATGTGGAGGTTTGGACAAAATCGAGGCTCTACAAAACCATGAAAATGAGTCTGTGTACAAAGCTTCATTAAACTTGATTGAGAAGTATTTCTCTGTAGAGGAAGAGGAAGATCAGAATGTTGTGCCAGAAACTACCTCTGAAGGCTATACGTTCCAGGTTCAGGATGGCACTGCTGGGACCTTTAACTTTTAGCTTGTACAGCCGACGCAGAAAGTTGTTTGTGGTGTGCTTTATTTGGTAGAAGTTTGTCTTACTGTTTCTCTACTAAGAACTCTTTTTAAATGTGTTTTGTTATTGTAGCACTTTTTACAACAAAACTCTACTTGACCAGTTCCAAACGGTAAAAACTGTATGAAGCTCCTCCTGCCAGTGGGTTTCTTATTTCTATGTGGACCCTCCTCTCTTGCAGTGTCCTGTAAATAAAGATTAAATTCCACCCTTTTCTTTAAAAAAAAAAAAAAAAGAAAGAAAATGGCAGAGGAGCCACTGGCAAAGTAACATGAGCAGCCTCTATAAGATCCAAAAGACAAGAAAATAGGTCCCTTCCTACAGACTCCAGAAAGAAACACAGCCCTGTCAACACCTTAATTTTAACCCAGGGAGACCCATTTCTGATTTCTGATCTCCAGATAACAAACCTGTATTGTTTTAGTCCACTACATTTGTAGTACTTTGTTTTGGCTGCAATAGAAAACAAATCTATTGGAATATATATTTTTTCAGATTGGATTGAATAAGATATATTAATAAAATTATTTTCATTTGTCTCTCTTTACTTGTTTTTACTGTAGTTATTAGAAAATATACAGCTACCTATGTGGCTTTGCAGTATACTTCTATTGGACAGTGCTTGACCCTCTCAACATTTGGATGATATGGTGATATGAGTTCTTCTAACTACCTCTAATAAATATGACACTAGTCAACATGGGAAGAGCACTAACCTCTGTGGATATTTCCAGGCTAACTAATAATAGTTTATCTTCTCAGGACCTTTCAGTGTGCTGGTCAGAAGAGGAGAAATTGTGTCTCATGCCTGGACTGTCCAATGAATAAGTGACTATGGGTCATGTTGAGTGATAGCTTTCCATGTTTGTAGAAACTATAAAACTGGCCCAATTAAATAAATTATTAGAGTTTTTTGAGAGAAGAGAGCAGAGCTCAGTATACCCATTCACCACCAGAATGTGATTCTCCGAGTTCTCTCAACAGCAGTGCAACTGTAGTAGGAAGCTCGTGTGGAAAAAATTTGCCAACCTACCAAGACCATCACAGGCCAGACCCTTGAATGATGAGTTTGCTCTTTTTTTTTTTTTTTTAAAAGAGAGAGGGAACATGAGTGGTGGGGGGTGGGGCAAAGGATGAAGGATAGAGAATCTTTTTTTTTTTTTAAAGATTTTATTTATTTATTTGACACAGAGAGAGAGAGCACAAGGAGGGGGAAAGGCTGAGGGAGAAGGAGAAGCAGGCTGCCCGCAGAGCAGAGGAAGTCCCATGTGGGACTCGATCAGGACTCTGGGACCATGACCTGAGCCAAAGGCAGTGGCCTAACCAGCTGAGCCACCCAGGTGCCCCAAGTTTGCTCTTTGTAACAAGTGTCATTCTGGTTGCAGATAATAACTTTCACGTTTAGGTGGTTAAGATGGTTAGCAAATCTGTAAGAGGAAAAGTCAATTACAGTGTCTGGAGGAGAGAGAATAGGAGTAAAATCAGAGTAAAATAGAGGGCTAATTCCAGAAAAGCAAAAGGAGGCAGAATAGATAGACTTCTTGAGGGGCCGCAATAGGACAGGAACCACATTACTGCATTAGGGTATATGGGTCATTTCTTACCCTCAGGCTTTAAAAAGAAACATAGGAGTGGTTGACACATGAAGGAAAAGAGCCTCATAATATATCGGTCTGGGTATTTTTTTTTTTTTTTTTTGCCATGAAATCATGTATCTTCCAAAGATATAAACTTAGAGTATTTCAGAGAAACACAAGTGAGCTTTCAAAATTAATGTTAGTAATTGTAGATTTGAAGTACAGGGAGTACTTGGAGAGTCTGATAACATTTGGAGCCTATTTGTGAGTCAAAGGACTTTTTTCCAACAATTAAAGATGCCTAAAACAATTCTCAACAATCTGAAGTGTTCATAAGACAAAATGAGCACCGCCGTGTATGTGAGGAACTTGGATGGTAGGCACCAACTTTGCAGGGTTCAGTCCGTTGGGGGCACTTAAAACGACCTCCGAGACACTGCAGCTGGGTGCAGTCCAGGAAAAGAGAAGAAACCTCTTTATTTCCCATTTGAGTGTATTCCCCCCTTGAACTCTGATCATGCTGTGTGAAACAATGAAGTGGGATGAGAGGGTTTCTGCATTTTCTCCATGGCCTCCTGCCAGTATCTAACATAGTTAATGGTACTTTATGTTTCTGGCCAACTCTTAGAAGCCACTCACAATAGGTTTTTGAACTGCCTCAAGCACCAGTAGTGACAAACTTGTTCTCCATGGGTAATAAAAGTGAGAAGGCTCCTGGGACTATCTTCTTAGGAGCTCCTTCTTAGGAGCTCACCACACCAGTTGCAGGAAATAATTGTGCTGATCTTAACCACTGTAAAGATACTTTCTCTTGTGCAGTTAAAGTTATCTGCAATAATTGAACTATTCCTCTTCTAGAGACTTCTGCCTACATTTCTCCTTATTCATTTTGTATAAAATGACAGTGATAGAACTAGGCATGTATCCTCTGTGCTTTGATTCCCCAAGCTCCAAGATTCCATCCTATCCTAAAGACCTTTTACAGTCACATGGTGAGATTGAATGCTTTCTACCTTTTTATAAAAATATGTACTGTTTTTATATTTTCCCTTCCTTGTAGATAATGGGTCAATGCTTCTCACAAAGTCCATCTTTCTAGGGTCAGCTTCCTAATGGAATCAAGCCATCAGATTTTCTTCCGCCCCTTTACACCCTTCTGGGAACATCTCTCCCATTTTATAACTCACCTTTCCTGACTCTCTTTGATTCTTTTTAGGAAACTTTTAAGATTCATAGAAGGTAGCAGGAATTCCACCAAGTCACTGAATTATTCCTTCACCTCAAACATTAATCATTTTTTTTAAACAGTCATTTCTGAAGACAAAATTGCAACCAGTTTAGGTGGATGTGCAGTGCCTTGCTAAAAAAAGAAAGAAAGGTGAAATAATTCTGACTATTTTCTTTCTCGGGTTTTCCTCCAAACTTTTGCATGACTTACTTCCAAGACACAGAATAGACTGACTTTAATTTTCTTCAGTTGTTTCCTTTCTCTGACAATTTCTTAACTTCTTACATGTATACACTTAAGGATCAAAGGTGAGAAGACAAAATACCCAGTCAAGCCGTGTTATTTCATTGCATTTGATGTCAACTTCCCTGGTCTTCCTGCTTTTGTCCTTGGCTTCCTTCAGTCATTTTCAGCAGAGCAACAGGAGTGATTCTTTTAAAAGTGGAAGTCAGGTCATATGACTTCTCAAAACTCTGCAACAGTTCTGCTGTAGGCTGAATGTTTGTATACCCCAAAATTCAAATGTTGAAATCTTAACACCCACTTCCTAACATGGTTTTAGGAGGTGAGGCTTTTGGGAGGGGATTAGGTCATAAGGCAGAATGCTCATGGATGGCATTAGTCCTCTTTGCCCTGTGAGGACACAACAAAAATTCTGTGACCTAGAGGAGGGCCCTCACGGGATCCTGCTGTTACCCTGATCTTGGACTTCCAGCCTGTAGGCCTGTAAGAAATAAATTTTTGTTGTTTATAAGCTATGTGGATTACATTATTTTGTTTCAGATGCAGCCCAAACACCCTCAGGCAAGCTTCTGACTTCAGAGGAAAAGAAAAATCCTTGGAATAGCTCTAAGAGCCTATGTGATCAGGTCCAGGTCACCCTTTTTGACCTCAGCTACCGACTCTCCTGCTCACTCACTCTGCTCCAACCACCTGGTTCCCTGCTCACTCACTCTGCTCCAACCACCTGGCTCCCTTATTGTTCTTTGTGGTAGGTACTCTCCTCTCTCAACACTTCACTCTTGCTGTTGTCTGGGCATGGAAAGCATTTACCCGAGAGATGTGCTTGGCTCACACACTTCTTCTTGTATTTACTCAAATGTTACCTCTTCACGAGGCCTTCCTTGGCTATTCCATCTAAAATCATAATAACCCAGCCCACCCTCTGGCCCTCTCTCTCCCTCTTCTCTGCTTTATCTTTTGCATTTTGCTCATGGTTTCTTTTATTGTTCAGAAGCCTTTTAATTTGATATAGTCCCATTTACAATTTTTGCTATTTATTGCTTGTGCTTTGGGTGTCATATACAAAATAAGATTAATATTGAAGACATTTTTTCCCTATGTTTTCTTCCAGGAGTTTTATGGTTTTATGTCTTACATTTAAGTTCTTAGTCTATTTCAAAATTATTTTTGTGCCTGTGTAAGAAAGGGGTTCAGTTTCATTCTTTTGCATGTGAAGATCCAGTCTTCCCAGTACCATTTATTGAGGAAACTTTCCTTTTCCCATTGAGTTCTTGGCTTTCTTGACCACATATGCATGGGTTTATTTCTGAGTTTTTCGTTTTGTTCCATTGGTCTATATGACTGTTTTTAATTCCAGTTAAATTTTTTAAAATTCCAGTTACATTGCAGTTAAATACTGTTTTGATTACTATAGCTTTATAATAAAGTTTGAAATCAGGAAGCATGATGACTCTAGCTTTGTTTTTTCTCAAAATTGCTTTGGCTATTTGGGGTCTTTAATGGTTCTAAATTAATTTTAAGATTGCATTTTTCTCTCTTTGTGAAAAAGACCATTGGAATTTTGATAGGGATTACACTGAGTTTATCGATGGCTTAGGGTAGAATGGACATTTTAACAATATTAACTCTTCTGATGCATAATCAGAATATCACGAATGATCTTTCTATTTATTTGTATCTTCAGTTTCTTTCATAAAGGTTTTATAGTTTTCAATGTATAAATCTTTCACTTTCTGGGTTAAACTTATTCCTAAGCATTTTATTGTTTCTGATGCTATTGTAAATGGGATTGCTTTTTTCCTTTTCAGATGGCTCATTGTTATTATGTAGAAATGTAACTGATTTTTGTATGTTAACTTGTAACCTGAAACTTTACCAAATTCACTTATTATACTAAAAGTTGTGTGTGTGTGTGTGTAGTCTTTAAGATTTATTATATGCAAGATCACATCATCTGTAAACAGAAACAATTTTACTTTTTTCTAATTTGAATAACTTTCATATCTTTTTCTTGCCTAATTGCTCTGGCTAGGAGTTCCAATTCTAAGTTGAATACAAGTGGTGAGAGTGGGTGCCTTGTCTTGTTCCTGATCTTAGAGGAATAGCTTTCAACATTTCACCATTAGGTATGATGTTAGCTGTGGGGTTGTGTCATATATGGCCTTTGTTATGTTGACGTATGCTCCTTCTACACATAGTTTGTTGAGAGTTTTATCATGAAATGATGTTGAATTTTGACAAATGCTTTTTCTGCATCTAAGATGACATATGATTTTTATTTTTCATTATTTTAAAGTGATGTATCACATTTATTGATTTGTGTATGCTGAACTATCCTTGCGTTTTGAGCATAAATCCCACTTGCTTATGTGTAATTCTTTTTTTTAATTTTTGTGGTTTTTATTTTTTAATTTTTTTATCTTTAAAGATTTATTTATTTATTTATATTTATTATTTATTATCTTTATTTACTAATTATTTATTATTATTTATTATTATCTTCATTTATTTATTATCTTTATTTATTTATTTTTCTTTCTTTTCAGCGTAACAGTATTCATTGTTTTTGCATGATACCCAGTGCTCCATGCAATCCGTGCCCTCTCTAATACCCACCACCTGGGTATTGTTCTTTGTGGTAGTACCTACCACAAAGAACAATATTGGGGGACCAACCTCCCACCCCCGCCCCTTCAAAACCCTCAGATTGTTTTTCAGAGTCCATAGTCTCTCATGGTTCACCTCCCCTTCCAATTTCCCCCAACTCCCTTCTCCTCTCTAACTCCCCATGTCCTCCATGCTATTTGTTATGTTCCACAAATAAGTGAAACCATATGATAATTGATTCTCTCTGCTTGACTTCTTTCACTCAGCATAATCTCTTCCAGTCCCGTCCATGTTGCTACAAAAGTTGGGTATTCATCCTTTCTGATGGAGGCATAATACTCCTTAGTGTATATGGACCACACCTTCCTTATCCATTCGTCCTTTGAAGGGCATCTTGGTTCTTTCCACAGTGTGGTGACCGTGGCCATTGCTGCTATAAACATTGGGGTACAGATGGCCCTTCTTTTCACGACATCTGTATCTTTGGGGCAAATACCCAGTAGTGCAATTGCAGGGTCATAGGGAAGCTCTATTTTTAATTTCTTGAGGAATCTCCACACTGTTCTCCAAAGAGGCTGCACCAACTTGCATTCCCACCAACAGTGGAAGAGGGTTCCCCTTTCTCCACATCCTCTCCAACACATGTTGTTTCCTGTCTTGCTAATTTTGGCCATTCTAACTGGTGTAAGGTGATATCTCAATGTGGTTTTAATTTGAATATCCCTTATGGCTAGTGATGATAAATTTTTTCATGTGTCTGATAGCCATTTGTATGTCTTGATTGGAGAAGTGTCTGTTCCTATCTTCTGCCCATTTTTTGATATGATTGTCTGTTGAGTTTGAGGAGTTCTTTATAGATCCTGGATATCAACCTTTTGTCTGTACTGTCATTTGCAAATATCTTCTCCAATTCCGTGGGTTGCCTCTTTGTTTTCTTGACTGCTTCCTTCGCTGTGCAGAAGCTTTTGATTTTGGCGAAGTCCCTAAAGTTCATTTTCGCTTTTGTTTCCTTTGCCTTTGGAGACATATCTTGAAAGAAGTTGCTGTGGCTGATATCGAAGAGGTTACTGCCTATGTTCTCCTCTAGGATTGTGATATGTAATTCTTTTAATGTGCTGTTGAGTTAAATTTGCTAGTATTTTGTTGAGGATTTTTGCATCTGTATTCATCAGGAATATTGGCTTGTAGTTCTCTTTTTTTTACAGTGTCCTTACTTGACTGTGGTATCAGGCTGATGCTAGTCTTGTCAAATGAGTTTGGGAGTTCTCCTCTTCAATTTTTTAGAATGGTTTGGAACGAACTCGTGTTAAATATTTTTTATATGTTTTGTACAACTCACCAGTGTAGCCACCTGGTTCTGGAATTTTTTGTTGGCGGGGGGAGGATGTTTTGATTACTGATTCAATCTCTTTATTGGTGATTGGTCTGTTGGGATTTTCTATTACTCTATGATTCAGTCTTGGTAGGTGGTATGTTTCTAGGAATTTATCCATTTCTTCTATGTTGCTCAATTTTTTGGCATATAATTGTTTATAGTAGTCTTTTTTTTTGAGAAGATGAGAAATTTTATTAGCAACCCACCACATAGATTCTCTAATTTGTTGTAGTTATGCTTAAATTGACAGAAAGTAAAGTTACACTGTATATTATATGAAGATTGTTCTATAATACAGTGTTTTATTTTTGGTGTCTTTTTAAAAAATTTATATTGTCATCTTAAAGTTATGAATCAACTAAGCACTTGGTAAATTATAGATATCTATTTCAGTTTAGATTTCACCTAACAACAATTATTAAGAATACACTGTAGGAAATATTCTTTGAGGACTATAGTGGACTTGAAGGACCATGTTTTAGTACTTTTTAAAAAAAATTTCTTTTCAGCGTAACAGAATGCATTGTTTTTGCACCATACCCAGTGCTCCAGACAACACGTGCCCTCCATAATACCCACCACCTGGCTCCCCCAAACTCCCACTCCACCCCCTTCAAAACCCTCAGGTTGTTTTTCACAGTTCATAGTCTCTAATGGTTCATCTCCCCCTCCAATTTCCTTCACCTCCCTTCTCCTCTCCATCTCCCTATGTCCTCCGTGTTACTTATAGTAGTCTTTTATGATCCTTTTTATTTCTGTGGTATCAGTTATAACATCTTTTTCATGTATAATTAATTTATTTGTCCTTTATCTTTTTTTCTTGGTAAGTCTAGCTAAAGGTTTGTCTATTTCTTTTTCAAAAACCAGTTCTTAGTTTTGTTGAACTTTTATGTTGTTTTCTATTCTCTATTTCATTCATTTCTGTTCTAACATTTGTTACCTCCTTCCTTCTGCTATCTTTAGGCTTAGTTCTTCTTTTTCTAGTTCCCTGAGGTATAAAGTCAGATTGTTTATTGGAAATCTTCCTTTTTCCGTAACATAGGCACTTATCACTATAAACTTCCCTCTTACAACTGCTTTTGCTGCGAGACAAAAGTTTAGGTGTTGACATTTGTGTACAGCTTTTTTATGGTCATATTTTAAAAATTTCTCTTGGATAAATACCTAGAAATAGAATTGCTGGTTCATCATATATACAAGTGCTTAACATTAAAAAAATTTCCTGTTTTTTCCCTTAGAAGTTTTATAGTTTTAGCTTTTGCAAATAATTTTGCATTCCAAATTAATTTTGTGTATGTTGTGAGGTCTGAGTCAATGTTCATTTCTCCCCCCTTGTGGATACCCAGTGGTTCCAGCCTCATTTGCTGAGAAATTCTTTCTCATTGAATTGTCTTGGTCAAAAATCAATTTATCATATAAATGTGAGTCTACTTCTGTATTCTCTTACTTCATTCCATTTATCTATATGATCATTTTTACACCAATAACTTGGTTACTATAGTTACATAGTAAGCTTTAAAATCCAAGTACATGCATGTATATTCCAACTTTATTCTCAATCAAAGTTGTTTTGGGTATTTTAGGTCTTTACATTGTCATAAAAATTTTAGAATCCACTCTTTAATTTATACAGTGATACCTGGTAGTATTTTTATTATAATTGGGTTGAATCTATAGATCAATTTAAAGATAATTAATATTTCACAACATTGAGTCTTCTAAAACATGAACACTGTATAAATCTCTATTATTTGAGTCTTAAAAATTTTTCTCAGTAATGTTTTAGTTTTTAGTGTAGAAGTCTTGCACTATTATATTAAATTTATATTTACTTTGTGTTTAAATGTGATTATAAATAAAATTTTAAAATATTTGACTTCCCAAATTTTTGTTCTAGTATATAAGGATGATCTTGTATCCCATAACTTTGTTAAATTTACTTATTAGTTGTAGTAGTTTTTATGCAGCAACCTTGGGATTTTGTAGGTAGAAGTCATGTAATCTGTGAATAAAGACAATTTTACTTCCTTTTTTCTCTTTAATAATCTCTATGCCTATTATTATTTTTTTTTCTCATTGTCCTGATTTGGACCTCCATTTACAATGTTGAGTAGAAGTAGTGAGAAAGAATATATTTACTTTGTTTCCAGTTATAACAGAGGAGACTTAAGTCTTTCTCCATAAAGAAAATTAACATAAAGTGTTATGTTTAGTGTGAGATTTTTTGGGTTGCCTGAAGTTCCCTACATTGTTGCTTTGCTTTTTTAAAAAAAATTTTTTTGTATGTAATGTGTCTTTTCTCTTTAGCTGCTTTTAACATTTTTTCCTCTTTATCACCAGTTATCTGCTAGGTGACTATAATGTGCTTTGGTGTGAGTTTCTTTGTTTATCCTGCTTGAGATTTGTTGAACAGCTTGAACAAGGACACAGGAATTCAGTTTTTCATCAAACATTGAAAATTTTAAACTATTATTATTTCAAATACATTTTCTGTCTTCTCTTTCTCCCCCTCTTCCTGCCTTTTTCCTGGTACTTTGTATCTTTTAGATCACTTGATGTGTTCCATATGTCATCAAGGCTCTGTTCATTTTCAGTCTTTTTTGCTTTGTGTATTTTTGTCTGAAATTTTGTGTCCTTTTTTCTGAATAGTTTCTATTGACCTGTCTACAATTGTTTAACCTATTGTCAAACAAATCTAGTGAATTTTGTTTTTTTTTTAAAATATAGTTTTTGTTCTAGAATTTCCATTTAGTTATTTTAAAATATTTTCTATTAAGATCCCTTGTTTGTTCTTTTATTATGTATATGCTTTGTTAGCATTTTTTCTTTTTAATTTTTAAAAGTTTATCAATTTATTTGTTTGTTTGAGTAATCTCTATATCCAACATGGGGCTTGAACTCATGACCCTGAGATCAAGAGTTGCATCCTCTTCCAACTGAGCCAGCCAGGCACTCCACTTTCTTAGAAGTCCTTGCCAATATTTATATTAATTATAATGTTCTTGTCATGGTTCATTGTTATAATCATCTCTGTCATTTCTGAGTCTGTTCATATTGACTAATTTTTTTTTGCCTGGTTATGGGTCGTATTTTCCTGTTTCCTTGCATGTTTAGTAAATTTTAGTTGTATGATGGTTGCTACATTTTTATAGGTGCTGTTTTTCTTTAAGTTTTTATTTAAAAGTTTTAAAGTTTTATTTAAATTCCAGTTAGTTAACTGTAGTTTCAGGTGTACAATATAGTGATTCAACACTTCCATACAGCACCAAGTGGTCATTGCAAGTGTACTCCTTAATTCTCATCACCCTCCTCCCCTGCCTTGTTTTTTGCCATCAGTTTGTTCTCTATAATTAAGAGTCTGTTTTTCAGTTTGCCCCTCCCCCCTTTTCCTTTTGCTCATTTGTTTTGTTTCTTAAATTCTGCATGAGTGAAATCATATGGTATTTGTTTTTCTCTGATTGACTTATTTCACTTAGCATAATACTTGTTAGCCCCATCCATGTCATTGCAAATTTCAAGATTTCATTCTTTTTTATGGCTGAGTAATATTCCATATCTCACCCCCACACCCCCAAACCCCCGTACCCACATACCCCACACATCTTCTTTATCCATTCTAAGTCAATAGACTCTTGGACTATTTCCATAATTTGGCTGTTGTAGACATATAGATGCTGTATTTTTGAGTGTATTTTGTTGTCTAGGTTAATAAATTTTTTAATTTATTTAATTAAATTTAAAATTTTAAAAAAAATTAAAAAAAATTTTTTTTCTTATAGGCAATTTATTTTCTTAAGGATCAACTTGATTCTTTTCAGCCCAGTTTTTAAATTTTGTTAGTTTGAGTCACGAGTAATCTTTACTTCAGGACTAGATTAGCTCCATTTCTAAGGCATAGCTGTTCTGGGATTTCCACTAAAAACTTTTGGTTTTCAGCTGTCTTTTAGTCCTGGGAGGGCCCTGGTAACTAACCAGTTCATAGGTCTTGGTAGTTGTCGATTTCCTAGCAGTTGTCTTTCCTTGACCTTATGGAGTCTCAGCTTGTGCATACACAGCTTGTTTTTTAGGGAAGGGTTCATGAGGAACCATATGCTGATTTTTGAAGCCCCTTCTTTTCACAGCTCTCTTTAATCTGTTGCCTTGTTCTACAAAATTCTGACATCTCAGTAGCCTTGAATTCCAACTTCAAAGCCCTCAGCTTAGCCGACTGTTGTATTTTATTTGAGCTCAAATTTCTTGCACTAAAACCTGAAAAGAAGTTTGAGGCAGAAAACTGGAGAGATAATGGAGTTCATTGAGCTCATTTTGCTGTTTTCCTTCTCTCAAGGATCATAGTTCTGTGCTGCCAGTTATTCAACATCTTGAAATACTTGTTTCCTAAATTTTGTCTAGGTGAAGTGCTAGTGTAGTCCAATTTACTCCATGATCAAAAGTTGAAGTCCCTTACTAATTTTTGAAACTTGGAGTCTTTTGTTCTTACCATTCACAATAGCTTCTCTGGAAACTGTAGATCTCTTATGAGAGAAATCAAGGAAGACACAAAAATATGGGAAAACATTCCATGCTCATGAATTGAAAGGATGAATATTGTTAAAATGTTTGTGGGGGAGAGGTTGGGGTATCAGGTGGTGGGTATTATAGAGGGCACGGATTGCATGGAGCACTGGGTGTGGTGCAAAAATAATACTGTTATGCTGAAAATAAATAAAAAATAAATTTAAAAATTATGTTATGTTAGCCATCATACAGCTCATCATATATTTTTTTATTTAAGTGTAATTTAAGCAAACAAATCTTTATTGTACTTTGTGAAATTTTTATAATTTTTGAGAGATCTTAATATATTTATCCAGTCAATTTGTTCAAGGTAATGTTTGTCTCGAAAGTAGTTCACCAACAAAATGACTAACACAATGACAAAACAATAACAAAATTTTTAGTTTTGTAATAGACTACCCCAGGTCTCAATAGTTTCAAAATTTAACTTTTATTACTGAAATATATTTTTAAGAGAACAATTCTAAATTTTATTGTCTATGCTGATTGATTTTTTTGTAATCATTTTTGGGATATGTAATTTTATTTATTTATTTGTTTTTGTTATACTCATAGTTATACTTCATTTAATGAAAAAGGCTATAGGTTAAAATCAGCCAAGGGGAGAGGCACCTGAAGCAGAATCCAGGGGATTTCTAGCACTGATTTCTAATTGCTTCTCCCAGAAGAGTTGTAGACAGCATTAATTCTTCCCAGCAGTGATGGTTGATAGTACACATGGAATATTGCCAACCAGAGAGGATCATACAAGCCTTGGTGTCTAGAGCTTTTATAGTGGTTTGGCCATATAGATGCATTTGGACCCTTTATGTGACTGACCTTGATTTCCAGCCCCACTGGAAATCAAGCTGATAGCAGGTGGCCCAAAGGCCCACCATAAATCACATTGTCAAGCTATCTGTTGTGGTCCAAGGCCTTCAGATAAGAAAGACACTCTTGCCAGACAGGAAATCCCAAGGGCTTATAGATCACTTCCCAAGATCTGAGGATGAAGACCAGACATCTATTCAGGCAAGTTTAATTCTTCACTGAAGACTGTAGGATACATGATTTTAACAATAAAACTGTCTTTTACTAACGAATGCCTAATGAAATTATTTCTTATTGTAACAGGTCAATGGGAAAGATCACAGTACAAATTGAAATCAACAAATTCATCAACTGAAGCTGCCACTGACTTTCACGCATGCTCCATTGACTGTAAAATTGCATGTATTATTTACTATTCCTATCATCTTCTATTTGATTTTTATTTATCTTTATTTTTAAATTTTTGTTTCCTGGTTGTGAGTGTACTGCTTCTCATAATATTATTTCTTTATTTATTTTTGTTGTCATTTTATTGTTTATCTATGTCTGACACTTATTTTCCTTGTGTTCCTAAAATTGATTATCATAGTTTTTTTTCCCACTATAGTAATGTAAGAGTTTTTGACATTTTTGTTTGTAGTTTGGCATAGTTTCAAACTTAAAGAAAACTTGAAGTACAATGCAAAAACTTCCTTTCCTTAAGCTTTTCAGTGTAAGTTGCTGATATACACCAGCACTGCCTGAACACTTTAGAATACATTTCCTTCAAACACAGGCATTTATCTATATAACTACAACAGAGCCATCAATATCACAAAATTAATATTGATGTATTGTTATTAATCCTCAGATTCCTTTCTAACTCTGCAATGATCCCAATAATGTACTTTATGGTAAAAGGACCATGTCTTTACAGTCCTTCAATCTGGAGCAGTTCTTTAAACTCTCCTTGTTTTTCATGACCTAGACACTTTTGATGATTATGAACCAGTTATTTTGTAAAGTGTTCCTTTAGATACTGCTGATAGTCCTTCATGATTATATTCAGGTTATGCTTCTTTGGCAACAGTATTACAGTTGTCATGCTGTTTATGTCTCATTGAATTATATTAAATGGCGCATGACTTGGATTTTTCCTATCATTAGTGATCTGGCATCAGTCACTTGATTAAGGTGATGTCTGCCAGGTTTCTTTCAGTGTTTCTTTTTTCCTTTTGTAAATACCACACGTTCTGTAGGCAAGTTTGGTGAGAGTATTTAACTATGCCTTTTGTTATCAAACTTTCACTCATTAGGTTTAGAATCCATTGGTATTTCTTGATTAAATGAACTATGATGGTTATTAAATGGTTATTTTCTTTAAAAGTTTTAATAATCATTTTATTGGGGTATTGATACATAAAAATATGCCTATTTAGTGTATGCAACTTGATGAACTTAAGAGTTTAGATAGATCAAACTATCATCACAACTGTGTCATAAGTGCATCCATCACCTCCAAAAGTTACTGTGTGTGTGTGATGATATCACTTGATGTAAGGTCTACCCCCTTAGCAAATATTTAAGTATACAATAAAGTATTATTTATTATAGGTGCTATGTTGTACAGGAGATCTCTAGGACTTACTCATTGTTGCATAAGTGAAACTTTGTATCCTTTGACAATTACCTCCCTGTTTTCCTCTCCCCTTAGGCCTTGGCAATTGCCATTCAACTCTCTGTTTCACTATTTTGTTTTATTTTACCTTATTTTTTTAAAAAGATTTTATTTATTTAGAGAGAGCACCAGCAAGGGAAGAGGCAGAGGGAGAGGGAGAGCGAGAATCTCAAGCAGACTCCCTACTAAGAACAGAGCTTGATGCAGGGCTTGATCCCATGACTCTGAGATCATGACCTGAGTCAAAGTCAAGAGTTAGATGCTTAACTCACTGAGCCACTCAGTTGCCCACAAGTTTAAATATTTTAAAGGTTTTATTTATTTATTCAAGAGAGAGTATGTGTGTGAGAGAGATAGCACATGAGAGCATGAACAAAGGGAAAGACAGAGGGATGAGGAGACTCCCTGCTGAGCAGAGAGCCTGATGTGGGGCTTGATCCCAGGACCCTGAGATCATGAGCTGAGCAGAAGGCAGACACTTAACTGACTGAGCCACCCAGACGCCCCAAGTTTTAGATTCTTCATGTCAATAGTGTCTCGCAGTATTTGCTCTTCTGTGTAAGCATAATGTTTAAATGGTTATTTTCTAATTCAACTCCTCCTTTTAGGCTCATAAATTGATGGAAGATAGGCACTTCTGTTTGTTTATTCATTTACATTAGTAAGGACCCATTGTTTACTCAACTGGTTATAATCTGTTACTATTATTTATTTCAGTGCTGAAACTGTGCCAGTTTTAGTCAGTGGTTGTCCCTTCAAGCTGGCTTTTATGTCCCATTTACATTTTCTTACCATTCTTGGAGCCCTTCCTGACTTTCTGCCACAAGATAATCCAGGCTTATCTTGTATTTTCCCCACCATAGATCTAAGGTTAGCCATTTCTTTTTCAAGAAGTTCTGGTTCCTTTCTGTGGCAAATGGTATTTGGAAACCATGATGTGTGTGTCAGGTGTGTTCATTGCTGTTAGGTGGACAAAATGAGAGAATATAAGTATGTATATTACAAATATAGTATACATATTTCTATCTACCTACTATCTCTCTTTCTCTCTATTTATCTATCATCTACCTATCTATCATCTGTCTATCAAAAGTGTGAGTTCACACCAATACTTCCAATTTTGATTCAACCTTACAGACTGTTGAACACATTCTAGTGTTTTCCCTTTTCATCTTTGTAACTATCTGCAATATAATTACTTACCAGTCTCCTGCCACCAATACTGGCCTCTACCCATCCTTCCCTCTTGCTGCAAAGACGTTTAACCTACCTAGCTTGGGTTCTAATATTCTGCCTTGGGCTGCCACTACCACTCTTTCCAATGAGGATGCCTTCCTTACTTTACTTGAGGCTTTGACAACCTGCATGGTCCTACCTTCCCCCCTGGTATGGGTTCCACTAGCCTATGCCAGGCTGCTGCTATCACCACCTTCCCATTACATGGACACCTTCTGCACCTGGTTCTGTGTTGGGCTGATGCCATCCTCCTATGAAGATGGCTCCTCATCCTGCTTGGGATCTGATGCTGGCTGACTTCTCTCATTATCCTATCCCATGAAAACCTCTTCCTCAACCTTCAGGCTCTGATAGCCCATGTTGTGTTCCCACCATCCCCAGATGGTACCTTCTTCACCTTGCCTGGGTTTTAATGCCCCAGGCTGGGATGCTGTCACTCCACCACCTTGCTTGGTCCCATCTAAAGGTATTTTGTTTGAAAGAAGAAAGAATGATATGAAGAAGCAAGACAAATAGAAATGCTTGAAGATTTTTTTTTTTAAGATTTTATTTATTTGTTTGACAGAGAGACACAGTGAAAGAGGGAACACAAACTAAGGGAGTGAGAGAGGGAGAAGCAGGTTTCCCACCGAGCAGGGAGCCCAATGTGGGGCTCGATCCCAGGGGTCTGGGATCATGACCTGAGCCAAAGGCAGATGCTTAATGACTGAGCCACCCAAGCACCCCTTGAAGAAGGTTTTTACATATTGAAACTTCTTCAAGTTTTCTCTCTTTTATTTACATTTTGGCTCCCATTAGGATTCTTCCTTCTAGTCACATATGAATCTTAGTATGATCTAGAATTTTGAAAATATCTCAAAATTTATCTGGAAGTAGGGCATGAACAAGAGCAATTTGAATGCATTTTAAAACTACTCCCACGTTATACCTAGTTGTATAATTGTGTAGTCAAATTACCATTATGACATACATTATGACTTATTGGTGAATATGTGTAGGAGTTGTCACTGGAATACTTGTTTCTTCAGCCTGTTTCACTGCATCAGTGAAAAATTTCATGATATTTCATTTGGAACTACCAGACTCTGTCAGGTTTAGGCATATCAAATTTGCTAAGATGTGATCTGATACTTTAGAATGTATAAAACACGAATCCACATGCTGATGTAATTGCTTGTGTGATGTAATCTAAAAAAATTTGAAAATTTTATTTTATATTATTCCCCCCAAAACAGACATCATATATTTAAAATTATATATGCTCTAATATTTAGTTTATATCTAATAGAGTTTTTTTTCATTTGGTATTGATATGAAGTCAACTTATAAGTTCACTTATAAGTTAGCTTATAAGTAGCTTATAAGTACAAAGACTAGCTTCTAGCTGTTTACAGCTGGAACCTTACTTCTCCCACATACTTCCAATGACGAGCACATTAAATCATAGTCATACCGTGGCATATTCCTGTTCCCTACATCTTTTGTGAGGAAGAGATAGCAATATTCCTAGAAGTCATTCTTAGGGTTAAGACAACCTTCAGCAAGTTCCCTACACACAATAGGGAAGTGAACAACAAAAGCGTATCCAGCTAAATATAGAATGAATCTATTCTCAATTCACCTTTCCTTTATCTGCATACCCCAAATCCCTGTGGATATCCCAATGCCACTTAACACAAAGGGAGGTGTGACAGGGAGAACTGCTAATTTAACAGATTGTTGTTGAAATACCTTTCCTTTTGCAAATTTTACAATATTTATGACCATATGACAATCAAGCTGGGACCCTTCCAGGGCTTTGAAATGGTATGAAGAAGCCTAAGTTTTGTTAGTTTTCTGGTCAGTCTGCCTCGGTGGGGACTGCAAGGGAGTCTTTGTTCTGTGCAGCCACATCATCTGAAATACATATGCCTTCAACCTTCATCTGATATATCCCAAGCTCTGTCACTTTATGACACCATGAGAATCTGACCTTAGCATTTTCTATTCTCAGTCCATAGCTTTTGGGAGGAATACAAAGAAACAGAACAAAAAAAGCATGTTTTTAAGGTTGCTGTAAAGGAAGAGAATTTAAGCAGTTTTATCAGGGGAATTATGAACCTGTTTAATAAATGAGCATGAAATTAAATTCAACTTACATTTCCTTGAGAAATGTTACATATAAAGCATTATACAGATGATGTGGAAAACACAAAAGTTACACAAATCATAAGAATTAGCCAATCTTGCCTGGATCGCCTTACAAAATGGTTAATTAAGACTCATATAGGTTATTCAACAAGAAAGATAATTTATTTTGTAAATCAAGAAGTGTAACTTTATACTTGTAAGCCTTGTCTAGTGTCTATGTCCTTGAGATGAATACTTACCAAAGCAGATAATGAATTAGACTTTTAAGACTAAAATGATACTGCATTCTAGCAGGTAAGATATAATGAAATCGTCACTTTTGATTTATAGAGTAGACTACCTAGACCATCAGGAGATTATAAAAAGCGTATCTTTATCGTTAAACTTTGAAATAGCTTTTCACTCATCTTTTTCACATCCTTCCTTTCTCCTCATATATAAGAAACAGAATTAAATGTAGTGGAATCAAAGGGAAATTATCATAAAAGTCAATGAAATTAGGTCCTGCTAAGAGTGACTGCATCTTTAGAGAAAAAGGCTATTGTTTTTTTTTTAATTTCAAAATAATTGTTTATTGTAATATTTCAAATATAGAGAAATATCTCAAAAATAAAGAAATATTTCAAATATAAAGAAATATCCACAACCCAGATTCAAATTCTGTATGTCCCTCTCTCTGATCTCTGTTAGTGGTAACCACAACCTTTAAATTGGTGTCTATACTATTCATGAATGCAGCCATATACAATGGGGAGTATTACTCTGGAAGCTCTTAAATTTGATTAAAAGGTGTAATATATAGATTATTCTGTAACTTGCTTTCACATAAACATTGTTTTTGAGATATTACCATGTTGACTAAGCTATCCTCATTTCTATGCAGTTGTTAGCATATATATTACCTTTTTAAAAAACCTTATGACATATTCTGAGAAAGAAAAGTTATTATCTTTATCTTAAGCTTCCTTAATATCTAAATCTATAGTTGATATTGCTTTTGTACTCATACTGCCCACGTTTCAATTTGGATCCATTTAAGGATCAGCCACAGTGAGGCCATGCATCTACTTTCATTATCCTTTCCTAGAATTCCAAAATCAAAAGGTTTTCAAAGGCACATGCTAATGAGTCAAAGTAGAGAAGGGATGCACAAGAGAGGCAGAGATGCTGCAAACCCTCCCTGAGGCCAGGAGAAGGCAAGTGAAAAGAGCTACTGAGTATCTGAGATGAAGTCTAGGTGAAGAGGCAACACTGAGTTGTGGTCAGTTCCCAGTCTGCTCAGCCCTTCCCGCCCTTTTTCAGGACTTGGTGCCAATGTATTTGCTGTCAGGAGATTTGATGTCAGCACTCGGTCTTTCGAGACATAAGAAATTTCCCTTTTTCCATAGCATCATTTTTGTTAATTCAGATTTCCCTGAAAGCTTAGCTCCCGTGCATTTAATGTGCTAAGAATTTGGAAATAACACACATCTATATTTCATTCTAAATGGGACATCTTTATACCTGGAATTATAGGCTTTCTCTTTCGCTGAAAATTACTTCAGAGGTGGCAAAGGGACAGACACAGGAGTGGAGTTTGAATGTCACTCTTCCCAGGGCTAGTTTCCTGTTGTCTTTTCACATAACAGACACAGAAAATGGCAATTATATCACCGCACTTAATGCTGATTCTTTACAAGACAAACAATCCCAATTTTCTATGTCTTTTAGTATGGTTCTAGAGACTTCATTGTTATCAGCCCAGCTCTGCTCTGCTCTGTAGAAGCCTTTTTACCACCCCCTGGTGGGTAAAGTATGAGAAACAAGATCCCTTCAGTCTAAGGCCAAAGAATGAGCAAACTGGTTAATCTGGGGGAGCAGAGGTGTGGAGGGAAGGAGGAACAATATTAAGTACACGTGGAGCTGTAAAGTGGGCGATAATTTGGTAACTCCCGTATTTAATTGTCCTGTCCCTATTTTGTAGTGCCCACCATTGGGCCCAGGCCCTTCACACTGTTACATTCCTTCTCGTCTACCACTTTGGCCCATCCTTCCTACCCAAGGGTCCCCAATATTTCCCATATAAAGGAGCCTCTTTCCTGGACAACTTGGATGGAGGGTCAGCCTCCATCTCAACATACAGTGTTCAGCTGTTTTGCTCCTGACAGTTTTCCCTCCCAGACCTGTCTTCTCATTCTTAGTGATCTCAAAGCTTATTCATATTCTGGATAGTGGTTAGCTTGCAATGGGTCTATGCAACACAGAGTACCACATGTTTCCCAATGAATTTATGCCTCCATACGTACACAATGTTTCTCGAAACTTTGGCCTCCTCCAACCTGCTGATGCAGTTAACATTTTTGGAGTCTGGAATTTTATTAGTTGCTGAGTTTTTAACATCTCTTTGCTTTCGGACATTTATTTTACTTCCTTTTACTAATATCCACGGTTGTTAGTTGTAAGGCTATTGTCATTAAAAATTGGTCCTCAGGTGCTGTGGAAAAAGCCCAGGAATTCAGCTAATAAATTGGAAATTCTCTTGTCTCTTCTTGTTACTTTTACCATTTTCATTACTAACAGTCCAAGAGCATATTGTCCTTATTGATAAAAGGTTGTTTACAAGGGCTCATTCATGAGGCCCAAGTTATGGTTTATGAGAGAGGTAACAGAATTCTTGTTTATGGACACGTGGTACAAGCATAATTCATGATAGTCGACTATCTGGGTCACAGAAAGACGGAATAACACACTGAGTGTTTCAGCTCAGAGTATTGATATGGAAATGTTAGGTAGGTGTTATAGAAAATGTGAAGTCTTATAATAATAGATCCTGGGAATTGGAAGTGATTTTAGAAATCATCTTATCCATTCTCTTGTCTAATTCAGGACCTCATGGAGCCATAACCAACAAGTGGACTGGACACCCAACCCCTGGTTCAGCATGTCCAGGTTGAGGACTCTCTACCTCAAGTGGCTGTTTGGTTTGATGTGAGAAGCTGTATTTGTGGGTAGGTCAGCACACAGTGCCCAGTTTGGAGATAGAAAATGAAAGCTCAGTTTTGCTCCTTTCTGTTGTCTTCATCTCTAAGTTCCTAAAGCCAGCCTCACCCTGAACCTGTCTCAGCAACTGAAAGAGCTCTAGAGTGATTGTTATCTGCAAAATTGTTTAAAATCACTTTGGCAGGAATCTGAGCAGGGAAAAGGCTATTTCTGACTCTCTGATTATGTCTTGAGGGTGCTTGTTATAGAAAAATGGGAAAGAGAGTTCTGGGAAAACCTGATTCGGGTAATTCAGCTAACTCCATTTCCAGGGAGGAGCAGAAAGTCAATGGACTATGTTCAAATGAGCTGTGTTCAATTATGGAGTTTTCATTCTCATCCCACCTTGACCCCCATTCTCTTTTATATTATTTAGGCTTCAATGCTTGGGCCACCTCTAGAAGGTAGAATGGCAAAAAGAAAACAAATTGCCTAGAGACAAAGTGCTTTGGACTTCAAAGGTATATGGGAAGTGCTTGAATGAGAGTCACCAGAATGACAGAGTTAGTCTGGACTCTAAGTTACCAGGGAGAAAAACACTCTTTCCCTAATCCGTTAGGTGGCCATTATGACCCTTCATTCATTCAACAATGGTTATTTACAGATTACTCTGTACCAAATATATAGTGATATATACACCAGAACCACAAACTTTCTTTTGTAAGTTGAAAAGTGAATGCTTGCTTAAATGGAATCTATTTTAATCATTTGAAACTGTTAGTCATTTTTGCAAAGGAAATCATCGTGATGGGTCAGCCAGATACTACAACTTCTTTCAACATTTGGTACAAATTGTCGGTGAAACCATGCCAAGACATAGCAGAGATGAAAAGAGATAATCAACTTTAAGATTAAAGGGTACTATTTTTCCACATGTTAACATATGGTCTGTCGCACAACCTCTGCTGCATTTACTGGTTTTTATACACAATGAGGTGGACCCTAGCTGAGGTAGCCTGAATATTAATGATGAAGACTGTTAGTTTTCTGGGTTACTTCCTAAGCTTTATCTATATGGCATTGAAGTGAAGACATCAACTTCTCTTTCTCTCTGGGATTAGGGTATTACCTTCTTAGGTAGAGAAGTACTAATTGGTCAAAGAGGCTCATTTGGGGTCTGGTCAGATGACAGTCTTTCAAGAAGGAAATCCTCAAGTTGATGTCTTCTGTTAGGGAGGAAAGAGCCCCAAGAAACTTTATTGGAATTCAGTTAGTATTCATGGAGATCTTCTTTGGCCCAGGAAAGAGGACAACATAAAACAAAAAAATCTGAATGTAGTCAGAACCTGTGGCTTCATCAACTTGGCACATCTAGGACTAATTTTCTTACACAAATTTCATTGAGGAATAACTAAGATAGCTCCCAATGATTCCTATTTTCTGATATTCATGCTCTGTGTAATTCCTTTCTCTTAACTGTAGGCTGGACTCAGTGATGCATTTGGACAGGATATGACAAAAATGATGAGTGTCACTTCTGAGGATAGGTTACAGAAAGATTTTGGCTTTTTTTTTTGCTCTCTTGCCTTATCATTGTGATGCAGGCCAGATGTCCAGTTGTTAGCTGCCCTATGGAGAGGCCCATAGGACAAAGAACTGATGCAGGCTGCCAGTCCACAGCTAGCAAGGAACAGAGGCCCTCAGTATGCCGGTCTGCAGAGAACCCATGAATGAGCTGAAAGCAAGGCTTCAGATACACTACAGCCCTGACTAACCTTGACCTGCTGCCTTTTAAGAAATCTCGAGCCAGAGCATCTAGTTAAGTCTCACCTGGATACCTGAAAAAAAATTTTTTTCTTAAATTATTTTGCATGTTATGAACGTTCTTGAATGCTCTTATCTTTTGGTAAATGTATATACACATTTCTGTCAGAAATATACCTAGGAGTTGAATCACTAAGTCACAGTATGTGTTCAGATTTAGTAGATATTGCCAAGTAGTGTTTCAAGTCTACACTCTCAACAGCATTGCCAGACAAATCACTATTTTCGGCAGGACTCTTTGCTGTGTCTCAGTTCAGCACAGGACCTAGTGTGCTGTGGTATTTAAACAGCAAGTTTTATTAGTAATAACACTAATGAATAAATAATAACAGTGAGGGTAACCTTTGGGATACCTAATTATCTAATGTATTAGTTTTTGAAAAGCTTGTGTAGCTAAGACTTCATCATGTGTTATTACATTACATGTATGGAGCACTAACAGAACAAAACATTAGTTAGGATACGTAGATACCTTGGCTGTGCCTAAAGTAGATTTTTAGGGAGATAACCAGGATTAAAAATAAGAAGTGGTAGAAGTAGAACACTTTTAAAGAAATTTTTTAAAATTTATTTTAAATTTATTTTCAGCATAACAGTATTCATTGTTTTTGCACCACACCCAGTACTCCATGCAATTCCTGCCCTCTGTAATACCCACCACCTGGTTCCCCCAACCTCCCACCCCCACCCCTTCAAAACCCTCAGATTGTTTTTCAGAGTCCATAGCCTCTCATGGTTCACCTCCCCTTCCAATTTACCCCAACCCCCTTCTCTCTAACTCCCCATGTCCTCCATGCTTTTTTGCTATGCTCCACAAATAAGTGAAACCATATGATAATTGACTCTCTCTGCTTGACTTATTTCACTCAGCATAATCTCTTCCAGTCCCGTCCATGTTGCTACAAAAGTTGGGTATTCGTCCTTTCTGATGGAGGCATAATACTCCATAGTGTATAAAGACCACATCTTCCTTATTCATTCATCCATTGAAGGGCATCTTGGTTCTTTCCACAGTTTGGCGACCGTGCCATTGCTGCTATAAACATTGGGGTACAGATGGCCCTTCTTTTCACGACATCTGTATCTTTGGGGTAAATACCCAGGAGTGCAATGGCAGGGTCATAGGGAAGCTCTATTTTTAATTTCTTGAGGAATCTCCACACTGTTCTCCAAAGAGGCTGCACCAACTTGCATTCCCACCAACAGTTTAAGAGGGTTCTCCTTTCTCCACATCCTCTCCAACACATGTTGTTTCCTGTCTTGCTAATTTTGGCCATTCTAACTGGTGTACGGTGGTATCTCAACGTGGTTTTAATTTGAATCTCACTGAGGGCTAGTGATGATGAACATTTTTTCATGTGTCTGATAGCCATTTGCATGTCTTCTTTGGAGAAGTGTCTGTTCATATCTTCTGCCCATTTCTTGACATGATTGTCTGTTTTGTGTGTGTTGAGTTTAGGGAGTTCATTATAGATCCTGGATATCAACCTTTTGTCTGTACTGTAATTTGCAAATATCTTCTCCCATTTCGTGGGTTGCCTCTTTGTTTTCTTGACTGTTTCCATTGCTGTGCAGAAGCTTTTGATTTTGATGAAGTCCCAAAAGTTCATTTTCGCTTTTGTTTCCTTTGCCTTTGGAGACATATCTTGAAAGAAGTTGCTGTGGCTGATATCGAAGAGATTACTGCCTATGTTCTCCTCTAGGATTCTGATGGGTTCCTGTCTCATGTTGAGGTCTTTTATCCATTTTGAGTTATTTTTGTGTACAGTGTAAGAGAATGGTTGAGTTTCATTCTTCTACATATAGCTGTCCAGTTTTCCCAGCACCATTTATTGAAGAGACTGCCTTTTTTCCCACTGTATATTTTTTCCTGTTTTGTTGAAAATTATTTGACCATAAAATTGAGGGTCCATATATGGGCTCTCTACTCTGTTCCACTGGTCTATGGTCTGTTTTTATGCCAGTACCATGCTGTCTTGGTGATCACAGCTTTGTAGTAAAGCTTAAAATCGTGATGCCCCCAGTTTTTTTTTGTTTTGTTTTGTTTTTCAACATTTCCTTAGCGATTTGGGGTCTCTTCTGATTCCATACAAATTTTTGGAATATTTGCTCTAGCTCTTTGAAAAATACCGGTGGAATTTTGATCGGAATGGCATTAAAAGTATAGATTGCTCTAGGCAGTATACAGTAGAATGTATCAATGAAACTAGAAGCTGGTTTTTTGAAAGAAATCAATAATATGAATAAACCATTGGCCACACTAATCCAAAAGAAAATAGAGAAAGCCCAAATTCATAAAATTATGAATGAAAAGGGAGAGATCACAACTAACACCAAGGAAGTAGAAACAATCATCAGAAGTTATTTTCAACAGTTATATGCCAATAAGCTAAGCAACCTAGATGAAATGGATGCATTCCTGGAAAGCTATAAACTCCCAAAATTGAACCAGGAAGAAATTGACAACTGATATCTAGTAATGAGATTGAAGCAGTGATCAAAAACCTCCCAAAAAACAAGAGCCCAGGACCTGATGAATTTCCTGGGGACTTCTACCAAACTTTCAAAGAAGAAATCACACCTATTCTCCTGAAGATGTTTAAAAAAATTGAAGCAGAAGGAAAATTTCCAGACTCTTTCTATGAAGCCAGCATTATCTTGATCCCCAAACCAGGGAAAGACTATACCAAAAAGGAGAATTTCAGACCAATATCACTGATGAATATGGATGCTAAGATTCTCAACAAGATCCTAGCAAACAGGATCCAACAGCACATTAAAAACAGCACATTATCCACCATGACCAGGTGGGATTCATTCCTGGGCTACAAGGATGGTTCAACATTCACAAATCAATCAATGTGATAGAACAAATTAGTAAGAGAAGAGAGAAGAACCACATGGTCCTCTCAATTGATGCAGAAAAAGCATTTGACAAAATCCAGCATCCATTCCTGATTAAAACTCTTCAAAGTATAGGGATAGAGGGAACATTCCTGAACTTCATAAAATCTATCTATGAAAGACCCACAGCAAATATCATCCTCAATGGGAAAAAGCTTGCCGCCTTCCTGTTGAGATCAGGAACATGACAAGGATGCCCACTCTCACCACTCTTGTTCAACATAGTATTAGAAGTCCTAGAAACAGCAATCAGACAACAAAGAGAAATACAAGGAATCCAAATTACCAAGGAAGAAGTCAAACTTTCTCTCTTCGCAGATGACATGATTCTTTATAAATGAAAACCCAAAGACTCCACCCCCAAACTACTAGAACTCATACAACAATTGAGCAACGTGGCAGGATATAAAGTCAATGTACAGAAATCAGTGGCTTTCTTATACACTAACAATGAAAATACAGAAAGGGAAATTAGGGAATCGATTCCATTTACTATAGCACCAAGAACCATAAGATACCTGGGAATAAACCTAACCAAAGAGGTAAAGGATCTGTACTTGAGGATCTACAGAACACTCATGAAAGAAATTGAAGAAGACACAAAAAGATGGAAGACCATTCCATGCTCTTGGATTGGAAGAAGTAGAACACTTTTATATTATGTTTTCAATGTTTAGGTTATTTAGGTGAACTCAGACTTTTTTTTTTTTTTTTTTTAGTTTACATTTCCCAGATAATAAGTGTCCCTTTCTGATTAACATTGCTAATGAAGATATCATGAAATCCTATTGTTTTTCACTGTAGAGAGAGGCTTTATTTTATTGTACCTATTTTTAAATTTTATCTCAGTAATGACACTTTGTTGGTTTTTAGCATTGTATACTCAATAAAGATAATTGGGATATTATTGAAGATGCCTAGCATCTCTTTTAATGATCAGATTCCTTTCTTAGAGCCATATTTTTGAATTCATAGTTATAACCAAAACAAAAGAATAATACTCATGAGCTTGGCCTTGTGTCTGTAGTAAAAGCAATGTACAAAAAATAAAGTTTTTTTGTATCATGGGTGTATCGGCCTGGACAAGTCTGGTTTGGGTAGGGGAATACTTGGTGGCAGGGTGAACTTCTCACTTGAAAATCCCCAGATGCTATAGGTGTCCTGTTTTGAAATATGGGTAACATTAACCATCAGAAACCAGTCCCAGAAACAGTAAAGAAAAAGTAAATGATAAATATCATTAAAAGCAAGAAAATAAAGGTGTCACTATGGTAGGAAACTATTCAAAGTCCATATTAAATGCCATAGTTTATAATATAAGGTCATAGTCTGCTAAGCTTAGGAATTTCTCTTTTGAGGAAAAGGTATAGAGTGGCAAATCAGATTGTCCTCCACTTCCTGAGGGCTGTATAGTGCTGCTAAGCACAGGAGAGAGCAACAAGCATTCACTAGACTAGCTCCCAGTGTCTTCTCTCAGGGGTCTTGGGGAACCAGCTGGAATATGCCTTCTGTGGTTTGGGATGTTTTGATGAAAGACTGCACAAAAATGTTACATAAAGGCCCTTGTAGATGAGAGGCTGGACAGAGGACAGCTACTCATTATGACTACTGGTGAGTAGGACACCTTTTTTTTTTTTTGTTTTAAGTCAATGCAGCATTTTTTCTACTTTTTTATTTATCTTCTTTTTTTCTTGAGATTAAGAGTCTCTTATTGTGTGTCTCCCTCCCGAACCCATTTTGTTTCATTTTTTCCTTCCCTACCCCTGAAACCCACACTTTGCCTCTCAAATTTGAGGACACATTTCTAAAGGGCAAGATTACTCTAGGGTCACTGCCATCAAATGGCTAATATTTGACTCAACTTTAATTGAACACTTCAGGTTTTAGGCCATTATCAGGCTTATCTGTAACCATGGCCACAATTTCAGGTTTAGGTATAACTGATATAAAAATAAGTTATTTTATTCCATTTTGTTTCACATAGTTAGAGCCAAATCAGTGTAGACCTATGTGCAAATCAAGGGATTTTTGAATGTTCAGAGAGAAAACAACAGCATGTAAGTTCATGACCAGATACTTCAGTTCATGGGGATGCTGGATTTGTGGGGAAAGTAGAGGATCTGACATTGCTTTGAGGTTCTCAGTGGAATGGCCCTATTTCCTAAGTCTCTGTGGGAGAGCAGTGTCACCCTCCATCCTTGTGTTCTCTCTCTCATCTTCAAGTTATCCCTAATGGCACCTAACCAAACCTCAATGAAGCTGATGAAGATGCCAGAAAACCACAGTTTAAAAGGAAGAGCTCAAGGAACTGGCAATATTGGAACTATTAAACTTGGAAGTATACATGTTAGGTCTCTTCAGATACATGGGAGCTTCTGAGTAATGACAATCTATGCATTGTCCTATTTTTTTTTTTTTGAAAGAAACAATGAAGTTCAAACACATAGCATTTCCTCAAAGCAGGAAGAGCATTAAGCAGTAAATCGCTCTCCTTTCTGAGATGGTTGGGCTTAGTGCTCTGTTTTTATCCTACTGTATTGCAGATAACCTCAAATCTAGTAACTTAAAATGACAACCATTTTATCATATCTCATGATTTGTGGTCAGGAACTTGAATTTGGGCAAGTCTTGGGAGAATGATTCTTCTACTCTAAGTGACTGAGGTCATTTGGTGGTGGGTGGTACACACTGGTGGATGGGCTGATTTGGGGAGCCCAAGATGACTTTATTATCAAAAATGGTACCTTGATGGAGGTTGCTGCAAGGCTGAGTTCACCTACGATGGCTGATCAGAGAATTAACATGTGGCTTCTCCAGCATGGCAGTCTCAAAGTAGTTGAGCCTTATGTGGAAACTCAGACCTTACAAGGAAAGGATTTCAAGAGACAAGAACTGAAAGCCACTATTCTCCCAAGACCTGGGCCTTAGAACTTGTAACATTGTTTCTATCACATTCTTTCAGTCACAGCAATCATAGAGCCTGCCTAGAGTTGAGGGGTGGGTGGACCCCACCTTTCAATGGAAGAAGTAACAACAATTTTATGGTATTTTATAATCCATCACCTTTAGGTAATCAACTCTGAGTGTAATCATTTTTATACTGTCTAACCTTGTTGTATTTTTCCACTGTCTAAACTTGCTCAAACCAAAAAGAGAAAAGGACGCTTTCTGTGTAATAGGTATTTGCTATTTACGCATAGGAAATACTCATTAGGACCCTTTGTATTTGAATTAGTTTCAGGGCCGGTGAAACATTGCTTAGATAATTACTTAAGTCCTGGAACAATGATTAGTGTGAAAACTAATAGGGTTTCATTAATTGTGTAAGCAGTAAGCTGACCAAGCATCTTTTTGAAAATGGCCATTGTCTTTGGAGGTTAAATGTTCTCAGTGTAACTCCCAGCAGTTGAGGTGAGCACAATCTCTTAGTTACTCAACTTATTGCAACAGAACTCTTTGTTTTTTTTTTCTCATGTATTTATGTGTTTGTTTTTATAGAGTGATTTCTGAAAAACACACTCAAAAGATGTTTTTCTGATCTTTCTTTCATCCTATGGAGAGAGGAGGTAAAACTGAGTCTAAGTGGGTCAAAGTGCTGAATATGGAAGGAGTGTCTGTAGAAGCATGTGGATTTCTTGGGTACTGAGTTGGAGAAGTTGGCCTTTACATAGAAATAAGAATGACCCTAGGAATAAGATCCTGGGTCTTCATCAGTCTCTGCCAATGGTAACTACTTGGTTTCCCAAATTTCAGCCTCTAGGAATTTATCTATCATATACCTATATCAGTCTTTGAAATAGACAACCTTGACATATTACGTTTCTCACTTTGTATTCACTTGGGCCTTGGTACATCTAATTTCCCATTCATATACCCCAACGGGGCCACACTCCCAACCTTATACCTTCCTCACTGACCTGAGTTAGACATTTCACCCCATACTCTCTTGACCTCATCCCTCCTTGACCCACCCACTATAGTTCTTAGTTTTGATCCAGTTTTTTTTTAATCAGCAGTCTTTCTTAACCTTTCTCTACAACACAGGGCAGAAGGAACAAATTCTCATTCTTGAAAGTGCTCCAACTCTGACCCATACCTGCACTTCTGTGGCTGAAATCTCTGTAGATACCATTTACAAATTATCTCATGAGTCACTATGGTGAATATGGAGAGCCCTGCCTCTTCTTGGTGGATACTGACCATCTTGCCACATCAAGCTAATTGCAGCTCCCCAGAAAGGTCATGCTCTTTCTCTTCTCTAGGCTGTTACATGAGCTCTTCTTTGTCAAATGATCTATATCTTACCTCTTGCTCTTTTTTTTTTTTTTTTCATAGTTCAAGTTTGTTCTCCATTAATGGAGATAGTAAGGGAGGCTTTTTCAGGCATTTTTTTTTTCTCTTTATTCCCATGGTATGCAGGGCAACTCTCTATTAACCTAGTGTCCCCATGTACCTTATCTATTTATATATCTGCCCCCTACCTCTGGATATGAGATATTTTCTGGGTAGGGATCATGGGACTTTTCATTGTTGAATTCCCAGACTCTAGGATGATGGCTAATGTTCAATAAATATTTGTTAAATTTATGTTTGCACAATTAACTAATGCATGAATGGTTAAATAGATCATTGGAATAAAAATGGATATGTGGTCGTACGGCTGGCTGGTGGACTAGTTGTCAGGAGGATGGCTTGATGGTAGAAAAGATAAATGAATGGATGGTTGGGTTGGTTGACTATTAGCTTTGTAGTAATAATGGAAGAATGTTCATAAATAAAAACCTTACATCTGGAATTTTGTGACTTTTGATTGCACAAACTCTATCTCCTTCCATATTTTTATTATAAGTTTGTACATATTTTTGTTGTTATACTGCAGCTCTATGAAGAGTCTTGAAGTTGATTTTAATTCCGTATTCTTAAAAACTTTGAGAGACAAAAGACTTAAAGACTATACAGTAAACTTATGGTGAGTGCTGTGAATTGTGCAAGACTGATGATTCACTGACCTGTAGCCCTGAAGCAAATAATACAATATATGTTAATAAAAAAATTTAAAAAAAGAATATACAGTAAACCAAGGGTTGATTTCACCACTTGCTTCTATCTGTAGCTCGAATTGCCATGATGTGTGGCTTTCTAGGCCTTTTTAGGATCTTTATCAACAGGCTGAAAATAATTATATTTATTTCTTTTACAGGGTTGATGAAGTGAATTTACTTGGAAAAATGTATTCATACAATCTCTATCTCTCTGTCACTGTCTCTTTCTATCTATCTATCGCCTATCTATCTACCTATCTCATTGTCTATCATCTATCTACCTATAGTTTTGCATGTGTTGTCGTTAGGTTTTTCTCCATATATCCCCAGAAGAATCTTGTGGAAATGTAAGTATCCTTAGTCCTCTTTGGTCACTGAAGCTATAAACATGAAGATTTGTTCAGAAGCATACAGGACTAGCAGGGGCAGAAACTAGAATTCAGAGCCTCTTTGCTTTCTGCAACTCATTGCTTGTTACCACCATTTAAATGGTTTTTAGAGCCACAGCATTATTATACAGTGTAGAATCCCAGCTGTCAGAGGGGATGGGCTGTCTCTTAGGCATGATGAATAGGTTTTATTTTGAGTGCCAACTCTAAATCAGTTGGTAATAGCTGCCTGGAGTACTGCATTGAGGAGGATTCGGAGGTCCTATCTGAACTGCAGTTTTTCTGTGATGTTACCATGAATGTAGGATCTACCATACACACTTGCTGTATATTTTCCATCTCTGTCCTAAGACCATAAAAGGTGTTTGTTACGATAGGTGTTCACACTGGCTTGTCCAATGATTCAATGTAATGATTCATGAGATCATTCATGAAAAAGTATCTACAGATATTTTGCAGTTTCTGGAAGCTGGTGTTGAACTAAATACATTTCCTCCTTTGATGAATGTGGCTAATAAAATGAAAAAAGAGCAGTGAGGAAAGCTAACTAACTGTGCATGAGTACCTATAAAAGTCATTTCCTTTAAAGGAGAAATGCTTGCTTTCCTAGCCAGGGTAGGTCATCTACTGCTAAGGAAGGGTGGTTTCTTGACCACTTGTGGTTAGCAGTATGTTGCGTTGAAAATTAAAAATTTTCACTTTGGGGTACCTGGTTGGCTCAGTGGGCTCTGCCTTTGGCTCAGGTCATGATCTCAGGGTCCTGGGATTGAGCCCTGCATCGGGCTCTCTGCTCAGCAGGGAGCCTGCTTCCTCCCCTCTCTCTCTGCCTACTTGTGATCTCTGTCTGTCAAATAAATAAATAAAATCTTTTAAAAAATGTTCACTTTTATGCAGATGCAAACACAATCACATTAACTTTATTTGAAGCTTTGATTACATTCTCGTTAATAAGCATATAATTACATGAAGCCAGTTTAACCATATAGCAACATGCATTTCATTTTAAAATTGGTTATTGGAAAGCTCGGCAAATGCTGGGATTATTAATTACTTAATAGAATTAGATATAGTGCACATAAGGAGGTGACCAGCAGTCCTCTTGGGTCGCTGGTTCCCAGAAGAGTCTCAAAGGCTTAGAAATGTGGTTATGCAGATCAGAAAATTTCATTCTGGCTTCTCCCACTTTGTTTTTGGTTTTGCTAAGAATCATACCTTAGGCATATTGATAGATAATTTTGATCATAAATCAGCCTTGCAAATAAACAGCAGGGGGCCTTGCCAGTTGGAATCTTGGAGCATAATACAAAGGATGTCAGCATCTTCTGTCACTGGGTCTGCGTTAGCACTGGCTATTTGCATGATGGCGTCTGTATTACCTTTTAGCTTCTGAGTCCTAAGCTGAGGTGATATGAAGGACACTCATATCACATGAGGGATATGAAAGACAACAGGGAATTAGTGGCTGCCCATCTTTCTATATGTCTGGACACTAAGTCTGCCAGATTCTTCAACTCATATGGCTTATTCTCTCTCTAAAAATGTACCTGGGCTGGCATCAGTGTGTGAAGGAGATGATCCCAGAGAGACAGATGAAATATAATCACTAATAAAAGAGACTAATTCCTCATTTTTCCTGTCCCAAGTTAGCCTTGTTACTTCCTAGTCCTGAGGCCCCAAAAGAGTTAAAGTAAAGGATATTGGTTCCTGCTATCAGGCCACAGTGTGACAACCCTTATAGAATGCACCATAATACTGCATTATTTAATAGATCTGAGTATTGCACCTGCTATCTTATCTCCTCTTAGGTGATTAAGTTTCCCACAAATGCAATTTTTTAATATGGGGCCACATCTTCTCACAAGGTAAATCTGTGAAATTTGGCAGATAGTTGTTTTGCCGCAGGTGCAAGATGAAAGACCTTGCCCTGGCTTTGCCAAGAAGAAAAATGATGTTGTTCTTAATATCTGGGAAAAATAGTCTGACATAGGGCGCAGAACCTGATTCCAAAAAGGGAGTATAGAATTCTAGGGCCCAAATCATGTGCTTCTCTATCTTTTGGGGAGTATATTACCAAAAGGCTGTGTGGCAGATCAGAGTCTTGTTTTTACATGAAACCAGGTATTGAGCAAATCCCCTGGTTAAGAGAAGTCCTCTGATATTTGGAACTGCAGCCATTCGTGATGATAAATGATGACTTTTACTCTTATGAGCTATGAGAACTTAATTAGAGCTTAATTAAGGCTAATGCTCAGAATCCTTTGGAAGGTGGAGTGATTAAAAACTAACTTCCATATTGAATAGTCACACTGAAAAGTAGTCTTTGAAATACATGGCATCTCTACTCTAGGGCCCCTTGTAGTCCTGGCTGAGTCTCCACACCTAAGTTAAAGCAAGAGCTATTTTTTGCATAAGAATTTCTTTAGCCAACACTACAAGAGGCCCAGTACTCAGGTCCGTCTCAGCTCCCTGTGCATTTATTCAGAAGGTCGTCTCTGAATCTGCAAATCCAGCTCGCCATACACATGTCTCAGGGCGTCACTGGTCATGCTGGCTATCAACTTCCGATGGCCAGACACCCAGGGTCGACACACTTCTTCCCATTGCACGGTGGAGTTGGGCTGAATTTCACTGTAAGGATGATAAAGAGAGGAAAGGTTTTACTTTGCAGAGAGGCAGATCCAGTTCCCCACCTTAACCAGGAAGTAGTGAGAACCCCTGCTTCCATCACAAGCTCTTTTTCTCTCAGTTGATGATAGAGGAGACAGAAGGGCTGATTTTACCAGTTCTAAAACAAATGAGGTCCCTAGATGGGGATGTGCCAATGACAGACTCATTGGGTCATCATTCCTTCCACTTGGGTGCATCAGCTGGCATCTGCGGCCATGCAGTAGATATGGTCCATCCAGTGCCTGGTGAAGGGCTGAGTCCCCACTAGGCATGAGTCACCTGAGGTCTAGCTTATACCCCAGCCTCCACAGTAGCTTCATGAATGTGACTGATATTCCTGGGCTCATTTTAGGTCACTCTAGTTCCTTCCTGAATTAAACTCCTATCTGAATCCCCAGCTGCTTTTGCTGAGGTCCAGATATTCTAATTGGTTCTTGTCAATCCCTTTGGGATAGAGCTTATTCCCAGGCCTAAGATCTGGAACATAACCCTACCTGCTGCCAACGGATGGAGTGTTTGCATGCTCCATAATTCATAATCCTGTTTAACCACCAAATTGGACCCCCCTGCCCATGCACTTGTCTGCTATTCAATTGTATCCATTCTGATAATGGATAATGGGGCTGGCCTTTAATGGTTCTGGTATTCTCATCTCCCTCTGAAGCATATGCTCTGAGATTTTCCTAAGCTTCATGGCCAAGCCCACTCCAGTGAATGATCAACCAGGGTTGGGAAGATTTAGGCTTCTCTGGGGTGCTTCACATATATTACACTATGGAAGCGTCAGGCGGAAGTTACATGCAGGTTTTACATGCATGATAGTCCCTCGAGGGGGTACCATTTGTCACACTGAATAATTAAGAAAAATGGAGGAATAAACAAATGAAGCAATTTTTCCAAGATCACACAGCTGTGAATGGGCAGAGATGAGATTTGGACCCAGGTTGTTCTGATTCCCAAATCTATGCTCTTTCTATTATTGTATACTGTATTTCATACTATAGCCTCCATGAAGATGACTTTTCTGATCTCTGTGCTAGCTTTTTTTTTTTTTTTTAAATAAGAAAGACAGATGCCCTTTTATTCAGTACTAAGAGCTTCTTGCAGTATTGTTCATAGAGGATTCCTGGTCTCTGCTCGCTGATCCTCAGGAAGAGCATGTAGTGGGCAGCCTTGCTGGGGATCTTGAGCCAGCACTTCTCTGGGAGGACATTAGGAAGATGAAGGGAGACGACCATAAGTGCCTTAGACAGAAAAGGGACCTGTTTTCATGGGGATTACTGAGGCACAGCAGGTCAGAATTGGAAAGGACTTAGAAATCACTTAGTCCAGCTACCTCATTTATAGGCAAAAAGGATGAGATCCTAAGGAGACTTATGGAATCTTCCACATTCATAGCCTGATGGCCCAGACCATGGATGAACAAAAACGTGCTGGGGAAAATGAAGAGTGTACTCGTGCTTAGATATGAGGAACGTGCTGTGCAGAGGAATTCTGTGAATACATCCCTAGTGGAGGGTGCTTCCTACTAGTACCATGGAGGGACAGATCAAAGGAGCTGGGGATGCTGTAGCTTCAGACTGGAGTGGTGGTTGGAGGGGTCACGAGGGAGGGGAAGTGCCAAAGAAATTCTGGAGTGGTTCAAAGGCCTCAGCTGTGGAATCCCCTATTTGCCCAGAGGGGCCAGGGCCATAGAGCATCACATTAAACACAGACAAATTTCAAGGAGAAATGGGGGCCACATACCTGTGCTTGACCTATTCTATGTAAAGTTAGAACCCCCAAATCTCCTCAAATAGAGCTAAAACGATATCTATTTTAGATGGCAGTGGATGTGCAACCTCTGGGCTAGATTTCTAAACCTTAGAAATGTAGACACTAAATAAGAAATCCCTTTCACTCTTCTACCTGTGTTCAGGGAATTGGGAAAGGCATCTAAGGCCTTGGGGACTCCTCTCTTTGGAACTGCTCCGGGCATGGTCTCTGCCACTGCAGGTCTAAATGTCTCAATTAATTTGGTATTTGCTAATTCTCTTCTTTATTTTTGTTCTTTATAAATGTGGTTCTATAAATTATTTTCACCCATTATATAAAAGCCAAACTGGGTGAAAAGTACACACATATAATCTAGATAGGTATTGTTCAAACTCAGTAAGTTGATTTTATGATTCAAGGGTTGAAAAACATTGACCTCATCGTGTGTTTCCTTGCCTATATAAGGCAGACACTACAGAATATTGAATAGAGTGTGGGGGCACCTGGGTGGCTCAGTTGGTGAAGTGTCTGCCTTTGGCTCAGGCCATGATCCCAGGGACCTGGGATCAAGCTCCATATGGGGCTCTCCATTCAGCGGGGATCCTGCTTCTCCTCTTCCTCTGCATCCCACTCTGCCTACTTAGGCTTGCTTGCATTCTCTCTCTCTCTCTCTATCAAGTAAATAAATATTGAAAAGATGAATAGAGTGTGGAGAGGGGTGAATTATTATTTGTACTGCACTTAGAAACATGGCATATATGGCAATCGCCAAGTGTCATTTAGATTTGTATTACTATTGTTGTTGCTATAATTACTATTATTAACACAATCACCCTGTGGTGGTTGTTTTCTCTGCCTGAACTTTGCAAAAGAACCAGGAAAGTAAGTTCCTCCTGCCTGTTTGCAAAGAAACGGTTCTTTTGTCCTCATTTACAGTGATTAATTCAATATGAATACATGTTTCAAGATATTTATTTCTCAAGAGCTGTGCTATTTTTACCCTGATCCATTCGTTCTTTCTTCCCTGGTTTCCCCAAGTGATCAATCAGAAACACTTTGCAAAATAGTTGTCTTGCTTCGGGATCTGGCCTGGGGCCATGTAACGCAGGTGACTACCTCAAATAGAAACTATAATCCCTGAGCTTCACTTCATTATTGACTCCCACTCACAAACTCAGCCCCATAATAATATTCACATACTTATCTCATACATGTATAGATGTCTACTCAAGACTATCATACAAAGATACTCATACATGAAGATGCACATGCATGTCTAAGTCTGCATTTATTCAAAGATGAATATGTCCAGAAAGAGAGAAGAATCACTCACTCATACTGGTAAGTAGAGTAATACTGGAATAATTCTATTTGCCTGAGGATAGATGTTGTGATAAATGGTTCTCAGTTAATGTGCTGAGCTATCAAGATACACTGGCCATTTATCATCTTGAATGCATACAGGCAAATGGGATTATTATTACAATAAACTGCAACTATCTATGGGTTGTTCTCCATGTGTCTAGCCCTCAGCTTCTGTCCTACTAAAGAAACTCAAAATTAAAAAAAAAAATCACAAAGTCGGGGAACTTTTCTCTCGAAATAACTTACTGAACCCGATCATTTTTTAAAGACAAAAATGAATCTGGAAGATGAATTATTTGATGTTCTGGAAGTACCAAGTACAGAAACTTGAAAACTGAGAGTCTGTGGGGGCAGCACTTTCAAGCATCTGAGATAGGTGGGAGGTGGTGGCAGAAGGCAGGAAGGTGAAGCATCTCGGAGCACAGTTGGCACGTACCCTGAGCAAAGAGTGAAACACCACTGCTTTCCTCATTCCTAGTTCAATTCCCTACTCTCTAGCTCTTGCCTTCCAGGACCCCAGCTTTGAGGTTGACGCCCTTTGTCTTCTAAGGCCCTGGCAGGACTATGGGTGGATATGTGGGGGTAGTGATTCCCTTGACTATTCAAGATGTGTATCCTAGAAGGGAATACAATCTTGTGAACGATTCTGTTTCTACACATTGCTCTTTTTAAGGGTCCAAGTTGTTACATGGATCTGTCACTCTTAGATCATAGCTTGGCAGCACTGGGTACCCTGGAGTGCTTATAATTATCTGACAATATGGATGTGGGTGCTGGCTGGCTCAGGTCTTGGTTGTGAATGTGTGTGCTGGAGTCAGGAGGAGACAGGGTAAGTAGTGCTCTCTCCAAAGTCCTAAACAGAACCTAGATCGTAAATATTTTCCGTCTCAAGTTCTTTCCGATTGTTGACAGTCTCAGAGAAATAAAGCTACCCTTGCGTTGGAGAGAACCACCCCCTGCATCTGGACTCCCATGAGAGATTGAGGACCTTGTTTTCTGTCTGTTAGCTATCTGCCATAGCTGTGTTGGAAGTAATGACAAACAGTACCTTAAGGAAGAGTGTGGGCAGGGCATTTGCCTTGTGTCCATGTAAGGGCTGGACTCTTCCATCCTTTCCATGATTCACTCCACTTTGCCCTACTGCAATGTCAGATATTACCCATAAGCACCTGGACACTCCACCCACTTAGAGCCCTGTGTATCCCAAATGGTGGGTCATTCCACTGTGTGAAGATTCATCTTTCTTCTAATACACAGATTGTCCTTTTTCATGCATTGGTCTGTGATCAAGGGGGGTTTTTGCCAGAGCCAAGGTGTGCTGGTAGCAGGAGGTTCTAGTACCCGCAGATGAGGTTTCTAGGGTTACCGTTTGAGAAGGAAAAATTGGATGCAGCGAGGGGTTGTTCTGAGGAAGAAACGTGTTTCACTTTGCCTGAGTGATTCTCGCATCTGATTCGAGTGGGAAGGTGTGAGAAGGGGTGAGTGAGGCTGTCGTTTCTGACGAAAGCAGGGCTATCACTGCTGACCTCTCCCTCTCACTAAGGATGATTTCTAATTTAATTCTTTTATCCCTTCAACGTTCTTATTAGCACAGGAAGCGTTGTTATGTTTTGTGCTTGCTTTTTTTAAAAAAAAGCACTCAAATTATTTTCCCTGTTGTTTATTGCATTCACGGGCAGCAGGCATCTCTTGGACAATGGGATTGCAGAAGCTGTGAACACTGTAATTTGAAAGAAATGCAGAGAGCCCTTAGTGGGCAAATTGTTCTTTAAAGGCATCGTGGAAGGGGTGAAGGAGGCCTTGGCCTGGTCCCACAGATTCAGAGGGGGTAACTTCCAAAAAGAGTGTTAGGGAGATTCCTAACATATCTCGTCATCAGGCACTTTCTACAGCCTTCCACCTCCCCTTCTATGCTTCAGAAGTTCACCCCACAGGAAATATGCTAGACTGATTGATGCTGACAGGGACTTATTTGTGGTAGAAATGAAAGTATTAAGCCTCAAAGATTGGGATCCATTCTGGGTGTCACACTTTAAGAGGAGCACAGATGACCTGGAGTATGTGGGAAAGCGGCGGAAGCTAAAGCCATGTTAGGGGTCAGGAGAGGGTTAGAGAAGATGTGACAGTTGTTTGCAAATATTTCTAAGGCACCAGATGGAAGAGAGATGGGCTTTACTCTGTGCTGACCCAAATGACAGAATTAGGATCACCAGGTAGGATCAGAAGGTAGAATTGTTTTTGAACAATGAGAGCTACCTGACTGTGGAATGGGCTGTCTTGTTGGGGGACACTCTTTGTCAGCAGAAGTCAGAGAAGCTGAGCCACTATAAGGCACAGTCTGATGGGACTATATGTGAAAGAAGCAGTTCCATTCATTTTATCACAGAGCCTGAGGTAGTTATTGGTCCCCTAAATAGAGAACCAAGACTGAAACTCTTTAGGCACCCCTTTATTTTACAGAAAGCAACAGTTCTAGAATGCTTGTATCAGGGAAATCTGGAAGGTGGATCTGGGAAGAAAGGACACTTGAAAAGGGACATCTTTCAGCATAATATCTGACACAAACTAGATACTCCATGTATATTAGTAGAATTGACACCTGAGGAGGTGGTATGGCAGAAGGCTTGAAACTTAATTTCTGAATCAGCCACCCTGAGGCTGAATCTGGGCACCTCTTATAAGCTGTAAAACTTGGGGCAAACCAGCTGACTTCTCAAAGCCTCTGCTCCCCAAAGGGTGATGATAATAGTACCTATCTCATTAGGGTGGTCATAAGGATTAAATGATGGAAATGCCAGCCAAACCAATCCTACTTTTATCCCCTGAATCCTAGAAATGGCCAATAAGGATGCAGCAGCTTCTCAGACATATTCATCAAGTATTAGATGTAAGTTTGGAAAAGACAGAGAAAGCTACGCCTTCCCACAGTCCCACATCCCTTGTCACCTTCTCAGTCCCCAACCCACACCTTACCGGAACATCTTCCTCCTTGGCTTCAACACTCCAGGACCATCCAGGTGTATCCACACATTCCTCAGAGTTTCTTTTAGAGGATTGGTGAACTCAACTGTTACCACCATGTCAGAACCAACCATCCTGGCGCCGCGGACCTAAGACAGGAGTTGGAGGAGAATGCAACTCATTAGCAGCACATAAACGCTTTCTGCTCTCCTGTGTCCTTAGCCATCTTCACTTTTGCACATTCTACAGAATGGTTATTTTCTGGCAGTAGAACTTGTGTGATGAGGATAGCTGATTGCTTTGACTGGGGGATACCTATTGAGACAAAGATGGAAAATTACTAATTAGGATCACACTCTTTTCCTCATTATAAAAACCACCCTAATTAGAGCTCAGGTTAATAGCCGTGACCACCAGCTGCTCTTTCTCAGCAGGAGGTGGAAGTGTATTTGGTGAAGCAACACATTTCCATGGTGAGGATGGCCAGGCAGACTCTGCTTCTGGACAGGTATCAAGTTTCCTACCAGCACACAGGGGATTCCTACGTTCAAGAGGAAGAAAACGCTCCAGGGGGTCTGAGCCTTCTCACCTTTAGGTACACTAGAAAGAAATATGACCAAAGAGGGAGTCTTAACTGTGGAACTTAAAGAAAAGTAATTTGGATACTAAGATAGGCAAAAAAAGACTTTTCATCTGCACTTACAATGTCTGAGTCCAACAGAGTCTAAGCCCTTTGTTGGCAAGTTTATCTATGACAAGTCTCAGAAGTATCAGGTATTTGGCAAAGGATCTCATGAGGTGGCCAGAGTTCAAGGTCAGTTCAGCACTTACTAGTAGTGGGGCCTTGGGTGACTTCCTTAACCTTTTTGAGATTCAATTTTCCTGTCTCTAAGACTGGACTGATATTCCAGTGGGATCATTGATGTGAAATGCTATTATTATTTGCTCCTAGGCTGTGTTTACTAGGTCCAGGAATAGTACTCTTTCCTGACACCAACACGATGAGCTGGAAAATGGCCATGTGGCTCTGAGGTTGGTTGGTTTGTCTGTTTAAGAGATAATATGTGCCAAATGGATAGATCTGACTAACCTCTACATAATTTGGGAGATAATAGTAATAGTAATAGTTCCTACCTCGTGGGTAGAATGGGATTATGCATATAAAGCAATAAACACACTGTAGGACACAAGGCAAAAGCCTTTATAGCACATACTGTTTTTGGAGTAGCAATGCTCAAGGTAGTTTGTTTTATTCACCATATATTTAGTGTACTTTCAACTCCAACATCTAGCCAGAGCCCAACAAATATTTGTGAAATTAGGTTAACTGCTTAACAGTGGAATTTACGGACTGAGTTTCCTATGTAAGGACTCAGCCATTCTTACACCTTATTTCTTTAAGTGTCATATACTATAGAAAAAAAAATCATATGGAAATGAGCCTTTCTTATGAACAGAGGAAAAGAGGAAGGACAATTTCCAGAGAAAAAGACTCTCACTGACTGACTTTGCAGTAAAGAACAAATCTTCATGGGCTTTACTCTTTAAGACACAGTTTGTGTCTAAATTTACATCTATGGAATTTTAAAAATCTATGAGAAAAATGAAAATTGCACCCAATTCTCCATGTCTAGTACATTCAAATCAGTATCTGCTGGGTGGGATGTGGGGAGTGGTAGGGTCAGAGGGATCAGGTGTAGAACAGACAAGGATCATGGTGCTGACCACAGCATGTGTCATCAAGAGAGCACAGATCATGGCCAAGTGGTTTCTCCAGGGCTTCGCCAGTGGTCTTCAGCCTGCCATGCACACAGAGTCACCTGGGGAACTTTAAAATCACAGAGGTCTAGGCCCACTTCCAAGCAATTAACTGAGAATCTCAGACGGAGCCTATAATAAGTTTACTCTAAGCACTCCTGTTGACTTCTAGGAGTCAACTTAGCAAAGTGCTCCCTGGGTGAAAATCTCCGATATAGAAAACACTTAGAAGACAAGCTGAAATTTTCACCCTCCCCTTCCCAATGTCCTGATTCTCTCAATATATAGGTTGGAAGTACAAAAGTGCTTTATGACTGCTTTATGCTTTTCTCTTAGTTTAATTTTTGAGTGTTGCCAACATATTTTTCCTAAGTTGGCAAAAAAATTTCAGAACACTTAGATTTTTAAATATGTAAGATAAAGATAATATTTACAAAAGCTGTCTGAATTGGAGAAAGTGGGGCTGCTTCAGAGACCCTATTGGTAAAAGTCTGATCACTTTAATTTCAGGGGGGGGGGATATTTTGTAGCCATCTGCTGTCTTCAAGGCATGCTATTTATTATAGGTATGGACAGAAGCCCCTTACAAAAATCTGGTAATAGCTACTGATCCTTCCTCAACACAGACACACAAATACAAGACACATACACCCCTCACGTGTGGTTTTTGGGGATTCATTACAGACCCAGAAGATCTATCCATGGACCTCCCCAGGTTCATGGGCTGCAGGTGAAAAATGATTTCCATGTGTGAGGCTAGCTCTACAGGAAAACTCCTTCACTGTGGCAAGCAAAGTGTACCTTTCCAGGTCACTTTTGACAGTGTTGGGGAAATTAAGTGTTTGAAAGTCTGGCCTCTGTTCTTTGGGTCTTCATGGACAGGCTTTAGATTTGGCCATGATTGGAAAATTACGCCTTCTCACATAGTGCCTCACCATGCCTAACCAGTTTCCCTTCAGATGTTATTTCTGTAGCGGCTGCTTCCATGGGTGTGTAAATATTCCCTGGGCTTCCCCAATCCTGAGTAGGCAGGAGGCCAGGGAGAAGTGGGAGGGTGAAAGGAGAGGTCTCTTCTCAGGTTGTAGAGTGTTTCTTTTGCAATTAACAAAGACTCAGTGTCCCTTTCCTGACATTCCTCTCCTGCACCCAGAATGTAAACTTCCTCTGCCTGACTACTGAGATGCTAATGAACCTTAGAGACTCAAACCAGCCAAATAGAAAAGCCTGCCTAACAGTTAACATCACTGTTTCTGTGTGGGAGACTAAGTGGAGATATGTTCCTCCCTTCTTTTGAGGAAAACGGACATAGTATTTTCACAGTACGTGTGGATTGAAGCGAGGCACCATGCTTTGGTATCTGCCAAATGCTGAGAAGACCATTGTAGATGAAAATGTCCAAATCTAGTTCTTTAAGGAACCCACACTGCTCCCTTTTCTTTAGTGCTGCAAAAATAATTCCCTATATTGTCATTGTATTTCTGAATTTCTTGCTTTTGCAAGAAGTTAAACATAGGGAGCCTTGAGCAATCCAGAGGTTAGGTCAGGAAAAAACTTTTATGTGGACTCGCTTATGAGAAGAGTAGCCATTACTCAGCCCAGAGAAAAGGATAAAGTATATGTCATTCTTCATGACATCAAAGTCTCTTTTATGTGTTTGATAGTCCTTATTGTTCTCAATATTCTATTTAAAATATCTTCTTTTAAAAAATTTAAAAGATTTTATTTATTTATTTGTCAGAGAGAGCGAGCGAGCAAGCAAGTGCACAAGCAGGGGGAGCAGCAGGCAGAGGGAGAAGCAGGGACCCCAATGTGGGACTCAGTTCCAGGACTCTGGGATCATGACCTAAGCCAAAGGCAGACACTTAACTGACTGAGCCATGCAGGAATCTCTAAACTATCTGTTTTTAGGGCACCTGCATGGCTCAGTCAGTTAAGCGTCTGCCTTTGGCTCAGGTCATGATCTCAGAGTCCTGGGATCGAGCCCCACATCCAGCACCTGCTCAGCGGAGAGCCTGCTTCTCCCTCTCCCTCTCCCTCTGCCTGCCACTCTGCCTACTTGTGCTATCTGTCAGATAAATAAATAAAATATTTTTAAAAAATCTGTTTTTAAATATTGACTTGGGTATGATGCTTTCCTAGTTAAACATTCACCAATACTGACATACTGAGTTCTTGTCTTTTGTAGGACTTCATGATAATGAGTAACTATTTTGATTCTTCGGTGAAGGAGAAAGTTACTGATAGGCACACACACACACACACACACACACACACACACTGATACTCACTCTTTAATCCTCACAACCTTATGATGTAGACACTATGAGTCTCTGTTTTCCAGAGGAACTGAGGTGCAGGGAAGTGAAGTAACTTGTTTGAGTTCGCATGGATAGTAAGTAGGGGAAGTAAGAGGGAAGGCAGGCGATCTGGTGCCAGTCATTGCTCAACCACACCCCCACGCGGACTCCGATTGGTAGCCCTGATAATAGCACCTCGCATAATTTTTAGTGTTTCTTTCGTAATGCAGGCTTGTGTTTCACTTACATTATCTTGTTTCATCCTCCCTACAGCCCTCTTTATGGGCTTGGGGGCAAACATTATCATTATCTTCATTCAATTGACATCAGTCTGACACTTAGAAGATAATCAAAGAACCCAAGTGAACGGCGCTTGTAAACGGGCAGAACCCAGTGAGCAATCTAGGTCTTTCTGACTCCAAAACATTCCTCTGTAAGCCCTACATACACTGTCATCTCTGACAGCAAAGAGGCAAAAATAGTGACTTTTTTCTTGATGGAAGTAGCTGCTTTATCTTCTGAAATCCACTGATGAAATCATTCACGATATTAGCTTAGGCTACCATTAAACTTCCAGGTAAGCACAGTGATTATAACCTGACCCTGAACTAAATTTAAAAATGTATGTATAACCCAAGTCTTTGTTTTTGACTTCATTGGGGAGAGAATCCGATTCCTATGCCAGAGTAAAACGTGACAAGGTAGCCCCAGGGCCTTGACACATTACTTGACGATAATAGGATTTTCTATTTAAGGTAAAGATAGAAATACAATTTTAAGAAAATAACTGGTAGCCTAAACAGAGTGGGATCATAGGAAGGTAGATAAGATTCATTATTCTTGAGGTTTTACCTTGTATATATGTTTCTTTTTTAAAATTCAATATAGCAAACGGGAAATGTATAGAGAAAATTATGTCTTAGGCACCCCAGTTAGCAGTGATTTCTCATTTTTGTTCTCAAATACAGGTTGTTCAGTAGCTGTTCCGAGCAGGGAAATGGAAATGCACACTTATAGTGGCAGGGCTCGCTCAGAGACCTCGTCTAGGATGTGCTCTCCAGGCTGATGGAGCGTGTGCACGGTCTGCTCCTCTGTAACAAACAGCCATGAATGGGCAGAGAATCAGCTCCCCGAGCATGGAAAACCATGGCTGGTGGTGCCCCATCTGGGAACCTTTGGGGTACATAGGCTACACCTGCTCAGAGCCCTTCAGGATGGGACCCCATAGACTCAGATCCTTGTTTTTCTCCACAGATTGAGAAGACAGTGCCAAGGGGGACCACTGCAGTGGGTGAGACACAGAACAGGACTATAGTCAGGGGGAGCTGAGAGAGTGCTGCACTCAGGCTGTAAAGACCAGGGGCTGCTGCTGTGTGACCTCGGACCAAGTCCTTCCAACTCTCTGGGCCTTGTTTCCCTGTGTGGTTCTTGGGAGGAAATGTGAAATCATCTGACAAAGCATATGAAACGTGGCACTTATTGAATCTAAAGGCAATTGATGTTTAGAGGGAGAATCTGAAATTGCCAGCATAACCACGAGAACTTCCTCACCCAGAAGTCCTCTTCTGCGGAAGGACAGAAATGGTTTCTCGGGTACTGGAGTAAAGAGCCACAACGAGAGAAGCTGCCAGCCTCCAGCAACACTTGAAAAAGTGGAGAAGCTCAGGTCCCCACACCCACCAGCCTCCCGGTGACCTATGGTCATCCTGGTGGTCCAGACATGCCGCAGAGTCATGGAGAACCCAAGGGAGGTTGGAATGGATAAATGTGCTTGGTTGGTGACATTGGAGGGTTCTATTGGCTAGGCTTCAGGAGACAGAACACAGTCTTTCTTTCCTTCCTTCCTTCCTTCTTTCCTTCCTTTCTCTCTCTCCCTCTCTCCGTCCCTCTTCCTTCCTCCCCTCCCTCCCTCCCCGCCCCCTCTCTCTTTCTCCTTTCTTTCTCTCTTGCCTTTCTTGCCTGGCTGGAAAGTTTCAGATGTTTACGCTGTCACAGAACAAAATGATTTACCCAGTAGCTGCCATGGGGGCACTCATTCCTCAAGCAGTTCTGCAATTTTACCTTCCCTCCAGGATAGAGGCATGTGAATTGAGATGCTGGAGGAGCAGGGCTCAGGCACTCCCCATGGCATCCCTCTGCTTTGCTCTCCTCTGGTTAAAATAGGGGCTTTGGGGAGCATGAGCAGAGGGGGAATGGAGAGGATTCTATACTTAACCTCAGTAAGACTGCTGAGTTCCAGTGAAGAAAAACCAATAGTGTTTCAAATCAGAGCAGATGTGGATGTGAAGACAGTGCTGGGGTTTATCTGTGCAAGTTAGGCAAGGGCACCCCTTTTTCGGGGCCGATGCTGCTCCCTGTATGGTACAGCAGGTGGTGAGTGGGTTGGATTTGGTTTCCTCCCTGCATCCCCCATCCCCACGCTGGGTTATCTGCACCAGTGTTGGCCGGGAGTGGGGCCTGCCCAAAGGAAGATCTCAGCACACTCCTGGGCTGGAGGTGGTTGACACTGGGGACATTTCCTGCGGGACCTGTGTGGTCCTCAAGGCTGCAAGCCTAGAGGACATTCCGCATGTTGATTTCTATGAGTCACTTCCCTTTGTTGGCCCTGAGCTAGAACAGCCAACCTGAGCTAGAACAGAGCCACAGCACTTCTGGAGCTGACTGAGGGCAGCCACTGCTAGAAGGGAAATCAGCAGTCTCTCCCCATTTCAGAGAATAAGTCAATAAAAATGTTCCCGGTGTTGAGTTTTTCTCTGGTATTTTTTTTTTTTAAAGCATTTGCTACAACTTATTTACAGAGTGCACACCAAATAACTATTTGTTGGATGGATTGAATACCTGCATGTATACATGTGTGACTGGCTAGAAGGGAGGAATCAAAGGGAAGGAAACTCTTTCAGCCAACGGAGCAAATAAGCAAGGAGCACATGCCTGTTACCGTCTTGCTTGCGAGGCTCTTGCCCAACACCTAGTGGGGACTGGGCCCAACGCGGCGTGGGAGGAGGCAGGGAGCCATGTCAAAATGGTATCAAAAAAAGCTTGGAAACTCTCAATTGTTCTCATTTTGAATGCTTAGATGATTTTTTCCTTTAAATTTGGGGGTGCCTTGTGTTCATGGTTGTAATTAATTTTTTTATTTTATGTTTTTATTCTAATTCCAGTTAGTTAACAAACAGCGTGATGTTCGTTTCAGCTGCACAGCGCAGTGATTAAACACCGACACCCAGGGCTCGTGGAGACAGGTGCACTACTTAATCCCCATCACCTGTTTCACGCAGCCCCCCACTCCCTACCCTCTGGTTCAGCTTGTTCTCTATAGATCAGAGTCTGTTTGTAGGTTTGTCTTTCTCTCTCTCTTTTTTCCTTTGCTTGTTTGTTTTGTTTCCTAAATTCCACGTATGAGTGAGATCATATGGTATTTCTTTTCTCTGATTTATTTTGCTTATATTCTCTAGCTCCATCCATATCACTGAAAATGGCAATATTTCCTTCTTTCTATGGCTAAATAATATTCCATGATACACACACACACACACACACACACACACACACTCACACACACACACACACATCTTCTTTATCCATTCATCAACCGAAGGACACGGGCTGCTTCCGTATCTTGGTTATTGTAAATCACGCTGCCATAAACATCGGGATCATGGTTGCAGTTTTTTTTTAATCACACACACAGGAAGTGGTTATGTTTTCTCCTAGCAAAACTGTCCCTGGTTCATATGAGGAAATTAGTTCTTTCAGTGTATTGTGACGTCCTATAAAGGCTGCGGGACGGGTTCCACGTGACAATACTACAGAGCTGTTTTATGATGGCACTTGGATGAATTCGTTTCCCAGATCCTGAATGGAGATCATCTGAGGAACACGGGAATGTCTTCTCTCTCACAGTCTCATGCCGAGCACTGCAAGAGTGGTCTCCTTCCTGGGCATGTTCCCCAGGGAACAGAGCACACACTGCACACCCGGTGATCGATGCCACCTGGTGAGGTTACGTTTGCTCTAGACCAGAGGGCCACATGCTACCCGAAGCAATTCTCAGGGGTGCACCTGCTGGGTGGGACCAGGCATGGAGGAAGGCAGGGGATATTTATCAGCAACTACCAGGTCCTGGTGTGGGCTAAGTATTCTCACAAGCATCCCTGATGTTGATGCTCACAACTTGGAGTTTTGCATAGGATTGTACTGAGTAATAACTAATAATTATTCATAATATTAATTTAAAGAGTAATTATTATTAATTAAAATAAGAATGAATAATTAAGTGTTATTCATTCTACAAAAGTGGACTCAGAAGTTCAGAGAGACAATGTGTGTGAGACGGAGAGAAAGGAAGGGGAGGGGGAGGAGGAGGAGGAGGAGAGAAAGCAAGATGGTGACCAGGTGTGAGTGGTGCTATGATTACCATGATTTCTTGCTAGACTCTTTATGGGGTTATTTCAATGATCCCTCCCAGAAACCCAACTAGGCCAGGACTCTTATCGGATCCATTTTACATAGAAGGAGGTCAGTAATTAGCCCAAAGCAGCTCACGTGGGATTATGAATTCAGGCAATCTGACTCCAGTCTTTGAAGTCACTATGCTGTTCTACCTCTCTCCAGAGGGACTGCTGGTGTCCCTGCTGGAGTTCTCATCTATTTGGCTAAAGAACCTGAAAACTGAAGCCTTCACTGGTAATGGAGAACTGGAGAAATCCACCAGAACTGTTTCCACGTTGCACACCACAGATGGCAAGCAAGCCAGTCTCTAGCCTGCAGAACAGCCAGATTCCCTCCACGTCCCCGTCTTCTCCAGAAAGTAGCTGTTCACTAAAAATCAAAATGGTGAATCTTTTCTTGACTCCCAGCATCTCACAACTACCAACACATGAGAAAAACTCCATGTCTGATTTAATAAAACATACTTTTCTCTTCAAAATATTTTGATAGCACAGATAAAGAGCTGCGTGCTCATCAAAGTTTAATGAGTGTCTCTCCCTGCCATTTCCCACATGAGGATCAGACACTATGACTCACGCATGGTGGATGCCGGGAGTAGTTAACTGGGAGCGCCATTTAACCCAGTCTCAATCTCTGTTTTCACAGGGACACATGCTGCCCCAGACGGGGTCCATTAGGGTAAAGCACACCTCCGCTGACCTTCCTGCTTTGAGAGTGACATAGGTTCAGACAGGTGGGAGCAATAGTGCTCCTGGTTGATCTGTATTTGCTCTAAAAAGGGAGGGAGGGAAGGATAGGGGCGCACCGGTTGCCAGGTGACTCCAACCTCAAGGCAAAGCTGGGGTCTCCCAGAAGAGGGCAGTGCCTTGGACAGAGGTTCATCTTCACGAGTGTCTGCTGCCTGCCTGGACTCCATCCAGGGCAGGCCTTCTTGATCTTTCTGTAGACTGCCTACCGCTCTCCTTGCTTTTGCTCCCACTCTCTCCTAGCCTCTGGGATGGTCTCTGCACCCATGCCTGCAGCCTGAGATGTTATCCGTTCATTGAGGATTGTCTACTGTTCTACCACCTTGAGTTTTGGTGCCTCGACCTGATGTGATCTCTCCTTCCCAGAACAGCACACACCGTCTGTTAAGGCCGGCACTTTCCATGGAAGTTCTCATGTAAGAGCAATGCAGCCTTGGGGTTATCTGCACAGACTTCCAGTCAGAAAGACCCCACTCCTTCCCTGACCAGCATGTTATTACAGTCATGGACAGAATAGTGACCATACTAACGACGGCCACCTGATGCTTGGTGTTTACTGTGTATGGGGCATTAGGCATCCATCAGCTCATCATATACTCACAACAACCTGTGAGGTGAGTATGGCAATTTGCAGACGAGGAAAAAGAAGCTATGAGAGATTCAGTGATGCGTCAAGGCTCACACACATGAGAAGGCAGGCTTTGATCTCACAGCGTTTGGTCCCAGAACCCATTTTTTTTTTTTTTTTTAATCATGATGCTACCATCCACTCGGGGGCTCTGTTTTCTCATCTGTAAAATGGAGACTGCAATAATGCCCACCTCTAGGGTGGGCACACGGACTAACTAAAATAATACCAGAGAAGTATAATAATCGAGAGCTCGGTGACTCCTAGCTGCTGTCATTGTCATGACCACAGGCCGGTCTCACCCCTCTCCTGCCCCAAAGTGAAGGGGGGGATGGCCAAGTCCTCCTAACACTTTGTCTCTCACGCAGGGTCACCCTGTGCCCAGCATTCCTCACAGGGACCTTGAGAGGGTCTGTCCACTGTGGGCCTGACCTAGGCTCAAAGAGATTGACAAAGTGTTCTGCCTCTTCCTAGAATTCAGGGACGTGCATCCTAGGTAACTGTGGACCCCTTAGCCATTGTGCTTTTCTGCTTTCACGGCCTTTACCCCTTTGCCAACTCCTGCTTTAGACAAGTAATTCAACCCCTATCCCCGAGGTCTCCTGGGCCAAGGTTCCTCATAACCTTCTCTTTCTCCTCTCCTCTCACTTCCCCCTCCCCTCCTCTTCCATCCGCCCCTTCCCTCTCCCCTTTGACACCTCCCTTCCCTCCTCCCCTCCCTCCCCTGCTCCTCTCTCCTCCCTCCCCTTCTCTCTACTCCCCCTGCTTCCCCCTCCTCCACCCGACCCTTCTCCTCCCTTTCCCACTTCCCTCCCTTCCTTTTTGCCCCTCCTCTTCCTTCCTCTCCCCTGCTCCTCTTCTCTCCTCCCTTCATCCCTCCCTCCCCCCCCCCCAACTTCCTCTCCTCTCCTCTCCTCACCTCTCCTCTCCCTCTCCCTGTTTCTCCCTTCCCTCCTTTTCTCTATGTCCTCTTTCTCTCTCTCAGTCACTCTCAGGACGATCAGTAGGCCAAGCAGCATCCCAGATCCCCGGCCCCGGAGCCAGAGTTTCTGGAACCAGGGCCCCCTACAGCTTGGTGACATCTGGGTGGCGTCAGGCTGTGAGGTGTTTTATGAGGAGCACCTCTTCCCTTGCTTGGATTTAGTTCGTCCCTGGGGTTGGTCTAGTTAATGAGGTTAGTGGTTGAGGGGCAGCTGAGGTGAGGATGTTCCTGCCTCCTCTCCTGAACGAATAGCACTGGGCAGCAGCCAGGATCTCCATCTTGCTCTGGCTGGAGCCCTGGTCAAATGGCCCCGCCTCTAAGTAAGTTTCCTTCAGGAACAGCATCTCCCATACCTTTATGGAAATAAAAATTAAAAAAAAAAAACAACCCATAACTCTTTTAAAGGACGCTGCTGTTTCCCAGGTCACTCCACTTGTGGCCAAGGGAATTTCCACTCTGCCCCAGGGGAATTTCACTGCTCTTTAGGTAAACCCAGAAGACCACCAACAAATAATCTTTCACATTAATGATGTCTCAAAGATGAAAGGTATTAGTTTCCTTTATACATCCTGCTTATTGTCAGGGATGCGATTAAATTCTATCCTATGCTGTGGCTGGAGCATCCCACAGCTTGGAGGGGCTCTCTCCTGAGACCTTCACAGGGACAGCGCATCGGTTCTTAATGAAGTGGGCCCCGCCTCTGGTGGGGCAGGTCTCTCAGGGAGCACCTGCCATTGTGGAGGGACCCTGGTTACAGGACGGGCACCTCTCGCTACTGAATGCCCGTCTTCATTCCATTGAAGGCCCCCCGGAGGAGCCCTATCCCTCCCTCCATTTGCAGCTGTTTCCTGTTCTGCCTGAAGACCCTGCCTGACCTCATTTTTCAATTATCTTCTCAGGCCTCTTGTGTGGATGGTACTGCCGTGGGCTGTGGGCGGTGCCTGAGGGGGAAGGCCTCCTGATGACTTAAGCCTTTCTCAAAATGAAGGACTTGGGCTGTCTGGATGGGCACGGTCTGTCTGTGCTTGGTAAGCCCCGGCCTGGGGTGACTCGTTCGTTACATGGCAGTCCTCTCGTGCCATGTGCACAGCACCAGACCCATTGATGGCTGCCCCGCTGAATGAATCAGCTTCACAAATGATTCACAGCAAAGGATTAATGAGACCCAGGGCTTACCGTCCCCTCCACCCCTGCCACCTCTAGGGCCATTTAAGATATGCACAACTTGGTAAACTTTGATCATCCCTTTAGAAGAATGATGCTTACCGTCTGTGCTAATATTTTTAATCACTTTTGGAAAAAAAAAAAAAGTTCTCCAGCACCTTGGAGTAAGGCTGACAAAAGGTGCCCTACCCCAAGGACATGGATGGAGGCCTGGGTTTCTGCTCACAGGACAGAAAGGTGTCTCAGGATGTGGCTATTGATGGTGCCAATGTTCCTCCAAAGAGGGAGCGAACAGGTTGCCATATTCGTGTTCCATTTTCATCCATCCTCAGCCCTTCTCTGTTAAGTTTCTTCAAACAGTTTGGGGAGAGATTTCTGGTGGTAAATGGAGTGACAACGTAAGAACTACGAGGCAAACGGGCAAAATAACCATATGGTGATAGAAGTCAGGAAAGTGGTTCTCTTGGTGATGAAGGAAGGGGTTATTGACTGGAAAAGGCATGAGGGAACTTTCTGGAGTGTTGGAAATCCTCAATGTCTTCATCTGACTGGGAGTTGCCAAGCGTCCACGTATACACAAACCCACTGTCGCCAAGCTGACATGTCAGTGAGTGCCTCCTACTGTATACAGTTATATCCCAATGAAGAAGATTACTGTCCCAAAGGTAGGCAGGACACAATCCCAGTGGTTTCCATTTCTTGCCATGCCTGACCCACTTTACTCTGGAGACACTGAAATTCTATCTGCATCCATTACACATCTTTATCTTCCTCCACAAGTATGTTTATACCCACAGGTTATATTTATATCTGCAGCCACATCTATATATTTAAATCTGGAGAGGAGAGGAAAGTGTTATATGTGTGTGTCTATATATAGGATAGTTTACTTCTTTCAAAGAACAGGAGGATCTTAGGCTCCCCCCCTTTATTTTGTTGAGCAGGACACACACACACATGCATGCATGCACACACACACACACACACACACACACACACGAAGTATCCCTGACTGCCTAATCAACAACCTTGCTTTCTCCCTTGCCTGAGATGGTAAAACTGACCTTGATAACGAGCTGGGGGATGATCAGCATGGTGGACTTCTGCTTGGCCAGAACATCCTTGGTCTCATTGACACGCGCTGTGACAAAGAAATGTAGGTACGCTTGTTCCAGCAGCTGGCTCATGTACTCGCCTGCTCTGATCAGCACCTCCTCTTTCTTGACTGGCAGGAGGAGAAACAAACACACAGGGCATCAGGACCTGAGTGAGATCTGCTTGACTTTGCCCAAGTGCCCCGTCCTCTACCCCATCGGGATTCAAGGGAGCAAAAGGACCCCAGCATCCACCAGACACACAACCAAGGTGAGGGACGAAGACTCAATCGAGGACAAAGTCTCCTGCCTTTTGGATAAAACAAGAATGTGCTAGAAATTTTTTAAAATTTATTTATTTATTTATTTATTATTATTATTTTTCAGTGTAACAGTATTCATTGTTTTTGCACCACACCCAGTGCTCCATGCAATCCGTGCCCTCTCTAATACCCACCACCTGGTTCCCCCAACCTCCCACCCACCGTCGCTTCAAACCCCTCAGATTGTTTTTCAGAGTCCATAGTCTCTCATGGCTCACCTCCCCTTCCAATTTAGAAAGCCTTACTAGAGAACGTGTCAATTTTTCCAAACGGTGCTTTTGCTGTTGTAAAAATGCAAAGCCATGACAGGCCTGTTCAAGATCAAGGACAAAGGGGTTTTAACTGTGGCTGTTTAGACTTGACCAGGAACAATCCTGAGATGACAGATACGGAGCTGTGAAACCCAGGGTCACCAGTCCATGCCCTGCCCCCTCATGCTACAAGAAACCTCTCTCCCAGGCCACAGGCCACCCTTGAGCAGAACTGTCAACTACCCGAACCTTCTCCTTACAGCTCTTCAGCTTTTCTTTCCAGCTTTTCCTGTACCATGCTTACCCGATTTTTCCATTTAAGAGAATGAAGCCTATGAAATCAGTTTTTACCTGAGGCATCCGGCTCTTTCCCATCCCATTCCTATTTGCAACGCAGAAGACCTCTGTGCCAAATGCCCGTTTCCTGAAGTCACTGACATTATCTTTTTGGTGTTGAGGACAGGCCAGGGAGACTGGCACTTGGAGGCTGGGGAGTGGTCCGGGCTCCCCTCCATTCACCATCTGGGCTGAGGGTGGGAATGCTATCTTGTGGCTCTGAGTATAACAGAGAGGTCCTGTTTGGCTGCCCTGCCCCCTTTCTCCATCACTCTCATTTCCCACTGCTCAGCATTCGAGGGAGCAAAGAGGCCAACCCGGGCAGTGGTATAGCACCTGCTGCACCTGCTCAGAGTCAGGTGCTAGTGTGGCGTGGACTGCCGGCCCTGTAGGGCAACGTGTGGTGATGCCTCCATCCCCGTGCCCAGAACACAGGCTCTGCAAAGGCTCACAGGATGCAACATCTCCCCTACTGCTTCCCTGCCCCATGTCTGCCTTTGGCCGAAGATTCCTCCTCCTTGTGGACGTTATTAAAGGGAATGACTCCCAGCATCCATCACTTTACATGAAGGTGCAGGGCATAGTCAGTCCCCAGTCCTGAGATGAGGACAGGATACTGTGTAGGGTGAGCCGGGGCGCAGGGAAGGCCCCTGACTTGCCGGCCCACAGGCCAGGGTGCATCAGCACACTCATCAGCGGCTTCAAAGCCCCTTCACAGATGAATAGGCACTGTGACGTCTCTAGCCCCCAGTGAAGTAGAGTTTACGAGGCTGGGGTCCACGCCTTATTTTACAGGTTCGCAGCTGACTTTAATGTGCAGCTAGGGTGGGGAGACATTTCTCCAACAACCCAGAGGGTCCCCACAGGATCAGCTCTGTAGAAGCCTTCGTTCATGTAGAAAGTATGGCCCTTCCCATCCACGAGCTTGCTGCTCAGAATGTGGCCTGCAGACTATCACCTGTGAGCTCAGGTGATAGAAATGCAGGTTCTCTGACCCCTTCCCCCACCCTTAACCCTACCCCCCCAGCTCAGTGAATTAGGATCTGCTTTTGAATAAGATACCCATAGGGATGCATCTTCAACTTTGAGAAGCCCCCAGATTTAGGAGGACCTTGGCTTTAGGAGGAACTCAGCCCTTGAATTCTGCTTTTTTAATGACCCGTTCATATTGCCTTCTTTGGGCCCGATCCTGAAACTTACTTCCTCCATGGCTCCCCAGGAAATTAATTGTCCAGACACATAAGACTCTATCCCTTGACTGGATACAACCTCAGATGAGCACAAGGGGGCCTGTTTCTCATGCCCCCAGCTTTGGATGGAGGGAGTGGCAAATGGTATGCCTTGAAGAACAAGTGTTTTGCCTTTGGCTATCTCCAGCAAAAATAATAATAATAATAATAATAATAATAATAATAGTAATAATAGGCTTCCTCTGGTTTTTACTGGCAGAGGGGCTGTGTTCAACCACTGAGTTCCTTAAGGCTGGTGAGATACGCCAGACTTCTTCCTACCCATCTTAATGGAGGCTTTTGCTACCTTTATAATGTTGGCACCAGGACAATATTCTCTGGGGTAGAACATTCTCTAAATCATAGCACTAAGGAAACTGGGCTGTGCTTCCAAGCCCAAGAGAACAGTGCTCCTGAAATAGTATGTTATGTAAGTGCTGTGTTTTGCCACTGCACAAGAAATTGTTCTAGATAAAGTTTATTAAACGTGGCAAGAGAAAGAAGAATAGGTTTTCATTCTATGAGTGGTGAAGCTGGGCTCCTGCCAATATCACTTACTGTGTCTGGGGAAAGCCGAGGGAGACACAGACAGGAGCTGCCTCATCTCTTTTTCCAAAAAGCAAAGAAAACTAAATATAGCCAAGTGGAAATGATAGCACCTTTGAAGGTACTGGAAGGTTTAAGTTATTCAAATCTTCCAAGCTGATTCTAGCCCACACATTCTCTTTAATCATCAATCTGGAAAGTATGCCTCGCATTCTACTTGGAAAACTTTCTTTGCAATCGAGCCTCCGAGGAGTGTAGTCTGACCTGCTTGATCAAGGTCTAGAATCAGGTGGCTTTTTGCAACACGTTGAGATTTATTTTATTTTATGATTATGATTATGATTTTTTTGCAATTTATTTTAGATTGCAGTTTGCAACCTATTGCATACAGTTAAGTCCACCTGGTCACTGTCCCTAGATCAGTGACCGAGAGGGTTAATGTATCATGCCATTCCAGCCCACCAACTCACAGAGGCTCATTTTCTTATTGGATTAGGGAGAAAGGGGGAAGGAGATGGAGAGATAGGACTCTTGGGAGGTGGTACAGGATGGTGCATAGTGAAACCTGAGTGAGATCACACCTCATTTCTGCTCAAAATCCTCTAGAGGCTCCTCCACTCACTTGGAATCAAAGCCTAAGTCCTTACAAGGCCCCACAGTTCTTGATGTGGTCTAAACCATCCATTCTCTTTTGCCACCTTTGTTCCCAAGTCTGGTTTCCTTGCTACTCCTTGAACACATCAGACAGGCTCTGGCCTCAGGGCCTTTGCATTTACAGTTTCTTCGGGCTGCAAAGCTTGCTCCTTTCCTTCTGCCAGGTTTCTGTTAAATGTCATCCCATTAGAGAGGTTTTCCCTGGTCATTCCGCCCCCGCCAATATCCCTTCCTTCCCTCACCCTGTTTTATATTTTTTATTATGTGCATTACTAAACTATAGGGGGCTCTGTTTATTGCCCAGCCCCACCTCTTGAGACCACAAACCCCTTGAGGGGTGGCACTTCTGCTGTGTTCATGGCTGTGTCTCCAGCACCAAACAGCATCTAGACATTAAGCAGCAAATAAAGGTTAGGGGAATGGATCTACAATCCTGTGATGTGGGTGGTATTGTTCCTATGCACAGAAGAGCTCAGATTAGTTAAGGAACTTGCCTTGGGACACATAGCCTGTAGGTGACATAATCACACCTAAAATCTCCATTTGTCTAACTCTAAGACTCAGTTTCTCTAAACTCCACTGTTTGAGTCCTTTATACCGACTACTCTTGTCTTTAAGTATTCCTCTTCCTATCTTGTGGGATAGGAAAAGTGTTAGATCTCTCAGCAACACCCCCCACCCCCGCAAAATGTACCATGATGATTTCCTAATTGTTAGTCACGTGACAGTAGCTCTGGAAATTTGTTGCCCTATGGTTGGGTAGGTTTCTTGGAATTAGGATTCTTGGGAATGTTCCCCATTTTTCTGGGAATATCTTTCTAAAACATTACAAGGGTACTGATTGCAGCTTGGGACAGCCCTCGAAGCCAGAAAGCCTGAAAACAACTGGGATGTGTGAGTCGGTCATCCCCGAGGGCCATATTAGTTTTGCTTGCCTTCACGTTGTGAAACTCGTTATTTGTACGCCTGTCCTGATATATCAGCAGATGAGTTTTCAGAGATGGTCTATATACGGAGCTCAGATCTTTTACCTTCTCAATGGTAAAACAAAACACATCCTTCCTGCTGGGGCAGTCCCCCAAAATGTTACCTGATGTAGGGATAGAGATATCAGCAGGTGGGGTAGGGGATTGCTTTCTGACACAGGAAAGCATTGCAAACTTTTCTAGGCACTAAAAGCCCCTCGGGATTTTGTTACAATGTAAATCCCGGGTGAACAGATCTGGGATGGGGGCTGACAGTCTGCATTTCTAACCTGCACCCCCACCCCCACTGCGGTTGTGGGGGAGATTCTGATGTTTCAGGTCCTTAGGCCCACACCTGGAATTGCAAGAAATTACATTTAATTTTCATGACTCGGGGCGGGGGGCGGCTCCAGGACTTGAAAATTTCAGTATTCACGTCTACGCATGAGAGGGGAAGCTGGAATCTGAGGCCCTCTGGCAGAAAGGGGTTCTCCTCTGGGGTTCATATTCCTGAGCTCTGAGGTAGAACTTCAACTTTGACAGGAAGTTATTGTTATTATTTTTTAAGATTCATTTATTATTTATTTATTCATTTATTTTAGAGAAAGAGGGAGAGAGTGGGGGAATGGGCAGAGGGAGAGGGAGAGAGAAGCCTCAAGCAGACTCCTGCAGAGTGCAGAGCCAGAAGCAGGACTTGATCCCACGACCCTGAGATCATGATCTGAGCCTAAACCCAGAGTCAGACATTTCACCGAATGAGCCACCCAGGTGCCCTGACAGGAAGTTATGAATGAGTGACAGCACCAAGCCTGACAGGGAGGCAGAGAACAAGTTCCCGGGAAAAGAGCCCCCCTCGTTAGCTTACGAGACAAGGGCTCCAGTGTGACTTCGAACGCCTCCTTCTTGAATTCTGTCTTGGAGACCCCCGTGTAGAAGACAACGTTGCCCGAGAGATAGGCCGAGAGGGTGTAACGGTTGTGGCTGTTGTTCTGGAAGGTGATGGTGAGCTTGAAGTCTCTTCCCAGCACAGCATTTTCCACTTCAAAATTCATGGTCACATCAGACCTGGGTTTGAGGATGCCGTCCGTGTTGATGGGCTTTTTAGCCCCATACATCAGGGCAGTTTCCAGGGCCAGTCTCTCCTCTTCTTGGCCTAGGAGAGACTCAGAGATCATGACGGGGGAAAAGAAATGCAATCCATCCAAGAGAAATCATGAAACACTCGGCGCTCTAAGCACTGTGTGCTCTACTCATCCGTTGGCCTCTGTAAGCCACTGACTGCCCTTTGAGACAGGTTTCATCATTATTCCAAGGCTACCAATTCTCCAAAATCAGGTTTCCGGGGAACTATGACCTGCCTGGGCTGCCGAGTGGCATCTCCAGGGCTTATCTGAAAGGGGGTGCTAAGGGGTTGCTCTCGGGGCTTCTCCAGGGCTGCTACTTTGGGGTTCTGTGGGCAGAGTTGGCCCAGTTCCACTCTTCTCAAGTGGTAGCACCAGTTTGCTTCCCTCCCCAAATCCTAGCTAGCATTTGGGGCTCTCTAAGCAAAGACTTTGGCCATAGTTGCATCTTGCCATTCCATATTGTGCTCTACGAATTTTCTCCTATTCACAGATCTTTCTGATAAGACCTGTCTTCTTCGTTGTCTCTCTTTCCACGTGGGCCTGTCCCACTTGCTACTGCTGACTTGACCCCTGGGCAGCTGCTGTCCTGTCCCTCTACTCCTTCCCCTTTTGCCATTCCCCCCTGATAAAGTGCAGAGAACAACCCCCCCCCCCCTTTTTTTTTGCATATGCACAGCGCCATACACTCAGATCTGGCAAGTCGTTAACAAGTCTTCCCTGTCAAAGGGCTCCAAGTTCAAGTTCCCTTAGGGAGCACTGGGTTATCTAGTGCCTCCAGATAGATGTTCACTGTCTTGATTCCAGCCTATCAGACATTCTGAGCCTGAGCCCTACAGTGAGGAATTTTAGTTAACATAAGACTTCCCAAACTCATCTGATGCAAAACACATTTTTTTTTTTGTTTGTTTGTTTGTTTTGTTTTGTTTTTTGAAGAACACCTATTGGCACCTATTGGCACAGCTATTGTTACACTGAAGTTCTAATGCATTTGGAGATGTGTGTGCCTTTTTTAGGAAAATGTCTTCTGTGGAGTATCCAAGGTGATGGTGGAGAAGATGAAGGTAGGGACAGAAGGAGAAGTGGTGAGCTCTGGAAGAAACGAGCAGTAGCTTTGGGCAGGTGTGGAAGCAAGAAATACAGGTACAAGTCAGACCTCAGGGCTCGCTCCTCCTGGCTCTGAGCTAGGCTGACGTTCCTTACAGAGCCCTGGACAAAATGCTCGCTTGAGGGGACAGAGAGAGCCTCTTTTCTCCTTACCACCCGAATAGCTTTGGGTACATCTTGGTGCATTGTGGAAGACACAGAGGCAAATTCTTTGACTTGTAAAAACTAGTCATGGGAATGGCTAGCAAAATAGAATCACCTGGAAATAAAAGTGCAAGCTTTTAAATTCATTAATTTTAAGATAATGCCTTCTACTTTACTTAGCAATGAACTGCAGGGCAGATGAGGAAGTCAATTAACAGCAACAGCTATCCCTGAGAGCTAACTCTGTGACAGGTATTGTGGTGAAGTGTATACTGGACATTGTCTCCTTTAATCCTCAGAGAACTCTACAAGGAAGAGGCTATTATTACTATCCATGTCCTTGTTTGTAAAAAAACAAGGGGGGGCTACTTTCATCAGAAGGCTTTTAGGAGGTCTGGAAGCATGCATAAGAACTGGTACTTTGCAAAGACAGTGCCAGTAGGTCTCGCAAACAAATGTGAATGTGTGTATGTGTTAATTTCTCTGATAGTCAGGATTGCAAGAATGCGCCAGGAGCAATTGGTCTAGGACAAACATTGGCTAGAGCACATGTTTATAGATCAATAGGAGGGAGACATTATCTCCCTGTAAAGGGAAGGGGGGGCTATTTTAGGGAAGGGAAGGGGGTGAAATATTTTAGCAGAAAGCACCTGGCCAACAGCTCCTCGGGAGAGCTTTATTGATGATCGCTTTGGATGGGCACCAGATATGCATTTAGACAAAATACAGGAGGGGAACACCAGCACCAGGGACCTACCTGGCAGAGAGGTGCCATCCCGGGGGAGAGAGGCCGAGCTGGCCCAGATGAGGGGAAGGGGCAGTGGAAGGCTTGTGGCAAGCCACAGGAGACTTTCTATGGCATCACAGAGGAGCCTCCGGTCTCCTCAAGGGATCAGCTTCCCGTGAGCAGGAGTTGCCCGCCAGTTGTTCCAGGAAGCACAGGCCCAGATAGGAGGCAGGAACATCAGGGTTTCCCCAGAGCTCTGCAGAATTCCCGTCTCTCTGCAGCTGTGCTTTACGCTCTGACATCTTACATAATTCAGGGCCATGAATTTAGTGCTGTGGGAGAATGATCTAAAGCCAGATTGCATTTTCTGAGATCCCTCTGCAGCCTGCAGGAGCAAGGTCAAAAGCATCTTTTCGTTAACCGGGATGTAATGAAAGTGCCCTTTTATGTTTGATAAGCTTCTCATTGTTCAGATTTTCAGCTCAAATGTCACCTTCTCAGAGAGCACCCCCTTCCATCACCCTGTGTAATGTGTCCCCAAGCCCAGTGCTCTCATCTCTTCCTCACACGTTCCCTGGTTTTTGTCCTTTTCCTAGCACTTGACACTGCATAACATTATTTTCCTCACTAGAACCTATCTCCCTGTCCCCAGAACCTAGGACCCAGCCTGGCACAGAGGCTTTGAAGGATCAAGGTTTGGAAAAGCACTTTGCTTTCATCCACAGACAGAACTCTCATCTTTATAATGGATATGAAATAGTCCAGTTTTGGGGTATGTGATGTGCATTTAAATTCACCTGTGGAAGTGTCACCTGCATTAGCATTTATTTGACTGTTTGGTGCTGCTTGAGCCACCGTGATGTCCAGGCACTGTGTTAGGCTCAGATGAGAAGCACAAGCCTTCCCTCCCTTGTCTCAGGGACACGTGCAGAGGGATCGCTATGTGTGTCCATCACAGATGCTGGGTCAGGGGGAGAGACTCAACAGCCCCTGGGGGCAGGAAAGACTTCTCGGAGAGGTTTTTCTCTCGGCAGTGAGAGCAAAGGCATGAAGAAAATGGCAGCCTGGCTCTCAAGAGGACCGTGAGTGAGCAGCTCTCTGGGCTGCTGCCTGGGGAGCCTGTGGGTGTGGTCAGGAGGAGGAGCTGGAGGGTCCCAAAAGGCAACCAGCAGAGGCTTGGTGAGCTCTGACTGAAGGGCCCTGCAAGGCAACAGAGGAGATGAAGGGCTTTTAAGCAGTATCCTAACAGGCTCAAATTTATATTTTAAATATGTCACTTTGGCAGCAATGCACAGGTTAGACAGAGGGAAAGAGAGGATGTGGCGGGAAGGTAGCCTTGGGAAGTAACCCAAGTAGCCAGGAGAAAAATACTCATACACTGACTAATAGTAGGAGTATCATAGTAAGAAGAGAATTACTAGTAGGAGCAGAAAGTAACTTTATAGGACACTTATTCTGTATCAGGCACTATGCTAAGGGCTTTCCACACCTGATACCACTGAATTCTCAGAATGCCCATATATAGAGAGACAGGAGAGGAGATGAATTTGAACTATTTCAAAGGGGACATTTTGAGAATTTGCTGCTTGACTGATTCTCGAGTTGCTAAACCTGGGGGGACTGTGGGTCTCTTCACTGGAGTCTGCAATAGAGAAAAGAGATCCAGGCAAGGGAGGGAGTGAGAGAAGGTGACATTCTAGAAGGGTTGGTTTCAGGTTTCTACAGGAGACTTAAGGGAATGTGAAGCTGAACAGAGAAGCTGGGGCAGAGACACCAACGGTGATGGGGAGTTGGGTAATGAGTAGATATGTGACTCAGCCACGGAGAAAGAACATAAAATGGGTAGGAATGAAGCTTGAGGATTGAGCCTGGAATGAGTACCATTCAGAGGTGAGGGGAAAAGAGGAGCTTAGAGTTACAGAAACGGTTAGAATAAAGAGTGAAGTAGGCTGAGATGGAACCCGGAGAAGTGGTGTCCTAGGAACAAAGAGGAGAGAGAATTTCAAGATTCGAGGGGTTGAGCAGTCGCATCAGAAGGTACGAGAAGCTCAGGCAAGCTGAGATCTGCAAACATTTATTCCACATGGCAATCAGGTGGTGCTGGCAGTTTTGAGAAGAGGAGCTTCAAGGGGCACCTGGGTGGTTCAGTCAGTTGAGTGTCTCTGCCTTTGGCTCAGGTCGTGATCCCAGAGTTCTGGGATGGAGTCCTGCTTCCGGCTCCCTGCTCAGCAGGGAGACTGCTTCTCCCTCTGCCCTTCAACCCTCTCATGCTCTCTCTCACACTCTCTCTCAAATAATAAAAATAAATAAGACCTTCCCCCTCAAAAGAAGAAGAAGAAGAAGAAGAAGAAGAAGAAGAAGAAGAAGAAGAAGAAGAAGAAGAGGAAGAGGAAGAGGAAGAGGAAGAGGAAGAAGAAGAAGAAGTAGAAGAAGAAGAAGAATAGGAGGAGGAGGAGGAGCAGCTTTAGGGATCTGGGGCTGGGAACAGAATCCAGGGGATGGTAGGTGAGAAAGGAAAGGAAAAGGCACATAATGGGCTGCCAAGGACAGGCAGGTCTTTCAAGATGCCTGGCTGTGGAGAATAGCGGGAAGAAAGAACGGGGAATGTTTGGTGGGGAATATATTGCTGAACAAAGGTTGCCTTTTTTTTTTTTTTTAAACACAGATGACACCGGATCCTGCTTAAATGCAAATGAGAAGGAGCTAATAGGGAAGGAGCCATGGAAATACAAGCGACAGAGGGAGTGATTGATGGAACAAAGAGGAAATAGGATCCAGACACCATCATAAAAGAAGACAGATGGCCGCAGAGGTTTGAAGAATTCTGGTTTTCAAAATTTTATAGTTTCCTTATCTTACATATTTGAAAAAAAGTGTAAAATTAATATTAAGCTTTAATTCATCCACATGAAAAATGATCTTTTCACAATTTAGTTAATTAAAATAGTTAATCCCTGAATCTGGTAATAATTTCTTCTCTATGTTTTTATTCATCTCCACATTTTAGTGGCCACGTTCAGCATTTATGGTTAGAGAAATTATATGAGAGATTCAATAATGAGAATCAGAGTGACAAATGTGTGACCACAGATGCCGGCAGCCTTTCCTAGGGGCCCGTGGCAACGTCTATAATCACTCAGTTGGTCCCACCAGATTCAGGCATGGTCTCTGAATCCTTCTGTAAAATCGCTCCCCACTTCATCATTCCTAAGGTCAGAATTTTAAATGTAGCTGCCATTCTTGATTAAGAGGCTAATTAACCTCCTGAGATCGAACTCCAGACCAGAAGCCAGGTGGAGAGTCTCATAACTATCTATGCAGATTTAGGGGTTCTTTTGCTTGGACCAGACCCCCATACTGTCCACCACCCTGAGCCTTGTGTTCTCGCCAAACTTTGGAAGCCTGTACCTCAGGTATCTTCCTCATCTGGAGTGGGCACATGTTACTTCTTCTAATCTGGTGTCCATCCCTGGTCTAGTACCAACTCCTCTTCTGTTGGACTGGATTTTGGTCCTTTCTCTTTTGACATCTGACCCTGATTTGGTCTTCACTGTCACCTCCACAGATGACAGCTGATGACAATGACGCTCTGCCGTGTGGTTTAGAAGAGTCAACAGGTTGTCTGGATGGCTCCCTGTAGGGCCACGGCTTTTTCTCTACACTGTCTGTTCAAGACTTCTTCCACACCAGGAGTTTATCCACAATCCCTGATGGGCTGCCTTTTCCTGGAGAAGTCTCACCTCGTAGTGTTTCACCTGCCCAGTTCCTGTTTCTCCTTTTGTCTCAGTGAGCCCATCACTAATGTCCTTCAGGATTCCAAGTCTGATTTGGAAATTCCCTTCTCTGTGCCCTGTCCTGGGCACCTGCTGCACAGCATGGTGAGGGCTTGGTTTCTGATCATCTCTCCAGCTAGGTGGGAAGACAGGTCTGTGTGTCTCATCCCTACACAACAGCGCTGGGAATATGGTGGGGGGTTAAGAACAAGTTGTTGAATGGATGAATGAATAGATTACAGAATGTTGCAGTTAGTTTCCTTCTCTCTCTTTTTTAAAGACTTTATTTATTTTTTCTCAGAGAGAGATATAGCGTGCACAAGCAGGGGGAGTAGCAGGCAGAGAGAAACGGACTCCCCACGAGCAGGAAGCCCTATGCAAAACTTGATCCCAGGACCCTGGGGTCATGACCTGAGTGGAAGTTAGTGCTTTACCAAGTGAGCCACCCAGGTTTCCCTCTTTCTCTTTTTCTATGGACTTTTGTTTTTCCTTTTCAAACCTTTCTGCCCATAACTCTATAACAAGAGGGCATTACTTGTTTGCTTTATTGTACTTATGGGTTTTTAATCTCTCATTTCAAGAAAAAGCCAAAAAGAAACAAACCCCCCCCCCACATTTGTATCTATGTTGTGTAATGGATGATAACCACTAGAAGAAAAGAATGAACCATTTCAGAAATACAGCAAAAATTCACTAGTTCAGGTGGCAAAAATCCTGAATTTCTAATACAATGTGTAAGAATTCTCAATTCAGCAAACTTTCTCTTTATAGTGCAAATTGCTTTTTAAAATAAGAGCAGAGAGACTATCTAAAATATTTAAAACAAATTCTGCCCTCCTTAGCACTTCAGGAATACTGATGAATATTTAGGTATATGCTAATTACTTGTCATTTCTCTCCATTCACTAAAATAAATGCCACTCCTAAGAACCTCCGCTGGTGAATCATTTGTAAAATATACACCACATTCCCCATCAAGAAACCCAAACTCCTCTAACTCCTGTCCACTACTGACCTTGGGCAGCTTTGCCTCTAGCCACTGGCACTCTGAGCTTGATGTTTTTAGAACCCTAAACACCGACTAACTCACACCTCCCAGATGCTTTTGGTCATGTTCCCAGTGCCTGGAAGCCCCCATCTGGATTTCTTTAACTGTGGCCTGTGATTTCTCTCATCCTGCTCTGCTTTTTCTGAAACTTCTGGCTGGACTGAGTGTCTTTCTTTTTTGCTCCCCAAACACTCCACATGATGATCCCATCACTTTTCCAGGAAGAGAAACCGAATCCTGCTCACCATGGGGATCCCTGGCACCAAATGTAATTCCAGACATTAGAGTAGGTGCCTGGTACTGACTAAAATGGCTTTGAACTCCACAGCTCCCTTGGAAGCTCCCAATAAACACTATTAACATTAACATTATTTTATGATTGAAATGAGACTTTGACCTAATGGACCTGAGTTAGTGAGATCATACTTCCTGTTGATATTGTATTATCTATCTCAAGGGACTTCTTTGATAATTCAATGGAACAATGCATGTAAAAATAGTTTGTTAAGTACTAAACAGAACTGAACGGTTGTTTAAATTTCTATTATTGAACTAAAGTCACATTAGTTGCACAGTGTTTTCTATTATTGGAAGTTAAGATTCTTCCATGTTTTTGTGGGCAAGAACTAGATTGTGTTAAAAAAGACATGACTTGCAACCAGATCGTCTTCACAAGTGATGCAAAGGGGAATTCTGCTCAGAGCAAATCAAGAAAACTACAAGGAGAAATTGTGGGTGTGAGGTGTCTCCCTCATGAAAATTTAGGGTATTTTCTCCAGAACACATTTCATAGTGACAGTAAGTAATACTAAACAAACTTGGGCAACGAAGTCTTCATTCAGGGGCAGTAAGTTACCTTCTTGGAACTTGTACGTATCAGTAATATCCTTTATGCCGTCTCCTCCAACTTCTTTGGTCACAATCATTTTCCCAATGTGAGCAGTATCAACAGCTTCAACCACATGAGTGCCATCTTTCTTGGCTGTAACGTAAATGAGATCACTGTTGACCTAAAAACAGGAGAAGAGAGCGTTAGCTACCCTCTGAAGTCCTTGTCATCAAAATCCTTCCGTGGTGTAGCCGTCCGGGATCTCTAGTGCGGACGTGTTCTTCTCTTCGACAACACTGGGTTCACAGGGCTGAATTTGTTTTAAAATGAATCTGAAGGACAAGCTAGCTTATTTTAGTCATCAGGCGTTATAAATGAAGAGTATTTGGATATTGATTGTTTAAACATCAATCACTTCTTTCTCCTCTTTTTCTTGCTTGTGAATTCTGCCTCTTCAGAAAGGAGCCCAAACCATCACACCCGTTGCTCACTTTCCCAGACTGCTCTTACTCTGGCTGTGGCTTTCTGACCTCCTTCTGGGAAGAAGAGGAAATCTGCTGGGTGGCTTCTTGGAAGGATTCTTCTCTGTTATAAAAAGAGAGGGTTTGCCCTTCTCTTCCTGCTTTTCAATGTTTTCATGTGAAGTGAGGTGATGCTTGGATCTTCTGTAGCCACCCTGGGACAGTGAGGAGAAACACTGCCAACAATACAAAGATGGCCATGTGGAGAGATAAGAGGCATGTGAGGACTTAACAATGCTGTACAATAAGTACTTGGGGTGAGGGGATGCTGAAGATACCACGAGAGCACCTAGGGCAGCAGGGTGGGGTGGGGCAGGATGAGAGGGTGGCAAGGAAGTAACAGCCAAGTTGAAAGCTGGAAGATGCATGGGAGTCAGCGAACTAAAGGAGCTCATGTTACTTGGTCTTACCAACCAACCCACAGAAGCTCACGAAAGAACACAAGGAAATTTGTGGAGGTCATGGCCATGCGTATTTCCTTCATTGTGGGGAAGATGTCACAGGTGTATGCATATGTCCAAACTCATCATGATGTATCTATTAAATCTGTACCATAGTTTACATTAATTATACCCTGTCAAAGCTAAAAGGAATAAAGAAAAAAAAAATGGAAAGAAGAAGGTGGTGACAGCCACAGTCCTGAGAGGACGGATCAGGGCCAGGCTGGATTAGCTGCAAGAACCTTGGGTTCTGATCTTGAATGTGTACTTTTGGAAAACTACCTTATCCTCTCTGAACTTCAGTTCCTGTTTCTATAAAATGAAAATGGTTATACTTGTTCTGCCAATCTCATAGTAATGTGTTAGTGAGACAGCACCAAGTGAGCTAGGATCTATGTGAGCATGACTTGTAAACTTTAAAACTGAGTGAAAATGTAGTGGTTTTTATTAGGTAAGGAGGAACTTGATGATAAAACCCTAACTTTCAAAGTTGGGGTTACAAAGAGCAACTTTTCTGTACTGTCTCACAAAATGTTCTGAATTTACATGGACTCTGACCTCTACTGAGGTGAAAGCAAGTAGCCGACATTTACGGAACAGCTACAAGGTTTCAGGGACACTTACAGATTATTTAATCTAAACCTCGCAGCAATAACTACCTGTGAGGTATGTATTCTTATCTGTGTTTTAGAGATGAGTGTGCCAAGTGGGTTAAGAAGGGTCAGCAAAGTGTTGGTGGTCCCATAGCCGGGAGCTGCTAGAGAAGAAAATCCTGGGCTAGCCCATAGCCTGTTCCCTGACCTTCCCCCTGGGCTGGTCCATTCCCTGACCTTCACCATATGTTGCCTCTCCCATACAACCTTGCTGCACCACGAGGATTTCCATGAGGTAGGGAGATGGTTTCGTGCTTGGGGTACAAGTGGTCCCATGCATGGGGCTCAGATATCTGAGGGGTGATAAATGGTGACCTCATGTTTCAGCAGAATAATCCTGGCTTTGTGGCACTAGCCCTAGGATGTGCAAGACCAAAATAGGAATTTAGGAATCAGGATGGGCCATGATAGGGTAGACATCAGGGATATTTGTCATTTGGGGGGGGGGGAAGGAAACTTTAAATGAGATTCCTGAGGATTTTGGCTTCCCCCCTGGAGAAGGCCATGGGAGCACAAACAGCCTCCTCCTTCACTTGCAAATTATAGCAACAATGTTGATAAATATCCTCTTAATAAGCACCCTTACTACAGTTTACAGTTTTCCAGGGAGACGAGGCTAAATATGACAGTGGCTAAATCATTGTCTTCTCTTGAATGTAGAGCTTAGGAAATTTGTGTGGGCTAAAATCTCAGGCCAGCCCAGCAGCACTGTCCCTTGTGGGGAGAGGCTAGGAGAACCCACATATGAAATGGCTCTTGCATATGTATGTTATGGGGGTGTGGAGAGAAAGTATTCTTTCCGATCAACATTAACAAGCTTTCTTTTCAGTTTCAGCTGCCAGGGCAATGGTCCTCCAACCTGGCTGCGTGTGAGCCACTGAGGGCTTAAAAGGGTAATGGTGCTAGGCCCCCAGCCAAAGCCAACTGCATGTCTACGGCAGACAGTAAGTGCAGGTGATGCTGGAAAGAATATTGGATCTATGTTGGATCTATACTCTGTGACTTTGGGCAAGACTCAATGTCTCTCAGCTTGGGTTTAATAATGCCATTCTTGCAAGGCAGAAAGCTAGATCAGTACTGCTGGAGAAAGCCCTATGTTGAAAGCTAACTTCTTTCGAATGAAAAGGAGTTTTAATGGCCATCTAGTCCTACTCCGATGCTTGAAGGGACTGTGGCATGCAGAACCTGGGCATCCCAGCATGGAATCTGGTGCTCGTTTCAGTCCACCACACCTTTGTCTCTTTGTCAGACACAGGAACTAAGCCTCTGTTCAGGTACTTACTGAGCTCCAGAGTCCCAGCAAAGGTGGACTGGGGTTGCAAGCTGAGGGCCCCCTCTCTACAGAGTTCAGCGTGTACCCCTAGAATGTAAGCTTATGTCTACTGCTGGCAGAAGCTATGCTTGTGACTGCTAAGGATGAAAACTCTTTTTACAGGATGCAGCAAGATTTGTTTTACTCCTTTGTTCCCAAGTAGAGATAGCTACAAAAATAGGCTGTGGAGAGAAAGTGGTGCTCCTCTGAGAGGCATGGAGGCAGTGGGTCCATGGACCTTGTCCATGACCTTCTGGCACAATTGCCATCCTTCTACTCTGTGCTTGCCATTCCTTCAGCCTGTAGATGCTGGCTATGAGGCCAGACCCCTGTGTGTGTTTCCTGCTGCTTTGTCCCTGTGCCTCGTCTCCCACCAGGATTGCCAGCTCTGAGGACACCATTGGGATCCTATCCTAATCTCCGAGATTCTGTTCTTAGCAGGGTCCTCTGCATCTGCTTTTGTTTGCTTGCTTGCTTCATTCAGCCATCCACCCATCATTCATTCATTCAACAAGTACTCATCCAAGTCTACTTTGTGCCAGAACTTGCTTTCAGTGATGACAAAACTTTCCCAGAACTTATGTTCTAGAAGGGAGAGAAATAATAACACTAAGGCAGAGTAGAAAGATAAAAGCAATGGGTCAGGAAGTGAAATTTTCGGTGGGGGTGGGATAGGGTGAGTCAAGGCCTCTTTGAGGAGGGAACCTGAGCGGAGACTTGGATGCAAGGAGGGGTCAGGTGTACAAAGTGTGGTGGAGAGAGTAGGGGAGAGCTTTTCCAGAAAAAGAAACAGTATATATAAGAGCTCAGAAAAGAGTATGTTTACATGTTGCCAGCAGGGCAAGGTCAGTATGACCTGGAGGGAAATGAGCAAGGGACGGACGAGATGGAAAGAAAGCCAGGGGCCAGATCACATAGACTAAAGACTTGTGATCAATGTTATTGTAAGGGTGGTGGAAATCCACTAGAAGGTTGGGGGCAATGGAGTAATGTGTTTTATTTACATTTTTAAAGGTTAATTATGGCTAGTTTGTGGAGAATAGATAGTAAAAGGGTCAGACGAGAGAAGGGAGGTAGGCTAGGAATCAAGTTCATAGAGCTCAGTATTGTACAGAGTTCAAAGAATCAGCATCACAGACTTGGATGGATGCGTGTTGTTTTTAGAAGGCATTTTTAAAAAATTAACATATAATGTATTATTAGTTTCAGGGGTACAGGTCTGTGATTCATCAGTCTCACCATAGCATATATGCTCCCCAAAGCCATCATCCAACCACCCCATCCCTCCCACCCCTTCCACTCCAGCAACCCTCAGTTTGTTTCCTGAGATTTAGAGTCATTTATGGTTTGTCTTCCTTCCTGGTTTCATCTTGTTTCATTTTTCCTTCCCTTCCCTTAAGATCTTCTACCTTGTTTCTCAAATTCCTCATATCAGTGAGATCATATGATAATTCTCTTTCTCTGATTGACTTAGTCTGCTTAGCATAATACTCTCTAGTTCCATCCACGTTGTTGCAAATGGCAATATTTGGGGTTTTTTGATGGCTGCATAGTATTCCATTATATACATATATCCCAGATCTTCTTTATCCATTCATCTGTTGATGGACATCTAGGTTCTTTCCATAGTTCAGCTATTGTTGACATTGCTGCTATGAATATTGGGGTGCACATGCCCCTTCAGATCACTACATTTGTATCTTTGGTGTAAATACCAGAAGTGCAATTTCTGGGTCATAGGGCAGCTCTATTATCAACTTTTTGAGAAACCTCCATGCTATTTTCCAGAGTGGCTGCACCAGCTTGCATTCCCACCAACAGTGTAGGAGGTATAGGCATATACCCTTAGAAGGTATTTCTGGCAAGATGCATGAAGAAGATTAAGAAGAGAAGCCAACCTGATTCTAAAATCATATACATTATTTGAATAAATGGATGAACTATTTTAGATCAGAATAGGAGCCCCCCAAATGGGCTAACAAGTGCTAGCAAAATAACCTTGAATTGAGAAGGAAGCATCTGTACCATGGTATCCACAGTGCCTCTGGAAATTGCTATGTAGCTTCTGAGCAATGGAGCAGTTACTGTGGCCCTGGGGGACCAGTCATCCTTGCTTCAGAAATCATCTCAGGAACAGGGAGGGAGGGGAATGGGCATGTGCTCGAGTGTGCATGTATGTGCAGTTTTGGAGTGGTCTGGTATGGAGGGGAAGACAGAGCCAATGAGAGGAAGCTAAAATCAAGTGAACACGGGAACTCACGAGATGACTCCACAGCTTAGCATTGTTCTGCTCTCTCCTCACCCCCTTTAGAAGCCAAAGGCCACCATTAGTTGGGGAAAGAAAAGGCAGATGGGCTTCCAGAATGGAGGTCCTCTCCATGGCACTGCGGGCATGAGAAAGGAGGAGTTAGAGAAAATAAGCTTCAAGCCCTGGAAGCAATCTAAAAATGTGAAGAATGCATTTCTAAAAGAGAGGAGGAGAGGAAATGGGGCAGAAATAGGATGCTTCCCATGTACCTGCCTCTTTTTTAATTTTTAATTTTTCAATATGAGTCTAGTGGATACACAATGTTACATAAGTTTCAGGTGTACAACATAGTGATTCAACTTCTCTATGCTGTGCTCACGGCAAGTGTAGCTACCATCTGTCACCACACAACACTATTACAACATCATTGACTATATTCCCTATGCTGTGCCTTTCATCCCCGTGGCTTATTCTATAACTGGAAGCCTGTATCCTCTGCTCCCCTTCAGTTCTTATTTTGGGTTTTGCTTTCACTAAAGGAGACCATGGCTCTGAGATGATCAAAAAACGTCAGTGAACATGATGTTTAATCCAGCCCGGAAGTGAGTAAGGAATGACCAGTGAGAGGCAAGAAAAGGCACACTGGGCTGCCTGCCTGGTGTGTGACAGGCAGGCTTACGCAGCCAGACGATGGAGCAGGGAAGGGAGGATGCCATCTGAACCTGAGTCATGGACACTCTCATTAAAGTTAAATACGACGCCCCCCGTGTGGTCCTCCTTTGGGCACCCTTGAGAAAAGATTCCTCGTACACTTTCAACAGCTTGAGCATCTCTTATAAATGGCTCAGCCCTGGGGCTCAGCCCGTGCCAAAGCAGCAAATCGTACGCTCTTTCAGACAAGTCTGCAGTGGTTGAGAGAGGAGTAATTATAATCTGCGAATCCTGATGACATGCCTAACACCCCGATCTATATTTAATAATAGCAAAAAGCGTTCGCATTAACAGCTATTAGGCAATTCGCTCTTGGAAGGAGGTTGCTCCCTCTTTCTCTGCAGCAACAAAGCATAATAAAAATATAAGAAACGTGGCTCTGTGAATTTTAGAGTGATTTCCCATTAAGAGGTTCTCCCAGCATCATAAACTATCAGCTGGCGGCTGGGGAGGTTGGATAAATCTCCAAATCCCGAAGTGAAATCGAAGGGGATGAAATTCGAAAGACAGTCTGCCTGTTTTCCCCAGGCTTCTAGCAACTGTAATGGAAGTCTCCATGTAAGAAATACTGTCCCCTTTGTGTATTCAAATTTCTGATCTTGCTGTCTGAATATTCGCGGTAATTTTGCTTCCTAAACATTTCCGGATGCTCCCTCCTCCTTCCCCCCTCTTGTCATTTGGGGAGCTCAGGCCCCGCCCTCTCGGGTGAGTGTGGGGCAAGCACAGGCTTCCCCCTGACCTCCTCCCTGGGGCCACCTCTTTCAAGTCCTAGCTCCACTGGACTCGGGCTCCTTCTGCCTGCATCTTCTGTACCCCGGATATGCCACCTTCCGTGAGCCTGCACAACTTGTCATTTCCCTCACACACCATTCAGAGGCTCAGACTGTCCCCTCTGCCTCAGTTTCTTTCCTTCCTCCGGCTTCTTTCTTACCCACTTGGACTGAATAACTCCAAACTCTCCCTCAAGACACAGCTGAGGCACTAAACCCTCCAAGGCGCCTCCCTGTCCCTTTCTCCATGTACTCCCACAGCGCTCCTGTCCATCCGCTGTGGCTCTCACACAGGTGTCCTTATCATCCGTCCTCATGTTACCCTCTCTCCCTGTTGGTGTCTTATAGCCTTTGCTGTCCCACTCAGTTCCTGACCCGGCTTCCTCAATTAACAAATCTGTATGTATTAAATGCAGATCATTCTTCACCTACATGGCTCATCTAACAATTAGCTCCACAGAGCCTCATGTACTACTGTTATTTAACCTTTAGTGTGCTATGTGTTGCCACCTCTCACCAAGAATCTAATTTTTTTTTTTAAGATTTTTTTTTATATATTTGAAAGCGAGAGCACCAGGGGGAGGAGCAGAGGCAGAGAAAATCTCAAGCAGATTTCTGTTGAACACAGAGCCTGTCCAGCAGTCCATCACCCAAAACCAAGAGTCAGAGGTTTAATGGACCGGGCCACCCAGGCGGCCCAAGAATCTAGTTTCGGAAGGGCATAGGATTCTGAGTTCCCTACAGCACAGTGCCCACCACATATTTATAATAGGGATTTATCCAATCCCAGTGTAGTAGTAGAGTGTGGCGGTTACTGACTTGAGTTTCATTCAGTCCCTGCCTGGCTTTAGATCTTAGCATGACTGTTTATTTAGTTCAGTGAGTGTGGACAGGTTATTGACCACTCTGCCTCAATTTTCCTTTCGGTAAAAAGGGAAGAATCATAATACTAATTTTGAAGGGTGGCTAAGCGTCTCAAACGGTAGGCATAGTGATTACATAGTAACTATTCTGTATACAACTGACATTACTTCAGTGCGTTTATTGGTGAAATTGTACTCTGGGTAAAACCTGCCTCTTAGCCTCTGACATATTTCTCTGCTCTTCACCGCCTGTCCCCAGCCTTCCAGCCTCCCAGCCTTCTCCTTTACCAATACCCTTTATATTTAATTTGATTTTTAGAGCCCTCCTTGGTGTAGTCTCTGCCTTATCTACTCCCCATCAACCCATGAAGTATGCTGCCTTCTAGCTGTCATTCCCTCGCTTCCCTATTTCAGCAGCTCTGCTTTCCCTCCCCAGTGATGGATGGCCTGGAGTGGCAGGAACTGGGCTGCAGTTCCCAGACTAAACCCCTGGATGGGGTGTGTCTGGATTTTGTTTTTATGGGAACTGTTACGTTAGTGTCGGAGTAAACTAGTACGCTCTGAAGTTTCAATTCATGGACCGTCTCCACCAATTTTTAGTTGAGTCATTTAGTCACTTAATTTCTCAGGAGCAGTTGGTATCTATTTCATGGGTGCGAAGAACTCAACTAAGGTTAGTAACACAATTGCTTTTCAAGGAGAAAATCTCAAAACATCAAGGAGAGAAAAATGGTAAGTAAGAATTACATTTAGAATTAAGAGCCTGGAGGTTGGAATGATGTTTAGCCGACTTTGTAGACATGAAACACATGCCACGGACTTGGGAAATTTAGAAGTCACAACCTGATGTCTTATTTTTCAAGTGTTAAGAGGTTGGGGAAGAAAGTGGCACGTCTCTCCAGCTTACTACTTACCTCTGCGAAAACAAAGGGTGCATCAAACTGGAAGCAAATATGGCCATGCTTAATGGCTTGAACAGAGGCTGGGCCACACCGATACATGCCTGTATCACACAAAGGAAGGGAAATGTGAGTTTGTTATCTCCAGTTCTGTCCAGAAACAGATACAGGCTCTGTAGAGGCAAGTGTTCCCAACTTCAACATTGATATAGCCCCAATGCTTCCCATGGCCAGAGACGGCCAATGACCAATGTGTGTCATCAAGAGGGCTTCGTTGGAAATGCCTCCTCAAACCAAAATACAGGGCTTCACAATGTCTTTGTCTGGTCTCCCACCTGGAACACATAACTTCAGACATCTGTGCTGAGGCTGAGCTGTTTGCTTACAGAGGACTGATCCATTTCCCACCGGTCTCTGGAATGCTGGAGATGGTAATGTGTCCCCAGTGATTGTGTTAATTGTTTGTTTTGATTTTTGTGTTTTGTTTTTGGACATTATGGATGGATATCAAGTGTTGAATTGGGGAATCTGGACATCAATCAATGCCCGACATGCATTCAGGAAGTCAGTAGGCACATGATTACTTTTATAAAGTTCTTTACATTTTAACCAGCTATCTTTGGTTAATAAGAGATTAACTGCCATTAGTCATCTCTGACGTCTCCTCATGATACATAATTGAGAACAGAGAAAGTGTTGAACATTCTCCCTCAAAATCCAGCATAAATAAAGCATGAGTCTCTTATGAATAAGTTATGAATGTCTATGGATATATGCGTATATATACACACACGTCAATATCTCATATCAACACCTGAGGAAGTAAACATAATGTCCCCAGGCCACTGATTTTTATCATCCTATTAGAGAGAAATGGAGGCCTGTGATGTGATTTTATAAAAATCTGGGGGAGGTCATAGCTGTCACTCATTGCTTAGCATAGACTGCAAGTTAGATGATAAATACCCACATACTTAGGTTTTGGAAGAAATCACACAACATAAAAAGAAATCAGGTTCTGGAAAAACAACTAGATCTGTAACTATTTTTTGAGTTCTTTATTTTCTCTACTGCCTTATAGCTTATCACTGTGCATCACAGAGGGCTGAGGTATATTTTAGAGCCTAGTAAAAGTGCCTACATGGACATTTTTCTCTTGTCTTCAAAACTGCTTATCAAAGCAAGAGTAGATGAATTATATATGTTAAGTTTTATGCACTTTTTTTTAAACCAGTTATAGAATAATCAGGGGAAAGCTGACCATTGAGATGAAATTAAACTGATTGACAGGCTGCTAATACTGTACATGGGCCCAGGAAGCACGCTTTTGATGTTGGTTCCCAGTGGGAGTGTTGCCCACACATCAAATGCAACCCTAAGAGCAAAAGAAAGATTGTCGTGAAAAGAGTTCCTGGAGGGAGGATGCGATTTTACCATCGCTGTTTTCTTGTGGGGTGCTGTCCACAGCTTGCCACCCTCCAAATCCAACGGGAAGATCAGGTCTTGTCATCCAGGCTTCATTCCAACAGTGGTAGTTCCTGAGAAAACACCACCCCAAGAAGATTAAACTTCCCGTTCCAGTCAACGCGCCAAGAAATCAAAAGGTGTCCAGAATTCCTGTAAGTACACTACCTACACATTGCTGGAATGGAAAAAAAAAACAAAACTAAATTGAAGACTGGCCAGAGATGTCCTGGACTTGAGTTTGCTGGACAGATGCATTCCCATTGGCACCCTTGGGAGGGCATCAGGTGGCTGGATTTCTCTTCCCTGCTAATATCAGTTTCAAGGCCACCCAGTGCATGAAACAGTTTTGGTCTCAACCATCCTTTGCTGCCTAATGAAACAGAGCATACTATGTGCTAAAAGGGTAGAAAAGAAAAGTTAATACTATGTGCTAAAAGGAGAGAAAAGAAAAGTTAATTGAAACTGAAATACATATATCTTTGCATTTCTTTTATATTTATGCATACTAGATTTATAAGAAGCAGATCTCTTGTAACAATTAAGCAATAAAATGCTTGTGTTTATGGGCTTAGGCTGTTGCCATAGAAACTATAACGTACTCCTGACTATAATTGTCTCTAATTTGGGCAAATTTCCATTTGGTGTCCAAGAAGAAAAGGGTGTCAGGGTGAGTATCTCTTTAACCTTTATCAAAGGTAGGCAACCCACAAGCCAAAACTTTACAGAACTTTGCATATGACCCTTGAGGCAAGAGCATGGAATAAAATGTCATCATGAATTGTATTATGATGTCCTTGGAAAGACCTGAAATTATATGACAGTACAGAAACCAATGAGAGCACATTAAGCCGTCTGCGCTATAGAAAATATTCATCTAGTAATAACGATTTAACAGTGGGGAGAAGTAGTTACAGCAGTCTTTGTCTATGGCATGGATGAATTTCAGTTCCAGCTACCATTCCTCCTTTACTTAAGTGTCCTTCAATGTCAGAAATTTGTACATGTTCCCATGTCTGAGTTTGACTCCGCTTTGATTGGCTCAATTTGGAGGTATTAATTTCACTGTGTAGCCTTTCTGTACCAGGCTAGGTGCTGGGGATGCAGGACTGACCGACATGTAGGTTCTTGCCCACAGAGACCCTCGTGATCTAGGAGGAATGATGAAAAGGTAAACCAATCGTTACAACATTTCATAGCTTTGCTGTGAGGCGTAAGCAAGATAATGGGTATAAAGCACTTAGAATAGGACCTGGCATGTGATAAGTGCTCAAAAATAGTTAAGTCTCAGACCTTTAAAAATAATTCATAGACGTGATGCACTGGAAACTCATTTGGGGTACAGTGGGGTCTCCGTGGGGGAAACCCTTAGGGTATGAAGAAAAGTTCACAGCAAAAGTGATAATTGAGCTAAGTCCTGGGGAATGTGGGAGTTTGGAAAGTCAACAAAAGAAGTAAGAACAAAATTGTAGAGGTATGAAATAGCCCACACGATGTGTTTGGGGGACGGCACGCTGTTCGTCGTGGTGTGAGGGCAGCATGCTTGCATATTTGTGTGCATGGGGGAGAGGGGTGGCTGGTAAGGGTGGGCAGAGAATCACAAAACTAACAAAAATGCACAGCACTTATTATGTGCCAGGCACTGTTCTAAAATTTTATGTATATTAGCACATCTGACATTCTGGTACCTTATTAGAAAGATTCTACTATTATTATCTCCAGTTTGCAGGGGAAGCCCAGAGAGGTTAAGAATCTTGCCTGGGGTCACAGAGTTGGTTCGTGACAGAGCTCCAGGGCTCAAGCTCTTAAACAATGAACTGTGGGATAAGGGAGGATGAAACTGTGAAATCCTTTTATCCCAGATCAAACGATTAGACTCTATTCTTGGGTAAGTTAGATTTGCAAACCTGTCTTTGTGGAAGACAGGTGGGGAAGCAGGATGGGCCTTGGAGCTGAGTTGACCTCTACTCCTCCACTCCCGTGGGGACGACTGAGAGCCATCAGCGGGTACAGGCATGTGGAGATGAGAGAGCTGGATGAGTGGAGGAAGACTTTCATGTTTTCAGGGAATATGATGGTTCCATTGACCAAGACTGAATGAAGGAGGAAGGAAGGACAGTTTGGGTTGGGTGGTGTGTGTGTTGGGTGGCTGACAAGTTCAGTTTCGGATGTGATGAACTTGAGAGCCAGTGAGAAACCCAGGAGACAAAACCCTAGAGACATTTTTATCTATCTGTGAGACACTCAGGGTTGAACCAATTGCTAGCGTCTTCACTGATGGTGGAGGAGAATGGGGGGCAGAGCTAAACGAGGAGAGCATGGAAATGGAGGCATGCAGTGTAGTTTTCTCTCCTCAGAGTGATCTAGGTTGTGAAGGGAAAAAGAGAAGATAGGTCCACGGCAAGAAGGTAATGCAACACAGGCAAGAGTGTTTTGATTATTTTCACTCTAGCAGAGATTATCATGCTTATGGGGGATGCACCAGGGCAGGGAGTGGGAATAGAGAATAGAGAGATGGAGTAAGAGGACATTCAACTCCCAAGAATGCAGGAGGATGAGGTTGACTGCTAAACCTTGCCGGGTGTGGGGATCGAGGCATTGTTCCCAGGACAGGGAGGTGTGGGTGTAGATCAGGGTCAAGGTATGGAGGTGTTGGACAAGAACCTGAGGTTGGTTCCCGCTTGAGAGCCTGCATCTTTCCTCTGAAGCTGGAAAGAAGGTCACTGTGAATTTAAAAATGACTGTTAGCCTCCCTCCAGAACACTGAAAGTTGCATCATTAGGCAGAGAGATCTAGGAAAACAGAAAGGAAACATTTGCAATCCAAATGGACGTAGTCCTGCTTCCTACACAATCCGTGTAGGCAACCTGTGTTTAGCAATCCTGGCTCTAGCTATGATTTCACTGTTACACCACCACCCTAGATTAATAGGTGCCAGAACCTCCTTATTTAAATTCAAATATCCTGGGCAAGGTTAGCCTTGAACAAGATAAACAAGCTTTGCATTTCAGATCTCAGATAGAGAACCCAAGTTGAGGTTGGGCCTTAGTCAACGGGTAGAAAGCCAATGGCTGGGCTCCCAGGCTCGTCGTGAACAGAGTGGGAGGATGTTACCTCCAAAGCCACAGATTTTTTTTTTTTTTTCCCAAATCATGCTGTTCTCTCTGTTCAAGAATGGCCAGGGGGGCGCCTGGGTGGCTCAGTGGGTTAAGCCGCTGCCTTCAGCTCAGGTCATGATCTCAGGGTCCTGGGATCGAGTCCCGCATCGGGCTCTCTGCTCGGCAGGGAGCCTGTTTCCTCCTCTCTCTCTCTCTGCCTGCCTCTCCATCTACTTGTGATCTCTCTCTGTCAAATAAATAAATAAATAAAATCTTAAAAAAAAAAAAAAAAAAAAAAAGAATGGCCAGGGAAAATGTGTCCTGGGCCACTCATGCCATGAGGGTTCCTTTTTGGCTGGATGTTAAGTATTTTGGGTACACATGTTTGTTTTTCATTTTAAGGTCACCCATGAAAGGGGCTAATATTTACAGACATTTCTGAATTCCATTTGCAACAAGGTTGTCTATAGGTTGGGGAATACATATGTTTCCTGAAAGGTTTTCTTAAAGTTCCTTATCTAGATCTGTCATAGTCTTTCTGTTTTCATCTTGTAATTTTATTATGCATTCGTTGAGGGATTGATTCACTTCTGGGACTCTGTCTTGTTCACCAACACATTCCCAGCCCTAGAGCTAGGCCTTAGAAAGTGCTCAGAAAGTATCGCTTGATCGAAAAGCAAGGACAACTCCTAGCAAGCATAGGACATCTCCAAGACAGGTGTAATTAAACTTTCATTTGCTTATTTGTTATTAAGATTCATTTTCTCAGAGGCTTCAATTGGAACTTGACTTCTCACTTCCCACTATATGATCAAAATGTATGGTGTCACTTTAAAGGTAAAAGAAAAGTTAGAAACCTTCAAAATGATCTAGTTTTCTTATTACCACTTTCTAAAGAAGCAGTGTAGAAATTAAAATAAAGCCCCATTTCATTGAGAGTTATTTAATCAAGTTGAAAATAACTTTTTTGAGGGAGAATAATGATGGAATGACAAGTGAAGAACACCACTTTGCTTTATGTTAATTTTTGCAAGTTTCCTGCAGTGACAGGCTAGTGATTTCTAGAACTCCTTTCAAGGATGCTAATAACTCAGCAGAACTGGTACAAAGGATCAGCAGAATCTTCACCAAAGGCAGAGCTTTTCTAGAAAAACAGCATCATGCATTGCTGAGGGACCTTCAGAGAACATCACAGCATTGGTTTGGTTTATCCTTTGATTAACCCCTTTCCTTGGAATTTATATGTAGCAAATAATCACACAGATGCAAAGACAAGTACTTCAGAATGTTCATTCTTGCATAATTTGGAAGAAGGAAAAATCAGAAATAGTTTCTCTAATACATGACTGTTTTGAAATACAAAACAGAATATTATTCAATCATAAAAATGAAAATCTACATATATTAGGCAGGAAAACACTTATGGAATATTAAGTTTTAAAAATCATAGACAGAACACATATTGTGTGTGTACTTATGTGTGGAAGGCAGAATTTTAAATGACCTTCACCTTTGTATAATTTCCCCCTCTTGAATGTGGGTGAAATCTATGAATAGGAGGGTGTATCACTCCTGTGATTATGTTACTTTACATGGCAAAGAGGATTTTGCACATGTAGTTAATATAATTAATTTGTGGGTTCTGAGTTAGTTAAAAGGGAGCTAGCAAGGTGGGCCTGATCTAAAAAGGTGAGCCCTTTAAATCTGGATCTAGAGGTTAGGGACAGAGCTAGCTGGAGACTAGAAGCAGCAGAGACCTTTTCCTACTGACCCTGTAAAAGATGGAAGCTTCCATGAGTTCTATAGCTTCAAGGAACTGAATCCTTGCAGGAACATAAATGAGTTTGAAAGAGAGTACTGGACATCAGATGGGCCACAGCCTCCCCTAACATTTTGGTTGCCATTATCTGAGACCCTGAGCAGAGGATGCAGTTAACTTGTGCCCAAACTGCGGATCCAGAGAAACTGATAATAAACTTGTGTTGTTTTAGGTTGCTAAGTTTTTGGTAATTTTTTATGCAGCAGTAAAAAATGAGGAGTTAGAAGATGGATGACTCTGACTTTTGTATTTTTTTCTGCAACGTTTGAAATTTTATAATAAACATGAACTAATTTCTACCGCCCCACACACATACACATAAGTGGACTATTTTTGTGTTAAAAGAAAATAGAGCACAGTTAACGATCTGTCCGGTTTTAAGCACTGGCTAAGGTCACATCTGGAGTCGCAAGAACCTGTGGGATGATGGAGAAATGGAGAGAGAACACAGCTGAAATCAAGATGGGCTTTGGGTCTCTACATGTTAGATGTTCAAAGACAATAAACTGGATAATTTAAGCAAGGCATCCTTTACTGCCTTTAGCTTGGCTAATTGCTTAAATGCTCCATAGGGTGGTCTCATCTACAATTTGTCCAGGAACAGTTCCCTACAAGGGAAGAAAGAGATGTGGGCCTGTAGCCCTGTTTCTGCAGTTTTATAATAGCTCAAGGGAAAGCACAAATAAGATTGACTGAAAGCCCTCAAGGAGATTTATTGGGCCAATTTCAAATGTATACAATTCTTTGAATTCTTTTATTTTAAAAATGGGAGGGAGTGGACGGAAGGTACTTAACTATCTTGTAAATTGGGTATTTGTGGCATATGCATGCAACCCCACTTCCCAGGCTCTTTTGGTATACTCTTAATACAGGCAATGCCATTGATGACAAAAATGAGAGCAAACCCTGAAATTGTTGAGCTTTGGCCATTTCAGTGGTAGAGGGTATGGGTGGGCTGGGAGTTGAAAAAAGTATAGACAAGTTGATGGATTCTGAGGCTTGTCTAGCAAGACATTCCAAAGCAGAAACGAAAGCTTGGACCAAGAAAAAATTTGTCAGTTAGGAAAGGTAATGAAGCAAAACAATGAAAAAGAATTATTCAGAGAAAAGGAGGCATGCTGGAGGAATCTTTTATGGAGCTGGGAGATGGGAGCAGTACACTACTTCAGAATGTAGCTGTTTATTGTCAGGGGCAGTTGGAATGCTGAAACCAGGAAGGGGCATTTAAAGTCTCTCTGGGATTGTTAGTCAAAGGTTGGAGGTCCAATCTTCTGGAGACCAGGACAACCCCTCTTTAGAAACCAACTACCCACCAAGAAAAAAGTGAAGTGATGAAGGTGTTTGTTTTTGCTTATCCTTTGCAGGGAAGGGGTCCTCCAATGCTAATTGAGAAATCGGTTTAAGCAATCTTCTGTAGCATGAAAGATCCCAATTGGGGTGTTGAAGATAAAGGGGATGGGCTTGGGGATGTGCTGTTATTCCCAGAATGAAACTATGTGGTATATTTATAGAAGGGGTAATAATCAAAATAATAACTGCTCAGACACAGACATGAACCGATTGGAAATCTCAACCAATCACAAAGGACACTCAGCCTATATAAATGCTGTATGTCCCTACCAATATGTATTGGATAAATGCCAGCCCAGATGTATTCAATTACATATACGGTACCACAGTACCTAAGAAGTTTGTTTCAATTTACTAAGTTTTCTGGGAGTGTGTCTTTCCTTAGTCTTGAGCCTTTCTGCTCTCTTCTTAAGCTTTCAGGTACTGATTTCTTGAATATTTATTAAGAGCATTTTATAGCAGCCTTATTACAATGATTTTTTAAAATTTATTTTTTGTTCATTTTCAGCATAACAATATTCATTATTTTTGCACCACACCCAGTGCTCCATGCAATCTGTACCCTCTATAATACCCACCACCTGGTACCCCAACCTCCCACCCCCCCCGCCACTTCAAACCCCTCAGATTGTTTTTCAGAGTCTATAGTCTCTCATAGTAATGATTTTTTTTTATTTTACTTTTCTCTCTTCTTTTGATAACTTCCCCTCTTTTGATTATCTGTTTTACTTTTTTATTGTGGCATCAGAAAATGGACAAGACAGAGAATGAAACTAAATTTGGCAAAAATTGGCAAACACAAAATAAATAATCCTTAAAATGCTCAGAAAGTAGATGCCACTCATCCATATGAACCACATCTGCCATTACTTCTTAGCAGAAAGCTCTCTGTAACTTGCCTGGGTTCCATGCACTAGATTCATTTTGAAAATAAGACCCTGTCTGGCATCACAAATTGGGAATTAATCTCACACCTGAAAATGAAGAAAAAATTAGATTTTGAGAATATTTTTTTGGATAATTCTAAAGTATAAAAATGTCTATAATAAATTACGGCCAGGTTTATCCATAACTATTGAAGGAATTTAAAAAAATATATAGCCAATAGTTTAAATAGGTACCAAATCACCATTTTGTACTATAAAGCTCTTTATAAGTATAATATTTTAAGGTTGATAGCTCTTATTTATATAAGGTTTTTCTAGAGCTCTTATTAATCATCAAAAGAAATTAATACATCCAATATAGCCTATATGGTATTTATTTTATTAGCTTCTAATCATTTGAAAGTTGGCAAAATCTGAATGGTATATATGATGACTTTTGGGCAGAATTTATGATTAACCAAAACATGATATTTTTCTCATTATGGAAAATACCTTACTGTTTTCTATGTGGTTTATCAAATGGCTCCCACTTTCTTTTCCATTCTAATTTCCAAGAGGTATTTGTAGTAACCTCTGATTTTTTTTTTTAACCTTTTAAACTCCTTCTTTTTTTTTTCTTTAAAGTGGATCTTTAGTAGAATAGGGACTTCAGGCCTCTTTGGAGATATTCTTCAGGACTGTGATAGGAATGGGAAGAGAATCTAGTGAAGGGATTTTCAACCTTCAAAATACAATGTCCCTTCCTAGTTTTAAAACAAATATTTTATAACATCTCTTTATTGTACTGAAATGAAATCCACAGATAATTTTTTTATATACAATTTCTGAAAGAGCAATATAATGCCCTATAATGTACAAAAGAAATAGAGAAGTAAAAGGATATGCATAAAGTATTATGTTTTTTTTTTTTTCAATAGGATATCAGGAAGGTGACACTGGATACTTAAATATTACTACAATATGTAAAACTTTCAAGGAGTGTGGTAGACTCCTAATTCGTGTTGTGGTTAAGAGTGTGCTCTAAGGAAACATTTCTAAAATGACAGAGTAAGGATTTCCAAGAAACTGTTCCTTCATAAAAACAAAGGGAATGTTAAGAAACATGATCAAACCAAATTTTTCAGAACTTTGGGCATGGACCAAAGACTTACAATAATCTGAGGTGGAACTTATTCAACAAAACAAATGAGTCTCATTAAGAATAGTGAGCTTTGTAGCATTGGAGTTTGCCTTATCCCCACTCCTCTCCATAGCTCCACAGTAGTCATGAAAGTCAAGAGCCTCACAACTATGGTATAAAAACTTGCAACCTAGCAACAAATTAAGGGGAGAAAATTGGGTTTGGAACTCTCTAAAAGCCCCATCTCCAAAGAATTGCCACTAACCTGTCTGGGGGTTCTCTGAAAACTCCATTCTCAGGATTTCTTTTTATTTGATTAGATTCAGAATTCACCCTGTGCAAATAGCCTTACCCAAAGACTGTTTCTCAAAAACAATTAGAAGTGACTGTTTGATATCACAGCTGCCTTAAAGAATGATACCAATTGGTAATAATAAAAGGCTGACCCCCAAAAGAACGTAAAAGGCAAACCTAATGACAGAGATGTCCGTAGTGGGCTTTGAACAACTCTGACATACTCTTAAGAGTCTGAATAGCTACACAGATGTGCAGGTCAGTGAGCATGGCCAGGAAGGCCCTAAGAACCCTAAGAGGGTTCTAATCTTTCACCTCTTAGTGATCTTGAGATATGGTGGATGCAAACAGGACGTAAAAGCTACAGCAGAATTGCAAATTTACTGGTGGAGCATTGATGGCATTCCCCCAACACACAAAGAACTCCTTGAGGACTGAGGACTTCTTAATTCAATTAACTAAGGAAATTTCTGTCCAATTGCTAACTGACAATTAAGCTAACCCAGCAGAGACTTTAATGGCCAGACATGATAAAAAATACAGACTTTCCAGAATTAGTTCAGGAAAGTCACTAAACAAAGAGTGGCAGCAGCAACAACCCTACAAACATCTATAACACACTCTGGAGAGCAGGAAATCTGATTTACAGAGTTGTCACATTGTATTATTTAAAATGGCTAGCACTTTTTATTTTTAAACTGAATACACACAAAGAAACAGAGAAGTATGGTCCATACACAGGAAAAAAAAAAAAAAAGCAGTCAAGTGTCACTGAGGAAGCCAAGACATTGGTTTTACTAGACAAAGATTTTAAATCAGGTATTATAAGCATGTTCAAAAACTAAAGAAAGCCAAGTGAATAATGTCTAATCAAACAGAGGATATCAATGAAAAGGTAGCAATTATGAATAGAAATCAAATAGAAATTCTGGAGCTGAAATATAATAACTAGAATGAAAAATTCAAAAATTCACTAGTGGGTCTCAAAAGTATATTGGGGTAGACACGAAGAAGAAAGAATTAGTGAACTTGAAGATAACTTGAAGATAAGTAAATTGAAATGAAAAAATATGAAGAAAAATGAACAGAGCCCCAGGGACATGTGGGACACTATCAAGAGTACCAACATACTCATAGTGAAGGTCCCTGAAAGAAAAGAGAGAAAGGAGCAGAAAGAATATTTGAAAAAACTAATAGCTAAAAACTTTCCAAATTTGATAAGACATTGATATAGACACCTGAGAAGTTAAATTTCAAAAAGGTTAAACTCAGAGATATATACCCCTAAATACCTCAGAATCAAACTGTCAAAAGCTGAAAACAAAGGAGAATTTTGAATACAATATGAGAAAATGATTCATTATCTATAGGAGTTTATCAGAAGGATAAAACTAACTACTCGTCAGAAACCACGGAAGTTAGAAGGCAGTGGAATGATGTACTCAAATTGCTGAAAGGAAAAATTAAATAAGAACTGTATATCTAGCAAACACTACCCTTTAAAAAAGAAGGCAAATGTAACTTACATAGAGAAATAGACAAAACCAGTATAAATTTATATTTGTTTGAATTCTTTTCTCCTCTGATATTAAAGACAGTTTTATAAAGCAGTAATTATAAAATTGTGTTGATGGGCTTATAATATAGAAAGATGTATTCTGTATTACAGTAACAGAACAAAAGGCAAGGGGAATGGGACAATGTTTTTGTATGCTACTGAAATTTATTGGTATTATTATGAACTAAGTTGTTTTAACCCACTGAGCCACCCAGGCGCCCCTGAACTAAGTTGTTTTAAATGATGGTTTTATTTTTTTTTAATCACTTCTTTTATTTATTTATTTATCTATTTTTTAAAATTAAATTTTTTTATTTTCAGCATCACAGTATTCATTATTTTCTCACCACACCCAGGGCTCCATGCAATCCGTGCCCTCTATAATACCCACCACCTGGTACCCCAACCTCCCACCTCCCACCACTTCAAACCCCTCAGAATGTTTTTCAGAGTCCATAGTCTCTCATGATGGTTTTAAATTGTAGTCCCCAGAGAAACACTAAGGAAAAACCTGAAAAATATGTCAAAATAAACAGAAAAAGAATTAAAATAGTATACTACAAAATATCTTTTTATACAAAGCAAGAAGTAATGGAGGAATAGGGGAAGAAAAAAGACATAATGCATATGGAAAGAAAATAGAATTGCAGATATAAACCCTATTTATCAGTAATTACATTAAACATTAGTAGACTAAATACTAAAATCAAAAGGCAGAGATTGGCAAGATGGAAAACAAAACTGTATGTTATATCTAAGGCATACACTTCATATTCACAGTTGCCAATAGGTTGAAAGTAAAAAAGATGGAAAAACATAAACTGTGCAAATAGAACATAAAGATAACTGGAGCGGCTATATTTATACCAGACAAAATAGACTTTATGACAAATATTGTTACTAGATACAAAGAAGGACATATTTTTTAATCTAAATTCAACTGGCCAAGGAATAGTACATCATTAGTTTTTGATATAATGTTTGATGATTCATTAGTTGAGTACATCACCCAGAAGGACATTTTATAATGATTAAAGGGTCATGCTTTAGGAAAACAACAATCATTAGCATCTGTATCTAATAGGAGAGCCCCAAAATACAAAAAAGGCAAAACTGACAAAAGGGAAAATAGATAATTTAACAATTCAAACAGACGTGGGAGTAGGAGTAAGGAAAATAGGTGAAGGGAGTCGAAAGGTACAAATTTCCAGTTATTTGAAAGTTGGTAGGTAAGATCTTAAAAGTCCTCATCAACACACACACACACACACACACACACACACACACACACACACACACACATTTTGTAACTATGTATGGCAACAAATATTAGCTACTGTGGTGACCATTTTGCAATAAACACAAATCATTATTGCACTGTGGTGACCATTTTGCAATATGCACAAATCATTATTGCACACCTGAAACTAATATGTCAATTATACCTCAATAAAAACAAACAAGCAAACAGAACAAAAATGATTTAACAAATAAAATTTGGAGACTTCAATACTGCATTTTCAATTACAGACAGAACAAACAGGTGGAAGATTAGCAAGGAAATAGAAGACTAAAACAACACAATAAACCAACAGACCTCATGGATGGCTATGAAATATCCCACCCAACAACAAAGAAATACACATTTCTCAAGGGGAAATGAAACATTCTTTGGAATAGACCATATGTTAGGCCATAAAACAAATCTTAATATTAATATGTGATTCATTAACATTTAATCTAATTACTGACAAGTAGAACTTACATTTGCCATTTTGCAAATTCCTTGCTATAGGTATTATGTTTTTTTCTTCTTATATTCCTCATTACTTCCTTATTTTGTGTAAAAAGATATTTTCTAATATACCATTTTAATTCTTTTTCTGTTTCTTTTTACTGTATATTTTTCAGTTTTTCCTTAGTGGTTTCTCTGGGGATTATATCTAACAATCTGAGAATTCTAATTCAGATTAATACCAACTTATTTTCAACTGCATGCAAAAACTTTGTTCCATTTCCCCTGTCCTTTGTGCTATTATTGTAATTCAGATGACATCTTTCTACATTACAAGCCCAGCAACACAATTTTATAATTATTGATATGTGAATTATATTTCAATAAAGGTGTTATTTTAAAAAAAGCAGGCTTTAGGGTCAACACCCTTGGATTTGTAATTCAGGCTCTGCCACTTTTCAGCTGGTAACTGTGGTTAGGTTACTGTGTGCCTTTGTTTCTTCATTTATAAATGCGGACAATAATAGCAAGTACCCTAACAGGTTGTTAAAAATGTTAAATGAGTTACTACGTGTCACCCACTTAGATCAGGACCTGGCACAGTGAAAGCATTCCATAAGCATGAAGCATTTTGGTTCTTGGAGGTGGCAAATAACTTTTTCCATCCTTTCTTCAAGACTTTGGTATAGATTCAGAGTGTATATTCTTAGTTCTTTAGTGACAGAGCTTGTGATCTTGTTTTAGGGGATTTCCTCAAAAACAACTTGGCTGACAGCAATGCGGTTAACAAGATAATCTACTTGAAAAGAAATATCTATGGTAGATGTTCAAAACTGGCAACCTAGATGAATCACCGGTTAATTTTACAAACCCTTAAACATGTTTAAGCAGTTTGGTTTATATTCAGAAAATTTTCTCTGCCTTTTTATTTGGAATTCATTTTTGTATAATCTTTTTTGCACATACAGTAATTAAAACTTAGTGTGATGTAAGAACATGAAAGTTTAACTAGCGGGATCACACTGAACATCTACAACAAGACAAATCGATTTAAATTTCAAAAACATGCCTACAATGGTCAAACCTCTATGTCAAGCGCAGAAACTGCAATGAGAATTAGGATCAGTATGGTACCCTGTGCTGATTCCTAGGTGTGAAGGCTGTTTAATTTCTGCTCTAAAACTTGCTTCAAAAGAGCTTTGTTTATAGATTCAATACTACCCACTACACAGTTTTTGTTTTTGGTTTTGTTTTTTGCATTTGAAGTGAGAAAAATAAAACAATAACAGCTGTACTCTTTCCAGCAAGCATGAAGGAAGTTGAAAATTTCTTTTTTTTTTTTTTAAAAAGAACCAGATCCGGGGCGCCTGGGTGGCTCAGTGGGTTGGGCCGCTGCCTTCGGCTCGGGTCGTGATCTCGGGGTCTGAGATCGAGTCCTGCATCGGGCTCTCTGCTCGGCGGGGGGCCTGCTTCCCTTCCTCTCTCTCTACCTGCCTTTCTGCCTACTTGTGATCTCTCTCTGTCAAATAAATAAATAGAATCTTTAAAAATAAATAAAGAAAGAAAGAACCAGATCCACGGAGGCCAGAAATTACAGCTACAAAATTTTTCTGTGGTGTGTGCCTGATTTTTGTTTTTGTTTGTTGTTTTTGTTTGTTTTTCTTTCCTTGGGAGCTGATGTTAAGTCAGTTTGCAAAGTGGCACTTATATGTGAGTGGGTGGATCCTAGCTGACCCTGTGCATATGAGTAGGTCTTCACACAGAGCAAGGTAGAACCTGCTGTATACGGAAGGAAAGACCTTTCTGGAAGAACAGTGATATTTATTTTAAAAAATTTGGGAGCTAGAAATGACCCTAGAGCTCATTAAGACCGAACTCATCCATTTACATAAGAGAAAATTAAGGTCCAGAGAAATCAAGCAACTTGCCCGAAGTGACCCAGCTAATTAGTGGCAGAGCTAATCATATTGCCTTGCACCATGGAGAGAGAGCGAGAGGGCAAAATTACAGGAATAGTTTGACTTGATTTGGTGTTTTTCCATAATGCCCTGGGGATAAACAGAATAAAATTGTGATTACTTTCCATGTGAATCACTGACTAATTCTTAGATTGTTGCAGCATTGAACTGAAAGTGAGAAATACATGTTTACTAGTTCACAATTATTTGAAAAAAATTAAATTGTTAAAAGCCAGTTTAATCAACCCTACTTAATTCCAAATGAAAAGGAAATAAAGACTTGCTAATTGTTACAGTACTTATGGTTTTTACAATTATCTTTGATATCATATAAAATGTTTAAAACTCTGAGTTAGGATGTTTCTACATCTGCCAATTGGCTAATCAACCAGAATCTGAGAAGCAGACCAGTCAGCTATGGGCCTGGGTGTACACATATGTGTTCAGCCCCCTTCTCCTCACATCCTGAGAGCATGGACAGCACATGCTTCCACCCACCCGACTTGAAGCTCCATTGTCAGGAAATGAACAACTTCCCTGGGAATGTGATCAGGATGGGAAGGGGCATGTGAGTGAGGGGCTAAGAAGTTGGACCAAAAGGAGTCATAGGGTCTCAAAGCTGTTGGTTCCAAGAGGGAATCTGGAGTACTGTTGGCTGTTGGCACCTCTGAAACTAAGAGTGAAGGGTGGGTTTATTTTAAAGGACTCAGGGATTACTGCCTACGGTTCACATACACAATGGAATATTACTCAGCCATCAGAAAGGATGAATACCCACCATTTGCATCAACGCGGATGGAACTGGAGGAGATTATGCTAAGCGAAGTAAGTGAAGCAGAGAAAGACAATTATCATATGGTTTCACTCATATGTAGAACATAAGGAAGAGCATAGAGGACCTTAGGAGAAGAAAGGGGAAAACTAAAGGGGGTTAAATCAGAGGGGGAGACAAACCATGAGACACTATGGACTCTGGGAAGCAATCAGAGGGTTTCAGAGGGGAGGGGGGTGGGGCGATGAGTTAGCCCAGTGATGGGTATTAAGGAGGGCACGTGTGGTGATGAGCACTGGGTGTTATATGAAAACAATGAATCATGGAATGCTACATCAAGAACTAATGTATGGCGACTAACATAACATAATTAAAAAAAAAAAAAAAAAGGACTCAGTGCCTAGAGTAGAGTGCCTAGGGTAGAGAGGTAGGAGAGGGGGTGATAGGTGGAGAACACAGAAGGAAGGATAGAAGGGTACATCCCTGTCCCTAAACAGTATCAACTCCATCTGCTCCTCATTGAATGCACAGCCTGGGGGCTTTAGCTCCTTCAGGATGGTGGGCAAAGAGCCAGCTGTTCGTGGCGTTTTAAAGGAAGGGATGGCAAGGGGCTGGAAGGTGAGTTAGAATGAGTTTTGATTTTCAACAGCTGTGGTCATAAGAATATAGACTAACTCTGCATGAACTTTCATTCTTTCCTGTAGGGTCCTTGAAGCAGGTTGGTCTCTGGTTGTCTCATCTCAGTGCTTTTGACTTTTATAGACAAACCCCTGAGTTTCGTTTGTGTGCTAAGGTCATTTCCTGGGCATTCCGTCTGTGAATAGCACAACCAGAAGATTGCAGGGGGATAATGGCTTTGAGTCCATGGCCACTTCCCACGTGAACAGCCTTTCCCTTTGCTCCTCTGGGCTTAGGATGGAAGCCCTTTCCCCTCACCTCCGTGCCTCCTGCCTCATGTTACAACCTACCTTATATTTTTTAGAGTTCTATTGTGGTTGTCTCACCCACGAACATTGGATCAAGCTCCTGAAGGGTAGTGACTCTAATTTCTCTCTGAATCCTTAGAATCTGGTATCTGGACATAATAGTGCACCATAGTGTTTGTTGAATGAATTAAATGACATTTATTCAGTTAAATGAGCATCAGAAATTTTTCCAACCAATTCCATTTATCAAGTTCTTGCTCTACACCCTGCACCTTGTTACATGCTGACAAAACAAACGAAAACAAATTAGATCAGACACTGCTTTCCCCCATGGGGGCTGCTGTCTGGTGGGGGCTAGCCAAGAGGTGGGCATAGTTCTTTCACCCAGAATCATCAAATCTGACTACATCCTCTCCAGCAGAAAGGACACAGGATAATGCTTTCATTTAGAAGAAGAAGAGCCTTTCACGGAAATACCTTCATGACACTAATAAGTGCCACCATCTCTTTCTTTTAAAATTGTTTCCATTTCCACTGTGATAGTCATATAATGAGGAGATCAAACCGAGTTCTTGCAAGGTGAGGCCAAACCGACACTTTACCCCTGCCCACGTAGTGAGCCGGGTTCTCCCTCCTCAATGAACCGTCATCTCCCTATTCACTGTTCGCGCTGCAGCTAAACGTTGTGCAAGCATCTTCATTAAACTGTCCGCAGTGATTCATAGTTGCCTTCCTCCAGAGGTTACACATAATTCAAAACCCATCAGCACACGGGGGACAGGCGGCTTAAATTGCTCCTTCCAGGATATGTTACCTTGCATTGGTCCACTCAGAATTTCATTTGCTACGGTGAGGTCCTATTACTCTGCCCAGCTGTGCCCTTCTAAGGTTCCTTGGCCCCTCCCTCTCCTGAATTGCTAAGAAGTGGACTCTTCCCTTGGTGGGCATCAACAGTGTGTCCACTCTGCAAAATTGCTGCTCCCAAAATTCACCTTGGAGGGACCCGAGGTGCCAAACTGGGAGGCAGGCACATAAGCAGGCAGCCCTCCATGGTCTGTGGTGCTAGAGGGAGAAGTCAGAGCACGAACTGAAATCCATGCTTTGTGCCCCCCAACCCCTGGCCTTGGGGAGTGCAGCGCATAATATGCCCTTGAAAGCATTCTTGCACTGGCTCTCCGAGCCCTTTGTACTGGTTTACTTCTGCCCTGGCCACACTGGACCTGGCTGAGTCATGGGAAAGAGGACAACTTTCAGTCACGGAGACCCAGTTGGACAAATTAACTCACCACAAAGTGTGTACCATCAGGTTACCTCCATGTGAAAGAGACGGTGGAAGCACAAGACAGAGAAACTAAGAAGTCATTCTCATGGTTGCCTTTAGAAAGGAAGGGGCAGGGAAGTGAGCGCAGGAGCCATGCACAAACCAGGAGGGAGGTGGGGCGAGTTTGTCTGACTGGAGCCTGTGGAGGGAAGTGAGTCTGGGGTCTTGGGGGAGGCCACTTGCACCTGAGACCCCTTTTAGGAAATCTGTTAGGCCATGTTTTCCAAGCCATGCTGTGCTGTCTCCTCAGTGATCAGCTGATGCCCACCAAATCCTCCCTGCCCTCACCTCAGCCTCTGTCAGCCTTCAGCCCCGCCCCCTCCCTTGCTCGCCAAGGTATAGTTCAAGCAGCTCCAGCTTCTTACCCAAGGCTATTACTAATCTCATTAGTAGGCATGGGGGAGTGCACCCTCTGGGCCTAGCACTGTGGTAAATACTTTACCTGTATTACCTCATTTAATTGTCACAGCTACCCCATCAGGAAATGGTTACCCTTATTCAACTGATGAAGAAACTGAAGCTCAGAGAGGTGAAATCATTTTCTCAAGGTCACACAGCAAGTAACTGTCAAAGCCAGAGCCAGAGGGTCCTAGAGATTCTTTTGGTTTTATGGAACATCTATAGTTTGTAGGTCCACTAGTGTTTGCACTGGGGTGTGTGGAGGGAGACACACATTTCTGATTTTGTTTTAAGAATACCTGAAAGGTACAGAAATGGCACAGTCATCTTAGGACATGGAACACCCCCCTTCTTTTCTGACTGCTTCAATGTGCTTAGGTTGATGGCAACATATTGCCTCCAAGTAATTCCAGCTGTGTGACTAATAATGAAGGCAATAATGACAGCTCACATTCATTAGGCACCTGTTAGGCTCTGCTCTGGGCTGAGTGAAATAGGAAATTCTGTCATCTCCACTTTAGAGGAGGAAAGAGGCACAGAGAGGCTGTTCCTTGCCCAAGGTCACACAGCTGGTTATTGACAGAGCCAGGCTTTGGACTCAGACCTGACTGAGCCCCTCCATTTTTGTGCTCCATGGTCAGACGTGTCCCAAGTTGGGTCCACATCAGCCTGTTAGTGAGGCGTCAGTCACCATATGTTGAAAACCCACCATGAGTCAGGTAAGGGCAGGGCAGAGGAGCCTAGGGCAGTGGTCTGGTAGTGGAGGATGGGTGAGGCTCCCAGAGCAGGGAACATAGTCCCAGGGTGATGGGCATTTGTGGAAGGCAAGGAGGGAGAAAGGCTGACAGAGACAGGGAAAGGAATTCAGAGTAGGAAGCCAAAAGAGGAAAGGGTTACCAAGAGCAAGATCAAATAGCTTCACGATTTGTTATCAGTTTTGTTAAGGGCCTTGTGGGTTATTTGTTAGGGGGTCCGTGGGGATTCATGGTGGAAGCATTTAGATCAAGGAATAGGAAGGATGAATTTTGAACTTCGGTTGGCTACTAAGGCATTAAGCGTGTGTGTGTGTGTGTGTGTGTGTGTGTGTGTGTGTGTGTGTAAGAAAAGGCACAAAGTACAGAATACCAAATAATTCTCACTTTGCCATTTTCTACTGTCACAGCAGGCTTTTAGGGCAGCTATTTTGGTCTTTTTTTTTTTTTTTTAATTCCATACACATGTAGGGATGCTATACTGTAATTCCAAGGGCTTAAATGATGCTTTAAATTGCTGTTCAGTTTACAGAGGTGAGGTTTTTGTCTTGCCTGTACTCTCTGGCTTACCATTCCTCAGCTCATTCCCTTCAAATGAACTGCACTATTTTTTATTCATAGTACCACACTGCTACTAGTTCCCTGATTTCCTTCTTTCCACATCCTCCAATGAGTGTTTCCCAGTACTGGCAAGTTAATACTGCTCCTACCACTGCGATTCATTCCTGTAACACGGGGGAGTAAAGGCACTTCTAACTTTTAATGTCTCTTCAAATGAGCTTGTGACTTCCTCCCATCCCCGTTTGGATGCTTTTACAACTGACAGTGTTTTCACTTTATTACTTAAACAGAACAACCATAGTAGACACACTTTTGGCTTGGAGATTCCAACTAGTTCAATGCCTGGAAATTTCCCCCATTTAGACTTTCATAAATAGACTTTACGTTTGGGTTTTTTCTCCTGTTTTTAGAATATTGTTTTGGACTGAGTAAGTCCCATGAACATAGGAAATTTCTCTGGGATCTTAAACCCCCCATAGCCAGCTGTGGCGCAGCTACTCAGGGCAGTGAAAGAAAGATGTGGTTGGTATTAATGACAATTGTTAACTTTACTCTCATTCCTATCTCTGTTTCAAAGATGAGGTCACGAGTCACGAAGAACCACATCTTTACATTCAAAGAGCATTCCCAAGGACACCTGGGTGACTCACTTGGTTGAGCATTTGACTTTTGATTTTGGCTCAGGTCATGATCTCAGGGTTGTGAGATGAGCCCAGGTCAGGCCCCATGCTCAGTGGGGAGTCTGTTTGCGATTCTCTCGCTCCCTCTTCCCCCACCCCCTACTTGCATACTCTTTCTCTCCCTCTCTCTCTAAAATAAAAAAGTAAATTTTTTAAAAAATTAAAGAACAATCTCATACTGCAAAGGCAAAAAAAAAAAAAAATAATGGTTAAGGGTCAGATTCACTTGGGTTTTATTTTCAGCTTATGAGATGTGTGACCTCGAGCAAATTGCTTTAACCTCTCTGGGTCTCAGTTTCCTCTTTCATAAATGGTGATACTAATAAGCACCCACATGATACAGCTGTTAAAAGAATAAGATGAAATCACATATATGCAGACACTGGTACATAGTAAGTGCTTAATAAGTGTTAGCTATATTATTCCTGGAGCTTAATAAGTGTTAGCTATATTATTCCTGGAGTCCTGACATAGAGAAAACTCGACTCCACCATAGTATGCCCCTCACCATAGTATTCTCATACTAAAGTAGAGACAAGCTAGTATGGACTCTCACCTGAAGGCATAGCTAAAGCCATGACCCTTTCCAGGGGTTGCTGTCGTAATGTAATGATGGATCTTTATTACTAGAAACGCAAACTGCCTGTTCAGGAACAATTCTTTCATTCACTAAAAAAATCTCTACCAATCAGCCATTTTTGCCTGGGGTATTGACCAGCCCTTAACATAGAAGGGAAAGAAACATTAGACCCAGTCTGTCTTGTGGTTAATGTGTAATGTCACTCTAATTTGATATCAGCAAGTGCCCTTGTAAATCAAACTCACCACACGGAATCTTTGGTGAGTTTGGAGTTCACGTTCCCATCTTCTTCCAGGAAGATGTCCATTTGCAAATTGGCATCATTATCATGGGCTGAGAAGTAATTGGTAACAACTCTTGCTGGTATCCCAAGGCATCGCAAAACTGCAGGAAAGGACAGGCCACAGTTAAACCCATCACCAAAATTTAATATATACATAGTGAACAATTCCTTCTCATAAAGGACTTCCTTCTTTACCCAAAAGAAAAGACCTTTGCCCATGTTTTATCCTCAAATGTTCCATACTGAAGAAGGGAGACTACTGTCAAGCTTTGGGACTGTGGACAGAAACCTTGCTATATGTTCATTCAGAATTAATGGAATAAAAGGACTAAAATCCTAATAATGGGGTTCTAATTGTTTAGTTGCTAATCATGCAATCACTTAAAAAGTATTATTTTAGTCCCTCTAATGGGGACTGTGTTCCTGAAAATAAATTTTTTAAAAAACTCAGCTAGATTTTATTTATTTATTTGAGAGAGAGAAGGAGCACAAACAGAGAGAGTGGCAGACGGAGAAAGGGGGAGAAGCAGACTCCATGCTGAGTGGGGAGCCCAATTCAGGGCGTGATCCCAGGACCCTGAGATCAAGAACTGAGTCAAAGTCAGAGGCTTCACTGACTGAGCCACACAGGTGCCCCAGAGAAAGACAAATACCACAGGATTTCACCCCTATGTAGAATTTAAGAAAAAAAAAAAAAAAAGAACAAAACAGATGGACATAGGGAAGGAAAGGAGAAATAAAATAAGATGAAATCAGAGAGGGAGACGAACCATAAGAGACCCTGAACTCTAGGAAATGAACTGAGGGTTGCTGGAGGGGTGGTGGGTGGGGGGATGGGTAACTGGGTGATGGGCTTTAAGGAGGACACGTGATGGAATGAGCACTGGGGGTTATATACAATGATGAATCAATAAATTCTACCTCTGAAACTAATAAAAAATTTAACTGAAAAAAAAAAAAAGCAGCCCTCAGCTAATAGGAAGTTATAATAGAGGTCCTCAGTGGGGTTTGCTCTCCTGGCTGGAATTGGCTCTTGTGACACTTGGTGGAGGGTGACACCACAGATTCATTTTAATTGCTAGATAATAAATTACCTGGATGCATCTCTTGCCATATGTACCTATTGATTAAACTCAATCCAAATGCCCTCCCTGGCTCCCAGGATGCCAGACATCAGGGCTCATTGAAAATAATTCAGCTGACAATTTTAAGATTAATGACTTGGCTTGCCTTTTTTTCTTCAGAATAGTTTAGCATTTTTAACTAAAGGCTATCCACCTCCTTCAACAGAACAACCTTGGAAGTCCAAACTTGAGTCTGGTAGCATTCAAGTGTCCTCATTATCTGACTTTATCTTAATACCCCAAACAAAAATGATGGGCATCTGCTTCCTACTTCCATCTTCTTATATTGATTCACAGACCCTATTCAAGCCACAATTTTACCAGTAAGATGATTGGCACTCTAGCTCTATTTCTGGCTTACCACTAATTCACAGAATGAAAATTGTTCCAGACTTTGCCTGACCTCATAATTTTAAGAAAGATGAAGCCTGACACTGGGGCACCTGTACCTTCTTCCTTCCCACTTCCCTCTTGGGGTTCATTCTTACTCTAACTTCCCCACATGTTCTTCTGTTTTTTCGTAGCTTACCACCAAAGCCTGTTTTCAGGCATAGATCTGATGACCTTTTCATATAAAAGGCATAAGTGTTTGGAAGGTGTTCAGTATTTTATCTGGTTCTAAGCCTGAAGGAATTACGGTGGGATAGTCAAATTGTAGACAGCTGGAGGAAAGGCAGAGGGTCTTTTCTGTTTTTCTGGAAGCTTTTCCTAAGAGTGACTGCTCCCATCAAGCACCCTCTACATAGTCTGGGACTGTGAACAGAGAGGGGGCAGTAGCTACCTCTAATCATTAGCCCATCATGAATTTCAGCTTCTATCTGGAACCTCAGAGGCCAAACACCTAGGAGACTGGTAACACTGGACTTTATTGCTCTCAGGAAATATATTCCCTTATCTCTTGAGTACATTCAACTGGCTAAGAAAATAATCTTATTCAGTTTAATAACAGAAAAACAAAAGCACAAGAGGCATAATTTCTTCCCACTTGGATCACTGACTAATCTTGGACTGTCACAACTTTGAGCTAAAACTGCGAGGCTTCATGATGATTTAAAAAAAAAAAAAATGGCCTCATCCTGGTTTCCAACCTCCAGCCCTTCCTTGACTTTTCTGATTAAAAGAAAAATGCTAACTAGGTAAAACATTCTTTATTAAGGAGCAAGCAGAAAGGACACTTCAACCTGAGCTTAATATTTTCTCCAAGGCTGTAGAAATGGCAAGTGAATGAAAATCATTACCAATGATGAAGACATACTGAAATAAATGTATTTTTAAAAATATTCACTGGATTAACAATAATATTGTCTGGTCCTAGACGGGCAAATGGCATTTCAAAAAATGATGCATGATGCTGAAAAGACTAATTCTGTTCCCATATGTTTTTCTCTATAGATTAGATGTTGGGTAGATTAAAAACCAGAAGGGAAAGTGGGGAGTAAAGATTGTTCATTAAGTTCTGATATGTAATTGCTCATGGGCATTGAGATTCCCATGTAAAAATGGAGTTGAAACCACCTGTCACAATCTCTCCCACGGCTACAGTAAAAATTAAGTGCATATATTTACAAAATTTCTCAGTGGAAAACAATGTGGTAAATAACAAGCTGTTAAACATATTTATAACATATAACATATTTATAACACTTTAATAATCAGTGTATACCTATTATTATTTATTATTTTAAATTTTGTTAATTTAATCTTTTTTAAAATATGAGGGGTTACTGAAAAGAAAATGGCATATCCTTTCCCTCACATCATTTCTTGGACCCAGGACCCCCATTTCTCTGGATATCGAATGATGGATTATGTAGGAAATAGTCCATCATTCTTTCTACAAAGATTCTGCAGTCAAAGAGAAACTATGAGCATATTTGGCCCAGTACAATTTAATTATGCATTGACTATATCCCAGAATAGCCATCTATAAATTCTAGAGAGCTAACAGGGTTGCTGGGTCTCTTCGCCAGTTTATAGATAAAATGTCTTGAAGTAAAATTCTCTTTACATTAAAAAAATGTTACTCAATTTTTTACTTACATGTATTAAAAACACCAGCAAAAACCCAGCACTGACCATACCGGACTGGATTCTTTGTACTCTGGTATTCCAACAGAATGTCAACACTTCCTGTCCAGGCTGATGGGGGGACACCATAGGCATAGACATTGTCCCAGGATCCAACAAGGACACCTTCATCATCTTTGGCGTTAACCTAAATGAGACCATGATGGTAAGAAGGAAGAAAAAACATATAGAAGGATTCTCTCCAGACTCTGAAATTAAGCAAGATAAGGCATCCAGTGCCTTCCAAATGTCCTGTATGATAAAAACAATCCTACTAATGTTCTGTTCACTGTTGTGTTGTCAGGGAAAAGTGATGCAATAACTAACTGTGCAAGAGAAAACCAAATAACCAAGACAGCTTCTCAAATAACATATTATTGTAATTAAGGTGGTGTTGAATAGCAGCTATGAAGAGTTGTAATGTCTTCTCTATATGCTTAGGAAAAGATAGGCACAGGACACTTGGTCTGGTTGGAGTCATGAGGAAGAGAGAAAATACAACTGCAAAAGAGGACAGTTCAAGTAGGGATCTTGCCTTTGCGGAAGGAACATTCAAAACTGACACATGACAAAAATGTATAGGCAGAGTGGGGGGTCCAAGGTCTCATGGTCTAGTGAGTTTTGACTTTGAGGATTAATTGCAGGCTCTGACAAAGTAAATAGATATCAAAGAAACCATTAAGAATTAATAAAAATCTAGATTTCCATGGATAACTTACATTTATTTTAAGCAAGTCACAATTACCAAGTATTTTCTTTATGATTGTTTAAGGGGACTAGGGTTTTGTAGTTTTGTTAAAAGATATCTGCATTTACAGGAAGGGCTTGGGTATTATAGTGTAAGTATGGGAGAGATTTAAAAACGGCAATCTTGAAGATTTGGGGAAATCTTGCTACACATTTAGAGCATGGTCTTCTGGTAGCAACAGACCTTAAGTGCAGGAACAAAGACCTTTTGTGTTTAGACATTAAAAAAGCTAAGAAGTAACCATTTCAAGGCATCATTTTTTGGGGGTGCATTATTGTATCTTACCTCTCTCGGTGTAACTTTCCTCATGTTTAATTATACTTAGAAGACTATCTAGATAACATGAAGTGGGAGTTTTTCCAAAAACTGACGCCTCTTCAACAACGTTTATGTGTTGACATGACAAGCATTTAGAGCCTTGATCCTCAGATTGTGGTCTGTGGACCAGCACCAGTGGCATCCCCTGGGAGCTTGTTTGGAATGCAGAATCCCAGTCTCTGCCACAGACCTACTAAATCAGAGTCTGCATTTTAAGAACAACATGGGGTGATTTCTGTGAGTGTTAATTTGAGAAGCAGGTTTAGACTATGCCAAGAAAACATTAGCAAGCAATGTGAAACACATGATTGAAGCAGGTGTGTTTGGATTATGAAAACCATAGTAGATATATTAGAACATGGGGACTTTATGTGCACTGACTTGCCAATTAACAGCTCAGCCTCAGCACTTGCACAGACCCCTTTCTTAGGCTTGCTGAGTTTAGTTGTATAGGAGTCTATTCTACCCCAATGGGTCATGAATTCATTGAAAGTAGAGATTTAAAAAAAAAAAAAAACCTATGTCTTTTTTACTTCTAGCAAGTATGAGCAAAGAGAATGTGTTCAATAGTGGTTGAATAACCACTTGTATATTCAACAAGCATGTAGTTATTGTTTATCTGAATAGGAATAAGACCTTCTCCCTGGGGAGAGATGAACAAGAAACGAATCAAGTAGAAGTAAAGTTTACTAATGTTAAGACAGAAAGATGTACAGGTAAGGTAGAAACACAAAGGAGGTGGTAATCAGTTTCATTAGGTTGGAGGGTTGTGGTGGTAGTGGGCTGAATAGGAGAAATTACATGAAAGTTAGGTCTTGAGTGGTTGAGGGCCATCTACACAGTGGAAACAGTTTGAATAAATGCTTGGTATCATAAAACAATATGGCAGGTTCAGAGACCTACTAGGAGTTCTACATGGGTGTTATGTAAATAGACCACATTGGGTGAAATATAAAATGCCAAAAGGAGACACTTAAAATGTGCTTCTACTGTGAATGACAAACCCTCTCCTGAAATGTGAGATTTACTCTAGCACTCAGTGGCATTTCCCAAAGAGGGTGCTTCTGGATAGTGTTCACTAGATCACCATTCAATTTGATTTAGACGTACTATTCCTCCCCCTTGATTCTGTCCCTTCAAGTTAAAGTAAAGGTAACTACTCAGTTGATTTGTTTAAAGTAGAAAAAGTAATTCTTTGAGATTTCTGAAGGACCTTGCTCAGCTAATTGTAAACTCACACCTTTGATGTAAAGTTTGACTTTATCCTATAACTATATGAAAATGACTGGAATGCAACAGGATTTAGTCAAACATTTTGGCTCTATTACTGATCAACACATCTCCTTGCAGCTGAATTGATTATTTAAAAATCTGTATCTATCATAATGAAGTGTGAAGAGTGCCCTGGTAGGCTATGATGTAGTTTGGTCTTTGTGGATAGGTAGATTCAAATTTAACTCATATCTTTATCACTGAGAAATAAAATAGAGCCTATGAATCTCAGAGGTAAAAGTTCCTAAATTATGATTCTAATGACTGACTTTCAAACAGATAGCCATTAACTAGAAGACTATTTATAGCATCTGGCTGAACCCAATCTGCTAAGGGGAAGAGAAAGAAAAAAAAAGCTCTCTTATCTACAGACCTTTAAATTGTTAATGCTGAGTTGTTTCCTTGTTGCTAGATAAATCACAGGTCTCATTTATTAGCATTTGGTTGGATTAGCTACTGTTTTCTAATTAGAATATTGATTTCTGAGGGGCCCAGACACTGAAAGAAGGTAAGTCTTTGTGACACAAATAAAGGGTTAAAGTAATACCTCCCTCCCTTAGACAACAAGATATGTTTGGGGAATAGCTCAAGGGCATCCTGGTTCTTTTTCATGCCACAATGGACTGTTTTAATACCCTGTCATGAACTTGGAGTTTGACCAGTGTCAGAATGAAAGTCCTGGAGTTGTTTCACTCACCAGTGAGTGTCTAGGAGATGGTATGAGTGCAGGACTTCGGACAGGGAGTGTTAGCTACATTAAAGTTGCACGAGATTGTCTTCCCATAATACCTACAATATGGGAAAACTAAAAAACCAGGCCCCCCAACCGTCATTATCTGCAACCTCATTGGCATAACATAATTCAGTAAATTTCCAAAATCTGGTTCTAAGAAAAAAATGAGGATTATAGATTGGAATAGAGAGGCAGCACGGCTCAGCTACTGATCCTCATCTCCAGTTCTCAGAAGCCCACTGTCAAGTCCACAAAATCGTAAGAATTCTCATTTGTATTTCAGAATCTGGAAAGAAACTAGTGGAATTAAAAAGCCAATTTTTTTTTTCTTGTTCTGACCAGAACAGTGGAAACAACTGCTGTGGAGAAATGGGTGAGAGTGGGTCTGCACCTCTAAAGAAGTAGACTTTCTGGGACTAGAATGGGAAAGTGACCTAAAGCATGAGAGTTACCCATCCCCCCATAAAAATGAGATACATATCTAGTTAGGTGAGGTAGATTATCAGCTGAGAAATTTAGCAGAACCTTAAAAGAAAGAGCAGAGCTGAATATTCTAAAAGACATTCCCATCTCTTCAGCTCCCCTTCTCTCCCTACGCCAACCTTTCTTAGGGTACTTAAGAGTAGATGGAACAAAAAACATTGGCTTCAAGCTGTAGTTCAGGGAGAAAACTAATCTTAAGGGGAAAGTGTCAAGATTTCACTACACTGTATTAGAGCAAACAGGACACTTAGAGAAGAATTATGCAAATATGAACGTGAATAAAAAGAAAAGAAGCAGTGAGGAGGGAGGGACAGAGAGATAGAGAAGGAAAGAGGTGGGGAAGAGAGGGAGACAGAATATGAAAAAAAAAACAATACTTAGGAGAAAATAAAATTAAGAAATGGAAAGAATTTTCTCACAATCTCTTGGGAGATCACAGACTTAAAGGACCAAATTGAGGACCAAATCACATGATTATGAAACCAAAAATAAAGTACAAACTATACAGAGTAGATACTGGTAGAAAATAAAATTAATGATGTGTACTAGGTGTTGGCTAATTGAATTTAAATAACAATAAAAATTAATGACAGAAGAAAAGCTTGAGGTAAAAGAAATACTATGGAAAATATAAAGAGAAGAAGTTATTTGGAAATGAGATAATAGTAATGGAAAAAAGGATGATACAACATATGGATAATTAGTAGGTTCAAAATAGAGAACCCATCAATGCAGTATCTGATGGTTCAGTTGGTTAAACATCTGACTCTTGATTTTAGCTCAGGTCATGATCTCAGGGCGGTGGAATCAGGCTCTGAGTTGGGCTCTGAGCTCAGCGCAGAGTCTGCTTTAGATTTTCTCTCTCCCTCTCCTTCTACCCCTCCCCCTGCTCAAGCTCTCTCTCTATAAATAAACAAATAAATAAAATCTTAAAAAATTGAGAACCTAACAAATGAGGCAGAAGATATATTTCTGATATAATATAAGAAAATTTTACTTGAGGAAAAATTGAATCTATACCTTGAAGGAACAATCTGTGCTCCAATGTAATTTGATGCAGAATTCTTGTTGCTTAGGAACTTTAATTAATTAAGTTATTTGAACTTAAGAATAAAGAAGTAATTGTTCAGTCATACAGGCAGAAAACGCAAATTAGCAACAAAGGAGGAAATAACGCTGCCTTTAGACAGCTCCGTGGCACCATTCAACGGCAAAACACAGTCAATCAATATTTGCGCAGTCTTGAGAAAAAGAAAGGTTGACCCAAGAATCTTATGCACAGCTAAGAGGTTCTGTAAGTATAAAGGCAGCCAGCACTCATTTTCAAACATGAAGAATATCAGGGAATTTAGTACCCATTAAAACCAAACTACTTGAAAAGTGATATCAAGATAATTAAGGGATGAACCAAACAAAGAACCCATGAACAAAGATGCTGTGGCAAAAGAGCCAGTGATGAGAAAAACCCCATATAAGTTTAAAGACCTTTGGGAATTGTAGTATCACAATGAATATGAATTTTAAAACTTGGTAATATGATAATAACAATCTTAAAAAAATTAGAGATGAGGGAGATAAGAGGGAGAATGAAAATGCTGATGTTTTAATGTGTTGGGCTTTCTTAGTTAATTGGCATCATCTAAAATTAAAACATAATCTAAAAATAAATAATTAATCTATTCTTTTAATGGTTTAATGGTTTTTATAAATGATCTTAGATCTGTTAAGAAATAGTATTTCTTGTAGTGAAGAAACATTTATTTGACATTTAACGATGTCTTTTGTTGCAATTCAGATTTTTATTTCTGTGAAAGCAAAATTTAATGAGATTAAATAAAACTTAAAATTAAATAGAATTTGAGTACAATAGACATAATGCTTTTGAATTAAATAGCATGACACTATTTGGCATAAAGGTAAGCAAACAAACCAATAAAACACAATAGAGAACAGAGAAATAGACTTTAGAAATACAGTTAACTAATTTTTGACAAAATCATAAAGATAATTTCATGATCAAAGGATAATCTTTACAACAAATGGTGCTGGGACAATTGGATACTCATATGCAGAAATGAACATTGATTCATACTTTATGCCATATAAAAATATCTCAGAATGGATCATGTACCTAAATATAAAACCTAAAACTATAAAACTTCAGAAGAAAACAGGAAAAATAATTTTTATAGCCTTTGGTTAGGCAAAGATCTCTTAGCTATAATACCAAAAAGAAAAGAAAAGAAAAGAAGAGAAAAAAATAAAAGAAAAGAAAATGATTCATAAGGAATATATTTACAAATTGGAATTCATCAGATTATGGACTTTTGCTCTTTAAAAGACATCATTAAGAGAGTGCAAAGGTAAGTCCAGAGTGAGGGAAAATATTTACAAATCACACATGATAAAGGACTCGTATTCAGAATTTGTAAAGAACACTAGAAACTCAGTAATAAGAAAATGAGAAAATTTAAACCATGGGCAAAATATTTGAACAAGTACCACATCAAAGAAGATACATGGATGGCAAACAAATGCAACTAAACATGCTCAACATAATTAGCCAGAAGGAAATGCAAACTAAAACCACAATGAGATAATATTATACACCTATTAGAAAGTCAAAAATTAAAAAGACTGATCATATCAAGTGTTGGGGAAGATGTGAATACACGGGACTCTCATACACTTCTGGTGGTGATGTAAAATGGTACAACCATTTTGGCAGTTAAAAGTTCTACCAAAATCTTTACAAAACTAAACATATACCTATCATATGACCTAGCAATCCCACTCCTAGGTATTTAAGAAAAAAAAAAAAGGCTTATGTCTATGTAAAGGCTTTTGTATGAATAGCCCTAGCTTTATTTGTAAGAGGAAAAAACTGGAAACATCCCAAATACCCAACAAGTAAGTGGATAAACAAATTGTGGCTCTTCTATATGATGGAACACGAGTCAGCAAGAAGAAGGAATACAAACATTAGTATGAACGAATCTCAAAATGAGATAAAGAAGACTGAAAAAAGTTAAAAAGAGTACATACTGCATGATTTCATTTATGTAAAATTCTAGAAAATATAAATCAATGTGAATGATGGAAAGCAGGGGAATGATTGCCTGGGGATGGCAGACAAAGCAGAGACTTGTCAAAGGAGAAATTACAAAGGAACTTTCTGGGGAGCGACACAGATGTTCATTATTTTCATTTTGGTGATGATTTCATGGATGCATCAAACTATCAAAATGTGTTCTTTCAATATGTGTGTTTTATTGTATATTAATTATATCTTTAAAAAGCTATAAAGAGTAAATGTAACACTTTTTGAAGTAGCATCTATAGTATAATATCATTATGATTTTAAAACAACATTTACCTCTTAAATATCTATGTTTCTACTTGAAATGATATACATCAAATATTAATAATGGTTATTGCCTGGTGGTACAATTTGGGTTGATTTTTTTAAATTAAATTTATTTCTTTTCAGCATAACACAGTATTCATTGTTTTTGCACCACACCCAGTGCTCCATGCAATCCGTGCCCTCTCTAATACCCACCACTTGGTACCCCAACCTCCCACCCCCCGCCACTTCAAAACCCTCAGATTGTTTTTCAGAGTCCATAGTCTCTCATGATTCACCTCCCCTTCCAATTTCCCCCAACTCCCTTCTCCTCTCTAACTCCCCTAGTCCTCCATGCTATTTGTTATGCTCCACAAATAAGTGAAATCATATGATAATTGACTCTCTCTGCTTGACTTATTTCACTCAGCATAATCTCTTCCAGTCCGGTCCATGTTGCTACAAAAGTTGGGTATCCATCCTTTCTGATGGAGGCATAATACTCCATAGTGTATATGGACCACATTTTCCTTATCCATTCACAATTTGGGTTGATTTTTTTGAGGAAAAATTTATTAAAGATTTTCATCTTTAAATTTTTTCTGAATTGTCTAAGTTCTTTTTAATGTTCTATTTCTTTCAAAAATATTTTATTTATTTATTTGAGAAAGTAGGAGAGAGAGAGAGCATGAGCAAGGGGAGGGGCAGAGGGAGAGGGAGAAGCAGATTCCCCTGATGAGCAGGGAGCCTGATGTGTTGCGGGACTTGATCCCAGAATCCCAGGTTCATGACCTGAGCCCAAGGCAGATGCTTAACCAACTGAGCCATCCAGGCATTCCAAGCATTATAACATTATAATCTACTGTGTCCAATTCCTGAAGTAGGAATAAATATGTACATATCTGTATATTTACATATGCACATATGAAGAAAAATATATATAGATACTTATGTATAACTAAATATATATGTATTTATATTATATTTATAATATATTATATTTATATATGTATATTTATATAATATAAATATATATATAAATATATATGTATATATGAATATATACATATATGTGGATATATACACATATATATCCATGTATATGTATATATCTATTTAGATCTATGTATATAGATACATACATGTACATACATGTACATATAGATATGTATACATCTATTTATATCTGTATTTATATATTATATTTATATATCTATATAGATATATACATATATCTATATATTTATATCTATATATTATATTTATATATTTATATGTGTGTATACATATATATATTTTTTTAGTTTTTTAAATGTTTAGAAATTTCTCATGTATGTACCTTAGGGGAAAGAATAGTTAAAATTCATTCTGTGCTCAGTGGTGTGGGGTATTTCTGAATTCCAGGCTTAGACCCATGGGGAGTGATTACACTGGATTTGTTCAATATGGGGAAAGGCAGAGGCAATGTTCCTTGAGGCTAATGATTTAGGAACTGAGCCATCAGTGACTGGAGACTGTGGGAAATCCAGTCAGGAATTCGTGCTTTCGGGGTGAGAAGCCCGAATGGGATGGGATGACTGCAGGAGGACTACCCTTTGCTTGGTATTTTTTAGGTACCAAAGGTATTGTACATGGTATTTTATGTAAAGGTATTTTTCTTATACTGTGTGCACATTGTACATGGCTTGATGAAATAACTTTTCTTTGTTATATTCTGTTGTTTCATTGTTAAAAGTTATGTTTTCATAAAGGCTAGGATTTCTGTGACTCTTGTAGAATGCAGTTTTATGCCTAATCTTGTTTATAATAATTTCTCGAAGACCACTGGATATAAATTTTGGGAAACATGAACTAGTTTCAAGACGAAGAGTTAAATTTGGGAAGGAAAATAATTATTTCTTGAGTGAAATTCTTTCCAGGTTTTGTGAACCACAAGCCCCCAGCTACAATCTGGTGGTGATCAATCTTAGCTGTAGGTGAAATGGTGTAGTAGATGTCAAATTGTGCCCATGACACTTTAGGGATTTGCAAAAGCAGCTCAGTGGTCATTGTGTTGGGTGGTGGAGGAGGAGATGATTGGTGGTAGCTTCAGGCACCATCTCTTTTCGATGACAAGAGTTTCTTTCTTTCTTCTTTCTTTCTTTCTTTCTTTCTTTCTTTCTTTCTTTCTTTCTTTCTTTCCTTATTTCTTTTGTATTTGGGTTCAAGTGATATTTGCTTAAAAAAGAAATCATGCCAAAAGTAAAATCTGAAAATTCATTCATTTGGAATGTAGAGATCTGTTTCTTGTGTCTTCCGTGTCATTTGTCAAGTGATGTGGTGAGCATGAGGGAGATGAACAAAGGCATGCAAGAACTCTATTTCCTCCCTTGTCTGGATCTCATCTTTGATCCTTTTGGGGGCTTTCATAACACCTCTAACAGCTAGGATTTTGATCCAAAGAATAAGAAAGCCATCTATTATCTCCTTGACTTTTATAGTGGTGGACTTAACAAACTCTTTTCTGTCTTGGTGCTTTTAGCAATGTCATCTTCTCTTTCTGGAATATCCTTCCATACTCAAACCCTTTCTTTATATGGTGCATGCCTACTCATTCTTTGCAACTCAGCTGGTTTTATTCTGCAAATCTTTAGCTATCACTTTGATTTCGATGTCCTCTCTCCCTGTTTGTACAGTATTCTTTGCTTTGTAATGCTCTCCTATTTATCATATTGCCTTGTGTCATTGGTTGATTGTCTTTGCTCTCATTGTGAGGATGGAAGATACAACACCGTTTGACTCTGTATCCTCAGTACCAGCCCAGAGTGAACACTCAATAAGTTCTGCAGAATGAATGGATATGGTATCAGTGGAAGGTGGTTGTAGGTCACTTTTTAATATTTCTTAGATCAGGGCAAATGGGTGAATCAAAATGTAACAGATATTTTGCTGAAATTGAGAAATTGTTTCTAAAATTATACAGAAATGAAAAGGATCTAGAATAACCAAAACAGCATTGAAAATGAAGAAAAAAATTTGGAGGACAGCCTGATTTTGAAGATTTACTGTAACAGTACAGTAATCAAGATAGTATGGTATATAAAGACAAACATAGATCAATGGTCGAACAGTGTCTAGAAATAGATCAAATATAGTTATTTGATTTCCAACTGTTATCAAAGCAATTCAATGGGGGAAAAGATAGTCTTTTCAACAAATGAAAGTCTTTGTGACAAATGAAATTTTTCCCAACAGGCTTTTCAACAAATGGTACTGAAATAAATGGATAAACCAGGGAAAAAAATTTAAACCTTGACCCCTACCTCACACCACACAGAATGATAACTCAAGATGGATCATAGACCTAAATGTAAAAGCTGAAATTATAAAGCTCCACCCCCCCAAATACAGAATTTCTTCATGACCATGTGGAAATAATATCACTTCCTCAGGAGGATTCTTTTTAAAAAGTTTAAAAACTGAATTTCATAAAATTTTAAAACTTTTGTTCCTTAAAATGCACTATTAAGAAAATTTAATGGCAAACTGTACTCTAGAGAAAATACCCTCTATACTCATATGACAAAAGGTATGTATTCAGAATATATAGACAGCCACTACAACTCAATAAAAAGACAAACAATCTAGTAAGATATTGGACAAAGACTTGAAAAGATACCACACTAAAAGGTTTTTTGAATGGCCAATAAATGCATGGGAAGGTGCATTTATCATCATCAGTCACCAGAAAAATACAAATTAAAACCCCAAAGAGATACCACTATACTTCTGTTAGAATGGTTAAAATTAAGGAAGCTGAAACACCAAAAGGTGAAACTGTAGAAAAACTGGAACTTTCATGTATTTCTGCCAGGAATGTAGGTGGTTCAATTACTTTAGGCAACTGGCAGATCCTTACAGAGTTAAACATATATAGACCCCATAACCGTGACATGACACCTTTGTTACTTGCCCCAGAGATATGAAAACATATGTATAAAACTTGTACAAGAACATTCATAGCAACTTTACCCATAATAGCTCCAAGTTGGAAATATCTCAATGGCCTTCAACAGGTGAATGGATAGACAAATTATGATAGAAAATACAATGAAATGCCACTTAGCAATAAAAAGGAACACATTAAAGACACATGCAACAACTGGTTGAAAAAACAAGCCAGCTCCAAAGGGTGCTGTATGAACCCCATTATACAAAATTAAAGAACAGGCACTGTTGCAAGAAATCAGAACAGTGATTGCCTATGCGAGTGTGGATTGGCTAGAAGAAAGCACAAGGGAAATTTCTGGGCTGAAGATCATGTCTCTATTTTGGTGATAGTGATTCCCTCAATCAAAACCCACTGAAATTTGCATTTAATATGCATTTCATTCTATGTAAATTTTATTTCAAGAAAGAAACAACTCATGAATCAACCCTAACCTATATTGTGAAGCATATAACCACTGTTATGCAAATGGAATTTGTATATATACTCCACACAAGCTCTGACAGGGGTGGGTAATTAGATTCATTTTTCATGGAAACCATTACAACTAGAGATTATTAACCTTGTTCCCTTAGTAACTGAGGATCCTTACTCGGCCAAAACATATTTTACTAATTGATAATCATGAAAGAAAGAACCAAATGTGGACCGAGAGAGAGAGCCTGGGATTTTAAGCTCTTCGACTGTCTGCTTTTGTCATTGTTATACCACTGTTGCATGGTCTAGGGTTGGTATAGAGAAGCCTCCAAAAATACCTGAATGAAAGAAATAGATAGATGAGAAATACAAAAAAGCAGGGTAGGAAGAGGAAAGGAGAAGGCTGTCAGGGAGGAGGGAGAGGAAGGAAAGGGCACAAAGGAATCCGAAAGTGCATAACACTGTGTGGCATACCTTAAAGTCTTTGCTGCATTGGATCCGTCCACCCTGGGGTGGCTCTCCTAGAAGAGCAGAGCAGCCCCAACTGCACAGCTTGAGGTGGGGGTGGGGAGTGCTGAAAATCATCCCCGTGTTTCAGAAATAGCCTATGTGATTATGAAATAGATGCAGCCTTGAAACCTCATTCTGGGAAAGCAATTCAGGGAGAGCAGACATTTAGATTGACTACGATTATCACATTGGAGAGATGGTTGGTAATAAACGTCTGTTTTCCTCCAAAAATATGGTGACAACAGGCATAAGAAATGCAACCTTAATAATCGAGAAATCAAGCTGTTTGCCCACAAATGGAAACTTCATTACATTGCTGACTTTTACCATTAGAGAAAAAAATGATGTCAGTTCATTGTCCTCTTCCTACCACCCCCAGATCTAAAAGAGAAGGACCGAATCAGGCAGAGCTTTTAAGAGGCAGTATATTTGTATCTAAGGAGCTCATGCGATAGAGAAAGAGGACAGGCAGAGAGGATAAATCCAAGGAAATATAACACTGTGTATGGAAGGTTGAAGTCAGACAACCTCATATCCATTTCCAGTTCCTCCAGTGACCTTGGGCAAGTCGTTTAACTTCCTGATAGCCAACGTCTTCATTTGCATGCAGTTTGTTTATGGAATGAATACGATTTCTCAAAAGTGGCCATGAAAATGACTCTGCTGGGTAGATTCTATTCTCCCACTGGCTTCCAATGTATTTGTTAACTGTAAACAATTCTTCAAAAAGCAAAAATGAAAATCCCTAGTCACCTAATAAGGTGACAGTATGGGTAGCATGTTTAGTTTAAAATCATGATTGGATTGCTTGGTCCTTCCTGAACTTCTAGGAGTGCCTCCCATGCTGAGGGAAAATTTGATTCCAAATTTAAGGGTTTAATTTAGAACTAGGATGTTAGTCTTTTATGCTGTTGGACTATAATAATATTTTTCATTAATTCTAATCTGTAGGTTCTCCAAAACTGCCATCACGGATTGAGGTGTGTCATCATTGGAAAAGCGATAAAGAGTGGGAGAGGTCTCTTTTTCTGCTATACCAAAATGAAGAATGTCATGCCTGACATTCCTGGGCCTGAATCATAGAGAAAAAAAGAAAATACAAAAGCCAAATCAAATCCATCATGAAGCCTAGCTCTGGCAATGGTCACCAGCCCGGAAATTTTAACTCATGGGCATCTGTAAAGTTAGTAATGCAGATGGGTGTGTGCCATTGCCACTTTTCCAAAACACCACAAGGAAGTAGTATCTTCACCTTTACAAAGGTGGCACCAATCACATTCAGTGTACTCTTACTGATTATCTGCACTGATACCAGCACTATGGCCACCATTCAAAGTTCTGATTGGCAATAATGTAAATTTTTGACACAAGAATGGGGAAACAAATTATTATTACATATTCATGGTTTTTCAGTAGATGAAAAGTTTCCAAAAATAAGATGCATATGGGGAAATGTGAAAAACTCCACAGTGGTGGCATGACAGAAGACAATGGTCATTGAGCACCTAGGTCCTCAATTCGCCCCAATACAGGCAGTTTTAGCTGCTTATAAACCAAAGGCTCAGCTAGATGGTGCCTTTTAAATTTTTATTTTATTTTAAAAATAAAACTCTTAGGGAACTATGCTATTGTTGCCCTGTATAATTAGGGAATAGATTTCATGTTTGTATCTCTGACTTCACAATTTATTTGGGACAACGAAGGATGGAATTTCTAACCCAGGTGAATTTTTAAATGTAATTTGAGTAGTCATACTAGTTTGTTGTTTGGAGAGGCTTGCTTGATGTGAAACCTACAGTAGGATGCCAAAGTCAACAATTGGAGGAAAATAAAAGCATGGTTTTGTAGTAAGCCTCTTGTGGAACTGCTTGGCAAGCTATAAAAGAAGTGATGTCAGCACTTTTTTTTTTTTTTTAATGCATGCAAAGAAAAAAAAAAACTTTCTAAATACTAGAACAAAGAGAAGTGAAAGCAAAATGGATAAGGTAAACAATAACTCTATTTTCAGCTTATCCACGAGATCATGTATGCCAAAGGACCAGAAGCTCTGGAGTCTGCCTTGTCTGCAAGTTCTACAGCCATGCGTCTTGTATTGGGCCCTACAAAACTCCAGGACCTACCTCCAGTTGTGGTCAATTTGATTTACTAGCTGGAGTTCAAGATTCTTTTACAACACTAAAGAGTACACCAAACATCAATTGGTTAAAAAAAGTTCAAACTTGAGTTAGTTCCCAAAAGGCATAGTCAGAACAGGGTATTAATGGGGATTAATGATGGCACTGTGGTTCGATATTAGCAAAAGACCAGGGTTAAAAATAAATGTGGATATCTCAAGGGAAGCAGGAAAGTCCAGGCTGGCAACAGTATAAAGACTAGAATTTTAAAATATGAAACTATGTTGACATTTCTCTCCTCTGTCTCTTTCCAAAATTTCCCAATATTGTCACATTATTAATATTAATGTTATTAATATTGTTATTGAATTATGCCCCTAGAGGAACAAATTACCCCCAACTACATTTTCCTGTAGTGCTTTTGGCAACTGGCTCTTCGGGTATGATTTCCACCTCAGAGAAGGGTTTCCATGAATAATAGCATAGTTTATTATTGCTGTGGGCTCTTGTCAGCCATTCTTCTAGCTCTTTGTCCAATATCCCAACACTTGCTAGGCCAGTGTTTAGTCCTGGGAAAACTCCATGCAAAGCATGAGAGATTTGGTTTCCCATACAACCCTATGCTTATTTCATCAGAGAATATACCATGTTGTGTTGACACATTCTACTCATCGGCCTGTCTTTTCTATTAGACTGTTAGGTCTTTGAAGGCGAACATTATGTTTTATCTACACTGTACCCGAGTATCTAGACTGGTAGGTTCTCAAAGGTTCTCAACAAGTACTTGTTGAATGAATGAGTTAACATTGAGTGTTTTACTACTATCTGCACCATCATAACAATCACTACCACCATCACCAACATGGTCATTCCATGACCATAATCATCACCACCACCATCATTGACACCATCGTCAACAACCAATACCACCATCAAACAATATTTGGTGCTTATCCTCTTTGGAACTCTCTCCTGAGGGACCCAATGCCTCTAGCTATTTAGAATTTTCTGGTTTACACCTTTTTTCATTTATTCCCTTTTTTCATTTATTCATTTATTCTGGATGTTCTGGATGCCATTTGCTTGATGTTGGTTGTTGTTGTTGTTGTTTTCCCTAGGAGACAGCTACTTAACTTGATGTTGTAATTGTATTATAGTACTAACGTGTTGGTAGTGGCCTTCTAAGGTAATATGATCTGACAGCAAGAACACTATTTAGTTCCAGTTCAGCCATTTATTTGTTATGTGACCTTAAGGGACATCATTTCCAAGGGCTTCTTCCCCTATCAGACTCCTGGAGAGTCTTGCAGATTTCATGTACTGGTACTGTGTGCATTTCAACACAGATTTTCTGTTGATAAACTCTCAACCCAAAAGAGGGAACCTGTATGGAGGTGAAATATTAGGGATTTCACAGAAAATAAACAAGTGGTATCCACAACAGTGGCCACTCAACCAGCAGTTTATCTCCCTGGAGAGCTTCTCTGCCCACAGTTTCTGCCAGATCCAGTCAGTCGTGGGACAGGTAACCTAACCACCCAGCTGCCAGGCTATACTGTCATTGCCTTTCCCCTTTCCCAGAACTGTGTTGTTTTTGTCTCAGATGGCATAACATACTGTTCAGATAGTCTGACAGAGGCTCAGAGTCCATGCCTGGTTTCTTCACAGTGATTCAAGGCCAGCAATGGGATGCTTTATTAATGCCCTGTGAGCAAAATGAATTTTCAGAAGGCACAAAGCATCCTTCTACAATTTTCCTGGCACATTTCCTGGCAATTGTTCTGGTGGGGCCTGTCACATCAGATTTGAGGTAGAAAGAAAACAATAATCACACAATGTAATTTAAAGGAGAAAGTATAACTTTGGGCAAGTTTCTTCTTTTTTCTAACTTCCTCTATTTAAAATTTTTCTCTCTTCAGTCAGTTTGCAGTGTGGCTTTGGTAAAATGTACCACTCAGTATATAGAAGGGCCTAAATAAAAGTCAGCTTATGTAAGGTTATAATATCTCAGACCCAATGCACCAACAATGAGATTATAGGACTTTTAGACTTTCTTTCTCTTGCAAAAATCCAGTAGCCCAAGGCTGTCCAGATTGTCATAAACTTTTCTAGTTTTCACATCAAAGTGAAATAACAGCAACTCAAAATGAGGACAAAAATAAGATACTGAATTTATAAAGGAAAAAAACAGAAGAAAGGAGAACATTGGTTTGAAGAATAAAAGGATATATGTGCTACCACTGGGAATAGCAAACGTGGTTTGAGCAGAGAGACAAAATTTTGTTTTAAGAATGAAGTGAGGCCTGGAGAGGTTGAGTGATTTGTCCTGAGTCACATAGTAAGTTCGTGGTAGAGTCAGAGCTGAGGGTTCTGATCTGACATGGGCCAGAGCTCTTCCCATATGATGCTACCTCCACTTTTGTTTCAGTAGAGAAACGAAAACAAGCAGGTGTTGATTTTTTAAAATATATTTTATTTATTTATTTGATTAAAAAGAGTGAGCGAGAGAAAGCATGAGCAGGGCGGTGAGTGGGGGGAGGTGCAGAGGGAGAGGAAGAAGCAGACTCCCCGCCAAGCAGGGACCCCAGTGTGGAGCTCAATCCCAGGATGCCAGATTCATGATCAGAGGTGAAGACAGACACTTAAACAACTGAACCAACTAGGTTGCCTGAAAAGCAGCAGGTTTTGAATGAGTTAAGGAGGGTGAGAGGAGAAGGTTATGTCCATTGCATAGACTGGGAAACTGAATCACAGGAAGGTTTAGTGCTGTGGTCCTCACTGGGGATAGTTTTGACCCCCAGGGAACATTTGGAAATATCTGAAGCCATTCCTGGTTGTCACAACAGGTGGTGGAAGGTGCTACTGTCATCTCTAGGGTAGAAGCCAGGTATGCAGCTAGAATCCTCTTGTGCCCAGACCAGCCCCAACAACAAGGAACTATCCAAGGTCATCGACACTGGACAATAAAGATTTTTATCTGGGGATTATGCCCTCAACATCCAGATTTATATTACTATTATTATCATTAGAAATTTTTCACACCTGAATTATTGTCTGTACTCATTTAGCATTACACACCCACCAAATCCCTGCAAATCCCTGCGATCTTCAGTGCTAGACTTTGTCATGACCACAGTAGGCAAACTTGTCTTTGGGGCCTCAATCATCTGCTCCTGCCTCTTGCTGCTACTGGGGCCTCTTCAGGTTGCTCATTCCAAATCCTTTGTGGCAGAAGTTGATCCCAGGAGACTGAACTGAAGTCAGTGCCGTACCCATCCCAGAGAATTTGCATGTCACCATGTCTGGCTGTTCTAGCACTGGTATCCTGTGAAAGGAATTTCCAGCCTTTGTGATCAGGCTGGGCAGATATATAAGAAGAATTCCTAAAATACCCAGCAGCAGCCTCTGTTCTTCCTGCCGACGAGGCCAGCCCCCTGAGAAACCAGGCACAGGCTCCTCTGCCTTGGCATCGATGTTTTGACTGGACTCAAGCAACTTCAGAGCATTTTCTTTCTGGGCTTTCTTAACACATCTCATATTTTAAGGCAAATTTTTGAGAAATTTGAGGGGGATCTTTGTTTTGTTTTTCTTTCAGTTTTTGTTTAACTTCACTCAACAATTTCAGGATAGATATCTAAAATTTGTGAACAGGAGAGGAGCTGCCTAAATGACCAGAATTTTCAGACGCTCAATATTTCACTTCCTAAAATCATTATAACTGAATAGATTTTGAAAGATTTACAGAGCTCTTCTAAGGATTAAAGGAGAAAATGCATATGAAAAGGCTTTGAAAACTATCAAACATGTATTTTGTGTATGTAAACAATAATGGGGGTGGAAACAACTACTGTCCAAGATAACCCAGGATTAAACAATCAACAAAATGTAAAGAAAACATTCAGAATAGGAGAAGATATTTGCAAATGACATATCTGATAAAGGGCTAGTATCCAAAATCATAAAGAACTTATCAAACTCAGTACTCCCTGAAATAATCTAGTTAAAAAATGGGCAGAAGACACGAACAGACATTTTTCCAAAGAAGATATTCATATGGGTAACAGACACAGGAAAAGATGCTCATCATCAGGGAAATACAAATCAAAACTACAATGAGATATCACCTCACACGTGTCATAATGGCTAAAATCAACAATACAGGAAACAATAGATGTTGGTGAAGATTGGAGAAAGAGAAAGAAACAAAGAGAAAATTTGTTTTTTTAGAAAAGCAAATCTCAAACTGTTGGTGGAAATGCAAATTAGTACAGCCACTGCAAAAAACAATATGAAGTTTCCCCAAAAGGTTAAAAATAAAGCTACTTGATGATCCAGCAATTGTACTATTAGGTATTTATGCAAAGGATACAAAAATATTGATTCAAAGGGACACATGTACCCAGATGTTTATAGCAACATTATCAATAACAATCAAATTATGGAAAGAGCCCAAATGTCCATTGACTGATGAGTGGATAAAGAAGATGTGGTATATATAATGAAATATTACTCAGCCATCTAAAAGAATGAAATCTTGCCATTTGCAGTGATGTAGATGGAGCTAGAGTGTCTTATGCTAAGGGAAATGAGTCAGTCAGAGAAATACAAATACCATATGATTTAATTCATATGTGGAATTTAAGAAACAAAACAGATGAGGGTATGGAAAGGGTGAAGTTAAATAAAATCAATATTGTTCATGCAAACATATTAGAATGAGAATGATGGTATGCATAATGTCTTCCCTACTTATCTCATGCAATTAATGTGAAGAATTAACTACAAACTATAAGCTAAACTAACTTTCATAAGCTATGAAAGCCCTATGGTGAGGTATTATTATAATAGAAGCTAGGATTTAGACTCATTTACTTCTTTATTCTTACAGTGGGTGTGAAAATGGAGAAAAGCTATATATTGCAATTTTCTCTCTCTCTCTCTCTTTTTTTTTTTTTTTTTTGTTTGTGTGTGCTCCTTGATGTTTCTTTGTTTGATCAATAGATTATAGTTGTGACATTTTGTCGTGGTCACTCCTCAGTCCCAAGGCAAGAGAGTCTAAGAATAAGTGGTCTGTGGTATCATGTCATCTATCACCATTTGTCTGAAGCCAAAGAAACATATAGTACTGAGATAAGATTTTGTTTCATAGCATTTGACAAGTCCAGGGAATTCAAATAAAAGTTTAAGTATAAGTCATCATTTCAACAACTCTTAATGAACTGGCATCTATACTGAGGCAAATGATGTGTAATCAACATAGTAATCAGTAATTGCTTACCATTGCAGACCCAACACGGCTGACTTTGATGGGATTCCCTCTACCAGAAAGATCCATCTCTGCTTTGTCCATCACATACAGGCAAGCATCAAGGATGCCATCTTCAAACTATTTGGGAAAAATTAAAAAATAAAATGAAAAATATAAAGAAAGAAAAAAGAGAAACTACTTAATGTCCACTCTGCAAGCCCAACATTCTCTGCAAAAAAAAAAGAAAAAAAAAGGAAAGCACAGCCTTAATGTTTAGAGAAGCACATTTCCTATAAAGTAATCACCCATAATCTTTAGTATGAAATATTAAAGTAGGAGGAAGAAAACATCTTCCTTTGTTTTTCAGTAAAATGGATAAAAACTTAAAAGCAAGCTAGAAACATAAATAGAACTACTGGAGAGCTGGTATACTCAAGGATCATGAACTGACTTGAAGTTCTTCAGAAAACTGTGTAAATTAATTTAGAAGATTTCTTCAACATGTGGGCTCTGGTGCCAAAGGCAAAGGAATGTACCAAAGGATGTACCAAAGTCAGGCCAAAGTTTTGAGACCTCAAAAACAACACAAATCCTTGCACATCTCAAAAATAAATGGCTCTCAGGTGTGTCATAAGGAGGTATTTCAGACCTGTATACCTTGCATTGATAATAGTAGGATACCTTGTGTCATGAATGATTGTCCAAGTTTTTTCCTCTTTTAAAATAAGGGAGACTCCATGGTCTCTTTATCTTAAAGTCTTAAAAGACTCTACCTTTTAAAACAAGGTGAACTCCTCCAAAGAGAGGGCGGGAAGGTCTAGAGAAAGATTACATTATCAAGGGAACAGATTAGAAGTCAGTTCCATTGCAGGATCTCTCTGTTCTTAAAGATGTTTCAGGACCTCTTACAGAGAGGAGCATGGGAGGCTGTTCATAGTTTGATTTCCTTAGAAAGAATTGCTGGCCCCATGCAACACCAGAATTTTTTTTTTTTTAAGAAAGGAACAGGGACAAAATAGTAATAAAATAGCAAAATGGGGAAATTTCTCCTATATTGGATCTCACTGAATAAGAGGTCTGAAAACCTTGTATATCCACGCACGTACTTGTGACAGAAACCACAATTTTAATGGCTAATTACTATGTAGTTCTTTATTAAATCTAGTTAAAATACCAACTTTCTGGAGAACCTAAACTGATAGGATGGTTGTTATAATGTAAGGGCACTAGTTCTTCAGATATGTAAAGAACTCATTTTTCTGGTTCTTATTAAGTACCATCTCTCAGTCTGTGGGACTTAAAATTTTGAGTGAACTGGGGAGGTAAAGAGATAGTCACAGGATAAGTTGTTTGCCTGCACCATTGCAAACTACTGGCTTGGATATTTGTTTTGACTAAAAGACCCAAATTAAGGGACTCTGAGTGGCAAGAGAGACAGATAGGGCTCAAGGGTGTCTACCCAAAGGCTACTCAGCATGCTGGCTGAGGAGAACCCTGATCACTTGGGATTCTTTCCCTCTCTTCCCTGTTACCCATCTTGGTGTCTTCTTTCCTTATTAGCTCTCTACAAAATGTTACTTTGGGGACACAAATAGAATCACACCTAAACATTAGGAATTAGGGCACTAGACAATAAGCAGTATCATGGATTGTATGTTTTTCAGGAGAGGAAGGCTTGTAACCAGGGAGCCAGCCTGGGATCCAAAAACAGGAGAAGAGCACACAGATGATTAGCTTGATAGGACATCAGAAGTGCAGGTGACCAAGGCTGAGCACTGGGCACGCGATTCTCAGGAGTCCAGGTGGAGAAGTAGGTTGTAAAGTCAGGCAGATAAGACAAGAACTAGTGATGACATTGATCCCAATGGGCAGGCTGGATCAGGGGTAAGGGAGGCAGGGAAACTCACATGGAAGTCAAAAGAAGGCATCAGAAACCAAGAAAATATGACGCAACCTGATGAGGCCAGGTTCCATGAAATCTACCATCCTGGATACGCAGAGCAATGGTGCACAATTCCAATCATCTCATCCAAACTCTCTGAGAAATGACACACTCATCTTTTCTTATGTTGCTAATGAAGGGTCTTCACTGAGTCACAGGACATACATTCTTAGGGGAATATGGCAGAAAAATCAGTCGCTTTTTCCGTTGTTAGCGATATCCAACTGAAATAGTTTGGATTATTGAATATCTTAAATGGAATACTATTTATTATTTTATATCCAAACAGTAATGTGAGATTCTAGTTGATAAAATGTCTCAAAGTAAAAGTCCAGTGGGCCCTCCTTTGATGAAATGGTGATAGTCTCTTCTAATTCTAATTTCTAATTTTCTAGGATCTTATACTAACAACGATTTTAAAAAGGGGATTTCTTTGAGTTGGGCACACACCTTACAGTATCCTTTGCAACAGCATCAAAACACTTTTCCTTATAAGAAAAGGAAAAAACCTATTCCGTGTTGAAGAACAAGTTCTAAGGTAATGTGATTTGACTGTACTGGATGCCAAGCATTTCTCACTAGAATGCTATGTTATCCATAGAATCTCTGATCTCGGTAACCTTGATACCTGAAGATACGTGCTTTCAGTGGATAAATTACGTAGTTGCCTTTTGAAGTCTCTGCTCCTGTGCTGTCAGCCTTGGAGTCTCAGATCCTCAAATGTGGGAAATAGTGTATATCTGATATCAACATATGGCCTTGTAGTGATACATGTGACAAAAAAATATTAAGGAAAAATGTCCTTGACAACGACAAATGTTAAATGGCTCACCTGACCATAGCTCCAGCTTCTACTCTTGATGTCATTGAAGTCTCCATAAAAAATAACCCCGATGTCATTCAGGACATATTCTTCCTTTTCTTTCTCATCACCCAAGTACACAGCATCCTCTGCGTCAGAATTCAAAGATAATGATGATTACCAAACCAGACTGCTTTAATATACTTGTAAGTTTGTTCTGGTCCTAAGTGGCATTTTAATCAACTAAATGAAAAACAAAAAAAGTCTTTTGTTTCACTAAAGAGAGCTCATTTCCCGATGTGTAATTTCGGCAATGGTGAACCTAATCCGTAGCCAAGATCAGTATCCGAAGGATGACATTTGTCAGAAACCCTGGCTCTTTAAATTCCAAGTAGTACAATTAAATTGACACGTCTCATTAAACATTTTTAAGATTCTGGGACATCAGTAGTTTCAGAATCAGAATTCTGGGATGCAGATACAAATCTGTTACACAGATCGAAAAATAATTTCCAAGCTATTAACATTAATAGGAAACTAGCCGAACTGAAATGTTTAAAACAAGTCTGGGATGTGTTAGAAGAATCTAGCATGGTCTGTCTCGCCTGGTGTGTGGCCCATCATGGACAGGAGGAGACAGGCTGGGGGTCGTCTCCTACCAGTGAACAATCCTTGCGGATGTGCTGGTAAGTATGTGTGTCCGACCAGCCTTCCAAGTCAGCTTCTTCCACTGCAAGGACTTTTCTCCCTGTGGCCATAATCTCAGTAAGGCCACGCTCCCCATATGCCTGCTTCATAATTAGCCTGATATTTATTTCCAGGTCAAGTATGAAAGCCGCAAAAGCATCACTAACAAAGGCAGGACTATACAGGTACACTCAGATAAATTTGCATGGCTGGAATAGGGAGACATTTGATTCTGACTGGGGACATGGTTTATTATGTTTCTCTGGCTCCCTATTACCTTTTTGGAGTTGTTTCCTCCTCATTCCGTAAGACTTTTATCATTTTCTTTGGAGTAGATGTCAACCTTGGCTGCATGTTAGAATCATCTGAGTAGATTTAAAAACCTTTAATTCCATCTGGACTGAACTCTAGATTGATCAAATCAGAATTTCTGGGGGCAAGATCCAGATATCAAGTGTTTGCTTGTTTTCTCCTTTATATAATCTTATTTATTTATTTATTTATTTATTTCAAGCTCTCTAGTGATTCTGATATGCAACCCAAACTGAGAACAAATGCTCTAGGCCTTTGCTGTTCAAAAGAATCATTGAAATACCAGTAGCTTCAGCATTACCTGGGAGTTAGTGAGAAATGCAGAGTCTCAGGCCCCAGCTCAAGACCTAAGGAATCACACCCTGCATATTAAGATCTGAAGGGGATTTATGTATACATTAAGGTTTGCAAAGCATGGCTCCATCCAGCCCGTTTAGACCCCCATTCTGGGTTATATTACAGCTGTGATTAAATCTCCTGGAGAGTCTTTGGTCTTATCTCCTCCCCAGTACTTTCTTTTATCTTCCTGTTTCTACTCTCTACCTCTTGCCTACTATTTGGTTGGTTTTCTGCAAACACACACACACACACACACACACACACACACACACACACATACACAGATACTAATATCCAAAAACTTCACATATTTAAAGTGTGCAATTTCACAATCAAAATAATATAGTTATCCATCACTTCAAAATTTTCCTGTGTCCCTTCGTAATTATTCCCTCTGGATTCTCTGACCTCTCACTCCTTCCAGGGAGCCATTGATCTGCTGTCTGTCATCGTAAATTCATTTGCATTTCTTGGCATTTTATATGAAAAGAATCCTCAGTGTGTACTTTTTTTTTTTGGGGGGGGGTCTAGCATCTTTCATCCAAGCTAGTTATTTGGAAATTCATCGATACCATATCAATAGCTCATTCATCCCAAAGCCATTTCATGTTTCCAGGAAAATCAGAGTCGCACTACAAATGTACTGCAGCCTTTCCCTCTTCCCTTGCAGATGTGAGCTCTTAGGCTTCACATTGGCCATTAAGGGTCCGGAGGTGTATGGCCCCTAAACCAAAGTGAGAGCTTCCTTTCTAAGTGGAACAAACCAGAGACGTGACAACTGTGTTCGAGGTCAGTGTTTCTGAGCAGAAATATGAAAGAACACTTTTAAAAGAAAATCTCATAAGGATGTGTGTGAAGGGGCATTGACCGTTTACATGCATAGTCCTCCACCAGATACAATCAAACACCCTGGAAAGTAAAGGCCACTTTTGCTTTCATCTTTTTATAATAGTGGCTTGACTACTGTGACCATTGTGATAAAAAACATCTTAGTCAAGTGGGTTTCAGAGGCCTGTTACTGAGACAGAAATCTCCTCTTAAGATCACTGAGGTCTAGAAGTGCCATTTGACAATGTGTTTTTAACACGTTTTCATTATAATATGAGATGTTTATAGCCTTGTCCTATAAGATATTAGAAATTGGATTGTATTATAGAGCTACTATAATTTAAATGGTTGGTATAAAAATAGATTAATGGGTCAAAATAGAGAGCCTAGAAATAGATGTTACTGTATGCATGTTTCTATGAAATCAATATATGATAAAGAAAATACTATAAATTAAAGATGACTGGAGTGTTTATTAAATTCAGCTGAGAAAATTGGCTGGTTGTGAAAAGTAACTTCTCTGTACATCAAATAAACTAAAAATTAATTTAAAACCTGAATTGAAAAAGAGAAAGCAAAAGAAATTTAAAATAAAAGTAAAAAATTGAACATTTGGTCTCTAGATGAAAAAGTTTTATCTAAACAAAAATAATAGAAAGAATTTTAAAAAGATCTAAAATTTTTTATTATTTATTTATTTATTTCAGAGGAGAAGAGGAAGAGTGAGTTTGAGTCGAGGGGTGGGTGGGTGGATGGGGCAGAATGAGAGGGAGAGATATAATCTTCAACAGGTTCCACACCCAGAGCAGAGCCCAATGCAGGCCTTGATCCCACAACCCTGAAATCATGACATGAGCTGAACTAAAGAATTGGAAGCCCAACAGACTTAGCCACCCAGATGTCCCTCCATGTTTTTTTTAAATATAAATATACCTTTTGAATTTCAGATATAATGTAATTTAAAAGTTCACTACAGAAATATTTGCAATAACAGAAAACCTTTGCAAATTTTCCTTATACATAAAGAATTCCAATAAACTGATGAAAAAATTAAAAAGTGCTTTTAAAAAGTCAAAAAAAGGAAAATGATTTCACAGAGAGGAAATGGAAACAGAAAACAAATATATAAAGACAATTTTTTTTTAATATAATTTTTTATTTTTTATAAACATATATTTTTATCCCCAGGGGTACAGGTCTGTGAATCACCAGGTTTACACACTTCACAGCATTCACCAAAGCACATACCCTCCCCAATGTCCATAATACCACCCCCTTCTCCCAAAACCCCTCCCCCCAGCAACCCTCAGTTTGTTTTGTGAGATTAAGAGTCACTTATGGTTTGTATCCCTCCCAATCCCATCTTCTTTCATTTATTCTTCTCGTACCCACTTAAGCCCCCATGTTGCAACACCACTTCCTCATATCAGGGAGATCATATGATAGTTGTCTTTCTCCGCCTGACTTATTTCGCTAAGCATGATACGCTCTAGTTCCATCCATGTTGTCGCAAATGGCAAGATTTCATTTCTTTTGATGGCTGCATAGTATTCCATTGTGTATATATACCACATCTTCTTGATCCATTCATCTGTTGATGGACATCTAGGTTCTTTCCATAGTTTGGCTATTGTGGACATTGCTACTATAAACATTCGAGTACACGTGCCCCTTTGGATCACTACGTTTGTATCTTTAGGGTAAATACCCAATAGTGCGATTGCTGGGTCATAGGGCAGTTCTATTTTCAACATTTTGAGGAACCTCCATGCTGTTTTCCAGAGAGGTTGCACCAGCTTGCATTCCCACCAACAGTGTAGGAGGGTTCCCCTTTCTCCACATCCTCGCCAGCATCTGTCATTTCCTGACTTGTTGATTTTAACCATTCTGACTGGTGTGAGGTGATATCGCATTGTGGTTTTGATTTGTATTTCCCTGATGCCGAGTGATATGGAGCACTTTTTCATGTGTCTGTTGGCCATCTGGATGTCTTCTTTGCAGAAATGTCTGTTCATGTCCTCTGCCCATTTCTTGATTGGATTATTTGTTCTTTGGGTGTGGAGTTTGCTAAGTTCTTTATAGATTCTGGACACTAGTCCTTTATCTGATATGTCATTTGCAAATATCTTCTCCCATTCTGTCAGTTGTCCTTTGATTTTGTTAACTGTTTCCTTTGCTGTGCAAAAGCTTTTGATCTTGATGAAATCCCAATAGTTCATTTTTGCCCTTGCTTCCCTTGCCTTTGGCGTTGTTCCTAGGAAGATGTTGCTGCGGCTGAGGTCGAAGAGGTTGCTGCCTGTGTTCTCCTCAAGGATTTTGATGGATTCCTTTCGCACATTGAGGTCCTTCATCCATTTTGAGTCTATTTTCGTGTGTGGTGTAAGGAAATGGTCCAATTTCATTTTTCTGCATGTGGCTGTCCAATTTTCCCAGCACCATTTATTGAAGAGGCTGTCTTTTTTCCATTGGACATTCTTTCCTGCTTTGTCGAAGATTAGTTGACCATAGAGTTGAGAGTCTATTTCTGGGCTCTCTATTCTGTTCCATTGATCTATGGGTCTGTTTTTGTGCCAGTACCATGCTGTCTTGATGATGACAGCTTTGTAATAGAGCTTGAAGACAATTTTAACTGAGTAGTAACCTAAGAAGTGCAAAGGTTTGCAAGTAAATTTTCATCCACAAAAACATAATTTCAATCTATTTTTATTCTTTTACAGATAATATTTTTTAAGTTGGCTTTAAGGTTTGTTTTTTTCTTTGAAGTTTTGACATTTAAACAGTTTGCATCTAGGTGTGGGTCTTTTTCATTTACTAGGTTTGAGATACTCTGATCCTTTACAGTTTGACAATGTGAGTTTTTCTTTAGCTCTGGGAATTTCTTTCTCCTTTATCTTTGACTATTTTCTTCTTTTTATTTTTCCTTCTTTTTATTTTTCTGTATTTTCTTTTTTTATTTATTTTTATTTTTTTTAAAGATTTTTATTTATTTATTTGACAGAGAGAGATCAGAAGTAGATGGAGAGAAAGGCAGGCAGAGAGAGAGAGAGAGAGAGAGAGAGAGAGGGGAAGCAGGCTTCCCGATGAGCAGAGAGCCCGATATGGGACTCGATCCCAGGACCCTGAGATCGTGACCTGAGCCGAAGGCAGCGGCTCAACCCACTGAGCCACCCAGGCGCCCTCTGTATTTTCTTATAATAAAATGCCTTTTAGGCAGATATTGAACTTTCCAGATAATCTCCATTGTCTTATCATACTTTTCTATCTCTCTCTGGCTCTCTCCTTCTTTGTCTGTCTCTCTCTATATGATATATACATATATATGTATATATCTAATATATATCTAATATACATATATATGTATTATATAAGAACGTATGTTAAGAAAGAATATCATCAGCACTTCCAGAAGAATTGAGGAATTCCTGGAACAAAAAAATGGTTGAATGAAGTATGGTATATAATGAACAGCTATATAAAAACTTTGGAAGGATCGTTATATGCTGCTATGGAAGAATATCCAGGATCTCATTTTCAAAAAGAAGTGCACAAAAAATATATATAGTTTACTGCCTTTTATTTAAGAAATAATGGAGGTAAATAGATAGCTAGATACATATTTATATACATTCACATATGTGCTTATATTTTTAAATGTAGAGATAAGCCAAAAAATTAACAAAATTATTATCTAAAGTGTAGGAGGGATAGTTGGGAGTTAGACTTTCTCTCTAAAGTGTCTTTATTGCTTTGTAGCTTGACTTTGGGTTTACATAAATGTTTTGTAAAGTCACAAAACAAAACTAAGAGTAGAGAGCCCAGATATGGACCCTCAACTCTATGGTCAAATAATCTTCGACAAAACAAGAAAAAATATGCAGTGGAAAAAAGACAGTCTCTTCAATAAATGGTGCTGGGAAAACTGGGCAGCTCTATGTAGAAGAATGAAACTAGACCATTCTCTTACACTGTACACAAAGATAAACTCAAAATGGATAAAAGACCTCAGTGAGAGACAGGAATCCATCAGAATCCTAGAGGAGAACATAGGCAGTAATCTCTTTGATATCAGCCACAGCAACTTCTTTCAAGATATGTCTCCAAAGGCAAAGGAAACAAAAGTGAAGATGAACTTTTGGGACTTCATCAAAATCAAAAGCTTCTGCACAGCCAAAGAAACAGTCAAAAAAACAAAGAGGTAACCCACGGAATGGGAGAAGATACTTGCAGATGATAGTATAGACAAGAGGTTGATATCCAGGATCTATAATGAACTCCTCAAACTCAACACACACAAAACAGACAATCATATCAAAAAATGGGCAGAAGATATGAACAGACACTTCTCCAATCAAGACATACAAATGGCTATCAGACACATGAAAAAATGTTCATCATCAGGGAGATTCAAATTAAAACCACATTGAGATATCACCTTACACCAGTTAGAATGGCCAAAATTAGCAAGACAGGAAACAACATGTGTTGGAGAGGATGTGGAGAAAGGGGAACCCTCTTCCACTGTTGGTGGGAATGCAAGTTGGTGCAGCCTCTTTGGAGAACAGTGTGGAGATTCCTCAAGAAATTAAAAATAGAGCTTCCCTATGACCCTGCCATTGCACTCCTGGGTATTTACCCCAAAGATACAGATGTAGTGAAAAGAAGAGCCATCTGTACCATAATATTTATAGCAGCAATGGCCATGGTCACCAAACTGTGGAAAGAACCAAGATGCCCTTCAATGGATGAATGAATAAGGAAGATGTGGTCCTTATACACTATGGAGTATTATGCCTCCATCAGAAAGGACGAATACCCAACTTTTGTAGCAACATGGACGGGACTGGAAGAGATTATGCTGAGTGAAATAAGTCAAGCAGAGAGGGTCAATTATCATATGGTTTCACTTATTTGTGGAGCATAACAAATAGCATGGAGGACATGGGGAGATAGAGAAGAGAAAGGAGTTGGGGTAAATTGGAAGGGGAGGTGAATCACGAGAGACTATGGACTCTGAAAAACATTCTGAGGGGTTTGAAGTGGCGGGGAGAGGTGGGAGGTCGAGGTACCAGGTGGTGGGTATTATAGAGGGCACGGATTGCATGGAGCACTGGGTGTGGTGAAAAAATACTGATACTGTTATGCTGAAAATAAATAAATAAAAAAATACTAAATAGAAATAAAAGACAAAACAATTTTTAAATAAATGAAGCCAAAATGAAGCAAATTAACATGACTGGGTAAATAGATTAGTGAATTAACCACAGAAAACTATTTCAAGTTACTTTAAAACAGAGTAATTTCACTATATATCCCCAGAGTAATTTCACTGTATATCCCCACTATATATTCTTTAACATAAAGAAAAACTGTAAAATAACTATGTTGGTACTAATAATATTGATATTGCTATTTTGAAATAAATATAACATAAGCAATCATGTTAATGACACTAGAAACAAAGATCTGCAGGATAAGAGAAAAATGCATAAGCAAAATCAAATAAATAAAATCTGAAATCTTGTATTTTAACTTCAAGCAACTTATTACATAATATTCCTTTGCAAATAATTTTAGATTTAGTGCTATTTTTCCTCAATTGCTTTATTAATTTTTTTTAATCTGGAGGGAAAGTCATTCTTTCATTTTTTTTTTTCATAATGTCTTGCCGGCCTGTTATGATACTTAGTACTGTAGCTGCAGAAATTGGTATTGTAACTCTTGCTGCTACGGAGTAAGAGCTGGACTGATTTTGAGTAAGAATGAAAGTATTAAAAAATCTAATATCAAAAAGAAGTTTTCTTTAAAATCTTTGTAAAATGGGGCCATCTGGGAGGCACAGTCACTTAAGAGTCTAACTCTTGAATTCGCCCAGGTCATGATCTCAGGACTGTGAGATCAAGCCCCACATCAGGCTCTACACTGGACATGGAGCCTGCTTCAGATTCTCTCTCCCTCTCTCTGCCCTTTTCCCTTCCCCCACCCCCCTCAAAAAAACCCAAATAAATAAAATCTTTGTAAAATGGCTGTAAGACTGACTCTTCCTTGGAAAACATCATGACTGATTGAGGTTTACATGATTGCTGGCCCTCCCAGCTCCAAACATTTCTGTAAGTTACTGTGTGCCTATGATTCCTCTTTTAATCTTATATGCACACTCATTTCCTTACTTAAGAGAAAGAAAAACATATTTTTAAAAAAAGAAAAAATGTGGGGCACCTGGGTGGCTCAGTGGATTAAGCCTCTGCCTTTGGCTCAGGTCATGATCCCAAGGTCCTGGGATCAAGCCCCACATCGGGCTCTCTGCTAAGCGGGGAGCCTGCTTCCCTTCCTCTCTCTCTACCTGCTTCTCTGACTACTTGTGATTTCTATTTGTCAAATAAATAAAATCTTAAAAAAAAGAAAAAAATGTATTGAATAAATCAACTTAATATAAAAAATTATTAAATACTTCTTTAAATAGTGTAACTTAGTCATTACAGCATGTCAATGATAAATTCAAAGAATTCTTTTTTCCCTGAAAATGCTACCTGGAGACTATTTTGCATATGTAGGTGTTTTGTAAAATAATCTTGAAAACATACCTTGACATGTTTTTCCTCAGATTGCATTAGGCTTAATTTGTTTTGTTTTGTTTTTAATTTAAAAATGACTTTAGTATGGATTAATTCCATGGTTGCCATATTAAGAGATGTATATCAGAGCAGTAATACTGCAGAAATATTAGTGGGTATAAACTTTGGGGGTAAGGGGCTTCTTTGTTTCTTCTCTGCCTATCCTTGTCAATTAAGGTATTTTTTTTTTTCTCGACTCATAAATCCTTTGATGCTTTTAGCCAGAAATTAGCCTTATAAAGCTATTTTTGAGTATAGTTTGTGTGAAAAAAAATTCCCTTTGGTAATAAATTTTCCAAGCTGAACTCTAGCAAGATATTTTTCAGTTCTTTTATTTTATTAGGCTCTGCACTTTTTCTGTAATATTTTGTAACACTTGACTTTTTTGTATTTTTGCCACTTGAAAGCTTGGTGTAGTTGGTCTGTAATTAAGTTTCAAATTTGAAACCACTATTAGTTTTGTAATCAAAATATAGGTATTTTTGTCTTTGTACATGTCATTCCACCTACAGCTCTACCTGGAATCCCATTGATCTTCTAGCTACCATTCATTTCTTCACAGTTCACAAATGAAGAATATGAAATTCAGTGAATGCAGTTACTAATCCTATTGGGGAATGACTCTCATTTAACCAAAATTAAAATGTATTTTCACTAAAATGAAGATACAAGTTGATGATAAACTCTGAAGTTGGAAGACCTTCTCACTTAAGACTCTGAAGTGATTTATTCAACTATGTTCTGGATTACTGCTCTTTACTTTGTTCACCTGCTGGAGATTGTGATTTTTTAAAAAGATGGCCATTCTAATGACTGTCAAATATCTATGTTTTAGAAAGATATAATATGAAAATTTTTAAAAACATGTATGAAGGAAGAGACTGGCTATCTCTTCCCATATTGTTGTGCTTATTCTCTTAAGGCCTACAAATACATTTTTGGAAGTTTGCTTTCACCATGATTTTTCATCAACAAATATTATTATGAGATTTTTTCCATTTATACTAGTCCCTGAAATATTATGAAGTGTTTCAATCAGAGCATACTATGATAATCAGAAATCTAATTCCATTAAAATAAAATATCAAACAAAAGAATTTTTTAAAAAATAAATTTAAGTTGAAAATATCAGTATAGCTCATGATACATTTTCTCTTTAGAAACCACATTGTTAAATTCTATCCACAGAAAAGAAATAGAAAAAACAACCAATATAGTAGCAATGAGTCTCTTGAGCCGGGACTATGGTCTCTAAGTACCATTCCATTCCCTTCCCCCTTCCATACTAGAAGGGTACTCAGGTTTCCTATGAGAAATGACTCATTAAAAATCTGGGTAAGTAAATGTACAAGACCAGCTTGAAATACTTCTTACCAGAAAATAAAGAGGCTATTAAAGATTCTAGGAGTCATGACAAAGGAATCAGAAATAAACTTGAAAGCTCCCACTGTCCAAGAATAAGACAATTCAAGTATCAAAAAATAAGTTATCACAAAGTATTAAAAAAAATTCAATATTCATAGATTTATAGTAATTTAAAAAAATCATTGGTTATCTCTACAGGGTGCTAAAAACCAACTCATTATTCTGATAACTTAGAAATAAGGAAAGGGACACATATCTAGACTTCTTATATGAATACTTCCTCAAGGCAGCGATATAATTGATGCTAATAGATGCAGAAGGAATGGCAGATTAGAATATTGCCATTTTGCAATCCCTAATGAAATAATGAATCTAGGCTAAAATGATTTGTTAAAAGGTTAGTGGGGAATTTCATAATGGATGTAAGACTGATAAAACCTGATCCTATTGATAAATCTAAACATCACTAAAAGAGGGGCAACCAGACATCATGTATCTCCTGATGGGATGGATGCCCTGGGAAGTGTACAGCATGACTTACGTAGTATTCTTGCTCTACCTTCCTATCCCTACCAAAAAAAGAGAATGATTCTCATGATGATAAATCTGATTGAGTCTCAGATCAAACTAACCACTTAATAAATAAAGGGCTAGAGGAATGTTATGTGACACCAGGTGATGGCATAGAAACAGCAAAATCTTGATAACTATTGAATCTGGGACATATGTAAGTAGATATTCATTGTACTACTCTTCCTACTTTTGAGTTGTTTGAAAGTTTTAATAATAAAAATAAACCCTGCTAAAGGGCGTAAGAGAACTTGAATAAATAAAAACATTAAAAATGTTTCTACTTGCATGTGAAGATTCCAAATTATAAAAATTTATGAATTCTACCCAAATTAATTTCTATATTAAATGAAAACCCAACTAAAATTCCACTCATACTTTTTTAGAATTCTGCATGCTGATTTAAAAGTTTATCTGAAAAGGGCGCCTGGGTGGCTCAGTGGATTAAGCCTCTGCCTTTGGCTCAGGTCATGATCTCAGGGTCCTATTGAGTCCCGCATTGGGCTCTCTGCTCAGTGGGGAGCCTGATTCTCCCTCTCTCTCTGCCTGCCTCTCTGCCTACCTGTAATCTCTGTCTGTCAAATAAATAAATAAAATCTTTTTAAAAAAAGTTTATCTGAAAAGACAATGTGAAAAAATAACCCCAAAATAAAATGTTGAAAATAAAGAAAAATGGGGGGAATTTTCCCATGGTAAACTGAACTTTGGTTCTAACCCACCTGATCCTGTATCCATGCTTTTGTCATGTAACTACTCATCCTTCTTTCTAAAGGTAGAACATCCCCCTTTTGACTTTGGGGCTTACTTTGGCTGAAAGGGTGTTAGTCGATGTGATGCAGGTAGGGGTTTGAAATGTGATTGCACACTTGAGCATATGCTGTTGCATTTCTGCTATCACCATGAGAAAAACATATCCTAGCAAGCCCACTAGCCACAGGAGGATGAGAGACGCATGGAGCAGAGTATCTCCGCAGTGGGGTGGTAAGGAGTGAGGCCTCTCTGGCTATTCTCAATGCAGAGCTGGCCAGTCCGGCCCAGTCTACAGTAGCCCAACCACAGACAAGCCAGATCCATGAGATAACATGCTTGTTGTTATAGACCAGTGACATTTTCTGGTCCTCTCTTAATGAACATTGCTGTGATTATAGCCAACTAAAACAATGCTATAATGAAACTGATTTTGACATAGTAATAGATAAATACATGCATAGAGCTAAATGTATATTAAACCTTAGTAGATGATAAAGTTGGCATTTAAAACCAACAGGTAATGATATATCTGATCAATAAATGATGTTTTGATGACTGGCTATTCCTGTGGGAAAAAAATTTTCCATAAGATCTTTTTCTCCCGGGACGCCTGGGTGGCTCAGTTGGTTAAGCAGCTGCCTTCGGCTCAGGTCATGATCCCAGCGTCCTGGGATCGAGTCCCACATCGGGCTCCTTGCTCTGCAGGGAGCCTGCTTCTCCCTCTGACTCTGCCTTCCACTCTGTCTGCCTATGCTCGCTCTTGCTCGCTCTCTCTGACAAATAAATAAAATCTAAAAAAAAAAAAAAAAAAAAAAAAAAAAAAAAAAAAAAAAAAAAAGATCTTTTTCTCCCACTAACACAAAATTTATCAATTGATTTAAAAAGATTCATGTGTGTCTTTTCTTGCTAACCCTTAATTCACCTAAATTGTCCCAGATATGAACAGGTCAAGAAATGCAATGCTCAATAAATATACACAAAATGTTCAACTTCATTAATAATTAGAGATACATGAATTAAACCATGAAATGTTAATGTATTACCAAATTTTGTCCATCATGTTAGCAAATATTAAAACAAATGATAATAGCTGGTGTCAATGAAAACATAAAGATATGAATATTCTCTTGTGTTGTGGCTATATTATAAACTACAGCAGCATTTTTAAAAAATATTTTATTTATTTGTTTATTTGACAGACAGAGATCATAAGCAGGCAGAGAGGCAGGAACGGAGGAGGGGGGAGTGTGCTCCCTGCTGAGCAGAGAGCCCGATGTGAAGCTCAATCCCAGGACCCTGAGATCATGACCTGTGCCGAAGGCAGAGGTTTAATCCACTGACCCACCCAGGCATCCCTACAGCAGCATTTTTAAAAGAGTAATTTGGCAGTATCTATGCAATTTTAAAATGTGAATTGACTTTGACCAAGCAATGCCATTTCTAGATATTCATTCTACAGAAATATGTTTGTTTAACATCTATGTGAAACATTCAATATAACACAGTATTATGGTGAAAATGGGAGGAAATCAAAATATTTATAAGCAAAAGACCAAATTAATTATGGTACAACCACACCCAGTAGTCATTAAAAAGAATATGTATGTACTGATATAGAAAACTTTCCAAGATACATTATGTAAGGAAGTAAAGTATAGAATAACATGTATAAAGAATGTCCCCTATGTTTTGGAAAAAAAAAAAAAGAAACTCTATAGAAGTATATATGGAAAATTATAGCAAAGTATCCAGAAAAATATAGAAATCAAGAAAGTTAAAGTTAACAGTCCAGAAAGTTAAAGTTTTCTAAGGAAGTGAGGATCGGAGGGTAGGTGAGAAGGAAATTTCACTTTTTACCATATAAAACTACACGTGTTATTTGAAAAGGACATTCAATTAATTTGAGGGCAATTCAATTAATTGTCAGATTAAAAATTAAAACCATTCAAAAATTCATTAAGGGGTGCTTGGGCGGCTTAGTTGGTTAAGCAACCAACTCCTGGTTTTCAGTTAGGGTTGTGAGATCGAGCCCTGTGATGGGGGGGTCAGTGCTCAGCATGGGGTCTGTTTGACATTCTCCCCCTCTCCCTCCCCACCTCTACCCTACCCCCTGCCCATGCATGTGTGCATGCACTCTCTCTCTCAATTAACCAGAGAAATAAAATCTTTAAAAAATGCACTAAATGGATGGAAATACACGAAAATGTTAACAGTGTCTGTGATTTGTAGATCTCTGAGTTCCTTTCATGCTTCCATTATTTTTATTCTATAAGGCTTTCATCATTAGATGAGAGTTTTAAGACATTTTTAAAAAGTTCGTTTTAAATGTTGCATTTCAGTGATGTGCCTATTTAAGAAGAGGTTATGTTCAGCTCTTAAATATCACTTTTCCCTCCTTAGTAGATATCATCATATAACCATGCCTTTTAAATTTCCTTCAGGTCTCCCTGCACCCTTTTCTTCCCAGCACAGGTTGGATTAAACCTTGTTCCCCTAGTGTCCTATGGATGCTGTGGTCACATCCATCCGTATGGAGATTATTCTGTAATTTAGTTATTAATTGAAAATGCATGTTTTTAGTATTTACCATGTGCCAGAAAATTTCTGAGTATGGTAAAACAACCAAAACAATAAACTCATTAAAACTCCTAACACCCCTAAGAGGAAAGTATTACCTTTCCCTTATTTTATAGATGAGGAAGCTAAGGAAAACGTAAGTAAAATATCTTTGTTAAGGCCATAGTGCTAGTAAGACGTGAAATCAGGACTTGAATCCTAAGCTGTTCCCCAAGGAGACTATGACTCTTGGTCTCGTATCCCCAGCACACAGGACAGAGTGCCCGGGAACATGACGCAATAAATGCCTACAGCAAGATTGAGAGGTGGGGATGGATGTCTGGAACTTGGAGAGTGAGAGAAGAAGAAAGTGATGGATTTACTATTTACTATTGGGCTTTAGGTTATTATTGATGGGAACTTACAAATTTAAATGGTAAACTATGAATAAGGAGGAGTTTGAGACCAGGCCACCCTTTTCCTTCCAGCGGCTGAATTAAATCTCACTTCACAACCAGCGGGCATAATCAATGAATCCTCAACAAGCCAAGGAAGTCAAATGGGAAGTCTTGATTTTAATTTTAAATATATTTATGATTTTAAAGGAAGATTGAGGGTAGAAAGCAGTGCTTTCTTTCCCCTGTTTTTATTCAGATCTGTCACTTTAAAATATAGTTGTCCAAAGCTAAGATTAAAAAAAAAAAGAAGAAGAAATTATATCACCATGGAAACTCCAAAAAACTCCCTGTGTTTGATAGGCTAACAAAGATAAGAAGACTTAATCATTTGCCTCTGGACACTTTTATTGTTGGTGTTTTGGTGTTTTTGGTTGTTTGTTTGTTTTTAATTTCTGGTTTGTTTCAGAGGCATATTGAGGTTTTATTAGATTCTGGGGCAAAACCTGGTTCTCTACCTTTGTAAAATGGAGGATGCCACTAAAAGTAAAAACAGTGACAATAACCCACTGTTCTAGATACTCACCAGTTCGAACTGTTGGAAAGTGTGTGTGTGTGTGTGTGTGTGTGTGTGTGTGTGTGTATGTATACAAGTATGGGGATTGGAAGCTATACCTAAATCTATGCAAGTTGGTAGCAGGAGGTAGGTCTAAAGAGATCATAGAGTTAGAAGGAGCACCAAGGACCTACTGACAACTTCTTGATACTAAGTGACCTCTGGAAATTTAAACTCAAGAGGAAAACAGATTACACATGGCATCATTGGTGAATATTGCATGATACCTCCATCTGCTTTCAACATGCCTTATAAAGAACTGATAGGTGACTGATAGGAAGCAAGTAGTAAAGAAGAATTATCTCATTTATTTTACTATTTCTCTGGTGGGGATAACGTAGTAATTTTAACAACAGCAACAACAACGTTGTGGGCTGAGAATTTTGGGATTCACTTATAGGGCTGAGTTTAGCCCCATTGGAAATTACCACTTGCCTTCCACACACAGAAAAAGTAAGAATTTATGACAAACATGTAAAAAGGAATGCTGAGCCTATTGATTTTAGTATCTGTGTAACTTCTTTGAGAGAAGGATGGCTATTCATCACTGCCTAGGCTGAAAATTTCCTTTTGCTTATTTACATGCTATTTTAAAGTTAAAGTAAGTCCCATTTCCAAAGGCATTAAAGTCAAGCTCCGCAAAGCAAACTCAGGGGTGAAAGAAAACTACAGTGCCAGGAATGTTATCATGTAAGTCGTCTCTGAAGAGATCACCTACCAGCTTAAATCAGAATTTGGTTTTGTTTCTGATCCTTTGGAAGAAATAATAGCTTGGTTCCTTTAAAGAGGCAAAATGTGTCACCTCTTTAGAGAAGGGAGAAATTTTGAGCGAGGGGATTGGGAATAACTTTTACCTGCCTCCCCTTTCTATAACAGCTGAGCATCACTGAAGAAAGAAGGAAGACATGTTGGATGAATGTAATCACTCTTCAAGGGAGTGGCTTCACATGTGGAGCAAATGTGGCTCTACGTTGGTGTTATCATGGTAGCTTTTCCATCTCAAAGTAGAGCAGAGGGGGTGGTGAACCCCAGAATCTGTGTGTGCTATCGGCATGTTAAGAATCACTTCACATCTCTGAGAAATGGGAAATGATAGAGCCCAGAAAAGAATGGCATTTCTAGAGTCTGTGCTTTTGTGTTTTTCCTTTGGAAGGATCCAAAGTCGCTGTCTTCCTAAAATGGTTTAATACAGCCAACTTGAGGTCCACCTTTGCACTCATTAACTCTGGAATGAAACAAATCCAAGAAACACAAATAAGGAGTTCCTCAACAATTGGGTCCATTTCATTCCTTGCAAACATATTGTATTATGTTACATCTTAGACCAGCTTGGGAAGTTTATTTGATTTGTGCTGATTTACTAGTTTTGCTGGCTAAGGACTTTTCAGGTACTTAAATATCTTCAGAAGATAGACTATTATTCATAAAGCAGTTCTACAAAGAAAATGTCAGAGATTCTTTACTTAGTATCCTCAAAGAGAGCCTGTGCCCTTGTTGGCATCCTTATTATTTTTTTTCTTTTTTTTCAAAGAAAAGTGTCGTTTGATCTTATAGCTATCAACCTGGTTTTATTTTTATTTATTTACTTGTTTGTTTGTTTATTTTTAACAGCAGGACTTTCAATGTTGTAGAACATCATAAAAGCTTCTCAGCTTGACACCTACTTCTTCTTTCTCTTATTACACAAGATGGGATGCCAGTGGTTCTGGTTTTAAAGATAAAAGAGGGTATCCTGACCGAATCAGAATATCCAGGTTTTAGCCCCAGCTTGTTTCCTAATTTTCTATATGACCTTGAGAAATTTATCTAACACCACAGAGTCTGTTTTCTCTCTTGAAATGTGAGGCTCATAATTCTCTCTCTGACCCTCAGAATGATGGTTATCAGTTCAATTCAGTACACATTTGTTGAACATTTAACTTGGTGCCTGGCACAATGCTAGGCTGAATGAGAGAAGAATCCTGCTTCTCAAAATACATAATGCAGAGAGATGCTGGCTTTGAGCACTCTTTGTAGAATATAAACAACTACACATAGAAGGAATTAGATACCATATGAATCGGCTGATGATTAGACCCTTTCAGCTCTGCTCCTTCCAGAGCATCTCAAAAACAGCTTTGGACCTTGATTCTGGGGTCATCTACATGCCATTGGAAAGAATGTCTACTATGAGCTCTCTGAGCTCCCTGCTCATTGCAATGCTTGGTGTGAAAAGGATGAATGAGCCTCCATATCACTTGAAAGAGTGATATGTGCTCTTTTATTAAATAGGAGTTTTGAATAAATAAGGGCTTAAAATTTTCATATAAGCTTTTAAAAAATTTTTTAAAAATTTCATAAAAATTCAAGTAACCAACTGATTGTTATTTTAGGCAAATACTATTCTAGGGGCTGGAGAGGGTACAAAGATAAGCCACTGACCCATTTCTCTTCACCCTCTGGCTAGGCCAGGTGACCCTCTTATATATTCTTGTTGTGCTATGACTTATGTTAATACTTTTTACAACTGTAAGTCATGTTTATTAGTAATTTATTTGTGAAATATTTGTGGAAACTCTGTGAGGCAAACATTGTTTGTCTTTTTCAATACCATATTCCCAGTGCCCAGTTCAATGCTGACCCTTAGTATTTGTGGATGAATAAGTAATACTGTCATACTAGCCATGAGTACTTACATATTGTCATTGGGGGGAAGGTATACCATCAATATATGTGAATTGATGAATGAATGGCTCTAGATTGAGGATATAAATTCTGGCCTGAGTCCCAAGGTCTTCAAAAGAAGGGGATATTGGCCATTGTTATTTGGTGCATTACACCATTCTGTACTGAAGGGTCTAAAAGACCATATATAATTATTAAGTAAATAGCATATTTACTTAAGTTGGTTGTATTTATTTACTATCTATTAAAGGTATCCAGGTATTGGAAACATTAATTTCTTTACATTAAATTTATTTGATTTCTTTGTTTAATGGAAAATACAAAAGTCATAGGGACATGGTGAGTTAGAGAGGAGAAGGGAGTTGGAAGAAATTGGAAGGGGAGGTGACCCATGAGAGTTTATGGACTCTGAAAAACAATCTGAGGGTTTTGAAGGGGCGGGGGGTGGGAGGTTGGGGTACCAGGTGGTGGGTATTAGAGAGGTCATGGATTGCATGGAGCACTGGGTGTGGTGCAAAAACAATGAATACTGTTATGCTGAAAATAAATAAAAAATAAATCTAAAAAAAAGTCATAGTGAATAAAAAGTTAGAAATACCAGATGTCAATTTGAAGTCAGATGCTAAGAGAGAGAAATCTACATACTCTATGCCCACAAAATCACTCCCACACATATCATATAAGTTTTTGACTTTTTTCAAGGTGGTAAGGTGTGAGATTGCATTTACAACTTGTCTATGATTATAGGTGCAGTGAGTCAAAAAAGCATTTACTTAGAATTATTAAATCAATGCAGTAAACATTTATTAAACATTAAGTATGTACTAGGTGCTGGGATATAAGGCTGAGTGAGGTAAGAGGAAACTAGCAATGGGGGATATGGGGAAACAAGTTAGGAAGAGAAAAAAGACCCCCGAATATGATTGATGTCCCACCAAACGGAATACTCAAACATGACCCAGAGTACTAAGCACAGGTATGAAACATCTAAATCTTTCAGAATACACTATCTGGCACTAATGCTAGACTAACAATCTGGTACATTCTGAATTTAAATAAGGAAATATATTCCATAATCCAGAGATCCTGAGCAGTTAGGAAAACAAGAGGAAGTCACAATAAATCCCTAACTCCTTCCTTCTACCCTTGTGGGTACAGTTTTCTAACACCCGGGAGAAAGGATCTCTCTCTAAGATTCATGGGATGGATCTGAAGCCTGGTTAGCGCTATTAAATTAAAAAACTGACCAATAATTCTCACTGCTTCTGCCCCTGTCCTCACTGGTGTAGTATTGCTATTGATCCCCATTAATGATTTAGTGATTAAGGAGGATAAATTGCCTATGAATGCAAAGCAAGCTGCAGGGCTCCCGGGAACTCAGCTGAACATTCTTCTGTCAATAAGTACTGTACATGCCTGTATAATTTTCAGCCCAATGTCCTAAGCCACCTTGGACATCACTTACAGATCAAGTGCGCAGTATTTTCAGCATCTTTCTCATCTTGCTCTATTTTGTCAACTTCTGATTTCCTCTTGGTTATCTTTTCTACTTGAGCAATGGCTCTCTTTTTAACTGCTAACCCATTACCAGACTGTACAACTCTGTGAGTTCCTTGTTATGAATTAGCATAGCAGCTGTCAGGCTACAGTGTACTGGGCTTTGTGGAGGGCCATTACACAGATCTTTTTTTTTTTTTTTTAATTTCTTTTCAGCTTAACAGCATTCATTGTTTTTGCACCACACCCACTGCTCCATGTAATCCTTGCCCTCTCTAATACCCACCACCTGGTTCTCCCAACCTCCCAACCCCCTGCCCCTTCAAAACCCTTAGATTGTTTTCAGAGTCCATAGTCTCTCATGGTTCACCTCCCCTTCCAATTTCCCTCAAATCCCTTTTCCTCTCTAACTCCCCTTGTCCTCCATGCTATTTGTTATGCTCCACAAATAAGTGAAACCATATGATAATTGACCCTCTCTGCTTGACTTATTTCACTCAGCATAATCTCTTCCATGTTGCTACAAAAGTTGGGTATTCATCCTTTAAGACAGAGGCATAATACTCCATAGTGTATACGGACCACATCTTCCTTATCCATTCGTCCATTGAAGGGCGTCTTGGTTCTTTCCACAGTTTGGTGACCGTGGCCATTGCTGCTATAAACATTGGGGTACAGATGGCCCTTCTTTTCACTACATCTGTATTTTGGGGCAAATACCCAGTAGTGCAATTGCAGGGTCATAGGGAAGCTCTATTTTTAATTTCTTGAGGAATCTCCACACTGTTCTCCAAAGTGGTTGTACCAACTTGCATTCCCACCAATAGTGTAAAAGGGTTGCCCTTTCTCCACATCCCCTCCAACACATGTTGTTTCCTGTCTTGCTAATTTTGGCCATTCTAACTGGTGTAATGTTGTATCTCAATGTGGTTTTAATTTGAATCTCCTTGAGGGCTAGTGATGATGAACATTTTTTCATGTGTCTGATAGCCATTTATATGTCTTCATTGGAGAAGTGTCTGTTCATATCTTTTGCCCATTTTTTGAAATGATTATCTGTTTTGTGTGTGAATTTGAGGAGTTCTTTATAGATCCTGGATAGATCAATCTATACTTTTAATGCCATTCTGATCAAAATTCCACCGGTATTTTTCAAAGAGCTAGAGCAAATAATCCAAAAATTTGTATGGAATTAGAAGAGACTCCGAATTGCTAAGGAAATGTTGAAAAACAAAAATAAAACTGGGGGCATCATGTTACCTGATTTCAAGCTTTACTACAAAGCTGTGATCACCAAAACAGCATGGTACTGGCATAAAAACAGACACATAGACCAGTGGGACAGAGTAGAGAGCCCAGATATGGACCCTCAACTCTATGGGCAAATAATCTTCAACAAAACAGGAAAAAATATACAGTGGAAAAAAGACAGTCTCTTCAATAAATGGTGCTGGGAAAACTGGACAGCTATATGCAGAAGAATGAAACTTGACCATTCTCTTATACCGTACACAAAGATAAACTTGAAATGGATAAAAGACCTCAACGTGAGACAGGAATCCATCAAAATCCTCGAGGAGAACATAGGCAGTAATCTCTTCAATATCAGTCACAGCAATTTCTTTCAAGATATGTCTCCAAAGACAAAGGAAACAAAAGCAAAAATGAATTTTTAGGACTTCATCAAAATCAAAAGCTTCTGCACAGCAAAGGAAACAGTCAACCAAACAAAGAGGTACCCATGGAATGGGAGAAGATACTTGCAAATGATAGTACAGACAAGAGGTTGATATCCAGGATCTATAAAGAACAGATCTTCTTTTTGAATTTTATGCCTTAATTTCTGGGCTGGGAAAACTACACAGTGCATGAGGTGAGGAGGTGATATCCTTCTCCCATTTCATAAGCGTTCTCTCAGAGATCTCAGTGAGCATGTTTAGAAAAGATTTTGTTACTTATTTTATTTTAGAGAGAGAATGACAGAGTGGGGGAAGGGGCAGAGGCAGAGGGAAAGAATCTCAAGCAGATTCTGCACTGAGTTTGGAACGATGCAGGACTCAGTCTCACAACCCTGAGATCATGATCTGAGCCGAAATCAAAAGCCAGACACTGAAACGACTGAGGCACCTAGGGGGATCCCTATTAGGTGGCTAAAATTAATCCCCACTGCCCTTCAGTGGGGATTAATTTTAGATTTAAAAGGGTTTTAGCTTAAAAACTGGCACCAGAATTTTTCTGGAGGGAATGGTCTTGGAAAAGTGTGTAGTCCCCAAAAGCCTAAATGTTGGAAGAACCAAAACAGCAAAATAAAAAACCTTGCTGAGAGAATAAAGAGAGAATAAAGACAGTCTCCTCCTAAGAGAGGATGCAAGAGGAGCACGGGAACAAGGAGGAATGAAAGGATTCAGAGAAGAGACAATAAGGTGGGGAGAGACTGGGATTGGGTTTAAGGAGTTGGTGAAATTTTAAGCCAAGTAGAGAAGAACATAGGCAGTAACCTCTTCAATATCAGCTACAGTAATTTCTTTCAAGATATGTCTCCAAAGGCAAAGGAAACAAAAGTGAAAATGAATTTTTGGGACTTCATCCATATCAAAAGCTTCTATACAGCAAAGGAAACAGTCAACAAAACAAAGAGGTAACCCATGAAATGGGAAAAGATATTCACAAATATCTTCTTGCCATGTTCCTGGAATAAGCCCTCTTCCTACCTCCAAACTCTCAGTTATTTTTTATGAACCTCTAACACTCCCTTTCTTGCTTCTGATTCTCAACAGATGACTTTGCATCACAAAATGGAAACAACCTTGTCTTCCTTCCACTTAATCTAGAAAGACATCACAAAATGGAAACAACCTTATCTTCCTTCCACTTAATCTAGAAAAGCTTCATACTTAACCCATCTTCCACATTGCTCTTGTCACAGTGGAAGGTGGACAGCCACACCTATCAAGGGCTCTTCACCTGTTCCCTGAATTCCACTCAGTCAAGGATTTTAATCCCTATGTTGGTTCTTCTCAACCTTGGCTTTAAAAATCACCTGCAGACCTTTTTAAAAATCCTAAAGCCCAAGAGTGCCTGGTGGCTCAGTCAGTTAGGAGTCTGACTCTAGATTTCAGCTCTGGTCATGATCTCATGGTGACAACTAGGTGTAGAGCCTGCTTCAGATTCGCTCTCTCCTTCTTCATCTGACCCTCCCCTAACTCACATTATCTCTCTCTCTCTAGAAAAACAAAACAAAACAGATAAATCCTAAAGCCCAGGCTACATACCAGACCAACCAGAATGTCTGAGACATAGGTAGTTAACTGCCTGGGTGATTCTAATGTGTAGCCAAGGCTGTGGACTGCTACCTTCTCTCTGGGCAGTAAACTCAATTTTTCTTGGTTTGTCTCCATCTCCATAAAATTGTGCCTAATAAATTCTGTCTTTAAAAAAATTCTTCTGTGACCTTCATATCACCATCTCTGTTTTACAGAAAGTCTTCTTGCAGAACATGGCAATAGCTGTTATCTCCACGTTCTTACTTCCCATTGCACTGTAGTCCATGCCCATCTCTCTGGCTTCTTTCCCCATCCCTGTGGAAAAAAATCTTTCCAAGTTCCCCAGTGACTTCCATATTTCCACAGTTTATGGCTATTTTCTTTCCCTATCCTATTTAACTCATCAGCATCATTCCAAAGAACCAGTTGCTATCTTCTTGATACAATTATCCAGCTCTGTGACACCATGCTTTACTGATTTCCTCTAACTCCTTCTCAGTCTCCTTCTCCTTTGTCTAGGCTCTAATTGCTGATGATACTGAATCTGTGTTTGTTCTTTCTTTAAACTTCCCTGCTAGCTCCTGATGGTGCCCATATTTACATCCCAAGCTCAGCTATCCCTGCGGAGCTCTAGATTCACTGATTCAAGTGACTACTTGATGTTTTCACTTGAAGATCCCACAGATATCACCAAATTAACATTTCTAAATATAATTCTTAGTTCCACTCCTAGATCTTTTCCTCCACTTTCCCCAGTCTTCCTAGTTCTGAAAACAGCACCACCTCAAACCTAGTCAGTCAGATACACGCCACCTAGAGTTATTCTTGACTCCTCTCTCTTCTTCACCTCCCATGATCAACCCCTCTTCATTTTCTGTTCTAAATCCAAAGCATTCTCCAATTCATACCCTCTTCATCTCCACTGCCGCCACCATCCATCATCATCTCTGTCCTGGGCCACAGCTTCCAAACTGATCTGCCTAGTTTTATTCTCATCTGTCCTTTCAGAGATACCTAGGGGAGGGCCCTCTGTTCCCTTTCTGTAATGTAGCATCAAGTGTTGGGCCATGTTATCTCTACACCAGGCAACTCCTTCTGAACAGGGAAACCTGGAAGCTGCTCACCATGTATACAACCGAGGCAGGGATCAGGTAGTAGAAAGTTATTAAACTATCCACTCCCTGAATGATTCTCCTATAAACTCAATGTCAGGCAACATGACTTATCCTTTACAGCTCTGGAAAACTGGAAACATAGATTGAAACGCATGTAGACACATACCCCATGATATGTGATATAAACCTTTTTGGGGATTATACCAAATTTGGGGTAAACCATATCATTTCTAAATACCTTGGAGTGCCAGATAGTTATATGAAATTATATGATTTTCTATTTGTAATGCAAAGAAAATCAATAATGAATCCCTAGTTTATTTATTTTACAAATATGGATTCTTAAAATACAATTTTTTTTACAATAAGCCATGACCAAAGTACTTCGCCATTTCATTTCTTTGCTTTCATTCTCTATTAGACCTCCAAACACTGGTGTTCCTTAGGGCTTAATGCTATATCTTCTTTCCTCTCTGTATTTTCTCCCTAGGTGCAAATGACTCCCAAGTTTACAACTCTGATTCTTGTGTCCAGATTCACAGAATGGAATACCTACTTGTCATCTCTGCTTGGGTATCTACAGTTAACTCCAACTTAACATTTTGAAAATCATAGTGTGTCTCTACACCTTCATTCCCTTCAGTCTTCCCCACCTCTGTAAGCAGCACCACATCCCCTCAGTCACAGAATGCTTTATATCTGGTTGACAAGATTATTGTACACAGGAGGGCACCTTTGAACAGCACATAGCCCTATTAACATCTCCTATTACCATCAGCCTTGGACACCTGTCTCAGAGATAGGATTATCAGGTACAAGATGATGGGGTGGAGAGTGGGGAGTATAGGATTAGCTCAGTGCCATCTGCCAACACTACTGGAACTGATAATTCAAAGTAAAGGTCGGTAGGATTCGGTTTTATATTATATATGAGTAAACAATGTTGTTGTTCACTTATTATCAATAGGTAAGTGCAGCTCAACCCTGATTCAAATGCCATTCTCACAAGCAATATCATTCAAAATCAGCAAAAAAAAAAAAAAAAAAAAAAAAAACAGCCTCATTTTGGAAGATAGTGGAGAGCAATACACAGGAAGTAAGATGATGTGAGACATCTCCCATCCTGTGTCAGCTTTTAATAAGTTTCATGGCGTTATTTTTTAAGATGCAAAAGTGCACCCTCTCCCATTAATGCAGCTGCAATGTTTGCTTCTGCTTCTGGAACTGAAAATCAGCTCCATTCCAAGTATGGAAGCAGTGGGCAGATAAAGAAGGGCAGACACGGGGATGGGGGAAAAGCACTGTGCGTGACTAAGTTTTTAAACTGAATTGAGAGAAATCCTAGGACTTGACCTATTTTATTTGAATATAAGTAGATTCTCCCTTTCTGTAAAACCGAAAGGGAGAATCAGAATAGCAGTAGAGATTAAGTTGTATTATATTAAACTAAAGTTACATATTTGTACATCCAGAGTTATGGTTTATGAAATTTATATCCACTTGGTATTTATGGGATTCTTCCAACTTTCAGGCTTTCTGTTCTTGAATTAGGGAGATAGAGAAGTTTGTTTTACTATGGATAGGATCAACTTTATCCTATTTTTCTGAAGCCAGATTATAGAACCTAACAGTCTTGAAAGCCCATTTTGTTTACAGAGTAATAACATACACAGAAGTGACACCATCAATACCCAGCTCCACAATTAACTAATTGTGCAACTTCAGGCATTCTTCGATTATTTCCTGGAATAAATGTTTACCAGTACTAATTTCACATGCACAGGCTTTGTCCTCATATATATTAAGGACAAATTTCATTTTTTCCCGTCTTTCAACCATGGGAAACAGTGTATGTAGAAAAGGGACATATCTTCTAGAATAATTCTGCTAACCCTCCAAAAAGAGATGCATTGGAAAAAAATGAGGAACTTTTTTTTTTAAATGAGAAAAATGCTTGCTCCTTACCTTCACACCAAGGATTGAAGAGAATGTAGGTGTCTGTTTCTGGGTTTCGGCTGGTACGAAGTATGCCATAAGGGGTCCAGACAGCAACATACATGCGGAACTTCCCCACAATACACTCTGGAGAAGACTGGATGGACAGCCGGACAGACCTGTCCTCTCTCATGACAACTTTGGCCCCCCACTTGCCTTTCTGCAACTCCGGGACGATAGGAACTGGAATGTAGGTTCCCTTGTTCTCCTGAGGGTAGCGACCTTTGAGAAGAGAGAAGAAGTGTTGAGTCTATTTCACAAACCATTTTTGTTCTCACTCTGTCATCTTGTAGCTGAAGATTAAAATAATTAATTGGACTTGAAATCATAAGACTTGGGTTTGAATTTCATTTCTGCTACTGTGTTGCTATGCGACATTAGTTGATTTTCTTCTTTGAAGCTCAGACTTGTCATGTCTAGATTAAAAAAAAAAAAGAATAACAATACTTACAGGAATAGTCATTTGTTAGTTAATGAATTCAAATAAGATGTTTTTCAGGAAACCATTGGTAAAATTTAGTTTTGAGGTTAACACTATGAATTAAGAATTTAGTCTAAATGACTGTAATAAAGACAAATAAAATGTATCCTGAGAAAACTTACACATAAAGTGGAAATATGGTAAAATTCCCTGTTACTTCATTTTTTATTGAAATAACAGCTAAAATTTGTTATGCATGAAAAATTATAGGCAAAGCATCTTACATGGGTTATTTTACTTCCTCCTCAGGTAATATCATTATCGTCATTTACCGATGAAGAAAAAGAGAAGGTAATAGGGATTTGTAGAGGTCAAGTAATTGGCTAGAAGTTGCCAGCATAGGGGAGGAGCAGAGCCCAAGATTCAAATCTAGAGAACTTGCCTCTGGAACCTGAATTCTTGCCCAGGACATAAAGCTAAATCCCTGATACGACTGCCAATAAACACATGTTTCAGTTGAATATGAAGAAGGTCAAATATACAACCTATAAATATAATCCTATTATAGGTAATATAACAAATCGCATTCAGAATAAGCAAAAACACATTTGCCTATCCCACTAAAAAAGCAATTCTAACTTTTAGAAAGCAGAATTTCAGGGAATGATAACTTCACAGTACCCTATTTATTTATTTGAGAGAGAGAAGAAACAAGCAAGCACTAGCAGCAGACAGAGTGAAAGGGAGAAGCAGGCTCCCCGCTGATCAGAGAGCTCAATATGGGGCTCGATCCCAGGACCCTGGATCATGACCTGAGGTGAAGGCAGACACTTAATGACTGAGTCACGGAGGTGCCCTATGCTATGAGGTCTTAAAGGATTCTTTGGTAGGCATATTTTCAAAGGTAGAGCATTCTAAGGAGGTGGTTGCATAAGTTAACTGCTGTGTAATTTTGTGAGATGTTTAATCTTAATGAAAACAATAACTTACACAGTGTAAGTTGGAGAGAAAGAGTAGAACCCCAATGCTTTGTTATGTGTTAGGGGTATCAGTTAATCACCACTCAGGATGAATATTATAAATCCAATAAAGCCTTAAAAATGGTTTGCTGCCAAGGTGCAACATTGTCTAGGTGGTGATTTTGGAAATACCTGGAGCTTAGCCCCTGTGAATGCTGCACATAAATCCTGCAAGAGCTGTTTGTTCAAAGGCGCCTCCATATTTCCTGTGCATGTTCCTCTTTGTGCTTGTTCAAACTAGGAGATAAGGCTGCCCTTTTCTCTGGAGGCATTGTTGCTCTCTGGAGCCCCTAAGCAGTACTGAAGTGTACGCATCAAACTCAATCTCACTAGCTAAATGGGACCATAATTCATTCATTACAGGGGCTCCTGGCAGCTGTTGCCACTAAATACTGGCTTGGATTTAGAAGAAACAGTATTAAATATAATACAAGCTTAGTAAAAACAAGTTTTAAGAGATAAAATCTATGCTATAAGGACAGATTCAATTTAAAAAAAAATAAAAGGAGTTTTAAAATGCATTACACAATAATGCTCCTTCAGCAGCAGCAATGAAGGTGGAGGGAATCTCTGAAGCTATGTGTGAGTGATGAGCCTCAGCTTCTACTTTGCACTAACATCCCCTTTTGTTAGGAACATTGAAATAAAGAGGACAATCATTTAGTTTCCATTATTACACCTGCAATTATTTCAAAGACTCACATTAAATTTTACCTGTTAAATTCATGGCATACCATAGAAGGAACAAAAAAGGGGAGCCATGTTCATTCCTTCTGGCTTTGAACACAGTCACAACTTAATCTAAAGACTAGTTTGAACATTCATGCAACAATATTGTCTACTATGTGCTATACATTATTCTAAGTGCTAGGAATACAACACTGAACAAAACAGACTCCTGTGCTCATAGAGCTTGTAGTCTGTGGAAAAAGCCAATGCTTGTTTTGTGTATTATGTGCCTGTCACTGCTTTATTCCTTCTATTAAACTGTGAGAAGGAAATTATTATCATCACCCTAAATTTGACAAATCAAGGAACTAACAACATGTGGCCATTAAGCAATTTGTCCAAGGTGATGCAACTAGTTAAGCAGCAAGGTTGAGATCCAAATGCAGTCAGTCTAGTTGGAAAGGCTGGCAGTTTAACCACTAAACTCTATGGTATTTGTATGTGTGGAAAAGGTTTTGGAGTTGGTGAGAACTATGTCCAAATTCTGACTCCACAGTTCACTATAGGTGTAACTTTGCACAAATTGCTTAACTGATTGAGCTTTCATTTCCTTGTCTCTGCAGTTCCAGAAATGGAAGGAAAAATAGATTTTATAACATACTAAAAGCTTTACACTTGGTGAATGGTAGGGAGTAACTCAGGAAACATTTATTGTTTGTGTTTAAATGTAACAGCTACTGGCAAGTAAAACCAGAAGGAAGAAGAGGTGATACCCCATCCGCTCCTGCCCTACAAGGTTTGGTTCTAAATCAGAAGAAATGTGAGTGTCCCAGTGAAAGCTGGTTACTTCTGTGGAGGGACATGTGGCCATGGGGAGAATAATTCAGCTGGCTCAGCCCCTTACTGTGTGATCATGGTACTTGTCCTCTCCCACTTTTTCTGTAAAGTGGGATACTACGGATCATAGTTGGTGATGGGGAGGGTGGTTCAATAAATGGCAGTTATTGTTACAGTATTTCCTGCACTGTCTCAAGCTTTCTGATTCCTCTAAGTGATCCTTTTTCTGCACCAAGTTTAGGAAGCCAGGATGGGTTCATTGACATTCAACTTAAGAATCCAATTCTACTTCAAGGGCCAGTTCATTCCTGAGTCAAATATGCTAAACTAAGAGAATGCACACTCAATAAAAAAAATGACATCATTCATTATGAACCAAAAAGCCTTAAAAATTTCAGAATCACCATGTAAGAATCACCTGAAACTTGTCCCTCACTCATAACTTGGGATTTTCTGAATCAGTTATGGTGACTGTCATTTTCATTCATTCATGCCTTAATCAGAAGTCAGCAAGTGATGATCTACAGGCCAAAGGTAGCTGACTGGTTGTTGGTGTAAATAAAGTTTGACTGGCACACACTCGTCTGTTCAAGTATGATTGTGTTACAACAGCAGGCTAGAGTAGCTGTGACAGGGACCATATGGTCTGCAATGCCTAAAATATTTGCTATCTGGCCCTGGTAAATGGTTGCCAACCTGTGCCTTAGAGAATTTTACATTTTATATATTTAAGGGGTGATTTATTATGGAGACTCAGAATCTAAGACTGGGACCTAAGAAGAAAATATTATCACCTAGTTTTCTCTTCTAAAGAGAAATATGTCACTAAACTAATAACAAGCATCTGAACTACTATTAGGTCAGCATTTGGTTTCTTTAACACCTCCTAGTTAAATTCCTCACAGTATTAGATGGTGTTGAAGACATAGGAAGCGGTTGTAATTTTTTTTTATGAATTTCACTAGACATAGATAAAATGTTCAATTTAATTACTGTATAAGGTATTTAGAGTTGCCAAGGCAGCTCCTATAGCTAGAGATGGAAATAAAATGACAGGAATAAAGGCTTATTTCTGGGGTCTTTTCCTGCGAAGGAATTTTTGCAGATGGGAAACTGAGGCCCCTTGAGGTTGTCCCATGAAGGGCATCTATATAACTAGGCAGAGGTTAGAGACAGGCCTTGGACCAAGTTCTCTGTACTGTGACACCCGTTCTCCTTTCTCTGGATCATGTTGCTTATATGGAGCTAAGAGGAGGATACTGAAGGCACTACAAAATAATAATAATAATAATAATAATGTATCTACTTTGTTAATTAATTATGACAAATATACCATATTAGTGTATAACGTTAATACTGGGGCAAACTAGATGCAGGGTTTATTTATTTATTTTTCAAAATTTCTTTATTTATTTTAGAGAACATGTGTGCACACATAAGTCGGGGGAGGGACAGAGGAAGAGAAAGAGAGAACCCTCAAGGAGACACCCTGCTGAGTATAGAGCCAAACGCTGGGCTCCGTCCCAGAACACAGAGATCATGACATGAGCAGAAACCAAGAATCCAATGCTTAACCGGCTGTGCCACCCAAGCACCCTTAGAACTCTCTGTACTATCCTTATAATTTTTCTTTAAACCGAAAAACTTTTTTTTTTTTTTTTTTTTTTTTTTTTTAGAGAAGGAGAATATGAGCGGGGCGAGGACCAGGGTCGGGGAGAATATCAAGCAGACTCTTGCTGAGCACAGAGCCCAACATGGGGCTCCATCTCATGACCCTGTGGTCAACGACGTGAGCCAAAGTCAAGAGTTGGATGCTCCACCGACAGAGCCACCCAGGTGCCCCTAAACTGAAAGTACTCTAAGATAAACTGTTTATCTAAAAATAAAGATGAAGAATAGAGCAGAATAAGGCTGGAACATCTGAAGGGTTAGGAGTCCAAAGAACAGTGTGGGGATATGCCTTGGTGGATAGGAGGGGCAAGAGACAGAAGCATGGATGCAAGGGCTTAATAACCAGTAGTAAGAAAGAAAACCTGCAGGGGGAGGTTGCAAAGAGGAGTTGGGGCTACGATGGATTTGAGGTGGGAAGGGTTCTAAAGCTCTGTCAGTGACTGAAGGGAGAAGGGAAGAAGGGGAAGCAGGACAGCTGATATGCACAGGACACACTGCAGCCAGACCAGCGTGTGGAAACAAATCAGGAACAGGCAGTCAGTACATTCATTCCAAAGGCAGACGCAAGAACCCAAATTCACAGATGTTTTCATATTCACTGTATGGAAAAGCTGATTATTAATGGGAGACCTGACATGTCAATAGTACCGCAGGGTCTTGTCGGCTGCTCTGTACACCATGTTTAATTCTGAATGTAATGATTTCAATGACAGCTCTGGGGAAGAATTTTCTATGATTGAGTTGTGAGTGAGGAAGTTATGACAGAGTAGTATTTCATTTCGTTAAATAGCCCTTCTCACCCCCAGGAGGTAGCATGTATAAGAGACCACGAGCAGGCTGCACTCTGGAACACCCATCCATCAACATCTACGACTGCCCATCAACTATCCTTGGCTAAATCTGGATGTGAACCTCAGCCTTACACAGGTGGTGATCACCATACACATATTTGCTGAAAGTGTGGAATGTCTGATAATTGCTCCCCCCGCAAATTGTGTGACTTTTGTGTTAAAAAATCTGAGCCAGAAAAACAGAAGCAGAAAATATCAAGTCTCAGAAAGGATTCTTACCTTGTTTTTAATAATGTAGTCTTTGAAATTGGACTACTAACCGTGAAAAAAATATAATTACCGATTGCATTCTTTCACACTTATCTAAAATTGGTGCCATCTTCCCACCTGATCTATAAATTAACACATGCTCTTAGTTTAAGTGCTTGTTTTCATTTGTAAATTAGTTTTGAGGCCATGGAAAAACTGTAAGGTAAAATTCACTTGGACCCTATGCCTACATTCGAACACTCTTGTGTTTTCTTTGACCTCATCCTCTCCTTACACATACATGGGTAAATACAGAGAGCTGCACCTACCTTAACACCCCCATCCCGGGAGGAAGTGGGTGAACATATTTAGTTCCTTAAGATTTTATTTTTTACTAATATTGGCTTGTTGAGGTTGAGCTTTTTTACATGGCTCAACATCTTTGTCTCATTCACATGACAGAAAAGAGAAATCCACCTCCAGGTCCTATTCTCCCTCTGTGTCCCTGGGGAAAATTAGCTCTCAATGATTCATTGCACAGACCAGAGAACCCTCTTCATGCAAAGTGCTGCCTAGGCAAAACTCTACAGAGGAACATGTTGTATTTTAAAAATTCATTCTTAGTGAGTTTATTGCCTGGAATTTTTTTTTTTTTTAATTAAAAACACAATGTCAGAAAAAGGAAAAAGTAAACATAATGTCCTTGTGCTAATTAGGTTCCCAGATAGTCCAAAAAGAGCACCAACCAGCATATAGTATGGTCAGTATGGTCGAATATTGTTGCTAAATAGAATTTTTTTTACTTCATTTTGCTCATACCTAAAACCCAGAAGATCATACTCAGCAAGGAGGAGGAGTAGGTCTGCCAGTCACTTTGCCTTGGTGCTCTGAAATGAAGAAGTTTATACCTCAGAACACCTCCACTTCTCTCATCTTGGCAACATCGCCTACAAGTGAAGTGACCAAAGTTGTGCTCCATCTATGCTAGACTTAGTAACAACACCCGAAAAGCCCAAACAAAACTGTTCTTTCTTATTCACTTACATCTCTATTTTTCTTATTAAACGAAACAAAGATATTATCTTACTTGTCTTTATAGCCCCATAGAATGCTGTCAGAATGCCATGTACCAAACAGGTGCACCATAAATGTCAATGGGACTGAATCGTGCTTTTTGAAGATGTCAAGTCCAATTCAGAGTATCACAGAGATTATGCTTAGTGAAATAAGTCAAGCAGAGAGAGTCAATTATCATATAATTTCACTTATTTGTGGAGCATAACAATAGCATGGAGGACATGGGAAGTTAGGAGAAGGGAGTTGGGGGAAATTGGAAGGGGAGGTGAACCATGAGAGACTATGGACTCTGAAAAACAATCTGAGGGTTTTGAAGGGGCGGGTGGGGGGTGGGGGGTTGGGGGAGCCAGGTGGTGGGTATTAGAGAGGGCAGGGATTGCATGGAGCACTGGGTGTGGTAACAAAAACAATGAATACTGTTATGCTGAAAAAAAAAAAAAAGAGTATCACAGAGACTTTAGAAGATCTGGAACGAGATGCCTGTAGCAAGCCAGTTGTCAATTCCAAGCATCTTTCATAAGAAATGAAAATTTCTAGTTCGAAACCTTTTCCTTTAAAGGGGTGTTTTCCATTCACATATAAATATGTTTTAAGTTGAGCTCTGACTCCACCTAATTGCAGACTTTCTTTAATAGTGAATTCTTAAAAGAGGATCCTCTCTAGGGAACACATGAATACATCATGTCTCCAGCTGGGAAGGTAAATTTCATGATGTTAATTCATTTTTCTATTTGATTCATTTGTTTTTCCTGAGATGCATCTCTCACGCTCAAAATAATCAATCAATTTCCAAACGGGCCCTGAAAGTGTTGTTGTGGCAACATGGTGCATGTGGTAGAGCTGGAAAAAGGAGTATGTAGACTTGTATAGGAAAGGAAACCTGTTTTTTTTTTTTTTAAATATTTTATTTACTTATTTGACAGAGAGAGATCACAAGCAGGCAAAGAGAGAGGAGGAATCAGGCTCCCTGCTGAGCAGAGAACCCGATGCGGGCCTCGATCCCAGGACCCTGAGATCATGACCTGAGCCGAAGGCAGCGGCTTAACCCACTGAGCCACCCAGGTGCCCAGGAAACCTGGTTTCAACAGCCTTGAGATCAAACAGCAGTGCACAGCAACCAGGATGTGATGAGTCCCTGCATTACCTTCAGAAACATCAGGTTACCAACTACAAAAACGAAATACCACCATCAAAAAAGAAACAATTAAATGAAAGGCGTAGGAATCTTGGGTGGTAACAACGAAGAGGAGAGAAACGCCAATGTTCAAAAGCAAATCATTTCATCGAGGACCTCAGGAATTTGCCCTGTTTCGTATTTTGCCAGTGGGAGAGTTTATACATATATTTTCAGATGTTTCTTAAGGGAAGAAAGCTTCCTGGCAATGTGTCTTCTGTGGATCCAGCAAACTGAGGAAGGAAAGGGAAGCTTGTTGAGGACAGAGACTGATTTGTGTTTAACATTGCATACCCAGTGGCAGGCAAGATGGTTGGAACACAGTAGGTGCTCAAAAAATATTTGGTAAATTGAAGATAGACTTTCTTTAAGCACCTTTTTTTTTTTTTTTTTTTTTTTTTTTTTTTTTTTTTTTTTTTTTTTTTTTTTTTTTTTTAATTTTTTATTTTTTATAAACATATATTTTTTATATACATATATTTTTATCCCCAGGTCTGTGAATCACCAGGTTTACACACTTCACAGCACTCACCAAATCACATACCCTCCCCAATGTCCATAATCCCACCCCCTTCTCCCCAACCCCCTCCCCCCGGCAACCCTCAGTTTGTTTTGTGAGATTAAGAGTCACTTATGGTTTGTCTCCCTCCCAATCCCATCTTGTTTCATTTATTCTTCTACCCACTTAAGCCTCCATGTTGCATCACCACTTCCTCATATCAGGGAGATCATATGATAGTTGTCTTTCTCTGCTTGACTTATTTCGCTAAGCATGATACGCTCTAGTTCCATCCATGTTGTTGCAAATGGCAAGATTTCATTTCTTTTGATGGCTGCATAGTATTCCATTGTGTATATTTAAGCACCTTTTCTATCTCAATTTTATTTCACTTTTCTTTCAATCTTTTCTATGTCTTTTATTTTTTTTAAATATTTTATTTATTTATTTGACAGAGAGATCACAAGTAGGCAGAGAGGCAGGGAGAGAGAGGGGGAAGCAGGCTCCCTGCTGAGCAGAGAGCCCAATGGGGGGCTCAATCCCAGGACCCTGAGACCATGACCTGAGCGGAAGGCCGAGGCTTAACCCTCTGAGCCACCCAGTGCCCCATCTTATGTCTTTTAAAATCTGTTTCAGAGTAAGATGAAATTTTGTGAAATAACCAGCACTGTGTTAGGCTCTTTGGGTGACTAAAAATAATAATAATAACAATAATAGTAGTAATAATAATAAAGCTACCTCTTGATGCACCATCAACATTAAGAAGTACACACCTTCCATGGCCAAGCAAGGTAATAATCTGTACATGAGGAGACCAGAGCCTGGCGTAAGGTGCTTCCAACAACATAGAGAGGAGGAAAAGGACTTGAGGAAAAAATCAGAAATAACCTCAATGGCATTGAGATATAAGAATTTCTTCATCTATGAATTAAGACTGTAGAGCCCCTGTGCCTACAGTACACCAGGCTGTAGCTGGGGTTATTAGCCATGAGGTACAGGCATGGCAGAGAGGATTCCTCAGAGAAGGTAGCTTTGGGATATAATTTTAAAGATGGACAATGTGGGGAGAAGCCTTCCCAGCAGAGGGAATAAGGAAAGTGTGGGGCATACAGGAAAGATGAAACCCCTATGGTAGTAGAAGCAGGTGGCTTGGACAGAGTAAGAACCAAAGGGACATTTGAGGCTCTGCAAAGGTATTGGGCTATGTCTCAGGAGGGGCTGGAGATAGGGCAGGAGCCATTGAGAAGCTCCTGCCCTATCTTTGGAAAGATGACTTTGATGGTGGGATTGGAGAATGGCTTGGAGGGGACAGCCATGGAGTAAAACCAGGCAGAGGGCTAATAAGTATTCAGGTGAGACATGACAGTATCCTCAGAGTGAAAATGACTGGCTCCAGATAATGACCTAAAAGGGAGGATAAGTGAACAGTTAGGGTAGAAGCAATAGAGGCTTGGTTAGGTGGGAGATGCTGGTTCTGAGTGACAGGGGTGGAACCAAACTAACCCTAGGTTATGTTCATTCTTCACCCATGAGCTTTTGAGTGCCTACTGGTTCCAGGCGCCATTTTAGTTGTTATGTATACAGTCACAAGTAAAACATCACCCTCTTAAGTCCTAAGAATCATGATTAAGTTGCAAGCTTTGTTGAGCATGCTGCTTTCTAAGGGGTCTGCTCCAGAAGTCAGGTCTGATGTGGTTAACTGCCATGGAGCTTTACTCAATGAAACTAGTTTTCTGGAAATCCCCTTAACCACAGGAATGTGTTGCCTCATTTGAGAGAAGACAGAATATTTTTAGTTTAAAAAAAAATCATGAACATAAAATCTCTATGACTTAGATAAAGTTGGTTATAGAACATAACACTACACTGTAGATTTGCTCATATTGCTGATCCAATTCCTAAGGAACGGGAGGAATAGAAGTCAGAGAATCTGTATTTGAGTTCCAGGTTGTCAACTTGGGAAAACCAACTACTGTTTGTGCTCAGTGTGCTTGTTGGCCTCCTGGTTGTTTGTTCTCAGACCCAAAGCCTATACCCCATAGAACTGTCATCCTGGTTCTACAGAAAATCTTATTCCACGCTCCTTTGTTCTCTGGCTTCTAGATAGGTTTGATCCATGAGAGCCTTTGGAGGCAGATGGGGTACATGCCAGGGTCTGTCTTCCCTTCTCTCTCTGCTTCTGGAGATGCTGAAACTCCTTCAAGGTTCTCAACTCCCACTGGGAACTGGATAGTCCCTGCCATAGCTCTAGCCCTTGGGGATTACTTCTGGGTTCTGGTAAGCCCTCCTCCTCTACAATGTGCCTCCAACTCCCAGTGTGGTAGCAAATTTTCTGCTGTTACTAATTCTTGAGCTGCTTCATTCGCTCTGGATTCTTGGTTGTTCTCTCAGCAGTGTAACTGATTCCTTTGACTACACTTCCATTGCTTATACAACCTAGAGAAATTTCTGTTGTAACCTCTGAACCCTGACCATGTAGTGTGTCAAATAGTACTAATACTCTCTATCAGCTCTAACAGTTATGACCATGTAATATCTGGGAAAACTGGGGCTCACAGAACTTATGTAATTTGAACCCAGGCCTGTTTGGTCTAGCACTTATAACTGGGAAAGCTAATCAGCTTCCCAGTCTGTTTTTCATCTGTAAACTAGCCTTACAAAGGATGAAGTTTAAATAATAATATGTGTGAAGGGCATGGCAGGAGCTGAACATATTATAATTCTCATTATAATACGGTGTCTGATTGTCATAACAGAAAATAAAACTCATTAAACCTATTTTATTTTTATTTCTGAGCATGACACGTGGGGAGAGAAGAAGGTGGCTCCTGATGTGGTATGGTCTAAAGATTTATTCAACAGATATTTACCAAGCACCATTTAAATGCCAGGCACTGCAAGAACCTAGGTAGCTCAGTCAGTAAAGCATCTGTCTTCAGCTCAGGTCATGATCCCAGTGTCCTGGGATGGAGTCCAGCATCCAGCTCCAGGGAGCCCGCTTCTCCCTCTCCCTCTGCCCTTCTGCCCCTCTGCCCCTCTGCCTGCCTGTGTTCTCTCTTTCTCTCAAATAAATAAATAAACTATTTTAAAAACATAAAAAAAAAATGCCAGGCACTGCTCTAGGTACTGAGAATATAGTGACATCAACACAGATAGGATCATGGAGCATATAGTTTAGTGGGGAGAAACAGACAATAGAAAAATAAATATATACATATCAATGGAAGTAAATGCCGTGAAAATAAATAAAACAGCTTAAGGGTACAGAAAATAATGGGGTTAGGGTGCTGATTTGGAGAGAGAGACTAGGTAGGGCTCTCTGGTAAGGTGGCATTTGAGCAGAGATGTAAAAGAAGAGAAGAAATAAGCCATGCAAACATCTGGAGAAGAGCACTGCAGTAAGTGCAAAGGTCCTGAGGAAGGTGATACTTAGTATGCTTGAAGAGACTGCTGTGCCTTAGAGCAGAAGGAATATTGGAAAGAGCAATAGGAGATGAGGTAAGGGACAGTCAGGGCATCAAGTAAGGCTTTGTAAGTTGATGTCAGGACTTTGGAATTTATTCTGAGAGAGAAAAGAAATCACTAGATAAAACACATTGTTTGTCTTGAGCTATTCCTAAAAATCACATTGGCTGCTGTGTGAAGACTATAGGAGAACAATCTAGAAGATTAGGAAGACCTCTTGACATCCTAAAATACTCCCACTTTGCCTTTCAATAATAAAAATCCTCCCAATGGAGAACAAATCAGAGATAGTGCTAAAATGTTTATATCTCTGGGAAGTTTGCTTACATTCATTATTCTGTGATATGAAACCTGATTACCATAACTTTCCTTAAAGCTTGTTTCACAGCTGGAAGACAAGTGGACATTAAACATGGGGAAACTTGCTCATGGAATATGGTACAAAAATGTGGCTATTTGGAGTACAAAGTTTGTCTACATCATAATTGTTTCTAGAGCAAGTTTTAGTCCTTCCCTAGCATGAATTTAAATGAGGGTCTATTGTTTTACCAATTCATTGAAGTTTAAATCCTCCAGATTTCAACAATGTCAAGGAGAGAGCTAAAATGTTGATGCCACAATGACTAGTTTATTGTACTTTGATGTATTTCATGATTATAAACCAAAATGCATGTCAGGGTTTTGGGCTTTATTTCCCCCTTTTCACTCCAACTGTTAGCAACACTTTCAAGGGAGGGATAAAGGATGATTCCACCTTTTCCTGGGGTTCTGCCACCCTCAACGTGGGCTCTGGAAACCCAAGCCAGGTTTGGAGAGGGCAGAAAAATACACTTGCATTAAAAGTGGGGATCACTGACTGGAGGTATGATGGCTAGCAGCTTTGATGCCTACCTCCTTTATCTTCTCAATCAGCCTCAGGGAGCATGCCACAAAAATTCCCTACTACAAGAACTGGATTTCCCCAGCAAATGGTAATTGTATGGAGCCAAAACTCCATTTGTTTGAGCTATATCCATCATGTAAGCAGACTTAGGCTTGTGGGTCCTATGAGAAAGACTCATTTAGCTAAAATAATAGCAACTGGCTTCAAAAACAGTGTCATTAGCCAACAAGGATAGGATCAAAAGTTTAGCTGAATATCTTCCAAGCAAAGCCATCCTCTGATGAAATTGTCACTAAAACATTCAATTCTTGTTAATAATTTAATGCCATTGCGGATGGGAATAAGGACAAATCATTGTAATCTAACAAAAATATTTGTCTGTCTTTGGAATGCAAATATATGAATGCAATTCATAAAAGCAAGTGTTAAATGAGTTTGCATTGCCAGAAATCAAACCAACTGCTGACAGAGCAAAAATCAGCATAGAAATATTCTAGGCAATGAGATGCAGTCCATTTGGTGTTGGTCTGCAGGTGGATATCAACAATACATACTCAATAAACATTTATGTAAACAGATATTTATAAATTGCTGACTATAAGCAAAGTCCTATCACTTTACCTGGAATTGACAAAGGTAGTATATGAGAGGTAGATGATATATTTCTTGTACTCAGTAAGTTTATACTCAAACACCAAGTTTAGATTGTAATTCCAGTCGGAAGTCTAATGCCACATGACGCTAACAGATCTAGAGCAGTGAATCAATGGTGGAGGCAGGAACAACTTTATTAAAGACATAACAACAAAAAGTAGAACTTGAGAGATGGGCACAAAGAATGACAAGTGTTGCATTTTATTACATCCTATGTACCTTTAAGTGTGGGTGTTCATTTGCTTATTATAGATGTTCATAGTTGCATCATGAGCTAATCACTGCTTACATTTAGGGGCATCATAAAAAGAACTGTACTTTAGCCTGATTTTCATGACAATGACATAATCAACTACATAAGTGACCATGAAGAAGACCTTGTTTAAACACAAGGATGTAAAGGAACCATATCGTAGGTTGGACCAGTGAAGCCCTGCTTAGAGATGCCTGTGGAAGAAGGCTATTGTCTCCCCAAGGCCCAAGATATTCCAGTCTTCTCTCATTTTCTCTGGCAACCTGTTGCCCACTGATTTGCCTAAAATTTTTAAAATAAAGGTAACTTTCAAGTTTCTCTTTATTTGTGGATTAAAGGTGTGCAAGTTGGCCCACTTTGAGTGACATCCAAGTCCTGTCCTTTGGAAATTGGCACTATGAGGGAATTTTGTCAAAAACATCTGTCACTACTCCTGAACTCCAAAGTTTAACCCCAAACTCAGGGCATATGCTCTGAAGTTTCATACTGCTGAGGAGCCAAAGAATCCTCACTTTAGGACTTCCTCGGGGCCTGCCTCCCCAACAGCTCCTGAAGACCAAACAACTCCACACTATACCTAATAAAAACAGCCATTTGGCTACTCATTCTAAGGGAACTGGTCTCAGCTAATAGTAAATACCAAGAGTCTAATAAATCCACTTTTGATAAAATTTTAATATCTGATAAGACTAGTTACACTTCCTATCATCTCCAAATTCACTCTTTATGGAATTAGTTCCCTAATATTTTAAAATGAATATATTGTTATGGCACACAACTTGGAGAGAGGGATGGGCTCCTGTTTTCACCTCCCATTCAGTGGACACTGTATCCTTCCAAGACCTTTCCAGATGCCAGGCCTGGATATGAATTTCACTGATTCCTCCCTGAGGGAAAAGATTGGGTATAAGGATCTTGGTTAAAGTATAATTACACCTTGATCAGTCATTATCATTATGCTTAATGTCAAAATAATACATTTGTATTGTTTTAAGCCCCTAAGATTATAATCATTTGTTACAGCAGTCATAGAAGCTAACACAAACACAAAGCACACAGTTGTCATGTTGTGAAGTTTCATGAAGTATCAGTTTATGAGTGATATTATTTTCTGTCCTATATACCATACTCATTCAAGTCTCTTTGGGTATAAATTAGAAGAAACCTCAAGGATGAGAAATGTTATGAAGGTCAGGAGTCAGGGGTCAGGATCATCATAGATATTTCATAGAAGCAAAAACAATGAGTGAGATAAACCTACATTCAATTGGGAAATACTGACAGGTGGTAAAATAGCAGTGAGCCCACACAGGATTCAGATCATGACTTCTAAATATTACTTTTTTATTAAAAGGAAGCAGGACTCCTCAGAGAAATGGTTGATTTTAGGACTGGGGCAGGGAGAACATAAGAATGAGCCTGAAACATCCTGTTGTGCCAGAAAATAAGGAAGGAAGGACATGGAAGCCAGTTGGAGGATCTTCCAACTGGCAAAATCTAGGATAATTTGAACATCAAATTAATTAATGATAGTAACCTGTTTAATTAAAAGAGGAAATTATGAATTCATACAGGCATCAATCATTCTATCAGTAAAAGTTTTGATGATGAATGAAATAAATTCAGAGTCTCAAGGTAATTTCTTATAAAATACTTATTAACTACAAAGGAGGGGAAAAAAATAACTTTGCAGTAGGGACCCCTGACAGACATCACTGGGTTCGGTTCTGAGATGTACTGCCTGGAGTTGCTGGGAGTGATGCCAGAAAATGGTTCTTGGTGGGTCAGTTCTCTTTGGGAATTGCCAAAGCTGAAGAAAATTGCCTCTGAAGACCTGTTCTAGCTCCAAAACTCTCCATGAGATCAGGTATGGCCTTTGTTAGGACTGCTCAAGGCTCATCCTCTCCCTCTGCCCAAGTATTCCCAAGAGCATTCTGTATTCAACTTCTTTCCTACTAATTTCAAAGTTTACTTCCAGTGGAACCCTACTGTTATACACTGAATGCTGATATCCCCATCCCCCAAACTCTATGTTGAAATCTAACCCTCAATAAGATGGTATGTGGAGGGGGGTCCTTGGGAAGACAACTAGTCTACAAGGATGGAGCCCTCATGAATGGAAATTGTGCCCCTGTAAGAGATATCCTGGAGAGCTCCCTTACCCTTTCCACCACGTCAGGACACAGCAAGAAGATACCTGTCTATGAACCAGAAGTAGGGTCTCATCAAACACTAGATCTATTGGCACCTTGCTTTTTGGACTTTTCAGCCCTCCAGCACTGCGAGAAGTAAATGTCTATTGTTTATAAGCCACCCTGTCTACGGCACTCTGTAGAGCAGCCCGAATAGACTAAAACACCAACCTGTAACACTGCTTTCCTTAAGAGATCAGAGTCAACATCATCAGTAATGGGGTCTGTAAAAAATCATGTGCAACCAGATAGGATTCACTGAAAAGAATGCCAACCACTTTTGTGTATTACTGCCAGAGATGCATAACCACATTGCAATCACGAGGACACATTAGAGAAACCCAAACTGAGAGGCATTCTACAAAATTGACTGCTTTTGTGTGCTTCAAAGGTGTCAAGTAATGAAAGTCAAGACAAGTAAGTAATGACACTCAAATGGAGTCTGAAGATGAGATGATCATAACTGCACAATGTTAATTTCCTGATTTTGAGGGTTATATAGGAGAATGTAAAGACATGGGACAACAGATTGACAGCTCTCTAACGGTTCTGAAAAGAAAGTGTTTTGTACTATTCTTTTTGAAAATATATTTATTTTTTATTTATTTGACAGAGAGAGAGAAAGACACAGTGAGAGAAAAACACAAGCAGGAGGAGTGGGAGAGGGAGAAGCAGGCTTCCTGCTGAGCAGGGAGCCCAATGTGGGGCTTGATCCCAGGACTGAGCCAAAGGCAGAGGCTTAACGACTGAGCCACTCAGACACCCCATTTTGTACTATTCTTGTTAATTTGTACACTTGTTAGTGTAGTTTGTTACAAAATTAAAAAAAGAAAAGACTTTCACGGGGGGGCCTGGATGGCTCATTTGGTAAAGTGTCTGACTTCTTTATCTCCGGGTCGTGGAATTAAACCCCAGGCTCTGTGCAAAGTCTGCTTCTCCCTCTCCCCCTGCCCCCTCTCCTGCTCGTACACATGCTCGCTCGCTCTCAAATAAATAAAGTCTTAATTTTTTTTTTGCAACAGAACAACATATATACCTGTTATTTGTACAATTATCCATGTTCTTCTTCTTTCTTTCTTTCTTTTTTTTTTTTTAATATCATCAGTGATGTAGGTCTTCCAATTTTTCTAAAGAGAGCAATACTCATGGATCTTTCTCTCTTTGGAACTCCAATATCAATTCTTCAAAAGTATGCACCGAAGGGATACCCTCTTGATTGCCCCGCCCTAGGCAATAGCCTATTTTTAACAACAGGCAAAATACAGCCTTTCCCCTCAAGAAGCATCAGCTCCAGGAGAATACAAAACTGGGTGATGAGGAGCAAACTGTCAATGAAGGGCTCAGCCTGTTGCATAATAATGCAAACAGAGTCCAAGTCTGAAGAAATCAATATGGGGACGGTTACTTAGTAATCAACGAAATAGGGATGATGGAGCACCCAGAAGGCCAGGTTTACGGTGTCATATAAATCTAGGGGAAGTGAAGCAGAGAGCAAAGAGATTTCTTTCTAACTTCTGAAGATGATTACCTTATAGTTGTGCCCTAAATAATCAGGACTGTGATTTTTTTTTCTTGAAATTTTATCTCGGTGGTTATAAACACAAATGCTGTCTTTATGAATCATCTTTATTTTTAAAATTTGGCTAACACTCCACTCAAGTGTCTTTGACATGTTTAAAGCAATTTGTTTCACAAATATGAAAGTTAGAAAAAAAATGAAATGACGGAAATGAAGTGTAATGGAGACAGTGTGTCACTTTCTATCACTTAGAAATATGTTGCACAAATAAAAAAGTTGTTTGATGGAAAATGCCAAACTAGCTGTCTCCACTACTTCATGTCCATCATTTTAGTCATAGAAAGTTTGTTTTTGTCTCTTTCTGTGGAATTAATTGCTTCAAATACTAAGGGCTCTTGTCTATCCTGTGCACTAATTTTCCGGTGAACAAAACCAACTTTGAGATGCTGGACATCAAACATGGCTTCTCTCTTTGGGAGCCAGTTAGGGGATGGAAACAGAAAGATATATTGCCTTTATGTTTTCTCAGTCAAGGAAACAGGACTTGAACAAGCATTCATTCTTATAAGTCCAGATGGAAAGCATAACAACTTTAATGGAAGAGTTGATAGCATCGTGCTGAGAAGGTGCTTCCCCCCAAAATTTCCTGCATGTGTATTTCTCTCTGGGCCAATACCACAGCACACAGGGCTGCACATACTCCATTAGCCCCTGGATGGCAAGAAGGATCAGTCCCCAAGGATTCTCATTCTATGGTGTCTATCTCAGCCTGTTGGGACTGCTGTACCAAAATACCAGACCTGCTGGCTTAAACAACAGACATTCATTTCTCACTGTTCTGGAGGCTGGAAAGTCCAAGATCAAGACACAGGCAAATTTGGTTCCTGGTGAGAACCCACTTCTTACCTTGCAGATGGCAGCAAAAGTATGTGCCAAAGGGATACCCTCTTGACTGCCCTGCACTAGGCAATAGCCTATTATTAACAACAGGCAAATACAGCCTTTCCCCTCAAGAAGCATCAGCTCTAGGAGAATACAAAACTGGGTGATGAGGAACAAACTGTCAATGAAGGGCTCAGCCTGTTGCATAATAATGCAAACAGAGTCCAAGTCTGAAGAAATCAATACAGGGATGGTTACTTAGTAAATCAATGAAATAGGGATGATGGAGCTCCCAGAAGGCCAGGTTTATGGTGTCATATAAATCATACTTCACATGGTGTGGGGAGACATGGCTCTGATCTGTCTTCTTAAAAGGATATAAATCCCATCATCAGGCCCCAACTTCATGACCTCATCTAATCCTAATTATCTCTCAAAGGCTCCAGCAACAAAGACCATCCCGTTGGGGGTTAGGGCTTCAATATAGGAGTTTGGTGGATGGACAAGAGAAAAAAAATTCAGCCAATAGTAATGTCTCATCTCTCTTCTCTATCCCCTCTGCCTCACTCAGGGCCTGCCTTAGGGCTGTCCTGCCAGGACTATACCTTAACCAAGTTTCTCATAGGTAGTCTCTTCCTTCGAAGAGGAATCAGTAGAATTCAGATTCTGAATATTGGCTGGTCCTAGCATTTCTGACCTAATGCTGAAGTTGGGATCTGGAAAGATCTTGGGAGGATACAGGGTTCACTGAATGGGAAATAAAGATAGGAACCCATCCCCATCTCCAAATTGTACACAATGAATGGAACTCAACTACGACAATGTATTCATTTAAATTATTTCCATGAAAAATAAATATGGAGGTGATAGTTAATATTTGAATTTTAACAAGAATGGGTTTATAGAATCTTGCCATTAGCTGTTAGCTGGGACCAGTCCCTTTAGAATGTTGCCAAAGGCTAATTTCATGGGGTATAGTGTCGAGATGTTTGGTGACCAAGTGCTGCCAAGGAAGGCAAGTGCAAAGGTAGTGCCAACATAAAGATTTCTGAACTGCCCAATACATTTTCAAGACCACTGCCTCTGTTTCCTCACATGTGAAAGGTAGATTATAACTGTAACTTCCTCCTATAGCTAGACCACACACAGAGAGAATGATGGCAGACCTGACTGGGGGTTCCACACTTGTTGAACCACACTCACGGACTATGGCCTGTTTATTCCCCTATTTGTTCCAAGTCTCTGTTACTCTCCCTGTCCAGTCCTAGGACTCTCCCAGGTGATCTGATTAAACATCCAGAGAACTCAAGGCAGCTAAGGCCTCCCAGAACCCTGAGGGGTTATAGAGGACTGTGGTAATATCTTGCGCAGCTCCAAAAGAGATCTAGAGAGAGGTTTAGCTCTCATCTTCTGGGTGGCAAAAGTGGCTGCCTTCTGCCTCAGCTCCAGCAGTAGCTCAGGTCTCTTTGCTCCTGTAGTGAGGAAGTGCAAAGGAGCCCACACTATGTCTCAGATAGCTCACTGGGGCATGCTTCCAGCTCTGTGCCTATATGTTCACTTCCGGTTGCTGGGTCTCCTTTCCTTTGCTCTGCCTCATCTTGAATGGATGTCCCTGCTTGACCTCACCATGCTGGAGGAACTCACCATCCCAAGTGTGCACTTCCAAAGCCATGTTAACATGGCACCACATTCAGTCAAATGCTCTTGGCTCATCACATCTTCCCCATCTGAAATGGTTTTTCTGTGCCCTGTTTGGACACTCATTCCACTTTTTTTTTAACATTATTAGACTGTTCTGTTTTCCTCTCTATATACCTCTGATTTTCTAGTAGTTTCCTCTTGCCTCAGCTCTGATTTAGCAATCATATATCCAAGGTTTGCCAAGGACAGCCCCAGATGATGCCTATTTTCTTAGCCTCTCATCTATTTAGTCACTCATCCCCTCTCAAAAGTGTCTTGGCTTGGAGGATGCTTTATAGGGCCACTCTAGCTGTGATCCACTTTGCTCTACCAGGCCCCGGGTTGAACTCGTGCAAGAAAGCATTTGAAGACTTTATTGGTCATGGGTAGTTTCCAGACCCATAAAACAGTTAGTTGGGCAAAGTGATGGCTATGCTACTTTCCAGTGCCCAAATATTTATGATTCTGTGATTCTATGAAAAGCATCAAGCTTTGAAATGCTTCACATTTAACAATGAGCAAGTACACAGAGTAAAACATTTAGAGAGGCATGATTTTCAGAGCAGCCAATCCTAACTGCTTGGTGGGCAGCACTCCTGGGCTCGCCTCTTCCTCCTTCAGCTCCTGGTTGGTTTCTGCCTTGAATATAAGCTCAACCCTCCATCTCTTTCATTCCACACACTTTCAACTTATGGTACCCTATTCTCCTGCATCTCTTCATACCTGACTTCCAAAGCTTTTCATCTTTTTTCTCAATATTTACTGTCAGAATATCTTGTTTCCTCAGGACATTGCTCTCCGCAGAGTGTCAGCTAGTTATTCTGCAGAGCCTATTTGTACAAATTTGCAAACAGGTCAGATGGATAATATTATCCATCCTTACAGAGTATTTTCATTTTTCTAAGGGAGCTTCAGATATTATGCATTAATTTGAACGAGTAAATACAATGGAGAAATTCAACATCCTGTTGCTAGAATACCTTTCATGGCATCATATAGGCAGCAGCCTCTCTACCTGACTATAGATTCAGCAGTGGTAATCATATGCTGGTGAACATAAAGTATGCATGAATGAATGAATGAGACTGAAAATCTATTTTTACTATAATCCATTTTATTATCATTCTACAGATTCCTTTCTGGAAGCCTTTATTTTTAAAGTGTACTTGGTTTCTCAGTTTGAAGTATGAGAATTTGATCATCTTTAGATTATTAGGAAAATATGGATTGTAGATATCATTCTCTCTCCTCCCCTTACAGGCATATTGGGTGGTAAAGTAAAGGGATGCGGATATCACCCAAGTCTCTTGAGCCTTCATGTGCACAGAGACCTCCACCATTTACTGAGCCCCTTTTAAACTTCTCTTGAAAGCTAATGGTGACTTAATTGCATTCGATCATGTTAATGAGATTCTGATCTTTGACAAAAGATAGTTTTTCAGGGCTCGTGTTTTAATCTGACATGATGAAGTGGATTGCTTAGTGGCGATAATGATTCTGCTGTGTGGAGAATCCAGATGTCACAGCTCACCTCTACAAACCCCTGCAGAAGACTCAGTGGAAAAACTCTGAATTCTAGTTAGTGAAAACATTCACTAAGCAAACAATAACCAGAGGCTGACTCCATAGGTAAGTGCATCCTTAATGGGCTTGTCAGAATGGGTCTCCATAGCCCAGCAAACTCCATGAAACTCTGGGACCCTCAAGAACCAGTGGTGCCCAAACCAAATACAGCTGTGAGAACTGATTCAGTTCAGGATTCCTCTTCTCATTAGAAATATGTGTACATCAGCAGAAAATACACTTAGGCTTCCAAGAATGCCTTCCTCCCAGCCTGGAAGTTATGTACTTCCTGTCCCTTTTGTGATACTCCCAGTTCCTCAACATCCATCCTAAGAACTTACTTGCCTTTTCCCAAGACCTCACCCTTTACCTCTAGCCTAGGTCCCTCCTGTCTGCCCGCCTCTCTCACACATTTCTGGTAAGGAAATAGATTTTATACTACCTGGTTGTGTTTATTAATTGCGGAATTCTCACCCCAACCACAGTAAGCTCTTTAAGGACAGGGATGGTGTCTTAAATCTTCCATGGCATCTCACACAGTGCCAGACACAGTGGAGGTTTCTGCATCAGAAATTCACTGAACTAGTATGACATGAGATATTATAAAGACACTTAAACAGAAATGGAGAGGAAATAGGGAAATAAAAGAAGCCACATCAAGGCCCCACAAAGAACCTTCAACAGTGCAGCCAAAGAGCCTCTAGGTGGTTAAACTCACTTTAGCCAGAGATAAGCCAGTCATTCAGAGCATCCCACTGCGCTTCCTGAAGGCTCACACACAAATTGCTGTACCCAGCTCCTCAGGATAACCCTTATTACTCCCCTAATGGGTAAATACCAAAATATCCACCCATAAGACTATGTGTATGTATGCACAAGAGAGAGAACAAGAGTGAGAGCAAGAGACAAACAGAAAGAGACAGAGATGAGGAGTAAGAGAAATGACATGAAAAGGATGGAAAACATTACAAGGCTGAGATGCTGAGAAGAAATAAAAGGTGAAAAGGATAGAAAGGGAGAGGTGCTGCTATTTATAGCTCACCTGTGGTCATCCCACAGCTGTCTGGCTCTGGATGCTGCTATAGTAATGCTTTATGAAGGTTATACTGCCTTAAGGAATACTGTAAGGATTTAGCTTTCCTATATAGTTGTGATATTCAAAATAAGCCTGGTAATTGGGTCATCTTATTAGCAAGCAACTATCACTAAGGAGTTCCAAGAGCTTCCCAGTCAGTCCCTCGTCAGTCCATGAAACACACTCACAGAGTAATGAGATGGCATAGATTATGAGTAATTAGTCCATTTTTATCCATTCTTCAGTGGATTTTCATTCCACTTGGACACTATCTCTCTTTTCACAGATTGGAGACTTAAGAGCAAGGCAGCCGACTGGACACATTAATTTTCATTAAATGTTTTCCCTCTCCTTTTTTAACTTCACATACTGCAAGAATGTCTGAGAATTTACGTGGAAGAGCCCAGGCGCTGCCCATGCTGAATAAGCCCTGAGTTCAGACCAGAGGTTTCTGGTCATGTACAGTTTCAATTATGTGGGTGCTAATTAGTCAAGGTTGTGAATTCTCACAGGTGAAAGAGGTCAATGCAAAACACGGCATGAAGACAAAAAGAGAGGGCAGCGAGGGCAATGGCAAATTAGGGGAAGAAAAAAGAGGGAGAAGGAGGAGGAAGTCAGGTATCTATGCAGGATTCTCACTCCAACCTCCACTGTCTCTTATGAGTGTGTCACACAGCATACTTGATGTTATAAAACACACGGGTGACTCTATTACCCTCAAAATCCTAGGCTACACTTCGAACCTCCAGCTCTGCAGGATGGGATGTGGGTCACAAGGCAGGGACGAGGGGACTCCTCACCGGTCTCTTGCACTAAAATACGGATGTCGAGTCCTCCTACTTTGAGACAAAACAGCTTCTGTCACTTCAGCTAGAACTGTAGGCAAATAATTCCCAGCAGAACTTGGCCTGTGAGTTGTCAGTGTTCCTATTTGATTAATTAAGCTGTCAGCATGGATGTTGTAAATACTGGATATTTTTGTTTGGAGGTTCAATGGTCATTATCTTTGCTTGGCTAACAGGAGAGAAAAGAGGGAGGAATGGCCTCCTATTTGCCTTTTTGACAGCACATCCTTCCTCAGAGGACCCCACTCAGTGCCAATGGTCCTGACTGCAGACATTTTGAGGGCTCACCCTGCCATCTTCCCTCTCACTGCTCTCTCTTCAAACCCAGGGTAGGTGGGGGCATTACTAGGGCAATATATAATAGCAGAGAAATTGATTTCATAGAAAGCTTAGGAGTCAGTCATATCTAGAGTCAGGCTAAACCAGGGCCTCAGCAAATCTCCATTCACAGGGAGACAAATAAGAAGCTTAGAGGAGTATAAATGGATTAATCTACCAAAAAAATGTAAAAGGATTAATTTTATTATTTGATTATAATCTTCACAGTGTGTCTGCCTTCTTTTAAAAATTTTATTTATTTATTTAAGAGAGAGATTGAGAGAGAGAGAAATAGCATGAGTGGGGTTGGGTGGGCAGAAGGTGAGGAAGAGAGAGAATCTCAAGCCGACTCCAAGCCCATTGCGGAGTCCTATGAGGGGCTGGATCTCACAACCCTGAGATCATGAAATCAAGAGTCGGATGCTTAAAAGAGCCACCTGGGTGCTCCTGGCCTTCTTTTATAGGACCAATGTGGACAGACCACTGGGCTAAGATTCTGATCATCTAAGAGGAAGTTGGGGACAGGGGACTTCCCCTTCCCTGCACAGCCCTGGGTCAGTCACTTAATCCCTATGCACTCTGGTCTCCAGATTTTCAGTGAGGCCTATTCCTATCCTCCCTGCTTCCCAGTATTGTTTCCAGAATAAGAAGGCAAGAAGGTACTTTCCTATATATTATCTCCTTTAATCCATAAATAGCTGCTAGAAGTAAATGTTTTCAGGTGAGGAAATGTAACTCGGGGGATCTGTGATTCTGTTGTTGCTCTGAGTGGTGGAACAGGGACTCTCACTGGGTCTGCCGGTTCCAAACCCTCCCCAACCACTGTATTGCTTCCTGGACCCTTTACCAGAGGAGCTGTCATCCCTGAAATGTCCACATGCACAGAAGAGGGTCAGTCACGGAGGCATATACCTTTTCCTCAGACCATAGCGCATTACTTTATTACAGGTGAGTCTTATTTGACCATGTAAAAACCCCAAAAAACAAACAAGCTACAAAATCACTACCTCTTGTTATAAAGGTAAATATTTTTTAAAAAGAGGGAAATATCATATAGAATGATGTATTGCACATTTACCCTGTCATCTATTAATAAGATTCCTTCCTCTCCCTAAGTCTGTTACTGATGTCCCTGACAGCAATCTCAGCCTTTCAGTTTATCTTTCATGCTCTGCCACAGTAAGCTAAAAAGCAAACACTTAGACATTTTTAATATACTCCTTTTAAAAACTCTTCCATAGAGGCTTCTGGTTGCTTATATAATAATATATAAATTTTGAATCAAGGTGTATGACGCCTTCAATATGTTTCCAAGTTTTCTTTCTTCACTAAACTTTACATTTTTTTTTCTAGGACATATGTTTTCCCATTACATTGGGAATGTAATAAGATCCAACTCTTCCTGGGGGACTCTTCTAACTAGTCACACAGTCAATCTCTCTCCCAGTGTGCTTCCCAAGCACTGTGCCCAAGAGATTTGTATTCAGTTCAATTTCTAGTGTGCAGGCCATCCCCTCCAGACTCTTTAAGATCAGAGGATGAACATATATTAATACTCTAATCCCAATTCAGTGCTTTGCACATGAAAGGTATTCAGTGAGTATCTAATAAACACGTTTGAAAGGAAAGTAAATCAACTTTATGATTACAGAAGCCAAACAAAAATCTGGCAAATAATATATAAATGTAAAAAACAAAGTAAAGTAATCCTTTATGAAAAGAAAATTACTGAGTAGAAGTGCCAAATTTATAGAGTTATTTCATTTTATTTATTTTTTTAAAGATTTTATTTATCTATTTAACAGAGATCACAAGTAGGCAGAGAGGCAGGCAGAGAGAGAGAGAGAGGAAAGCAGGCTCTCTGCTAAGCAGAGAGCCTGATGCAGGACTCGATCCCAGGACCCTGAGATCATGACCTGAGCCAAGGGCAGTGGCTTAGCCCACTGAGCCACCCAGGCGCCCCTATAGAGTTATTTTAATGTTGGCACAAAAGCTAAAGTACTAAAGAAGAAGAAAAAAAACCAGATAATATATTAAGTTACCTTAATACACAGACTACAGTATTCTGCAGAATTAAGGTAATCTGTAACAGTAGTTCAGCATCTCCTAGAGTGAGTTGTATGTTTTACTAAAGAGCGTAATGAAAATAAAAACATGGTAGAGTAATGTTTGTAGTGAAACAATTTTGAGACACATGAGGCTAAAGAAGATTCACTTTTTGACCCTGTGCCTCCTCAGAGCCTTTAATATACTAAGGTGTGTTGGGATTCTCCAAGAAAAGCCACAAAACACAGCATGACCTAAATGCATTTGACCACGGAACTTTTTTTTTTTTTTTTTTAAGGAGTCTTTCACATGACACGTGTTCATAGAGAACACACTCTGGGAAACACTGTCCTACTTTCTTAGATGCCATTATTCATCACTTCACAGAGCTTAAAAATGAACACACTTATCGTCAATGCAGAAACACACAGAAGGAAAAATCTGAAATGTTATCCCATATAAATGATTCTTCAAAATGATGGAATGGGTAACCTATTTTTATTAAAACACAGCATGAAATAGTGGAGAGAGCACTGGCTAAGAAATATTTCTCTACATCTTACCAGCTTCATGATTTGGGGCAAGAAATCTCTCAGCAGACAAATTGTGCTCTGTCCATGAAATTCACAGATAATGATTTTATCTGGACTTTCTGAACCAAAAATCTGTAGGGGAACAAAGATCTTAAATGTCTTGGTTATGCTCTCAGATACAAGAAATGGTCTTGGCTCTTCTCAATTCCTGCCGCACCTGCTCACCTCCAACGTCTTTGAGATACTTGAGGTCATCAGGCCTGATGATCAGTTCCCATCCCTCCACCTAACACATTCACATTCTTTCTTGCGTCTTTCCCAACACCTTCAGAGGACAGGGATTCTTCTTCCCGGACAATCCTTCATCCATGCCTCTTCACCTCCTCCAGCATTCTGCCTCAGCCACCCAGAGATTCTTCTGAATCTTCAGGATTCTTCATCTACTGGCTCTGTTACCCAGGCCTCCATACACATTAAACTACCTTCAATCCTAAAACAAACACCCAAACCAAGACACCACCTTCTCTATCTACATTCTTCCCAAGTTACTATTCAAATTGTCTGTTCTTCTCTTCCAAAAAGATTAGTCCACATTTGCCACGTCCACTTTTCATATCTCATTTACCTTCAAACCATTAAAGTTTGGTTTGTCCCTGAGTAACCAGTGTCCCCATGACGGCTGAGTCCAGTGGGAAGTTCTTACATCACTGCCTCTCCTTGTTGTATTTGATAAAGCTGGTCACCCTTTCTACTTCAAACACCCAGCTCTCTTGGCTTTAGTGACCCTGCATTCCCTGATTTTCCTTGTTTATCCAATCATGTGGTCTTTGTCTCCTCCAGGGGCTCCAGCTCCTGAACTGATTCCTTAAAAGCTGTTTGCTCTCAGGGAACAAGAACCTCGGTCTGCTTCTTATCTGATTGACTTTTTCTGAATAATTTTACCCATCTACGATGGATGAAATCAAAACTGATTCCCTAAACTTCAAAGGCTGTCTATTGGACAGGTTTATCTGGAAGTCCTTCAAGTACTTCAAACTCTGAAGGCACAAACCAAATCACATTTATGCCTCCACTATTTGCCTGGTGGAGGTAGTGTGCATTGTGATTAGGAGAGAATGTCAGGGTTCAAGTGCGAACCCCAGCACTCTTCAGATGTGACTCCAGGTACATTACTCATACCACTCCAATCCTCATCTCATCTGAAAAATGGAGATAACCATAGTCCCATACCCAGAGGTGTATGGGACTATGGTTAAATGGGACATACACAGAACCTCTGCACAGTACCCAGTGCTGGTGAGTGAGTTATCAGTGAGAGCCAGTATCATCATTACCACTTCCCACACTCATCTTTTCTTCCCCAATTTCCCTGCATTCTTTATCTCATTTGGAGTTGCCAGCCTCTGTCATCATAAGCATACAACTCCGCAGCCTGGGAGCTACCTGACTCTTTCCTCCCCTCTGCTCACACAGACCTGTGGATTTTGCCATCTAAATGTTCCTCAAATCCCATCCGTCTTCTCCATTGTTACAACAGCTGCCCTAATCCAGGCTCTAACTCTCTCTCTCCAATCTTGAACCCCCAACTGAGAATTGTTAATGTCACTCTTATTCTTAAAACACATCAGAGTCTGACACCCCAGCTGGGTTTCAAGAAACGCTATTCAAGAAATGAGTGAAATAGAAATATTGAAGTTTGGAGGATAATCCAATATTTTATGTGGTTAAGAATGCAGAATATGTGCAATGGATATCATCCTGTAAATGGCCGGGTCCAGGATGAATGACCTCAGTGTGCCATCAGTAAGGGCTGTGCTTTCAGACTCACAGGATGGCCAAGCTGGAAGGGACTTCTAGCACACGCCACTGGAAGTGCCCCTGCTACTAGTGCCCCTGCCGCTCTCCTCTCAAGGGACTGGAAAAATGAAATAATTTTATAGCTTCTCTTATAGATAATGGTGGCAAGTAAGAAGCTTCCAGAAAAGCTTTTTTGCCTAATGGCTTTGAGGATGACATTCCTCCCCTCTGATTTCCACTATAACCAGAAATATGAAGCCTGGACCCATGGAAGCCATGGCAGGACTGAGAAAATGGCAAGAAAATCTTTGAGGTGCTGTCCTGCACATGTTAGGTTCCTGTGGTTGGGCCCAAGGAGCAAGGAACCTGCTCACAAATCCTGTCATTTGCTTGGAGGGCTCACTGGGTAGGTCTGCTTTGAGGGGGATTGTTGGTAAGGAATCTAGCTCATATGTCTCTCCTCAGAATGACTCTCCCCGGGTAAGTAGGGGGCCCATGTCAAAGTAGAACAAAGTAACACCACAAAATTCCTGTTTTCACAGTTGCAGCTCCAGGTTCCAAAACCTATAATGAACACTGTTCCAGATTCCTTCCATGATTTTTCATGGCTTCAGGCTCAGAGGTAGAAAGACAGAAAAGGCCCCATAGAGGATCAGGCACATTTTTCAGCCATGCCCACCTCCTCAAGTTCATTAACATGTCCCACCTAACGCACAAAGATGGTTATGTTCTGCCAGCAACTAATGAATGCAGTTATCAAAGCGTGGGGACCATCTGTAGCTCACGTGCAGGGAGTCTTGGCCAAGGAAATGCATTAGCTCTCCTGTTCATCTTCTCTACTCAGAGGACCCAGGAATCAACGGATAAATCTGGGACCATTTGAGAAAGTCTATCTTCTTAAGTGTTTAAAAAGAAAGAAAGAAAGAAACCTTGATTTAAAGGCAGGATCACCAGGCTCCTGGGTGGCTCAGTCAGTTAAGCATCTGCCTTTGGCTCAGGTCATGATCCTGAGGCTCCAGATGGAGCTCCACATTGGGCTCCCTGCTCAGCAGAGAGTCTGTGTCTCCTTCTGCCCCTCAGGCCCCTTGTGCTCCCTCTCTCTCCCTCTCGCTATCTCTCTCAAGCAAATAAATAAATAAATAACGTCTTTTAAAAAATTAAAAAATAAAGGCAGGATCGCTTATAAATAAATGCTGTGGTTCTGAAGATAGTAACAAAGGAAACTCCAGCACTTAGCATGTCCCTGTTCATCTGACATAAAGTCACAGGGAAAGAGAAAGGAACATAATAAAGAACTGAATGCAAACTGCAAACAAGTAAGGTGACCTTTTTCCTGTGTTTTTTAATATTTTTTATTTTTTTTATTAATATATAATGTATTATTAGCCCCAGGGGTACAGGTCTGTGAATTGCCAGGTTTACACATGTCACAGCACTCACCGAAGCACATACCCTCCTCAATGTCCTGTGTTTTAATATAGCGATAGCTTGCTCTATGCAGTAGCTATATTCTTTAAATTAGTGCATAAATTGATCTTTGCTGAGAAATCTAATCGTGGTGCAAACACTTCAAGAGAAATATTTGAAGAGATTATGTGTTTTTATTCTTTACAAAGCATTCTTTTCCTGTTTTTTGTTTTTTGTTTTTTTTAAATCACTCCTTCTACTTTCTAGGTTTCCTGAAATGGAGGTACACCTGCATGTATGTGTAAGACTTTGTGTGGGGCGCCTGGGTGGCTCAGTGGGTTAAGCCGCTACCTTCGGCTCAGGTCATGATCCCGGGGTCCTGGGATGGAGCCCCGCATCGGGCTCTCTGCTCAGCAGGGAGCCTGCTTCCTCCTCTCTCTCTCTGCCTGCCTCTCTGCCTGCTTGTCATCTCTCTCTATCAAATAAAAAAATAAAAAATCTTAAAAAAAAAAAGACTTTGTGCCTCATTCCATTACTACTGCACATTTAATACTCTTGTCTCTTCTCATTACTGCAATGACTTTTAAAATCCAATTTTCATGGTTTTATTCAATCCTATTGAAACAAATGTTGCCTTTCTTCCTTCCTTCCCTTTCCTTCTTTCTTTCTCTCTCTCTCTCTCTCTCTCTTTCTTTCTTTCTTTCTTTCTCTCTCTCTTTCTTTCTTTCAAGTAGGCTCCATGCCCAGCATGGAGCCCAGTATGGGACTTGAACTCACGACCCCGATATCAAGACCTGAGCTGAGATCAAGAGTCAGATGCTTAACCAACGGAGCGACCCAGGTTCCCCACAAATATTGCATTTTGAGAGAAAAATCTCTGAGTCCCATGAGTGTCACACATGCTCTTTTTCTTCAGTCCTGGTCCTACCAATGTCCTGAGAACTTGGGCGGTCATGGCACCCCCTGAATGACATGGGGTTCGCAAAAGAGCTAACGGGATAAATCTTCTATCATTGGTCTTTTAAGGCCATTTACAAATGTGTCTGATTTCTCATACGCCAAAGAGTAAATGTGGAATATTGTTATTTTTCTTTCCTTGTTTCTGCAGGAAATTTGGAAATACGAAATCCTCAAATGTAATAACATCTATTATAGGTTACACATACTGGAATACAGCTTACCTCTGAAAGTACACATTGTGAGCTCTAAGAAGGATTTAGAATACGTGTTGATTTTTAAAATATATAGATTTTTATCCCAAAGGTAAATTTTCTATGCCTCTCTTCTCCCACTTTTTTACTGAGGGAACAAAATACAGTGCCTTCTGTGAAAAAGAAGGGAGGACTTCATTTGCTCATGGTGGTGATGCTGTGGTCATGGCCCTGACCTTCCCACTCAGGATAAAGTGTCCTGCCCCAGTGACTCAAACTCTCCCTGGGAACCCAATCTGACACTCGTCTTATCATCTTCCCTAAGACTTCCATTATTATAACTATTTTCTGAGTGTCTGTGGGAAAGAGCCTCAGACCTCAGTCAAGTCCACTTCAGGGACAAAGATTTGCTCCCTCCTCTCTGCACTAAATATTTGACTATAAAGGAGATAAAAAATGTTCCTGGGTAGTTGGAGCTAAACTGGGAACAGATCTTCTAACGTTGACACACAGGTAGTCATCATTGCGTTACAAAGGTGTGAAGGGCATTTTAATCAAATCTAGTCCAAATGTGTGCATGTACACACACCCACACCAATCCCCCCAACACCCCTCCCCCGCCACACACACACTCAAAAGTGATAAATGAACTAGGGGAAAAAATAAAAATAAATTTTCATCAGATTTTAAAATACTCTGAAAAATATTAGCTGTGGATTCCGTTCTCACCTGAAGTACACATTATTAAAAAATATTAATAATAATAGTCTGCTCCCTAAAATGTAATGAAATTGTGGTTATTACATGTCACCTAACTTACAGGAATGATAATTGAGTTTTCCTTTCTCTCGTCCCTCAATCGGGATAGCAAACAGTTCTGTGCAGAACCCCAAGTTGTACTGATGCTGTTTATTCTGACTCTGTGATCTCTTTCCTCCCCTCCCATTTCCACTCTGGCTTCAACTGATTTTCCCACATTTCTGTTCAAATTTGTACTGTAAAAGAAAGGGAATACAAACCACATACTTCCAACTAGTTAAGGGTCAGAGATTTTTTTCTAAGGAAGTGTTTATTTTTAGCTCTGATGTTATTACTTTTAATTTACACACATACACACACACACACACACACACACACACACACATCCCCGCAGAGATCCATAATTTTACCTAGATGCATACATATAATCCTATCAGTGTGCTTGCTTTTTTTCTCTGTTCCTTACCAGCTTCCCCTTTCCTTTTGCCTCTTCTTCCCTTCTTTTGGCTACTCTCCCACCATGGAATGTCATCACCTGTGTGTGTGCTTCTTAGTCTTTAATGCACTCACAGTGCTTGACAGACCTAGGCACAGTCACACACACGTAGGGAAGATGATATGTGCCCATCCAAAGTATATTTCCTCACCACTACCTCACTTGAACTCATCTGACGTAGGTCTAATTCATTCTTGTTTTTAAAGCAACAATCCATTATGTGACTATATCACAACATAAGCTGCCATTCCACTACCGAGGATGTCTACTTTTATGTCGCTCTAACAATGCTGCACTAAATAATACCCATCTTTACAAACTAGACTTTAAATATCTTTGGTATCGATTTCCAAGAGTGGAGTTACGGAGTCAAAGGCATATGTCTTTTTAATATTAACAGATACTGCCAAACTGCTTTCTTAGAAGGTTATGAAATTATACGTTTATATCAGCAATGTATGTTTTTCTTAACATACATGCCAGCCACAGATATTACAGGTTTTTTTCTAAATTTTTGCCTGTTGGATAAAAATGACTTTGCTTGGCTTTCCCAGTCTGCTAGTGAATTTTACTATGTTTTCACATGACTACACGTTATTTGGACTTTTTATTTATTTTATTTTATTTTATTTTTTATATGTTTTTCTTAATTTGGACTTTTTACATTGTGAACTGGCTCCTCATATACTTTGCATATTTTTCTATTGCTTGTCTTCAGATTGTCAATTTGTAAGAGCTTTTTTTTTTCTATGCTAACCTTGTATCACTGATATATGTTCTGAATTTTTTTTTAATTTTTTATTTTTTATAAACATATATTTTTATCCCCAGGGATATAGGTCTGTGAATCACCAGGTTTACACACTTCACAGCACTCACCAAAGCACATACCCTCCCCAATGTCCATAACCCCAGCCCCTTCTCCCAACCCCCCTCCCCCCAGCAATCCTCAGTTTGTTTTGTGAGATTAAGAGTCACTTATGGTTTGTCTCCCTCCCAGTCCCATCTTGTTTCATTTATTCTTCTCCTACTCACTTAAGCCCCCATGTTGCATCACCACTTCCTCATATCAGGGAGATCATATGATAGTTGTCTTTCTCCGCTTGACTTATTTTGCTAAGCATGATACATTCTAGTTCCATCCATGTTGTCGCAAATGGCAAGATTTCATTTCTTTTGATGGCTGCATAGTATTCCATTGTGTATATATACCACATCTTCTTGATCCATTCATCTGTTGATGGACATCTAGGTTCTTTCCATAGTTTGGCTATTGTGGACATTGCTGCTATAAACATTCGAGTACACGTGCCCCTTTGGATCACTACATTTGTATCTTCAGGGTAAATACCCAGTAGTGCAATTGCTGGGTCATAGGGCAGTTCTATTTTCAGCATTTTGTTCTGAATATTTTTCCAGCTCTACTATCATTGACTTCATATGTGATATTTTTGTCATATACTTATAGTTTGGTCATTTGTTCATATATATGATCATCTGTTGTATTTTGGCGTGTGTAAGCCAAATATATATACATGTAAAATAATATATATAATTATACATATAGTTAAATATATGTTAAATACAAGAATATGTTAAATGCATATATTTACATGTAACATATATATCTACATATACTAAAATACTAAGATGTAAAATACTAGTTACTTCAGCATCATTTAATTTATTAAAACAAACAAAAAACCAAAAGCCCACATACTTTTCTTACTCCACAAAACTAACGACTATATTCACTAGTCTTATATACTGACATCAATTTCTTAATTGTCTATTCTGTTCCACAAGATGCTTCTTATAGTATGTTCAATAGATGCTTCTGATAGAAAATGCTCTTTTTTTGTATAATTTTCTTGATTTTTCCAAGTAATTACTCTTACAAATGAACTCTTATTTTATTTTAAAAAAATCCTCCATTGTGATTGCTATTGGAAATGCATTGTATTTACATACTAATTTAGGGACACTTAAAAAAATTGAGATATCACATCCAAAAAATGTTTTTCTTTTCCAAGTTTTTTCACATCTTTTATGAAGATTTAATAGTTGCTTTATTTGTGTTTTGCATATTGTTTTTTAAAATTTATTTTTACATTTCATAGTTTTACTAACTCTTATATGTGGAATATTTTTCTTCTTATTTCTATTTCCGGGTTCTCAATGCTAAAGGGAAAGGCTATTGACTTTTATGTATTTATCTTCTATCTAGCCATCCCACAAAGTTTTTTTTAATATTGTGCTTTCGTCCTTGAATCTATTGGATCTTCTATATATACAACAATAGCATTAGCAAAATATATAATTTTATTTTTGTCAGTATTTATAGCAGATATTTCTCTTAAATTGTTCACTTGTTAAAATCTTTGAAGCTTACAAAAAAGGAATGTCAATAGCAGGTATCTCTCTCTAATTTCTCATTATAATTAAATTAGATTTTTGCCACTTAGAATACCAAGAATTGTTGGTTTGGGGTAATTTTTACTGTAATTGAGATTTCTTTTACTTTTGTTTTATTTAAAGTTTTTAAGAAAAAACAGCTGCTGAATTTTGTTGCACTCTTTTCAGTGAATATTGATCTGATTGTCTGATTTTTTTTCTTTTACTTTCTTTATATATAGGATTATATAGATAATTTTTCTGATATTGAGCCACCTTTGCTTTTTTGTGCATGTGTTTACTTGCTATATTTGTAAATTTCTAGGGAAATATTTAGTAAATTGTGTCAAATATTAGTAGCTACAATTTAAAGAGTTCCAGAATCTAATTAATTTGGGAAACACCCAACCAGAGTTAAATGGTACAAACTCTTAAGCTAATGTGTATTGTAAACCTACAAAAGCAGATTAGAGTACAAAGTGTTTAGTGAGCTTTACTTGACTGTCTATCTTTCCTGAGTCATCCCCTGGGAGTAGATTAGAGCTGAACAAAGCTTGGGAAATGCTTATATGGAAATTGTACACTAAGAATTGAAAATAGTTTTAGCACATAAGACTGATGAAATCAAGAGAGTAAAGTTGATAAATTAAAAGCCACACTAGGGTGCCTGGGTGGCTCAGTGGGTTAAGCCGCTGCCTTCGGCTCAGGTCATGATCTCAGGGTCCTGGGATCGAGTCCCACATCGGGCTCTCTGCTCGGCAGGGAGCCTGCTTCCCTCTCTCTCTCTCTCTCTCTCTCTGGCTGCCTCTCTGCCTACTTGTGATTTCTCTCTGTCAAATTAATAAATAAAATCTTAAAAAAAAAAAATAAAAAAAAAAAAATAAAAGCCACACTATAGAATGTGAAAACCATTTGGAGAAAAATAACTAACATTTTGTACCAATTATACTCACTTTTATTATACAAGATTTTTACCCGGCTAGGCTCAAATTATTAATGTTTGGCATTATACTGACCCATCTTAGAGCATAGAGTGGTCCTGGGGCTGGATGTAGCCCCAGCTCTAGCCAATTGTCAAAGTATAATTCTAAGAAGTAAACAGTTGCACTTGTATCCTTCTCTACTGTGTGGCCCATAGTATCATGACTATCATAACATGATGTCACAGATGGACTATCACAAAACAGCTTGCACATGGCACTCACCAATGACATATTCCACTCTGAAGAGATCTCTCCTGGGGTCATATGGACGATTGAAGTCGATCTGGATGAAGAAAGACTGTCCTCTACGTACAATCAACTTGTTGTTTTCATACTTGTCAGTGTGGTGGTCTACTTTATTGGTGTCCCATCTCTCTTTGAACAGGTGAACACTGGTGACATGAAGGTAGTCTACACATAAAAAAAAAAAAAAATTGAGGGACACCACTGAATATCTTTGATACAACTGCAAACTCAAAAAACAAGATTGTTTTTCCTGATTCATTAGGTATTGAAGCAATGAGGTCTGTTGGATAAAACTCTATTGGAGGCCGATAGATTTAAAAGTCCTTCTCTTGTGACATTCTTGCCTTCAAAGAGGATTTTAAAAGCTTTGTCCCCTCTGATCTCACTTCAGACCACAGGGCGCTCACTTGGAATCGACAGAGAAGTGCTGATGATGTCTCCCATATAGGTGTAGGTACAGAGAAACTCAAGTCTTCACATTCCCAGAGCTCATGCTGGCTCAAGTCTTCACACTCCCAGGCTCACGCTGGCTTTCATTGTGACTATCACCTCACTATGTCACTAACTAGGAATAAGGACAGGATAGCCATTTCGATTTTCTTATCTTTAAAAAGGGAGGAAGTAAATCTGACAAAGCCTCAAAAGGATGTTCCAAAGGTACAAATTGACCTTTAGTTCAAAATTCTCCTCTTACTTTAGATAGGGTCAAATACCCTTCCTTCTACAATTCTAAAAGTAGATCTAGTCCTTCAAAGATAGGAAAGAAAAGAACAGGTATGGAGACAGAGTACTGACATTTCGCAAAGATAGATATAACTCTTTCCACCTTGAACATGAAGAAAAGAAGTTTTGCATTTCCACCAATCTGGAAGTCAACCCTGGTCTGATACAAAATCTATAGGTCTTTCCTCTGGCCTTTTGGAATTGGGAGGATAAATGTCAGTTATACATTTATTTCAGCCACGATAGCACTGGATAAAGGTTAGATCTCCTCCTACCTTTCTCTCACTCTTCTGCAAATGATCACTGAGTATGAAGATAACTCTACCCATCTACACTGTAGTTTGAAAATCTAGTCTAGAGACAGATTTCTGCATGTACACTTGGAGTTGTAAAGGGGGAATTAAGGAGAGAGTCTGGTGGGGGTACACTGGACTTCGGCTACCCTGATCGTGTCTGCTGCATGGTTTGCCTTCACAGTTATGAACACAGAGCACAGCTGCTGAGCCTGCACTCATGCTGGAACATCTCCCTGAGAGACTCCAATGCCTTCATCTGTGGTTACACGGGAATCCTTGCAGGACACTTGGTCCCATCTGACTTCATTTTTGTCTCACAGGAGAAACCAAGAAGTTGGGATCATTAAGATACTCTCTAGTACTAAAATCTAGGAGTTTCTGAAATGTTCTTGATTAATTCAAAGTCCAGGTAATCCTGAGTTTGAATCTCGGGTCTCTTAATTATATAGGTAAGGAATGTTGCCTCATAGAAGCTGAGTTTTCTCACCTTCCAAATGAGGAGACTAATACTTTGAGAATTTCTATAAAAATTCAATTATGTAACAATACAACTGCTCTGACATGAGGCCTGGCACATAGTGGGGCCCTAGGCTTACTTGTGGCTAACTTAACTATAAACTCTGATGGAGCCATGGTCTATATTACATGATGTGGTGCTCAGTGGGCTATTCCGACTGCAACATTACCGCACACAGAAAGTGCAAGATACAGTTTTATTTTTACCCCATTGCAGAACCCTGAACATGGTCCCCTAAAGGGCACTTTCCTTCTATTATGATGTGGGTGGAAGATGTTTAATTCTCTAGACCTCTCTCTTCCAAGCTGACTTTCCCTAAGTTCTTTGTCCTTATTAAGGTCACAATCCTAGTGTTAAGACAGCTTTAGAAAGAGCTGGAGACACATAAATGTTTTAGTTGAAAAGGACCTTAGTAATCAACTCATCTGGTCCTCTTTCTTAGCACTGTGCTTCCCAATAATGTTTTTATTTTGTTTAAATGTCTGAAAACCGAATCCTCAGAAATGGATTTAATCAGGTCTCCATTAATCAGCACTGATATTATAGCCTCACGGAATCTCTGAGGGCAAAGGCACTTTCTAGACCATCTGGTAGACCTGCTATGTACTGTATGAAACATCTTGAAAGCCCAAATGCTTAGGCTTTTTGTCTTCAACTGAACAGGAAACCCAGTATCTCACAAGGCAAACAGTCCATTTTTAAACAATTTTAATTATTTGAAAAGCCCTCTTAAGATAAACTGACATCTGCTTCCTTGTAATTTTTCTAACCATGGATCCTGGTTCTGATTTCTGGGTAAATATAGACTACATTCTATTCATTTCATCTGGCACTCCTTAGGTATATAAAGACTTCTATTCCTTTGACTAAAACACTTTCCATTTCCTCAACTGTTCTTTTCCAGAACTTTAACTCTCTACTCTTTTCTGGAACATATTTCATTTCATAAATTTCTTTCTTGTTGTATTTTTCCTAGAATTAAGTATTTATTCTAGCTACTGTTTTTCCAATGAAAAAGAGAGACTGCTACACCTTTCAAAACAAATAGCATATTTCTATTATTTCAGTCAAAGGTATCACTAGTATTTTGAATTGTTTTATCTTATTTTTTGATTTACAGTAAGCATCTGTTAGAGCAAAAACTTTAAAAATACATTATGATGTCATTTCTACCAGTAGTGCCTTATGATTCAATCCAGACTCCTAGAAGCCAGCCATATCTATACAAAAGTTTTCTTCTTTATAGCTCAATTTTAAGGTTTTCCATGTATTCATATTAAATTTCATCTTATTGAATTTGGTTAATTGTTTCAAGCTCTTAATATAATTTTAGACCCTAAGCATATATTCAATATACTTAATACTCTCCCTGATTTCCTGTCCTCCAGGAATTTTACGTGTGTCATTTTATGTCGCCATTCAAGGCATGGCTATAAATGTTGATTAGGTCACTGCCCAGTAAATACAAGCCAGATAACTGCATGGTGGTAGGCTCTAAAAAGTGAACAGATAGTTATGACATAGCACCGTAAATGTTCTGATAAAGCAGTATAGGGTATTGGGTGGAAGAGGGTATCTGGGAGGTATAGGGAGCCTGTAACTCAGACTGGGGGAGTGTAACTAAAGAAGATTTTTGGAAGAAGTGAGGTATATAAGCAATAGTCAGAAAGATGAACAAGTTAGCCAGGGGGAGGGGAGCAAAGACTTAGGCAACAGAGTGTCTGGTTTACTTAAGAAATTGAAAGATGATTGTTTGGCTGGAGCGTAGAAGTGGGACCACAAAGGAGGAGTAGGCAGGAGCCACTCATGCAAGCCCTGTACAACATGTTAGGGGATTTGGACTTTAACTACATTGGGGATACCATGAAAAATCTGAAATAGCAAACTGGTATATCTTCGTGTGTGTGTGTGTGTGTGTGTGTGTGTGTGTGTGTGTAAATTTCAAATGCTTCTGGTGAAAGAGTAAGAAAAGGAATGGATGGTGGCAGTGTTGGAGGCAAGAAGGTCAGCTAAGAGGCTGCTTCAGCATTCCAAGTGAGGAATGGGGTGAGTTTAGTCTCCCTGAAGATATTGAATGCACTGGTCCTGGAACACTGCCAGGATTTGCCTTATCTCATCCCATCTCCACTCCCATGATAATGTCCCCCTGAAAATGAGTATATCAGTTTTATGCTTTGGCTTCCCAAGTTTGACAAAGAGAAAAATAAAGCTGGAAAGAGAAAGTCAAGTATTTTTTAGAATCTTGTTCTCATCGGTTTTATTCTTATTGCAAATGGAAACTCTGGCTTTCTAGTTCCATGGGCCTGTCCAGTGAACTTGGTTAATATCTAATGAGTCCAGCTAGAGCCAGTCTATCTTCAAAGTAGTGTAATGTCATGATACTTTGGTGGGATATTGATATGCACTGGAAGAATAAGAGTTCCATGGTTACTCCAATTTGGGAAAGGCTGGCTTACAGTCAGGATTTTTGAAGGATTTATGGGAGACCTTTAATGATGTAGACTATAAATTTCCTATAGGTCTCATGTTTTCCAAATTTAAATGACCATGGGAATTATTTTTTTTTGTGGCAATCAGTGTTTTGCAGAATATGTTCCAGGAGATGCTTCACTATTTACTAATTATGCAACCTCAGAGAAGTTATTTAATCTCTCTTCAGTTTCCTTATCTCTAAAAAGACAATGAAGCACTCACCTTAGAGGGTTAGTGTAAGGATTAGATGAAAAAAATGTAGGTAAAGTGCTTTAGTACAGTGTCTGGCACCTAGTAAATGCTCACAAATTATTTTTATTATATTAGCATTGTTACTATTAAGAGAAGAGATTATCATAGTGGATAAGAGTTTGGATTTTACAGCCAGACTGCCTTGAGTCACATCCCAGATCTGCACCTACTATTGCTATGACTTTACACAAGTTATGCAAATTTCCTGTCCCTCAGTTTTATCATCTGCAAAATAGTGGTGGTGTTGGGATTAAATGAGAGAATGCTGCATTCCTGGGGCACTTGGGTGGCTCAGTCGGTTAGGTGTCCAACTCTTGATTTTGGCTCAGGTCATAACCTCAGGATTGTGAGACTGAGTCCCACCTTGGGCTCCACACTCAGCATGGAGCCTGCTTGAGATTCTCTCTTCCCTCTCCCTCCACTCACTTCCTGTCCCCACTAGTGCATGCTCTCTCAAGAAAGAAAGAAAGAAAAAAAAAGGAAAGGAAAGAAAGGGAATGCTGCACTCCCTATATTCTGAGAAGACAGGCTTGTTTTCTTTTCTTACATTTCTACGGGCAGATGAAATAATTTTCTCCTCTTCATTCCCAGAATATGTTTTTCCTTTTTAAAATAAAAATGAACTATAATCAAGCACTTTGTGTCATGTTAATATAGGTGATATTAATTTGTGGGACTATAAGCCCTTTGAGGACAAGACCTCATCTTCACTGTACCTGAGACAATGCAAAAAGAAACTATAGTAAATACGCCACTTTTCACTTTAAACAAATGTAATGCCTGAATAGGAGATTGAAGTTGGTTATGCATCATAAAATGGATATTCTATTTATCATAGGATTAACCATACAGGCCCTTAAATGTTATTTATCAGACAATTTCATTCTTATCATATACCATTTTCAGGACTATATATATAGTATATTGTATATTCTACAGTGTTGATGACAGTGATCTAAGGTTTTATAATATGAGGCCTCCAGAGCAGCACTTTTATTTCATACTGGAATAAAAATGCCATGCCTTGATAGCACATAACTCATATATTGCTTATAACAATAGGTGAGGAAGAGCACTAATAGGTTATTTTGAGTATATAAAACCTAAGTCAAAAAATTATAGTTTCATAGTGAAAACAAATATATATAATATATTTATATTTTCACATAAGTATATATTAAATAATATTTTATATTACATAATAATAATATTTAAAATAAACATATAATAACATATACATGAGGAATTTGTTTTAAAATAAGGCAATCTACAATGTTATAATTTTAATAACATTTTATTCCAAGTATGGAGTTTTTAAAAATATTATTTTTTCTAAGTGATCTTTTCATTCTCTCCTGCAATATCTCTCTAACCGGTCAGTGCTTTCAAGAAAAAAGGAAAAATAGTATCATGGAAAATTATAGTGGCACACTGTGTGGAGAAAAACTAAGGCAATGATAAGTAAAATCTCCCTGTGTAATCTCTTAAAATAAAAACCCATATTAAAATAAAAACCCACATTTCATTTAAAAAATAAAACTTGAGGGATGTCTGGGTTGATCAGTCGGCTCAGATTTTGGCTCAGGTCATGATCTCAAGGTCATGAGATTGAGCCCTGCTCTGGGCTCTGCATTCAGCATGGAGTCTGCTTGAGATAATCCCTCTCCTTCTGTGCCTCCTCCTGCTTATGCTCTTTTTCTCTTTCTAAATAAATGAAAACTTTAAAAAATAAATGAATAAAACCTTGACCAAAACATGGAAGATGAAAAGCAACACTGAGAGTTTGAGAATTTGAATAATATTCTAGACTGTAGTCAAATGGACGAGACATATGGAAGAGAAATGGGAGGGCCATTTATACTTTAGAGGGAGAAGGAAATGATAGCCCTGTTGCCCTCCCCCTAGAGTAATCTGATAGATCTCCAGATCTGCTAGAGGGCATGAGTATTAAGGAATAAGGTGAGGTCCCAATACCACCAATTAAACATTTTTCTCATTGCTCATGGACACTCATCTGCAGAGAAACCTTTATATTTGGTGTTTACAATACCTAATAATAACAAGGGCTCTACAGATGTCACAAAATATCATAAAATATAAGCATAGATATACAAATATCATAGTTTTTTCTTTTGTCCATTTTGCTTAGTGTTGTCTCTCTTCATGCAGTAAACACTCAGGAAACATTTATTAAGCTTGCATATTGATTTCTGCTTTTTTTTTTTATTGGATTAATGAGACATAGTTTAGTTTGAAAGAGCCTTCTCATCATTCAGGCTCCATTCGACACAAACAGGAAATGAATTTGCTTCTCCCTGTCCAAGCCCAGTTCCTGGCAAAATGGAGCCACTCATTGCTAAGCTACTTTTTTTTTTCTTTAGAGATATTGTAGTTGGAAAGTTGGCAGCTTGCTCTTTCAAAGTGACAGCTTTCAAAAAGTCTACCTAACACAGTTTAGCCTAATTCCAAATACACCAGAAAATGGACTGTTAAAAAAAAAAAAAACTCTCCTCACGAGCCAGCTGCCTCCCTGTCCTCCTACCCTTTCCCTAATATGAAAAAAGTAGATTATTTTCTCCTTAGGTTGTAAAAATATCCTTCCGAGAATGATTATACCTGTCATCGATGGAATCTTGAAATAAGTTAAATGTTTAGGTTCATATCCTAGAAGTTCCCTAGTGAATTGAAATCTCCTTCCAATCTTTGGTAATATTATTACCAAACTGTAGGCATAAATACTGTCCATGAGGAAGTAGGTTTGTTTATTTTTGAGACAAGAGGATAAAAGTTCCTCTTTCATATTTCTTTTAGATACCCCAAATTTTAAAGTATCATTAATTAGATTTATTAAAATTAATTTCTTAAGCAGCTTATTGTTTTTTAACTGTTGCTACTGAAATGTCCTGTACCATAAAATGTATAAGAAATGCTCAGCTGCTCAGAGGAATCTAGAATAAGGAGTGAGACCAGGATCTTCTCCAAGTATGGAAATATGCCTTGTCTACTTCTCCTCTCACCAGAAGTATCTCAACTGCCTCCAAATGTATTTCCTTCTTTCCATTTGCTCCTTGCCATTGGAATGACCTTCATGAAACATAATTCTGATTATAACATTTTGCTATTTAGAATCCTTTGCAAGTCCTCCATTATCTGCAGGAGCAAAGGTAAGGTCTCAGTGTACCTACTGTAACAGACCCCTGCCTGCTTTTCCCAGGTTCATCCCCCTCTTTTCCCCATTACTTGGTATGCACAGTTCCCTCTGCTGGAAATGCTGTTCCCATGCACTTGTCTGCCTGGAAGACTCCTATTCATCCTCTAGGACCCAACTCAGATGGCCTTTCATCATAAAGCCTTCCTCACCCTCTTTCCCACTGTTCCCATACCATATCATTCCTTTCTCTGTTCTTTCACTGCAACTGGCATAATTTATGTAACAGTATCTATTCCACTGAATTGAAATTTTATTTTCTGTGTCTATTTCATCCAGTAGATGGAGAGCCACTTGAAGCCAGGGATTGGCTTACTCTGTGTCCTCAGAGAGAACTTCGCGTACTTCCTGACACATAGGTGGCAATCATTAAATGCTTTTACACAAACTGAATCAAAGAATGAATTGGTTCTATACAACATCATTTCTTCATCACACATTAAATGCCTTTCTAATTCTTTTAAGACCCCTCAATCCAGATGGGTTTATTCTGCACTTAAGGGAGAGTGATAATTAACTAGTTAATTAATTGCTTTGGTTCTGACAGGGGTAGGGTGGGAAGGAGAAGGGATGCTCAGAAAGGCACCAGACCCCATTAGCCTGAAAGATTCTAGATCTCTCCTGGATTTGACTTTTTTAGAGATCCAGACTTGCTTTCCAGTTTGAATTCATCACATTAGATCGGCCAAGTAAGGATTATAATTACTACTGCAAAGGATCACCTATGGTTAATAACACAGAGTCAAACCATAACAAGAATATAAGGCTATCTTCCAGAACATTACATCTCCTGCAAAATAGCCTTTGAGACCAGGAAAGCTGTAGAGAAATTTCCAGAAACAACCACTAAACATTCAGAAGAGTCTATTAGGAAGAGATGCAAATCCAGCATTCTGAGGAAATTTTCACATACTTTAATTGGCTACAACTGAGTTCAGAAGGGGGCATTAAGTACCCTTAAAACACATGAGGACATCAAACATTGGCACTGACTGGCTTGTCCTACCTCCGGGGTCTCACTGTCACCTCAAATATTCCTTTTTTTTTTTTAATATCATGCTGCTGTATGGGAAGTACCTAATGTGAGTTTATACATTTTGAAATGCATGCTAAAGTCATTCTTAACCAAATATTCGCAAAAGCTCTGAATTAAGGGTATCATTCACACTCAGTGTTCATTGTATCTATCTATCTATCTATCTATCTATCTATCTATCTATCTATCATCTATCTATATATCTTTACTGCCACAGAACTATTTGAAATGAAAAATCCGCCATTTATCCTTTTTCTCCTCTTTCCTTTCTGCCTTCTCAGTCAGTTTGGCAAGAGCATCTTGCTGAAACTTTTGGAAAAGGTTTCCATTGAAACAAATGAGGAGAGTTTGACTTAGGACTTTGTGAGCCAAAGCTGCCCTCAGCCAGGAGCTCAGGGAGCTTCAAGCCCTCTTGGTCACCCCTAGGGGTCACTGCATAAACTGCAAGAAGACAGCAGCTAATCACACGTGACAGCCTTCACAGGGGATGACTTGGGGAGAAACTGATGTATTTTGTGTCAGGAAACCTGCTTTTGGCACAATTAAAGAGAAATGTGAAATGTAAAGAATAAGTAGAAGATAGTTCTTGATCACAGGGTTTGTATACTGGTATTTTTCTTCTGTTCTACTCATCTAGGAGTTCGCCCATGATACCTGGGTTCAGAGATCCTATGCTCATTGTGTAGTACTTAGCTCACCTGTGGGAGACAGATGAAATAAAGGCATGTTTTTAAAACCTGGAGCCTGCTATTAGTAAGATTATAATGACTCTAGGCCTGATGAGTCACTCAATTCTCAAGTGATTAACTGCTCATTCATTCTACAAATAGTCATTGGACACTCACATTCCTCTGCCAAAGCCTGTAATAGGTACCCCAGAATGTCACTTGGGCTGTGGACACATATGATTGCCAAGCAAATGATGAATGATTTTTCAAAATAATTCCCCACCCGTGCCTCCAAAAATAAATACACAGAACACAGTAATCCCAGATTTTTACAAAATCATCCTACCTACTCAAATTATCTGTTAGTTCTGATTTCTTATTAACCACATTTTTTCCGGATTTCAGATATACAGCTCCCGCAGGCTGTTAATGTTCCCCTCAGAAATAAGTGTTCACTGGGGTGGCTCCTAACCTTGTAGGGTATGATATCTTGCACATTCTGAATCAATGAGTACTTGTTGGTTAACTCCCATAGACCAAGTGTCTCATAGACACTAGTCTTTTGATCATCATGGCAACTGTGAAGTAGGTATTACTTCCATTTTCTTGATGGAGAAACTGAGGCTTCCTAGGTGGCAAAGTGAGTAAGTGACAAATGAGGAACCAGAACCTAGTTCTTCTGAGTCCTGAACCAAGGGGCTCTTTGCTACATCTCAGTGCCTCTGTTCACACTTCTCCTCACTGATCCTTTGCCCCTTTTCTCTTTCTGTTCTTTCTGCCCACATCTTCCAGCACCCTGGCCCCCATTCCACAGGGCCAAGAGACTTGTCTGCCAGAGGGGGGATTTTGCTAAAAAACTGAATACACCAAGGTATAATAATTTGCTCATAATTGCTTGATAGTTTGATGTCTGCACGCTTTCAAATTTATTTGCTTTCTTAGAGAAAGAAAAGAAAAGAAAGGAAAAGAAAAGAAGAGGAAAGAATAAACCCAAGATTGGGCAATGAAGGAGTGAACATCAGCTGCTTACTTTGACCTCAGTTTCCCCACCTTATAACATGGGGATTTAAATGAGTTTATTAGCAAGTCCTTTTTAACTCAGTTTTGTGGCTCTAATGGTGGAGTTGTAGGGAATGCAGCGCCCCACTGGGAAAGAGAGCTCAGAACTACAAGTTCACAAGTCTGTCCCAACCCTTCCACTCAACTGAGAAGGCCTTTGGTGAGCTCCCCCCCCTCCAAATCTGCATGGTACCTTATTGTGTGGTACTCGATATCTCTGTTTTCACAGTTGGACAGCAAATTGTCTAGACATGATAGTAACACAATCAAACCTGTCTGCAAGGTGCAGGCATTTCTCTGATTTGCTCTTGCATTGTTCTTTCCCTTTGCTTTCAACTGCTGATCTCTTTCTGAGGAAGGGGATTAACCATGTACCACAGGGTGATCCTGGACATCTGCCCCCAGCAAGTGGGTGTTCACCTCCCAGGGAAACCAAGTGCAGAGTACCCTCAGGTGCAGAAGTGGGCTTGCTGCATGAGTGCTACCAACAAAAAGTGGTCCATGTGAGATGCCATTCGGGGACATGAGTCTGAATGTCCCTGCTGTGGCCCAGGGGAATGGCGTCTGTGTCACCAAGCCACTGCTGGCACCTGGGCTCTGTCACAGTTGACAGGGCTGAGTGGAGGTCAGCTGCTGGCTGCTCCTCCCAGAGCAGGTCCCTTGGGATCAGTGGAGGCGAGAACAGGGGAAGCAGCTTGCCTCACCTGCTCACCAGGCTGTTCTGGAGAGATGTAGAGGGCTTCCATCTCCATTACTGTCAGAGTCTGGCATCTTTTGCCAACTCTGAAATTCACAGCAAAGGAGAGAGAAGGGAGGAGGGAGAGGGAAAGAGGCACAAGCCAGACAATCAAAACAGCCACAATATTTTGGAAGTGGAAACTTCCAGCTAGAGAATATTTTTAAAAACAGAACAGTAGCGCTGGAAGAGGCATCCACTGAGCCAATGCCCTTGTTTTCTAGAGGAAATAGCTAAGAGATAGAAAGACAAAGTGACTTCCCTGGGATCACAAAGCTATTAAGTGGCAGAACTGGGACAAGAATCTGGATCTTGGGGCCTTTTACCACTGAAAAAGAAGGCTTGGGATTCTTTAATACCAGACACTGGCAGGGGAGCCGCTTTTGTGGGAGTCTAGTGGAGACAAAGGGTGCTGACCCAACCAGCACCTGCAGGGAGGAGCAGGTGGCGGACCCTGTACCTTGCAGATTGACACCTCGGGGCACCAGCCCCTGCAGTTCCACAGTGGGGAGGTCATCCTCTGCTGCATTGGACGCGTTGCGGGGCAGGGCTCTCCTGCCTCCAAATGCAGGCTCCGAGGTCTCAGACATTCTCAGTTTCACAAGCTCCTTATGGGAGAGAAAGGGAGACACAGAAAAGGAATGGGAGACAAGTTACATTTGAGACAAGGATTCAAAAATAGAGAAGCAGAAATATCTGTGTGGGATAGCACATTTTGAGTTTCACATAAATAAAACTTGAGAAGTCTTAGTAGGGATTAGTCTAATGATGGAGTATAGTTCCCCAAAGATCTCGGGGAGATTTCTTATTTGTCAAAACACATGAAAAGCAGAAGAAAAGGGGCTTATCTGAAGAAAGGAAAAATGTAAAAGATTTTAGAAAGCAGGGTTCCCCCGCTCCATTACCCCTAAAGACAGTATTTTTGTAAGAAACATTTATTGTCATATGCCCATACATATGTCCATTTCATATAGACTTGAGAAGGCCTAAGTCACTTCTAAGAATAAAGTCATCCAACCATGTCCAGGTAAGTGTTCATTTTTGCAACTTCATTCAACCAATGTTTAATGAGAGCCTACTATGTGCCAGGCTGTGATCTGGGCACTTGGAATACATCAGAGAACAAAGCAGAAGATTGTTGACCTAGAGCTTCCAGTCCAGTGAGGGTTAGGGTGGAGGCCACACTTTGCAGAAGTAAACAGAAAAGGGTATAACAAGGTGGCAAGTGCTTTGGAGCCAGGACCACACAGAGCAGGAGAAGGCAGATGGAGTCTGGGTGGGTGAAGAGGGTACATTGTGATTTTGAATTAAGGCTATTAATAGCCTTTCTCTAAATGTACTTGGTCAGTGGTGCTAACACTGCCTTTGCTCCAAGCCTGCTTCCCCTTCCTCTGGAGTTTGCACAGGCAAGATGCCAGCTTAAACACCACATACCTCACTGCTAGGCCCCAATCAGTACTTGTTGACAAACTGACCAAATAAAGGGAGCCCTTGTTTCTGGCCCAAATGGAGCTTTCACCTTCAACACCTAGATCACCCAGTCATGACTCTTGGTTATTTGGCCCTTTTCAAAAACGAAGCACACCCTCAAAAGATGAAGAGCCTCCACCATAGAGGCAACCAGAGTAGACTGTTCCAGAAACATGTTGAGCAAAGGCAACACAGCTAGAGACAAGAGAATCACTTTCTAGGTAGGGTATTTGGTCTGGGAAGCAGACAGCAATATTTGCAAGCATAAAGTCTGAATCAGTTTCCATAAATACCTACAGACATATTTACAAAGTCTCTAGTGAGCTGAGGGGACAGGGAGAAAGGATCAATGACGGAAGGAAGAGTTAATGATGGAAGGTAAGAAAAAGCCATCCTCTGGAGGAAAAGAACCCCCCGAGGTGGGCTTAGGATCACTAAGGGAGGGAGGGTTTGGGGGAGAACAGAGAAGAGCAGTGCAGTAGCCAGTTGGGAGAGAGAACCCAGAAAGCAAAGACCTGGGGAGCCCCAGGTGCTTGCCAGGTAAGAGGAGCCTATGCAGGCGAGTGCAGGTGGGCAGAAGCACCCTCCTCTCCAGGGGTCTTGGGGGGTAAGTGCTCAAGTTCAGCTCTTGCATTGGGAAGGGGAAAGGGGGATGCAGAGCCAAGACAAGCAGGTATTCTTACCTGGCCTCTCTCTCTGTCTCTCTCTCTCTTTCTCTCTCTAACCTTCTCTCTCATCCCTCCACAGTTTTCTCCACTGAGGAGAAGGGAGCTCCCTTGGGGGAGCCCTCCCAAGTCCCTCATTCCCATCTGGTGGCCTTCTTGCAAGCAGAGCCTTCAGAAAATCTTGAAGGAGTGCCTGAGAAGTCCCTGCTTGGACAGAAATGGGGCTGGGAAGGCGCGGAGATGGGGGCCAGGAAACACAGTGGACAAGTGGGGGCGCCTCTTACCCCTGTCCCCTATACCCGGAGCAGCAGACGCCCGAGGGATCACAGGAAAACTCCAGGGCAGGAAGGCAGGCGCAGCCGGGCCCCTTGGCTCCTGGGTGCAGGTTTGCGGTGAGGCCGGGCGGGAGGGGCGGCTGCTTACCTGCGGTCTGCCCGAGGTGCCCTAAGGCAGGCTGGCTCTGCTCAGAAGTACTTCCTCAAAAGGACTCGGGAAAAAGGACAAGAAAGTTGGCTCTTAAATAACTTCTTAACAGCCCCCACCCTCCCCCCTCCCCTCCCGTCCCACAGGGTTTTCTCCTCCCCCTTCTAGACAGCTGGAGCAAACAGAGCAGCTTCTAGGACTTTCTACTTATTGCTGCCACCCCGCGTAGTTCTGGCATGAGCCCCTCTCCCGACCCACGCCCCTCTTACTTCGGAGTTCCTAGCCCTGCTTCTCCTCACCATCCCCACTCCAGCTCTGCAGCCCCTCTGCAGAGGCCCCTCACACCCTGCCTCCTCCTTTTCCTCAGGGGGGCTGGAAGGGTCTTCCTGCACAGGGCAGTGTCCCCGCTGGGGATTCTGAGGTTGGCTGCTTGGATGAAGGGTGGGTCTGCCCTCTGGCAGAGAGGTCACAGACAGCTGTGACCATGCATAAAGCAAGAGGAAGGTGTCCTTCTTGTGTCAATACGGCTGGGGGGGGGGGTGGTCTGTGATCTTGAAGCACGGCTGGGGGGGGATGGTCTGTGTTCTTGATGCATCCATGCGAGCCTCAGCCACCACCTTACTGCAGGACTTCCCACAGGAGGGGAGGCCCAGCCCTGGGGAAGATGAGTAAATAACTTTAAGTGTCACAAAAATTAGAAAATAACACTTTTTTCCCCCTGAAAACCATTTTGGTTTATCTTCAAATAACTGGAGAAATAGAAAATTTTTCTTCCATGTATATGTTTTTTTTCTGATTCTTTGTCTCTCTAAATACTCCTATTTTCAGACAGGGCTATTTTTAACCCTTTTTACTGTCTTCATCTCTGACCTTGCCCCTTGATTTAATTTCATGGGGGGAGGGGGAAGACCACTGATTAGGAATTCTCCAAATTTTCTGCTACCAATTTATGAACTTGTTTGCAAATGCCTATATTTCCCTCTTTCTTCCTCTTACTAAAGTGGAAAATGGTTCCAGTCCTTTGTCCATGGCCAAGTACACGGGGCCCTGCCTTTTTGCCTGTGGTCTATGTCACCTTGTTCTTCAGGGTCTGGCCATACTGCATATCCTTTCTTTCTCCTCTATCATAAAGCTCCCGCTTGAGCAGCTGTTCCCCACCAGCATTGACACAACTTCAAGGCAAGTCTCTTCAGTACTTGCTCAAACCTTCCCTGGGACCACATGCCCCCAGCTATTGCTCCCCTCTCTCCTCTTCATTGCAAGCTTCTGCCATCTGACATCTGCGCCATTGTTCTGTTGAAACTAGCTCAAGGTCACCAATGGCCTGTGCTAAATCCAAAGGAAAGGATTCTGTTCCAATTTACCTAACATTAGGAGACATTAAACTTGGGCACTCTTACCTTGAAGGTCTGTTCCCCTGGATTCTGGGGCATTACACTCCTCTAGTGCTGCACGCACCCCCTTGGATAAATGTGGCATTCCCATCATTCTCATTTCCCATCTGTATCCTGACATGTCCCAATCTAGGTTTTTAGCCATGATCTTTTCTAGAACCTCAGAATCCCCAATGTAAGTGTCTCCCAACCATCTTGGCATGTCCCAGTGATAACTCACACTCATCATGTCTAAAATGAGATGTGTAATTTCCCCTGAAAACCTGGTCCATCTCAAAAGTTCCCTATCTCAGTGAATGCCACCACCCTCCTTTCTGTTGCCAAGCCAGACATGTGGTGTTGTTCTCGGCACTTCCTTCTTTTCCTCCCCTCAACCCCCAAATCCAATCCCTCAACAAATACTTTCTATTCTTCCTCTTAAATAGCTCTCGAATCTACCCATTCACTCCCACTCCCACAGTGGAGGTTCAGACTCCCGCATCATCCTTGTCAAATCTCCAGTTGTCAAAATCTCCGGAACCACCTACCGCTTCCAATCTTGACTCCTCCAGTCCATTCTCCACACTGCAGTGAGAAAGAGCTTGGAGGGGCTTAAATCTGGAATCAAATTCTTTGCACAAGCTCTTCTATCACAATTTCCATTTGCTCTTAGGATAAATTCCAAACTTTGGTTGACGGGGTCTCTGCAATGTAGGCCCTACTTTGTCCTCCATCCCCTTTCACTCTCTCTTGCCTTCTGCAATGGAAGCCCAATCTACCCACCTCCTGCCCACCCCCATCCCCCTTCAGCCCCTTGTGGTACGCTCCAGCCCCAGTTATTTCCCTGCTTGTACCACTTGTACCATGGCCAGAAACACACTCCACTCCTCTTGCCTCTTCTCACCACTGAACTATTTCTTATTCACTCTCCAGATCCCAGCCCAAACTGCACACGTGTCCTGCAGGAGGTGGCCTTGTCCTGGTGCTTCTCATACAAAGCAGCCATTCTCTGTCTCCTTGTCTGTACTCCCACTAAACTGCATGAGAGTAGAGACCCTAGCTGGAATTCCCCAGGGATAGTCTGCTGACCATTCGATTACTCAAAGCCCATCCTTTCCATGCTCTTTGTTGAGTGCTAAAGAAGGACCAGCCTACTCTGATAATTATTCTGGCAAAAATCAAGCCTGAGTGTCCAGGATTCCTAGAGACCCCTTGCCTCTGTGGGTCTGGGGAAGAGCCAGGCAGCTTGGCTCCGTTCAGGTTAGGTGACACAGCTGCCAGACCCTCTGGGATTCCTGACTGTGCTATGCATTCAGGACAGGTCTGTCACCCTCACAACTGCCACCTCAGTGCCATTTTGCGTCTGAGACTCACTCATTATTGTGTGACTATGCACATGTATTATTTAGCTTTCTAACTTCCCCAAACCACTGACCCAAAAGACTGAAAAAAGCAGTGGCTTTCCTTGTGTCTAAAACTAGTGTCAATAGCAGAGTGTCTGAGGACACCAAGCACAGAGATGTTAAGATGTTACAGATGTTATAAAAAAAAGTCAGTCACATCTCTGTTACTGATATTACAGAGCCTTTCCTCATAGCACGGGGGCTTAGAAGTCAGAACAAAGTTTTCTGGCCATACCATGAATCTTGAACTATGCCCCCCCCCCCCACCAAATGTGACTATGGTAGAAGCAGCTGGATGAACAGACTCTGAACTCTGTGGTGTCCTTTGTTTCTGAATGTTTCTTGCCTGGCATGGAGGTGGCACACTATAGGTATTTAAGGAACGTTGCATGTGGGGTCTACCTGCGGGGGGGAAAAAAAAAACAAAAAAACACCTTGGATATTTTTAAAAGAAGGAATTGATCACAGGGGTTTGGTTACATGGGTGCCAGAAACCAAAGAGGGAAATCAAGTCAATTAACTCAGCAGTTAGCAACAGCAGGGGAGTGGTGTCATCCCAGCACAAGGGTTAGGGTCATCACCAGAAACCCTGTCTGTCTGAGGTCAGGAGGGAGGGAAGAATGACTCTGGCTCTTCTCTTCTTCCCTTTCTACTTTCCCTCCAGTGTCTCTCATTTGCTCAATTGAATGAAAATCAGTTGATAAAGGAGTCTGGGCAACACAGTCCACAAAGCTGGCACCACCACACCGGGGTGGAGAGGGCTTCCCAAGATCACCCCCAGGTTTTATGATTCACCAGGCTGTCATCCTCACAGCTGTGATTTATTGTGGTGAAATCATGGAAATCAAGATCAGCAAAGGAAAAGGCTCATGGAGTGAAGTCCAAAGAAAGCCAGGAGCAAACTTCCAAGAGTCCGCTCCCAGCGGAGTCAGACACATGGTTACATCCCCCAGCTACGAATGTGACAACACATGTGAAATGTTGTCTACTAGAGAAGCTCATTAGAGACCCAGTGCCCAGGGTTGTTGTTGGAGGCTGGTCACACAGGTACTCTGCTGAGCATGTACCAAACTCTAGACTCACAGAAGGAAAGCAGGTGCTCAGCATAAACCGTGTTCTCTGTCCAAAGAGCGTGGGCACAGAGAGCCATGCTCATCAGTCAAGGAACAGTGGGACTCCTGAAGTCCAAGGTCGCAGATGCCAACCAAAGGCTAGCCATTTAAAGAAGGCTTTCTGGGGAGAGTAGTCTCAGGTGTGCTGTGTTGACTCCTTTTTCCATATCATCCACCCTGTCCCCCCCATGCTCCCACACACACCCAAAACAGAGTAAAGCAAGGACAAAGTGAGGAGTGGATCTCAGGGCAAACAGTTGCAATGAAGTCAGTCCCTTACTCTCCCTTCTAGACATTGCTCTCAGTGTCATAGTAATGGCTTGGAGCTGGAGGAAGCTCTCAGGGGAAGGTCCTTGACTGGGGTAATACAGGTTCCCCATACACACTTTCTCTGGCCTCACTGGCTCAGGATGGGACCTCTGAAGACGTGTACATTCTCTTGGAGTGCATAAGCCCTGGCACACCTTCTCACTTTCCTGGAACTGAAGAAGCCATGATCCTGGTGTCTTGTTGATTGAAACACAGCTGCAATTAACTCCTCATTGTCTATTCAAGGGGCAGGGCAAGAATACCTACACCTCTCACTGAGGGATCCTGGCTCCCTTCAGAAATATGTAGCAACCTCTGCAAGCCTTAGGTGAGCAGAAGGTACATGCGATGGGAGGAAGAATTCCCAGTTATCTTACTTTGACGTGTTCAGTCTGAGTTCTCATTTCTAGGGTATGGACACTCTTCTCTCTAGATGTATTACCATCTCTCTCCTATTCGGCAATATCCAAAAGCAGACTGTTTGCTCAGGGGATGACTTTTCTGGCAAACTCTGTTTGATTTATATGCAAAACATCACAACCCAAACAAACAAACAAAAAAGTCAGTCACGTCTGGACCCTTCTGGTTTTTTCCAGTTGAAACAGGACTTGGATTTTGTTGGTTATAGATGTAGTTACACAGGGAGTGGATATAAATAACAACAACAATAATAACAATAACAAGTTGCCAAACCCTCCAACATAAATGATCAAAGTCCACGTCTTGGGGAAGACTTTCTCCTCTGGTGACCTTGAGTCTTAGGAATTGGGGGGGCGGGGGGACTTTCCACTGCAGGAGAGGTGATTACGGGGGAGAGGATGGGAGGGAGGCTGGGTGGAAAGTTTACAGTCAACGTTCCAGCCACCAGAGTGAGCAGTCAGTAAAGGAGAGTGGGCCTCTGCATCCATTCACGCCTTGAGAGAAGCCTCAGGGGAGTCGTCACAAAGTCTGAGGATGACATTTAAAGCCAGGAGAAGGAATTTATAAAGCACCATCACATCTGCCTCTGTAACAGGGGCTTGGGTTCTGAGAAAGGACTGTTCCTCCAAAGGTTCTTTCCCTCTTCTTTTAGGAGAGATGTAAACCCACAGCAGTGACAGTTCCAGATGGCAGATGCTTCTCCTTGTTTCAGCTTCCCTAGGCATGACCCTCTTGCCAGCATTCTGCCGTCATCCTTAATCTACATTCCCAGGAACAGCAGATTGCTGGGTTTGGTCTCCTCATGGCAGGGTCCTCCAGGAGGGCTCATGGAGGAACGCAAGATTTAACTAATGCACTTGTGAGCTTACCAAGTACAAACCCCTGTCTTTACTATTATTGTCATTTTTAATTTTGGTAAAATATATGTAACATAAAATTTACTGTCTTAACCATTTTTTTTTAGATTTTATTTATTTATTTGACAGAGATTACAAGCAGAAGGAGAGGCAGGCAGAGAGAGAGAGGAAAGGAAGCAGGCTCCCCGCTGAGCAGAGACCCCACGTGGGGCTCGATCCCAGGACCCTGGGATCATGACCTGAGCCAAAGGCAGACGCTTTAACCCACTGAGCCACCCAGGCACCCCTGTCTTAACCATTTTTAAATGTGCAGTTCAATGGGTAAAGTATATTCACAGTGTTGTGCAACCAACCTTCAGAATTTCTTTATCTTGCAAAACTGAAACTTTATACCCATTAAATAATTGTGTGTCTGAGTGTGTATGTAATGGTGTTTGTGAGTATGTGCCTGTGTGAGTGGGTGTGTGTCTGAGACTGTATGTAAGGGTATTTGTGGTTGTGTGCCTATACGTGAGTGCATTGACTTTGTAAGTGATCGTAATTGTGAGTGTGTGCTCATCTGTGTGAGCATATGTGCAAGGACTAGGGAAGACAGAAGAACTGCCTCAGGGATGGCTCACTGTGTGAACTCTTGGAGGTGGGTTTAGCTTTGGGAGACTCTCCATTGGCTTCCAAGCACCTCCTGAGTTCTGGCTGGACTTAAGGAGACACTAAGAGAGCTCTGTACCCTTTAAAAGACTTTATAAAATATGACAAAAGTTACCTAGAACTAGATCTCTTACAGATAAAAGCCTTCAAACTTGAGGAGAGATTTTATAAAATGTTGATTAACTGGAGACATCCAGACTAGGGGACAGATGCCCTGATGAAACCATAACCAGCCTCACCAGCATACAGCATGGACACATGGCAAGACCTGCTTCCTTTTTTATTCCTTTCCTTACTCTAGTGGCACCCAGACTCTACTGATCACAGAAGCAGAGCAAGACACCCCACATCCACCCATCCTGTTTACCTCACTTTTCAGGAGAAAATGCATTCAGTGATAACAAAGCATTATAAAAAAATAACAATTAAAATAGAAATGTAACGATGCATTTGACCAGCAAAAGTGAAACCCAAGGTAATGCCACAGATTTGTTTCAAATAATGTACTGATTGAAAGAATTGTGGCAATGCAAAAACACCACTAACCCCTGGATAATAGGGAGGCACTACAAACAAGCCCAGAATGCCAATTACCTTTGTGTGCCTGTGTGCAGGCTTGTATGCTTAAATTCAGCAGGAACCTTGCAAGCGTCCCCAAGTGTAATATGCAACTGGAGTTAGAAGCAAGACTTCCTCCCCTGCTACCTGTGTGATGGTGGGCAAGTTACTACCTTAATATCTCTGTACCTCAGTTCCCTCACCTGTAGAGTGTGATCATAATAGTGTTTGGTTCACAGGTAATGCAGGTCAAAGAAGAGGGTATATGTGCAGCCCCTGGCATGCAGCCCCTGACACACAGACAACACATTACCAATGGTGGCATGTGTGACCTGAGCAAACCCTTCCCACCCATGATGAATATTTTAACTTTTCCTAATAATTGATATCATCTGTACTCTCATTATCAGGGAAGTGAATATTTAACTTGTTGATAATTTGGGAGGAGATCATAATCAGCATTTACTGAAGGAAAATTCTTCAGGAGTTTGAGGAATTTGATAATTGGCAGGTTGCAGGTGTGCACACAAGGATACAAGTGGGTCTATTTCTGACTGAAATGAATAGAAAACCTTCCAACACAAGGATGCTGTCCAGGGAGCAGGTGTTTGTTACCTAGCAATGGATAACTGGGACATGTTAGTTCAACAAGTATTTATCTAACACCAGCTATTGGTGGGCTGTGTGATGAGTAAGAGAAGGATTTTGGTTGGAGCATGCCAAGCATGGACCAGCTTTTGTGTGGTCTTGGAAGCTGACATCTAAGTTGGATCGAACTCTTCTAAGGGGGCTCTGGGGAGGAGTGCCCCAGTCTATGGCAGTCACTATGCCCACAACCCTGTGTTCCCTGTTGTGATCATACAACAGCATCTTCTTCCTGATGAGGTTAAGTAGTAGAACTAGGCAAGCGAGACTGTTCTGAAGGGGAGCAAAAGCAGAGATAAACACTGAAACTTAGAAACTGAAAGAGGACCTTCGAGTAAGGGCAAGCCGGAAATGGAGAGGACGTGATGTTCTGCTGGATCTTCCCAGCAGCAGAAACTTCTGGATAATGATTTATGAATTTCCAAAGCAAGGCAAAGGCCATTGCATAATCACATGTGTGGGTTCCAAGATCTAGCCAAAGAAGGGGGCAAGTTCTCTTTTCTTTGGTGCTCACTCAGCAATTTCTGGAGGGAGGCTTGTAGTGAGGTGCAGTGTCGGTGCAGAGTCCTTCCTGTGAATGTGTTTCTTGTTAGTGCATTTCTGCGATCACAATGGTAACAAGAAGATGTTAAAGTAGCATTTGAAGTATTAGCTGTACCATATGGACATATATCACGATCCACCGAAAATATTTCCCAACCTTATTTTTAACTTAAATAAAAATGGTTTATATATACACACTCATGCAGTCCAGCCACCACGTGGAGGGATCATTTGGAGGGCCACATGGAGAGGTGGTGGTCCTGAGACTACTTGGATGGAAAGAGGAACCTGGCTGTCCCAGTATCCTAACTGCATCCAGCCTTCACCTGTCCCTGACCGTTCACCACCTACAGGAGGCAGCCATCTTGAAAACACATCCTCTGGTCCCAGGCAATCCATCCCAGTGGATGCCACATGGAGCAGACAAGCTACTCTGCTGAGCCCTGCCATTTTAAGCAATCAAATAAAGTTGCTGTTATTTCAGCCCACTAAGCTTTGGGATAGTTTGTTAGTTTGTTACATAGCAATGCATAACTGTGGCACATTAGTCCAACAAGTATTTATCTAACACCTACCACTGGGCTGTGTGATGAATAAGAAATGTCGCCTTTAGGTCATACACTCCAGATGGGTGAGTGTATTAAAAGCTAGGCAAGTATTATGCCTCCATCAGAAAGAATGAATACCCAACTTTTGTAGCAACATGGAACAGGACTGGAAGAGATTATGCTGAGTGAAAGAAGTCAAGCGGAGAGAGTCAATTATCATATGGTTTCACTTATTTGTGGAGCATAACAAATAGCATGGAGGACATGGGGAGTTAGAGAGGAGAAGGGAGTTGAGGGAAATTGGAAGGGGAGGTGAACCACGAGAGACTATGGACTCTGAAAAACAAGCTGAGGGGTTTGAAGTGGCAGGGCGGGTGGGAGGTTGGGGGAACCAGGTGGTGGGTATTAGAGAAGGCACAGATTGTATGGAGCTCTAGGTGTGGTGCAAAAACAATGAATACTGTTATGCTGAAAATAAATAAAAAATAAATTTTAAAAAATTAAAAGTAAAAAAAAAAGAAAGCTAGGCTATTGGAATTTAGTCAACAAGTCTGTTTCAATGATTTCATAGACTTCCAGATTTCATAGACATTTTCTTTTTCACTCCCATAACAAATGTCTTTCACGTGGACCTGATCTGCCCTATAATATATATTCAAAATATGTGTTGATTAATTGATGAATTAAAGTCAGTAGACTATCTGATCGATGAAAGCAATATGGGTTGCTGACAAAAAATAGGAAGTAAGAGCTTTCAGTAAATTATGTATGAAGAGCCGGTTTTACTTTGTTTCTTGCCTTAAACAGTCAGCCACTCATTTAAAGTTGTATTTCCAAGTCAGAGAGCCACATAAAAGGAAGCTCTAAGTAACTGCAAGGGTAAATAATGATTTGTGTTTTATAAAATGCTCCACTCATATATAGTAATCCTTATTTAAGTAATCAATGCCCAATGCCTCTCTCCATAGCCAGCTGCCCATTTACATTCTAACCTCCCCTCCAGCTTTCTTTGGGCCATTTATCCCATGGTTTTTATGTCCATCCAGTCAAACTTGTTTTAGTCATGAAGAGAGGACTGAGGGAGGCACAGGAGAGCCTTATAGCCCCAGACCTGGGAATCCATTATGCATACCATGGCAGTAACTGCCTGTCCCTCATCTGAGGACATATAGAGAAGGAACCATATACTTCCTGGAGGCTGAGTTTGGAAATATTGTCCCAGACACTTGGTATCCATGAATGGTCAAATAGCCACTCAATATCCTGACCCACTTCTGTCAACTTCTTCCCTCCGCACTCGCACTGCTTTCAACCATATACCCTTGAAAACTTTAGGCAAGATCTCATTTTGAGAGGGAGATGGTGCTACAGGAAAAGAAAAATAAAGTATGTCATAGATGAACACAATCAGGCTAATTCAATCAACTTGAGATTAACATGGCATGATTTCTTTCAAGTCTTTTGTCCCACGAGAGCACTAATTTACATGTTTTCCATAGTATTAAGTTCTTTCTATATATGTGTTTATATGTACATATCTACATATAATTTATTGTTACTGCCCATATTTTTAATTTCCATATGATATAATCCTCTTATCATGTAGGAATTCTATGATATATGTACATATATTTGCACACATAAAAAACATATATGTTTACATATACATAAAACATATATATGTATGTATGTACGTATATATAATACATATATATATGTATTTGTATAGGCATAATGGGTGTCATAGGGTAGAACAGTCTAGAAAAAGATATGGAAATTAGAGATTATTTTGATTTTTAACATTTGCCTCCAAAATGTTTTCTTTCTTTTTTTTTTTTAAAGACTTATTTATTTATTTTAGAAAGAGAGGGTAACAGAGGGGCAGAGGGAGTGGGAGAGAGAATCCCAAGTAGACCACACACAAAGCATGGAGCCCAACACGGGGCTTGAACTCATGACCCTGAGCCAAAACCAAGAGTCAGACACTCAACTGACTTTCCCACCCAGCACCCTGCTTTCAAAATGTCTTCATCTAAAAAGGCAATTGTATCTTCTGTCACTCCTTAAATTGGAATCGATTATAGAAAACACAATTGTGATTTATTGCATAATATTAATACCTTCTAGTTGCTGGTATCTTACACCATACAAAGCATTTTCATGACTGCTATTTAAGTCCCCAAACAACCCTCTGCAGTATCTCTGAACACAAATAAGGGAACTGAGGCTTGACAAGGTAAGGGACTTGTTCATAATTGCACAGCTGCAAAGTTACACATATCTGGGACTCTAATGAAAGTTTTGTTGTTTTTTAAGTCAAATTCAGTGTCTCAGCTAAAATACACTTTTGCCAAGCCACTCTCCTTCTCTTAGTCAAAATTTCTCTTTAAACTTACATACTCCAAGGTCCCTGTAGAGTTGGTCTCCTGTTACTCCTGGAAGACAATTGATTATATGTCCCCAAATCCTCCAAATGGTGACACAGGCAAGTAGGAACCTGCTCAGTGGTTTCTAAGTAGAATAAGTAGGAGACACTAAAGTGAGGCGGCCAGCCTGTACCTAGTGGGTGCCATCACTGTGGGTGGGAGGCCCTGGACACTGCAGGGACTAGACCTGGGTCCCCTTAAGCCTGACTGCAAAGCCCAGAATTCACTGATAACTGAAACTCTTTGCCTCTTGAGTAACATCTCCTGAAGGAATGCAGAAGCGGAATGTGTACCTGAAGGAAGGACTCTACTAGGAAGACATATGAAAACCGAACTAAACCAAATGTGCCGCAAGGCAGACCCCAGCACTGACCTTTCACCAACTTCCTTCCTCATTATATTAAAAATCATGCCCAGAGGTGGGTATTTAACATGGTAATGAGACACATGATGCAAAGAAATATGACCTTTAAATGCACGAGGCGCCAAGAAATCTCCACCTCTACACTCTCAAACACTTCTTCTTTCCTACCTCAGTCCCTTTAAAAACTCCCCCAGCCTTTGTTCGGAGAGCCAGCCTGAAGGATCCTTTGCCCTGTGCTCTCTCTTTGTGCTAGAGCACGGGTCCCAGTAAAGCTTTGCCTGAGCTCCCATTTGGCCTCTAGTCAATTTCTATCGCTTAGAATGCCCACAGACCCAAGCTGGTCATGCCTCTACCTTGTCGGTCAACACACTACAGTAAACTATGGCTTTTATTGGACCTCTGAATGGGCCAGGGATTCTTCTAGGTAGTGTAAGGGATTCAGCTGCAAGCAAGAGAGATTGACCTTTTCCTTAAGGGCTGACAGTGCCTATGCTCACCAATGAAAGAAAAGAGCAATATGTACCATCCATCCTGGACATTTTAACCCAGATACACCTGCCCTCAAGAGCTCCTTCCCATGGCTCAGCTTTATGGAATTGTGTTCATTGTATTCCGGACCACCTTGGTTCCCCAGAGCAGGTTAGAACGACGCAGTACATCAACCATTACGATCCTTGGCCCAACCCTCACTTGGTTCTTCCCTAAGCTAACAATGCCTTCTAGCACAGGCAGGAAATATGACAGAAGAACTTTCCAGTCTAACAAAGGATAGCGGAAAATGCTTCTGTGGCTGGGACTTGGCGATCAAAGTGCATTGCATGTGTTCATCAGCTGTAATTCAGATGGTTTCTATTTTACTCTGCATTAATTTTTTATGAAATCTCTCTAGGACCCAGGGGACCCATAATTGGCTTTTAGTTCTTTATTCTGCGTGTCCTGTCTAATTGCCAAGATGGTTCCATGATAAGACTCACATTTTAAGGTGGTTTTATATATTTACCAGCCTTCCCATCTGTAGGCAAGCTCCCATCGCTGTGTGGAATGTTAATCAAGTTTTTCTTTTGGTGGCGGGATGGAGGAATTATTGAGCTATTTATATATTTTCTTTTTAATATCCTTTTTCCCCATCAGTGGCATTATGTACAGAGAGCATTACCAACAACAAACTTCAGACTCTAATCTTCTGATTTCAGTTTGATTTTTTAAAATATTTTATTCATTTATTTGAGAGAGAGAGAGCAGGGTGAGGGTCAGAGGGAGAAGGAGAAGCTGATTCCCCTGCTGAGTGGGGACCCTGACATGGGGCTCGATCACAGGCCTCCCCAAGATCATGACCTGAGCTGAAGGCAGTCACTTAATGGACTGAGCCACCCAGGCACCCTTTCAGTTTGATTTTTAAAGAGAGTATGAAATCTATACAGTAGATGCAAGTCCTGTTTCGAAGGAAACTTGCTCTTGGTAGGAAACATGCTCATATGGTTATATGTGCATGATATGAGGCCTGTGGGGCCCGAGGGGGGTCTCCACTCCCCTTCGGAGCAGCAGTCCTGATTTTGTATTAGATTGTCTCTGGATCCCTTAGGGAAACCAGCTAGTGGCTCTCACAGCATGTCCTTGCCCCCTCCCCTTGCACCCCCATTATGAAAGGACCTCATAGACTATCTAGAAAACACTATCCTATAAAAATGAGAAGGGAGGCCTGGAGAGTTGCTTTTTGCCAAGGGTCTCCATGCAAGGCCAGGACTACGATTTCTTTCTCTAATTTCAGATGTTCTTTTCCTTACCAACTTCATATACTTTTTGAAAGCTAAGAAAGAAAAAAGTGGTCATCTGACCATGCTTCCTTAAAGGGAAGCTAACAGAGGTATACCAGACCTGCCACCTGCCGCTGATTTTCTTCCCGTCGTGACTGTGGCTACACACCTTGGCAGACAGCTTACGGGAGTCCCCTGAAATGCAATGTCGCATCCTTGACTTCTCCCCTTGGTTTCAACTGTTTGTGAAGTTTAAATTTTGCATTAGGAGTGATGTTTGCGGAGAAAGGGAAAGATTTCATTTTGGGCACTTTTGCCTTGACGGCACTTCTCCCGGTTTCCTGATTGTTTCGTGTGTCGAGGGTACCATGGATCTGTGTGCGAGAGATCCCCTGTCTTATGTGCTGGCAGCTCCAAGCTCCCGAGACTTCATTCACTGGAGTGTGGCTTTTGATGTGGCCCCTGGTTAGAAACCGCACTCTCCATGGTCATTAGCCTCCTTTCTTCTGCAAAACTTCCCATCTAGGAAGCAGCTTCGGCACCACTGTTAAGTCTGAATTTGCTTGTATTTAACTCACTCATCACAGACCATAAAAACCTCTGCTCCTTGAAGTTTCTCAAGTGTGTGAAAGCCGAATGTTGGGGAGGAGCTTCCTTTTAATGTATATTTTGCCCTGTGTTCTCAGGGCAAAGAGGTATTGTTCAGCGGCATTTGTTCAGTCCTTGAAAGCAGAAGGCAGTGCTTCTATTAGAAGCCTTGGTTCATTCAAAAGGAAGCAATCAATGCGATTCAGCAAGTGGTCTTTGAACACTTCCTGTGACCTAAGAACAATGTGAGAGGCTGTAGGGCCATGCCCCTCAAATACTGGTGTGTCGTAGAAACATCTGGAGAGCTTCTGATTAGATAGGTTGGGGCAGGTTCCAATTCATTCACATTTCTAAAAAGTGCCAAGGGATGCTGATGTGGTCTGCGGACCCAACTTTGAATAGCCCTGCTATGAGAGACCTCTTAATGAATTTGTAGGGTTTTGTGGAAAGACAGTCAAATATTCAAATTAAGATAATGAGACAACACATAATGCAGGACCAAATGATCCAAGTTCCTAAATGCACACCAGAGAGAGGGAATGGCAAGGACCTTCAGGAGGTGATGGGAGCAGTGTGGACCAAACACATCAGACTAGTTGCTACTAGTCTGTGGTAGGAGTTGTGAGGTGGCAGAGTTTTAGAGAAAGGGCATGATAATGGATGGGTGGAGAATAGGGGAAAATAAAAGTGATATGTGGGGCTCCTGGGTGGCTCAGTTGATTGAGCATCTGACTCTGGGTTTTGGCTTAGGTCATGATCTCATGGGTCATGATCCCATGGGTTGTGAGATTGAGCTCCGGGTCAGCGGGGAGTCTGCTTGAAGATTCTCTCCCTCTGCCCATCCCCTTCTCTTGAGTAAATAAATCTTCTGATTTATTCTGATTCAATCTTCTCTTGAGTAAATAAATTCTCTTGAGTAAAAAAATCTTTTTAAAATGGTGATATTTAATGATATTAAAGGTGATTATTTAATGGGGAATTTGCGCTGAGAGTTGATGGGATTAGATTTGCAGAGCACATAGTGTTTAAAAAGAAGACCACAAACCCAAAATGGCGTCACTTAGGTTAAGGGCCCAGGTCAGTAAACCAAGACTTAATAATACCTAACCTTACTGCAGTCTCACCCCCACACCCCCAGGATGGAACCTTTAACCAACTAACATGGGAATTTTCGATTCAGCATAGGAAATTTATTGATAGACCCTTTCCTTCCCCTTAGGAGGAAGACCTTGCCTAAAACAATGGATTCTTTGCTAATAATATATTTTCTTCCTCCCCATCTCTACCTATAAAAACCTTTCCTTTTCTATAACCCTTTAAAGGTTCCTTCCACTTATTTGCTAGATGGGAATGCTGCCAGATTCATGAATTGATTAATAAGGCCAAAAATGTACTTGGTTGAATTTTTGTTATTTAACAGATTTGGTAGCAACAACAGGATTCAAAGTGAACTTCCAGAAGCATTTGGGGACTACAAGAAACACAATCACGGTATCCCTGAACCCTTTGAATTCACTGTGTTTCTTGACATTTCTGAGGGTTGTGGGTGAGTTCCTCTAGGTTCTGAGGAGCTCTGCTCTTTCTTCATCCAATCTCCCAGTTTTAATCAGCTTTCCTTTATAGGGCAGGTCAGGTGGACTGGCAGACATTTATGCCTGGTACCCAATAGAACTAGCATGTTTGTCCAGATCCCAGCTGAGCGGGCAGAAGGGTCTTCCCAGAGCCAAGCCCCTAGACTTTCAGACCACATCTACCTCGGTGGAAAATTCAGCGAGTATCTGCAGGAATCGGTGGTGGTGTGTGCAGACCCTCCCGTGGCCAGAGCACAATCACATTGCTTGGTTACTGCTGACGCATGAAGGTGCACGTGTTCACTGGGCTTGTTTTGTGTAGATAAAGGCTATTGCTGGTGAGATCTCAGAGGCCAAAAAGCCACGAAAAATGGTGGGCCTGGGTAGAACATTTAAAGGCTATTAAGGTGGGGGGCACCTGGGTGGCTCAGTGGGTTAAGCCTCTGCCTTCGGCTCAGGTCATGATCTCAGTGTCCTGGGATCAAGCCCTGGATCTCTCTGCTCGGTGGGGAGCCTACCTCCTCCTCTCTCTCTGTCTGCCTCTCTGCCTACTTGTGATCTCTCTGTCAAATAAATAAGTAAAATTTTTATAAAAATAAATAAAAAATAAAGGCTATTAAGGCTAATAGAATGCTTGCTACCTCAAGTGTCAAGGTTAGATTGACACTAGGTCACTACCAACTTCAAGGAAGCTTCCATGCAATGAGGTTCACTATAAACCATGCACAATCCCCCACCCTTCTGCATGTCCCTTTTAGGTAATAGTTTAGCTCTTAGAGAAACTCAAAGGCTTAGCAAATCGGATCCTTAAACTCTATCTAGAGTCAAGCACACCATCTTATTATACACCTGCTTATTTTATGTCTAAGGAATATACATAGTTCCAGAAGTTATTCATTTCTAGCAAAAGCAACAAAAATCCTAAGCTTGTTTTGTGTCCTGAGGAACTTGGCTTGGTGACTATCAGGCTGGGGGCCCCAAAATGAGGCCAGACAGATATGTGAGTTGCACCCCACCTGCGGCTAGATACAGCTGAACAGACATGTGGTTTCACTCCATTTGTGACCAAGGTCCTATCAAACGGCTGCCAGCCCTCAAGAGAATTACAGCCTAGCAATGCAGTGGGCGTTACGCGGAATGTTCCAATTAGATCGGATCATTTAAGAAGCGCACTTGAAAGCAAGGATTCCCAAATTAAACAGAATGGGATACCTGTTTTAATCGACATGCTGAAGCTTCCAAAAGGTTTCAAAGTTTCAAAGTAGTTTCACTGCAAAAGGCTAATAAAAAATTAAAGATGTAAAAAAGTACCTAAAACAGAAGGCTATAAGGCCTCCTGCTGTTCCCTTTTCCTTGTGTACTCGTTCTGCTGATCATTTGCACTCTGAAAAGACTACACAACTGAAACCAAAGTCTCCCGAGTTCATGGCCTTCCAGACACCCCCATATCTACCTTAAAGGGCCCTCAAATGGGCTACTCCCAGAGTTGTAGAAATAAAGGGATTTTCTGGGAAATTGCTCTTATTTCCTAAAACAGCCCAGGGGGACCTTCGGCAAATAGCAGAGCCTCCAGAGGGGATCCTTGAAAAACTGGCAGAAGCCAGCAGAGTGTGAAAAATCTTAAGAGAATTAGTGCTTCCAGATCTCTCTCTGTAGTGCCCACTGGAGAGAGGAAAATAAAATTTCACCTTGTCCGTTCCTTTTCAAATCCATACCCAGAGAAAGCTGTTGTCTTCCTGTTTGCCTTGTTTGTGTAACTGTGTTGGTTCTCTGCCAGCCTGGGATGTGTCAGTTGTTGGTTCCTTTTGCTATCACTGGGAGTGACCCTGAATTTGGAGAAGGTAATAATACCCTTTGCACCCTCTTCAATGACCCCTCTTACACTAGATGGGGGTGTTATTCAATACTGCCGGAAATATTTAAAATTAGAACTATGTACTCAGAGAGAAAGAAGCCAACTGAATAATGTAGTGCATAGGTGGCTTAACCTATGATGTCATTTAAGTTACAACCTAGTTCTTTGGGGAATTAAAAGCAACTGTCCTTATCTTACAAATCTTTACAAAACTAGATATGGAGCTCTAGAGACAATTCAAATTTCACCTATTCCTTTACCAATCCCAAAACTTTCCCTATTTATTTCAAATGGCTTGTAAATTATTGGCTCCAGGAAACCATTTTGGAAGAACTTCTTCCTCTGCCCATGAAGTCATGTCTTATCACGTCTTTTTTTTTATTTTTAAGATTTTATTTATTTATTTGACAGACAGAGATCACAAGTAGGCAGAGAGGCAGGCAGAGAGAGAGAGGAGGATGCAGGCTCCCTGCTGAGCAGAGAGCCCGATGCAGGGCTGGATACCAGGACCCTGAGATCACGACCTGAGCCAAAGGCAGAGGCTTTAACCCACTGAGCCACCCAGGCACCCCAAATTATGTCTTTAAAATGTAAACATGGCTCATAATCACCTGAGACTGAAAGGAGAAAAAAAAATAGGGATAGAAACCTTTTAAAATACAAACTGCTAAAAGGGCTCCTAAGCTCAAACTCTACCACCCTCTCCTTGAGGTTAATTTCAGGGACAAATAAAAATCTTAAAAATCTTTTCTGCAATATTAGTAACTATAATAAGGTCTTCGCATCTGTGTGTTTATGTGCATGTTATCAATCCAAGATATTGTTCTGCCTCTGGATGGTATTGCTAAAATTAACTTGTAAACAAGTTTTATTCAGTTGGTTTAAAGACAAGCACTTGTAAGGAGTGAACATTCTAAAACTCTCAAAAAGATAGAAACTAACTCAAATGTTTTTCAAGTTCAGGTGATCTGGGAAAAGAAAGCCAGTGCAAAATTAGAATTTGGTGTTCTCTCTGTTAAATAGACAAAAGTTCTTCTTTTCTTTCTTTCTTTCTTTTTTTTTTTTTTTTTTTTTTTTTTTTTTTTTTTTTTTTTTTTCCCGTGGTTGGAAGGGGCAATTTATTGTCTGCTAGTGTCTTTTTGACCTGGAACATTTAAAAGGATTTGTTGAACTAATTAGGCTTATTTGATATGCTAATTATATGGAAGGCATTATCAAATAAGAACTAATACTATGTCTTCTTTATGTTGTGTTGTAAGAGTGTGGTACATGTGGCTAAAGTCTATCCCAATTCTATAAAAAATGGCCCCTCATTGCCAGGATTTTGCCATCCTGATATCCTTGTTACATGGCAACAGTCTGCTTGCTCCCCAATCAGAGAAAATCAGAGAAATTAAGATGAGAAAATAATGGCTGAAAATTTGATGAATAGTCCTGGCTATGGGAAGCCCTAGATGGCTACTTGGTTCTTCCCAACCCCTGGCAACTCCCATTTTTAAATTTTGACCTATCTTCACCCACCACGGTACATTTAAGATGACTCAGATTATAAATAACATTGGTGGGGAGACTTCCAGAAAATTGCAAAAATAGTGTACCATTGATGTCTAAACTGTCCCATCCATAATCCTGGAAAAATTGTTTTTGTGCTCAGAGACTTCAGACATTCTCCTTCTGGACTGTTTGAACTCTTGCAGCTTGGACTTCATTCAACGCCCAGTTAGCATGAGTTACCAATATATTTTTTTTTAAGTTTTTATTCAAACTCCAGTTAACATACAGTGTGACATTAGTTTCAGGTGTACAATATAGTGACTGAACACTTCCACACATCACCTGGTGCTCATCACAGGTGCCCTCCTTCATCCCCATCACCTGTCACCCATCCCTTTACCCGTCTCCTGCCTGGTAACATCAGTTTGTTCTCTATAGTTAAGAGTTTGTTTCTTGGGGCGCCTGGGTGGCTCAGGGACCTTCGGCTCAGGTCATGATTCCAGGGTCCTGGGATCGAGCCCCACATCGGACTCTCTGCTCGGTGGGGAACCTGCTTCCTCCTCTCTCTCTGCCTGCCTCTCTGCCTACTTGTGTTCTCTGTCAAATAAATAAAATAAAATCTTTAAAAAAAAAAAAGAGTTTGTTTCTTGAGGTGCCTCGGTGGCTCAGTCAGTTAAGCATCTGCCTTTGGCTCAGGTCAGGATCCCAGGGTCCTGGGATGGAGATCCTGGGATCCAGGCCCACACTGGGCTCCCTGCTCAGAAGGGAACCTACTTCTCCATCCCTTTCTGCAGCTCCCATTGCTTGTCTGCTGTCTATCTCTCTCTCTCTCTCTCTCGATCTGTGTAAAAAAAAAAAAAAAAAAAAGATAAAATCTGTTTCTTGGTTTGTAGGGACAAACCAAATTTCACTCTCTCTTTTTCCCCCTTTTCCTATTTTGTTTCTTAAATTCCACATATGAATGAAATCATAGTTTCTGTCTTTTTCTGACTGACTTATTTTACTTAGCATAAGACCCTCTAGTTTCATCCATGCCATTGTCAAAGGCAAGATTTCATTCTTTTATACCTGAGCAGTATTCCATTATATATAATGGAATACTGATATATATATATATATATATATATAATGGAATAATGTATATATGTTGTATATACATATATATGTACATATACCAAATAATGGAGACAGCCCACATGTTCCTTATCCATTCATCAGTTGATGGACATATATATGTACATCAAATATATGGACAATAATTGTACATATGTACATATATATGTCCATCAACTGATGAATGGATAAGAAATATGTGGGCTGTCTCCATTATTTGGTATTGTAGATAAAGTTGCTATAAACATTGGGGGGCATGTATTCTTTTGAGTTAGCACTTTTGTATTCTTTGGGTAAATACCCAGTAGTGCAATTGCTGGGTCATCAGGTAGCTCTATTTTTAACTGAGGAACATCCATCCTGTTTTCCAAAGTGACTGCACCAGCATATCATCGCCAACAATTGTTTTTTGTGTTGTTGATTTTAGCCATTCTGACAGGTGTGAGGTGATAGCTCATCACGCTTTTGATTTGTATTCCCCCAATGATTCATGATGTTGAGCATCTTTTCATGTGTCTGTTAGCCTTCTGTATGTCGTCTTTGGAAAAATGTCTGTTCATGTGTTCTTCTCTTTTATTAAATTGGATTATTCATTTTGGGGGTATTGATTTTTAGAAGTTCTTTATGTATTTTGGACACTAACTCTTTATCAGATATGTCATTTATACATATCTTCTTCCACTCCAGAGGCTGCCTTTTAGTTTTGTTGATTGTTTCCTTTGCTGTTCAGAAGCTTTATATTTTAATGAAGTCCCAATAGTTTATTTTTGCTTTTGTTTCCCTTGCCTTAGGAGGCATATCCAGAAAGAAAGGTTATCAATATATTTTTGTTATTTTTCGTATGTTTTCCTGATGGGTTTAAAGCCTTTTCCTGCCACAAGGATAGTGACCTCACAATGGGAAAAAAATGTTAAAAAAAATGTGTTTACCACTTGGGGTTTACCTTCTATAATCTCTGGTGAAAAGATCACCCATTTCACTGGGCAAATCACATGAGCTTTAATAAAAACCTTGCAGATATTTGTATTTCTATCAGTATATAGCCTTCTGTTGATCCCTTGCTGTCTGGTGCTGGTCTAACCAGCTACTCTAAGTCTCTACTGTCTTATGTTAAAGTCTATCACCAACAGGATAAATAAGCCTCCCCAGATCCCAATTCAAAGCATCCTGCTTGTCACAGTGTAGAGTCTATCACTGGGTATTTTGAGAATGTCATCAGAGGAAGACAGCCCTTAAGGTCATCCACAGGGTATAGGTATGGAACCTGCTTCAGATTCTCCCCCACGGCACCTGGGTTAAGTGTTTGATTCTTGGTTTCAGCTCAGGTCCTGATCTCAGGGTTGTGAGATCAAGTCCTACATTGGGCTTCTGGCTGAGCTCAGACTCTGCTTGAGATTCTTTCCCCTCCCACTCTCCCTGCTCCTCCCTCCCCCCCTCTCAAGCCCTGAAATAAATAAATAAATAAATAAATAAAATCTTAAAAAAGAGAGAGAGAGAGAGGTTCTTTCTCTTTCTCTTTGCCCTTCCCTCATCTTAAAAAAATGATGATTCTTTCAGCAGGGTCTTTCTTTGACTTACTTGATTTGATTGGCTTGGGTATTGGGGATCATGGCTTCAAAGTGCACTCCAAACATTGGGAATTATCCTGTTTATAGTAGCCAGGATAATACCCCTAGAGCATTACAACCTCTCAAAATCTTTAAATGCATCTTACAGCCACTAACCACCAGGTAAATGGTCTTTCTTACACCAGAACATTAAAAACAAAACAAAACAAAACAAAACAACCCTCAAACCATGTGCACCTGAAGTCATAACCTCTGATTATCACAGAGATTAAGCAAAAATTTCATGATCTGTGAATACCACACAAAGGAACAGCAAGAGCTGTGAAACTACTGAGCATAGCTGAGAGTGGCTCTTAGGCCTTGAATTTTGATCATATCTCTCAGTTAAGCTGAGAGTCTTATCAAAAGGGGATGTCTATGCTACCTAAAGCAATCTACACATTTAATGCAATTCCTATCAAAGTACCATCCATCTTTTTCAAAGAAATGGAACAAATAATGCTAAAATTTATATGGAACCAGAAAAGACCTCGAATAGCCAAAGGGATATTGAAAAAGAAAGCCAACGTTGGTGGCATCACAATTCCGGACTTCAGGCTCGATTACAAAGCTGTCATCATCAAGACAGCATGGTACTGGCACAAAAACAGACACATAGATCAATGGAACAGAATAGAGAGCCCAGAAATAGACCCTCAACTCTATGGTCAACTAATCTTCGACAAAGCAGGAAAGAATGTCCAATGGAAAAAAGACAGCCTTTTCAATAAATGGTGCTGGGAAAATTGGACAACCACATGCAGAAAAATGAAATTGGACCATTCCCTTACACCACACACAAAAATAGACTCAAAATGGATGAAGGACCTCAATGTACGAAAGGAATCCATCAAAATCCTTGAGGAGAACACGGGCAGCAACCTCTTCGACCTCTGCCACAGCAACATCTTCCTAGGAACAACGCAAAAGGCAAGGGAAGCAAGGGAAAAAATGAACTATTGGGATTTCATCAAGATCAAAATCTTTTGCACAGCAAAGGAAACAGTTAACAAAATCAAAAGACAACTGACAGAATGGGAGAAGATATTTGCAAACGACATATCAGATAAAGGACTAGTGTCCAGAATCTATAAAGAACTTAGCAAACTCAACACCCAAAGAACAAATAATCCAATCAAGAAATGGGCAGAGGACATGAACAGACATTTCTGCAAAGAAGACATCCAGATGGCCAAGAGACACATGAAAAAGTGCTCCATATCACTCGGCATCAGGGAAATACAAATAAAAACCACAATGCGATATCACCTCACACCAGTCAGAATGGCTAAAATTAACAAGTCAGGAAATGACAGATGCTGGCGAGGATGCGGAGAAAGGGGAACCCTTTTACACTGTTGGTGGGAATGCAAGCTGGTGCAGCCACTCTGGAAAACAGCATGGAGGTTCCTCAAAATGTTGAAAATAGAACTGCCCTATGACCCAGCAATCGCACTATTGGGTATTTACCCTAAAGATACAAACGTAGTGATCCAAAGGGGCACATGCACCCGAATGTTTATAGCAGCAATGTCCACAATAGCCAAACTATGGAAAGAACCTAGATGTCCATCAACAGATGAATGGATCAAGAAGATGTGGTATATATACACAATGGAATACTATGCAGCCATCAAAAGAAATGAAATCTTGCCATTTGCAACAACATGGATGGAACTAGAGCGTATCATGCTTAGTGAAATAAGTCAAGCAGAGAAAGACAACTATCATATGATCTCCCTGATATGAGGAAGTGGTGATACAACATGGAGGCTTAAGTGGGTAGAAGAAGAATAAATGAAACAAGATGGGATTGGGAGGGAGACAAACCATAAGTGACTCTTAATCTCACAAAACAAACTGAGGGTTGCCGGGGGGAGGGGGTTTGGGAGAAGGGGGTGGGATTATGGACATTGGGGAGGGTATGTGATTTGGTGAGTGCTGTGAAGTGTGTAAACCTGGTGATTCACAGACCTGTACCCCTGGGGATAAAAATATATGTTTATAAAAAATAAAAAATTAAAAAAAAAAAGGGGGAATTGGTAAAAAGAAAACCACAAACCCAAAATGGTGTCACTTAAGTTAAGGCTCCAAGTCAGTAAACCAAAACTTAATACCTAATTTATTTTTTTTTCCCCATTAGGCATTCTTTTTTTTTAATTTTTAATTTTTTATTTTTTATAAACATATATTTTTATCCCCAGGGGTACAGGTCTGTGAATCACCAGGTTTACACACTTCACAGCACTCACCAAAGCACATACCCTCCCCAATGTCCATAATACCACCCCCTTCTCCCAAACCCCCTCCCCCCGGCAACCCTCAATTTGTTTTGTGAGATTAAGAGTCACATATGGTTTGTCTCCCTCCCAATCCCCATCTTGTTTCATTGATTCTTCTCGTACCCACTTAAGCCCCCATGTTGCATCACCACTTCCTCATATCAGGGAGATCATATGATAGTTGTCTTTCTCTGCTTGACTTATTTCACTAAGCATGATACGCTCTAGTTCCATCCATGTTGTCGCAAATGGCAAGATTTCATTTCTTTTGATGGCTGCATAGTATTCCATTGTGTATATATACCACATCTTCTTGATCCATTCATCTGTTGATGGACATCTAGGTTCTTTCCATAGTTTGGCTATTGTGGACATTGCTGCTATAAACATTCGAGTACACGTGCCCCTTTGGATCACTACGTTTGTATCTTTAGGGTAAATACCCAATAGTGCGATTGCTGGGTCATAGGGCAGTTCTATTTTCAACATTTTGAGGAACCTCCATGCTGTTTTCCAGAGTGGCTGCACCAGCTTGCATTCCCACCAACAGTGTAAAAGGGTTCCCCTTTCTCCGCATCCTCGCCAGCATCTGTCATTTCCTGACTTGTTAATTTTAGCCATTCTGACTGGTGTGAGGTGATATCGCATTGTGGTTTTTATTTGTATTTCCCTGATGCCGAGTGATATGGAGCACTTTTTCATGTGTCTCTTGGCCATCTGGATGATACCTAGGAATAAACCTAACCAAAGAGACACAGAATCTATACTCAGAAAACTATAAAGTACTCATGAAAGAAATTGAGGAAGACACAAAGAAATGGAAAAATGTTCCATGCTCCTGGATTGGAAGAATAAATATTGTGAAAATGTCTATGCTACCTAAAGCAATCTACACATTTAATGCAATTCCTATCAAAGTACCATCCATCTTTTTCAAAGAAATGGAACAAATAATGCTAAAATTTATATGGAACCAGAAAAGACCTCGAATAGCCAAAGGGATATTGAAAAAGAAAGCCAACGTTGGTGGCATCACAATTCCGGACTTCAAGCTCTATTACAAAGCTATCATCATCAAGACAGCATGGTACTGGCACAAAAACAGACACATAGATCAATGGAACAGAATAGAGAGCCCAGAAATAGACCCTCAACTCTATGGTCAACTAATCTTCGACAAAGCAGGAAAGAATGTCCAATGGAAAAAAGACAGCCTCTTCAATAAATGGTGCTGGGAAAATTGGACAACCACATGCAGAAAAATGAAATTGGACCATTCCCTTACACCACACACAAAAATAGACTCAAAATGGATGAAGGACCTCAATGTGCGAAAGGAATCCATCAAAATCCTTGAGGAGAACACAGGCAGCAACCTCTTCGACCTCAGCCGCAGCAACATCTTCCTAGGAACAACGCCAAAGGCAAGGGAAGCAAGGGAAAAAATGAACTATTGGGATTTCATCAAGATCAAAATCTTTTGCACAGCAAAGGAAACAGTTAACAAAATCAAAAGACAACTGACAGAATGGGAGAAGATATTTGCAAACGACATATCAGATAAAGGACTAGTGTCCAGAATCTATAAAGAACTTAGCAAACTCAACACCCAAAGAACAAATAATCCAATCAAGAAATGGGCAGACGACATGAACAGACATTAATACCTAATTTAACTGCAGTTACAACCTCCCAGAAATTGAACCTTTAACTAGTCAACATAGGAATTTCCTGGTCAGTACAGGAAATTTACTAATAGATCCTTTCCATTTCTTTTAGAAGGATGTCCTTGGTCAAACAATGGATTCTTTGCTAATAATTTCCTTTTATTCCCCCCCACCCTTTAACAACCTCTTCTTCCCTGTAGCCTTTTGGAGCTCCCCTTTACTTGCTTGTTAAAGGGGGTGTTGTCTGATTCATACATTGATTAGTAACATCAGATCTTTAAAAGGTAATTCATAGGGGCACCTAGGTAGTTCAGTGGGTTAAGTCTCTGCCTTCGGCTCAGGTCATGATCCTGGAGTCCTGGGATTGGGTTCTGCATCCGGCTCTCTGCTCAATGGGGAGCCTGCTTTCCCCTCTCTGCCTGCCTCTCTGCCTACTTATGATCTTTGTCTGTCAAACAAATAAATAATCTAAAAAAATTTAAAAAATAGAATGTAGTTCATTGAATTTTTATTATTTAACAATAGTTTCTGTGAAAATAAACAAAGACCAACCAAATAAGGACAAGAAAAGTCCACTTATTCTGAAGTTGTTAACATTGAGGAAGTCAGACACAGAAAGACTCAAAGGCAGGTAGAGAAGAAAGACAATTTTATAGTGGAATAAAGGAAGGCTAGCAGGTGTGCCTGTTTGGAGGAAGCAGTACAGAGGCTAAAAAAGTAGGGCATCCTATGTGATTTGTTAGGAGTGTCTATTTGATTTTCTTTTGTTAGTCCTCAGTTGGAGGTGGGGACAAAAATGAGAGAGCCTAATATTAATTAGGTCCTGACCATTTAGGGCTGATTGTTATAGTCAGTCACAAAAATTGTTTTGTGTTCTGGATTTTTACTCAAGATGGCAATCAAGCCTCCTGCCAGTTTGACTTACAGCAGGCTGGCTTCCTGGACTGGTTACAGGTATTCAATTTTTTACAAATTAAAGATAGGTGGCAGCCCCGCATCAAGTAAATTTCTGGACACCATTCTTCCAACAGCTTGTGCTCACTTTATGTCTCTGTGTCACATTTTGGTAATTCTCACAATATTCCAAACTCTTTCATTATTATTATATTTACTATGATGATCTGTGATCCGTAATCTTTGACACTACTATTATAATATTTTGGGGAACCAAGCACATCTATATAAGACAGAATTTAATCTACAAATGTGTATGGTCTGCCTTCTCCACCAACTACTGCTCTTGTCTCTCTCCCTATTTCCTGAGACACAACAAAATTGAACTTATGACAGTGAATAGCATTACAGTGGCCCCTAAGTGTTCAAGTGAAAGAAAGAGTTATGCATCCTTCACTTTAAATCAAAGCTAGAAATGATTAAGCTTAGTGAGGAAGACATGTCAAAAGCTGAGAGAGGTCAAAATCTAGGTCTCTAGCATTAAACAGTTAGCCAAGTTGTGAAAGCAAAGGTAAGGTTCTTAAAGGTAATTAAAAGTGCTACTCCAAGGAAAACATGAGTAATAAAAAAGCAACACAGCCCTATTACTGATACAGAGAAAGTTTTAGTGGCCCAGATGGAAGATCAAAGCAACCACAACATCCCCTTATGCCAAAGCCTGTTCCAGAGCAAAGCCCTAACTCTTTCCAATTCTGTGATGGCTGAAAGAGATGAGGAAGCTGTAGAGAAAAGTCTGAAGCTACCAGAGGTGGGTTCATGTGGTTTAAGGCAAGAAGTCATCTCCATGACATCAGAGTGCAAGGTGAGGCAGCAAGTGCTGATGGAGAAGCTTCAAAAATTATACAGACAATCTAGATAAGGTCATTAATGAAAGTAAACAACCGATTTCAATATACTCCAAACAGCCTTCTATTGGAAGAAGCCATCAAAGACTTGCATAGCTAGAGAGATATCAATACCTACCTTAAATGCTTCAAAGGAGAGGCTGAGGGTTAAAGACAGGTAAAGACAGGTTAAAGACAGGTTAAGGGCTAAAGCAGCTGGTACCCTAAAGTTAAAGCCTATGCTCATTTACTAATCCAAAAATCCTGGGGCTCTTAAGAATTATGCTAACTCTGCTCTGCTTGTGCTCTGTAAGTGAAACAACAAAACCCAGAAGACAGCACATCTACTTACATCATGGTTTACTAGATATTTTAAACTCACTGTTGAGACTTACTGCTCAGAAAAAAAAAAAAAAAAAGAGAGAGAGAGAGAGAGAGATTCTTTTCAAGATACTCCTGTTCATTGACAATGTACCTGGTCACACAAGAACTTTGGTGGATATGTACAATGAGATTAATGTTGTTTTCATACCTGTTAACACAACCCCCTTTCTGTGGTTAATGGATCAAGGAGTCAATTCAACTTTCAAGTCGTATTATTTAAGAAGTACATCTTGTAAGTCTACAGATAGTAATTGCTCTGATGGATCTGGGCAAAGTAAATTGAGAACTTTCTGGAGCAATTTCACCATTTTAGATGACATTCAGAACATTAGCAACTCATGGGAAATGGTCAAAATATCCACATGAGCAGGAGTTTGGAAGAAGTTGATTCCCACTCTCATGAATGACTTTAAGACATCCATAGAAGAAGTAACTGCAGATGTGGTGGAAACAGAAAGAGAACTAGAATTAGAAATGGAGCTTAAAGACGTGACTGAAATGCTGCCATCTCATGATAAAACTTGAACAGATGAGGAGTTGTTTTTACAGATGAGCAAAGAAACTGGTTTCCTGGGATGGCACTTACTGCTGGTGAAGATTCATGAAGACTGTTGAAATGACAGCAGAGGATTTAGAACATGACATAACCTGGTTGATAAAGCAGAGTTAGGTTTGAAAGGATGGACTCCAATTTTAAAAGAAGTTCTACTGTGGGCAAAATGTTATCAAGCAATGTCATATGCTATAGAAAAATAGCTCATGAAAGGAATAGTTAATCAACGTGGCAAATTTCATTGTTGTCTTAGCTGACCCACTTTTAGCAACCACCACCCTGATTAGTCAGCAACCAGCAACATGAAGGCAAGACCCTCCACCAACAAAAAGATTATGTTCCCTGAAAGCTCAGGTGATTGTTTTTGCAATAAAGTATTTTTAAGTAAGGTATGCATGTAATTTTTAAAGACATAATACATACTTAATAAACCACAGTATTGTGTAAACATAACTTATATATGCACTGGGAAATCAAAAAATGAATTTGATTCATTTTATTGCCATATTCACTTTTTTGTGGTGATATGAAACCAAACCTCCAGTATCTTTGAGGTATATGACTATACTGTACATAAGACATTGGTCTCCTTGGTAGGTTGCTGCTGTGTGTGGGTCAGAGCTCTATTGTTATGTGTGGTCTGGACACTGTTTGTTTGTATATTCAGTCTCTCATTTCTGTTTTAGAGAGAGAGATAGGTGCTTTATGGTTTTGTGGGTTGTCTTGATGTCACTTGTCCCTTCATTTTTTTTTCCCCATTCATCTTTTGGGAATGTGGGATTGTTGCCTCGGTCCATTTCACTGGTGAATTTTGAGTATCCCTTTCCTTTTTTCTTGAGTACTCAATAGCCCTTTCTGTGTTCTAATTATTTCATAATGCCTCAGATAGATAATGAGTAAACTTCTGAGGCCAAAGATATTGGTCCAGTGTCCCCTAGGTAAAGCCCAAACCGTGGGCTGCATTGAGGCTCATTGGGTAAAACTATGACTTGTACCACTAAAGAGATGCCAGAGTTGCTGGGGAAGCATGAAGGACTAAAGGTCATAGTTCTCCCCTTGACCTCAAGTGAAAGGACAATTGAAACTTCCTGCAGAAGTTTCCATCTAGAGAGTTTTGCAGATTCTTTTTAGATGCATGTGGCCACAGGCCCCAGTTCCTCTGCTGATGGAGGAAACTGGAAATTCTGCAGGTGGTATCCTTTGTTGCCAAAGCTAACATCCTATAGGCCTGCAAGCCCCAAGCAACTGAGAGAGGTCATCTCTTTTTTTGGCAAGCACTTAAAAAGGCTCCACAGCAGCGGTTCCTAGAAACCATGCTGAGGATTTGTGGGAATACCCTCTGCTCTCACCATCTGCCTGCTGCTTCTTTAGCCTCAGAGTTGGGCTACCAATTTAAATATTCCAGCAGAGATGCTTTCCTTTAGGTTTCTTGACCAGCTCCTTGAGGATGGTCCATAAACTTTTTGCAACCTCTTTGCTCTGCAGATGATTCAACCCTGTTTGTTTTGTTTTGTTTTGTTTTGTTTTCATCTCATTTTGTTTTACTCACTGAAACCTTTGCTGTTGTGGTCCCAGGATGTCTAGTGAGCTGTGAGCACCTAATTACACTCCCTAAGTTAAATCCATGTATTGGACCTTCCTTTCTTTTTTTCCTCTGAGTTATTTGCTGCACTTAAATTTTTTACTCATGGAAAAATTCAACAGGTAAATCTATCACAAATTAAATTAGTTTAGTAAACTAAAATGACCATAAGCACACAATGTAAAATATTTCAGCATTTTAAAAATCCATAGCAAAGATTTAGCATTTGTAATAAACATAGATATTATTAAAATGAATAATACACCTAGAAACTAGGATTTTTCTGTTTTTTAATTAATTTATTTATTTTCAGAAAAACAGTATTCATTATTTTTTCACCACACCCAGTGCTCCATGCAATCCGTGCCCTCTATAATACCCACCACCTGGTACCCCGACCTCCCACCCCCCAGCCACTTCAAACCCCTCAGATTGTTTTTCAGAGTCTATAGTCTCTCATGATTCACCTCCCCTTCCAATTTACCCCAACTCCCTTCTCCTCTCTAACACCCCATGTCCTCCATGCTATCTGTTTTGCTCCACAAATAAGTGAAACCATATGATAATTGACTCTCTCTCTGCTTGATTTATCTCACTCAGCATAATCTCTTCCAGTCCCGTCATGTTGCTACAAAAGTTCGGTATTCATCTTTTCTGATGGAGGCATAATACTCCATAGTGATTTTTCAGTTTTGACTTCAGACATTGAGTATATTTGGGCCTGTGTATTTTTTTCCTCAACATCTCTTATAGCTACTTATGGCCAGGTAATAGCATCCTGGACAATGGGAAATAAATGGAGAAGTGTGTAAAATTTCTGGTGTGAGTCTTTAAAGGTGGGGTATGCCCTTTCTTGTTCTAATGTCTTTCTTGCGCCTGGAATGTGAACATGATGGCTGGAGCTAAAGCAGTATTATGAATCATAAGGCAGAAGGATACTAAGGATAGTGGAAAAAACAGCAAAGAGCCTAAACTCCTGTGGTTCCTATTCTAGTCCTGGACCAGCTTGTCAAATCCTAAAGTTAGAGTAAAATAAATAGGTGTTCAGTTTAAAGTACTGTTATTTTTATTGCTGTTGTTAATTTTAAATTACTTGCAACCAAACCCGATCCTAATACATACACCAAAAATCATCAACGAGCAAAGAATAAATTTCACATTGTTCTTTAATGGATGGGAAGAACATTTATGCCATACAGGACTGCTCCTGCTTTTGTCACTCTAAATAGACCCAGAAGGATATTCACTGGAGTTGCAAACAGTAACACACCATGCTCACAATCTTGAGTGTTAGAGCTGTATATATACAAGATGAAACAGAAGTCATTATATCCGGCCACTGAAGCTTCCTTTTTTGTTATCACCAAGAATAAAATAATCTCGTGTTGAGTATGGAAGCAGTACTGATATCATAGTATCGGGAAAGCTTCAGGTTAGAAATAATGGAAACAGGAAACAGATGAATGGATAAGGAAGATGTGGTGCATATACACTATGGAGTATTATGCCTCCATCAGAAAGAACGAATACCCAACTTTTGCAGCAACATGGACTGGACTGGAAGAGATTATGCTGAGTGAAATAAGTCAAGCAGAGAGAGTCAATTATCATATGGTTTCACTTATTTGTGGAGCATAACAAAAAGCATGGAGGACATGGGGAGTTAGAGAGAAGGGGGTTGGGGTAAATTGGAAGGGGAGGTGAATAATGAAAGACTGTGGACTCTGAAAAACAATCTGAGGGTTTTGAAGGGGCGGGGGGTGGGAGGTCGGGGTACCAGGTCGTGGGTATTATAGAGGGTATGGATTGCATGGAGCACTGGGTGTGGTGCAAAAATAATGAATACTGTTATGCTGAAAATAAATAAAAAAACAAATTTCGGGGCTCCTGGGTGGCTCAGTGGGTTAAAGCCTCTGCCTTCAGCTCAGGTCATGATCCCAGGGTCCTCGGATGGAGCCCCACATCGGGCTCTCTGCTCCGCGGAGAGCCTGCTTCCTCCTCTATCTCTCTTTGCCTGCCTCTGTGCCTACTTGTGATCTCTGTCAAATAAATAAATAAAATCTTTTAAAAAAAATTCAAATAAATAAATAAATAATGGAAACATGAGTTTTCTTTAAAAAACAAAAACAAAAAGAAAATCTGACCAAACAAACAAATAGAACTGGGTTAACATAAAATATGTGAATGGTAAAAACCAGGCTGTACAGTCTCATTTTCAAATATCCTCAGGAATGAACAACTGATTTAAACATGGTGTGATTTAAGACGACTGCCCTGTTAGGAACCCATACTCAAAACCTGAGAGTCCATGTCTGGCCATCTGAACACATTCAGCTCTTTCTAAAACATGCTTCCAGCCAAATAAAACACACTGGTGAGCGGTTCTATACCTGGACCACCAGTTTGTGCCACTAGTAAATTTTGATCAGCATTTGCTTTGGATTATAGCAATTAGGTTCCATTATTGGGGCAAGACATGATCAGGCATCAAGGGGTTTACAATCAAGATGGATAAATAAACAGAATTTCTATTTGCATGATGATGTTTAGAAACTGAAATGCCTCATGAAGATTAAGAGTTATAATCTGGGAAGGTTACCTTTGAACTAGGTATGAGGTATAGACGCTAACGGAGTGATCCAGATCAGAAACCAAAACCCACGTCCTAGGTAGAGAGGGAAGAAAACCCATGTACTAGACAGAGAGGAAAGAAGTGCACGGCCAGGACTGGGATCCAGAGATTTCTAATTTTCAAAACTAGCGTTCAAATCCAAACAGTCTCTTTCTTCCTTTTCAGGTTCATCAAGCTATAATTGACATATAATACTGTGTAAGTTCAATGTGTACAGTGTATAGCCAACAGTCTTTGAAGCATATGACAAAAAAGTAACCTGTATTGCATAACACAATCAGGGTTAGGTTCAGGAAGGACAATATGCAGAAAACACACTGATAAGTGGATAGTCATTCTTCCCATACCACTCAAACATACAAGGGTCAAAAATAATGACATAAAGTCAGTATTTATTAACAAACCTTGAGTTAATGACTTACTTGGTTCAAATCCCCTTTAATTTAAATAAGTGATATGATATTAGAAATTATTAAGAGGATATCTGTTCCCTTCAATTTCTATTTTGATTATTGACAAATGCACATTATTTCATATACTGTGGCTAAGATAGGCTACATATGGTTCAACCCTATATGAAAAATACTGACAATTCAGAAAATTAAAACATTTTCCTCTAATATGCTTTTTTCTAGGCATAACACTGTACCTGAACTAATTACCTAACTAGAAAAAAACACATAATTTCATTTGGGTTAGTAAAAGAACCAGAATATTAGAAGATACTATGAGAATTGTGTACTGAAAAGAAGATCTAGGAATGAATCACAAATCTTGGACTTTATCTTCACTTGTGAGATAGCTTTACTTGAGTGAAGGGGAAAAGCACATACAAGAATTTGCCAAAGAAGCTCAATATATAGGAATCAACACATTGACATCTAAAAGGAGGAAAGCGTGGTTCAATAGCATCAGTTCAATTCCTCGCATCTACATTGTGGGACCGATGGAGAAACAAATTGACATATAAAAGGTCACTGATTTTGATATTCCTAGGATAGAAATGATTCCAACTGGGAGTAAATCCACAAGTCACTGAAGTGTGAAGGGCTAATCCACTTTATCGGTTTCATCAAATATTTAGAAATGGTACAATACTCATCGGAAAGAACTAAAAGGATAAGAAAGGAATTTTTCAGTTCTACAGTTTAAATATGCACAAGCTAAATACTTTATTAAAACACTGGCATTTTTCTTCTATGAAAACAAGAGCCTTCTTTGTCAAATTTGAGACACAGTCAATGGGACTATATATCCAAAAGATATTATATCTTTTCCATACGTCTTTATATGGTAACACCAAAATCCCACTTTTTGCATATTTTGCAGAATGGAAGTGGCCTGTGATCATAGGCCAGTCACTTGGTCTGCTGGCCCAGTGACTGATTTTTTACATTAAGAATTTGATGTTGAAGACTTACATTAAAGATTCAGTTGCTGGCCTGAAACAGAATACCAGTAAGTCTTCCCGCATGCATTGCTTCTTCCCCAAATTGTTTCAGAGATATGGATTTTAAAAAGTCCACTAAACTGTATGTGGTTATTTTTAGAATCATTAAGGATAAAGCCTTCAGTATATGAGGTTGATCACTAGAATAAGAGTTACCTTGGGATCCATCCCAAATACAGTGAAATAATGCATTAAGCAGAAGCTTTAAAATCAGAAACTTCTTCCTAATATTCTTAAAATTCTGCACAGTAAAACTCAAAGAATCCAGCGAGGATAAAATCGGTTCAATAGAATACAAGAGGTTATGACACAAAACAGTAGTCATCACAAATTAATATAGCTTTGCTGATCAGGTACCAATAGTTCTTTTTCAGAACATCGGATGTCCTTTTAAGATTTTATTGATAAGGGGTAAAATAACTACACAAGATGCGACTGTTAAAAGATAATCTATAGTCTCTAAAAAAATTTAAAAGATATCGTAAACAAGTTATAACACATAAACTGCACTTACTTTTCTCCTCAATCCAAGTTACAGTTCCTCCCAGCTATTGGAATCCCTAAGCAATGGGCCAAAAATCAGAATTACATAATTTGTTTTTGTTTTTATTAGTTAAGATGGTGGGAAAATAGGCTGGTGTTGAAAGCACAATAGATTTGAAATAATAATGCCTAAATTAGGGTCACAGCTGGGCCACCTTTGGCTGGGCAGCCTCGGACAATTCACTTTATTTATTTCGTCTTGAGTTCCCTTTCTATAGGTCTGTAGTATGCTGTGGGCAGGTATTTTTTCCCTTTAGGAATTCCTGGAAGGTGAAAAAGAAAAATAAAAATAGAAAGGGAATTCCTGGAAGGTTCTGTTGTCCTTTTCTCATGACGTCTGTTGAAAATACCCCTGATTTCTCCTTCAGGATCCCTCTTATTGGTCCCCAGACCCAAGAGTAATCAGATTCCTCTTTGGTGATTAGTTTGGAAAAGGGTATGCAACTCAAGTTAGGAACATTGAAATCAAGAGCTCTGATAAAATTCATTCTTATTTCTCTAATAAAACTTCTTTCTTTCTCCAGACCTGGCGGGCTACAGAATGTCAAATCTGAAATGTCATGATCTCTCTGCCCCTCCAGAGGTGACACCAAAGTTTTGAGTAAGTCTAAGTCCAAGGACTGCCAGGAAAAATGGACACAGAACTCAGGATGAAGTTATCACTAAAGCTGACTGTATTCTGCACTTCCAGTTACATAAGTCAATACGTTTCCTATTGCTTTAGCCAATTGGAGTTGGTGCTCTCTGGTTCCTGCCAGCAGACATTAGAAATTTTCATTTCATTGTACTTGAAATATTCATTCATGCTAGTCTTTTCTCTGAACTCAGACAACATGTTGTGGAAGAAGTATCAAGAATGATTCACCCACAATGTGTCCACTTGGTCTACAGTCTCAGCAGTGGAAAGAACGTAAGCTGTGAGGTTGTTATGTAGGGAAATAGCATTTAATACATATGTCATGAAAAAATAATACTGGCAGCTAACATCTATTGAGTGCTTATTACTTGCCAAAACACACAAAGGAATTGGATGTTGTGAATCAGATGTCACTGTGATTATTCCCATTGATCAAAAAAAGTGAGAAATTAAGTAATTTGCCCAGGAGCATCGATAGGATTCCAGTCAACTCACCCAGTTTCAGGGCCCATGCTCTCCATGTCTCCATTTTTACTTCTATTTATGTGTGTGTGTGTGTGTGTGTGTGTGTGTGTATGTGCCTGTTTCTTACTGATTTAAGTTATTTGTACAAATAGCACAGGAGGATACCTGCTCCATGCAGTGGAAGTCCAGTGGACACAGAAGTGTTTCTGTCCTCACTATTGGTTAACAGAGGCCTCTACACTATAGTCCTCCTGGGAGCCTGGGCACCTCTGGGAGCCAGAGCCAGAGTGGCAGCTTGGGCTTTGAGCCCTACCATAGGCCTTTGGCCAGCAGAGGCTGAGACCCTTGGCAATGTGATACAAGCAGGTGTATTAAGCTTGGGGTGAATGATGTAGGAATGTTGATGGAATGGGTGGCTTCCCCCTTTTGGGAGCTTGGGCTTGACCTCATTGTGCTTGACCAGGGCCTGGACAGCCTCAGCACATGCACTCATGACCTTACTGTTGTTGGCTTTCCTCTTCTTCAGGCCTTTTTTGTTGTGCATCTTGGCAAAGTGCATATTCCTCAGGAACTTGGGGTCTATCCCCTTAACAAATTCCCATCTTTGTGACTGGGGTTTCTTGATGCTGTTTCTGTGCCATTTTCATGACCAGTTGTGTGTAGTATAGTTCTTGGTCTTGATCATGTCTATACCAAAGTTATAGTTCCTGAGTACCTAAGTTCAGTAATTTTTTATTTCAGCTACTTCAGATGTTTTCTAGCTCAGAGTTACTCAAAATGTGGTCTGGGTCCAGGTACAAGTCTGCAAACCATCTGTAGTATTATATTCAGCTGATTTTTTTTTTAATGGTAAGGCTTTCCTAGTGAAGAAAGCATGCATTCTATCTGAATAAAGGTCTGTCTTACTAAAAAAATAAGTTGTTAACATTTCACCAACAGTAAATATTTAGGATGGTGTGCTAGTTCAGTTCATTACCTTAAAGGAAAGTCTTTTACTATATGAGACTCACATATATAGAATTTGTACAATGGTGAACAACTTTTTCTTGCTATTCCTTTAAAGTTGATACCAACTCATAAAGAACCTATTTGGATTATCCCCTTCTTTCTCTGATATGGCTTCCCCTTCACTCCTCACTTCACCACCTGAAACACTCCTCAGTGCATCCTCTCCTCTGCTTCCCTTTCCCAGGCTCCAGATCCATCCTAGGTGAGACTCACCAGGTCTCCGATGTTCTAAGCATTGCCTTTGGCTCCAAGGTTGGGTCCTTACTGTGCTTTGAGGGAGGAGGCCTGAGGACTTTCAGATTCCTGAAAATATCTGCAGAAAAAAATATCTGCAGAGGAATATCTTCAGAAAAAAATAAAACACATGAAAACCATCCCTTTTAGCCAATATTGGTCACTTCCTATGGAATAGTTTCAGGTGTTATTTTGTTAATTAAGAACATCCTGTTCTCCCCCAAAGGAAAGAGGAGATGATGAGTAGGAATAAAAATTTTACCCTACCAAACATACGCCCTCTGGTTATGTTCATTTTTTTTTCTCACATGTTGAGTAATATGGAAAATGATATCCTCCTTGAGTGGCATTTGGGACCCACTGGTCTTGATCAAGCACTCATCTGTCAGACACTAATGCAAAATTGATCTTTCATGAACACAGCATGGACAGGGTAAGAGGAGAACATAATGGATCTTAAAATGAAGAAAAGACATTTGCCTTCCTCACTCTTTAGGGTTTCTGACTCTGAGGTCAATTGCTCTCTGGTGAATCCATCAGTGGAATGAAAAATTTTGTATATTTGTACATTTTTTATGGAGAAAGAGTCTGTGACTCCAGGTAGTTTACTGACACATTCCTGATCTCTTTGCCCAGTGAAGAGAGACCAACTACATGGTTAGCATACTTTTCTTCTCCCACTTATGTGTGGATATATGTGTGTGTGTGTGTGTCTTATTTTTATACATATAATTTGTCTTATTTTTATAAAAATGTCATTACATATGTATGATCACTTTTTATGAAAATAAGACAAAATAATAAACAAATTTGTGTGACATAACCATGAAAATCTATGCCATGATTTCAGACTATGCTCATACCTTTTCCAGTCATCTCATAAATACCCTTCACCCCTAATGGAGAAAAAAGTAAATGTATGTCTTATTCTATGTGAGTCAGTAAAGGAAGGTGACAGATTTGGATTTCATTTGGAGTTGGATACATGGAGAGGACAAGTAACTTGAAATAAAATAAAGCTTAAAGACAATGCCAATTTGGAATTTAGCTTTTTCTGTCATAAGACAATTTGGAGATCTTCAGGGAATGAAGTTTTTTTTCTACAAAGTGAAAGAAATATCTTACTTTTTCAGTAATAATGGACACATTGTCACATATCTGTTGTTAACTTTCAACTTTTACTTTTCTTCTCCTTTGGAACTTAAATCACTTATGAAAATATAGTAATATAGACCTTTATTTGAATTTTGCAAACAAAAAAGAAAATTAGCTAGTTCTACATTCAACCATACTTTTAAGAAAGAAAGAGGAAAAGTATGTAACAAATCTTAATTGAATTAAAAACCACACTATTTTTGTAGATGTGATTTTAGGTAATTGTCATTAAAGATTTTTATATTCATTTGGAAAGTTTTGTATCTTAATAAAGACTTTTGCAAATAAGCACATTGGATTAAACACCAATTGACTCATAAATTAAGCCCTAAATAGTTAAAAATATATGCTTTCCCTGCTGTGAGTCTTAGATATTAAAGACTCAACAAAGTCACTCTGAATGCTTCTCAATGGTCACCCCTGACATTTTCTGACATGCTTCCCAGAACTCAGGGACCAAGGAACATCTGGTACCACATTTATGATTTATCACAACAGAGATACAGCTTAGAAGCAATAGTTTTAAAACATAACACATGGCTGGGTTCTATGGGAGGGAAATTTGTTAAATAATCTTAGAACATGTGCTGGAGGGCAGGGATTTGGGAGACCTCCATGAACAAGGAGTTGATGGATGCCATTTCTTTCCCCAGCATAAACACCTGGACACCTTCAGGAACCAGCACAGTGCCAACACTAACTACCTAGCTTACTAATGGTGTTCCCTGGTCCCTCTCAGGGCTGCTTACTCACTACCAAGCTTGTGGCACTGCTTTGGATAGGCTTTAGCCAAGAACATATTGATGGGGTAGAGTAAATGGTGTTAGCAAGGTTTTTGCTGATCCACTGCAGGATGGGACCTGCAGTCACTGGAACCCAGGCAGGCAAGGTTGGAAGGGGCAAACTGCAGAAGCCCATGGGGGTAGGGCAGTAGGCAACAGTGTTAACAAGTTTTGGTGGGACTGCTGTTGGAAGAGACATGAAGCATAGGCCTGGCTCAGGGCAGGGTCAGGTCCACAGAAGAACTTGGGCACAGGGAACACCATTAGTAAGCTAGGTTCTGTTGTCTCTTTGAGGAGAGTGAGGATTCAGTTTTTTCTTGCCCTCCTAGCTCTCCGAGAGCCAAGCTTGATGATTTTTAAAGTTCCAGGTGTTAAGCTCTGCTGATTATAAAAACTCACAGGATTCATCCCCTTTGATTTCCGAAGTCAAATATTATGAGAATTTGTCTCTCCAATATGGGTCCCCTATGTGGACTCCATGGTGTGTCTGTTTCTCTCCCTTCTCCATGCCTGTGCCATCCATCCCTCATGTCAATAGTTCCACTGGTCCATTTTGCTCCCAACCAACTCTCTGCCCTTCCTAACCTTTTAAATATGGCCTCTTCTATACATTTAGCTGTGGAGGGACTGTTCTTCTAGTCTTTAGGTCATTTGGGGACATTATTTACACTACTGTCGGTGTTATTTAGTTTTAACCATGAGACAAGGTGAGCTTAGGGTCCTCCTACCCTTCCATTTTCCCCAGAAGTCTCACAAGTTACTTTTATGAAAGGTTTTTGGCTGGCATGCAGTCATTAAGAATTGCAATTAACCTGCACTTACTTTTGCTGGAAATCAAGTAGTTTTTCTGTTATCAAAGCAAGGAAGAATGTAGAATCTCCGTGGAAAGGAATTTATACTTCTAAGAATTACTACTCCAGAAACTGATAAAATTTAAACTACTGAACTTGACAGATTATGTAAAGTGTTCTCATCTAACCATTATGTCATTTCATATAAAATCTGGATGTGCAATATTTAGAACTAAAGATTTTAGTCTTCTATCATGTAGCCAAGGCCCTATTATCTCCAAACCTGAAGCAGAGGTCCAAAGCAGAGATTTGCTTCAACATGTAACTAAACAAGGAATCTTCAAATCATAGCATAGACCCTGTGGGAGGTTGTTGTTTATTGTGTCCCTGTGCAGGGATAGTCACGATGGAAATTTCCAGAGTCTTAGTCATCATACCAAGAATAATCCATGAAAACACATATTCTGCATACCTGAGGCTTGCATCTCAAATTCCTATTTGGTTTTCTATCCTGGGAAACTAAGCTAAATAGTAGGTAAGCCTCAAAAACTATATTTACCCCCATCATCCTAAGGCATAGATTGGAAGCTGACCAAATAGTCTGTTCCTTGATCCTCTTCTTGAAACTGTACCTTGGGCTTGCCTTCTGGATCTATATTTCCTACTGTAGAGAAAGAAGGGTATGGAAAGATAAGAGCAGTGATGGAAAATGAGCCCTTCTTCCTCAAACTAGTGACCAGCTGGCCTAAGTTCTTACACCAATTTCGCTTTATCTGGGTACCACTTTAATTTAGTTTCCAAGTATAATGATACTTTAAAGAGCCATGTAGGATGGTGGTATCACATCAACTATATGGGCAGAAATGGAGGGGAGAAGAGACATGTAGAGATATCATCACTATTGTCCAGAAATTATGTCCTATAAGATACAGTTGGGATAGATGGTGCCAATGACCAAAGACCAGTAGGAATCCTACATCTCATAGAAACCTGTGTCATATGCTCATGACTATATGTCAGGTAATTGATACCTAGATGGTGAATAAGCTCCATCTATGGGGAGAAAGAAAGGTGAAGAAAGACGGAAAACCTATAAATCCACTGAGAGCTCACCAAAAATAAACTGAATTTATTTTGGAACACTCCATCTCAATTTGAATTGACTATATTGTGTGGGTTTTTTTTTTTTTCCCATTAATGAAAACTGAAGTCTCCTTAGCTCAGTAATAGAGAATATTTGTCTGAAAGTGAAATGAATCCCCCTAAACAATCAACATTTTTGAGTGCACATAGGGGTACTGTGCTTAAAATAGCCTCATAAAGCAAATTTTTCTGAAGTAGATAACTGAAAAAAGAAAGTGTAGGGTCATGAAGAATGAATATTTTTCACTTTAATAGATTATCTATGCAATGGAAATGGCCATGAAAATAACCACACTGACTTATATTCCAACAGCACTGTATCAGAATATTGGTTTCCAAAAAAAAAAAAAGAATACTGGTTTACCCATAAGTTCATAAGAACATATTATCAAACTTAAATTGATTTTAAATCTGAGCAAATTGTAATAGGTTTAATTAAACTATTATATTTCTTCTATGAATTTATATTAATATTCTATCCATAGCTAACCATTTATTATTGGTTGTTTGTATTTTACTTTCTAGTCAGTGTAACTCTGTATTTATTGTAGTTATTAATTCCTTAACTGTTATTTATGTTCATCTAATTATAATTTGTCATTTAACTTTTAAAGAGCCTTTTTAATAGAGGAGATATTAATTTTATGGGTTTAGATATATAAATCTTTTCTGTTTTATTTTAAAGGCCTTCATTATTTGTGTTACAAAAGATTCTCTAATAATTTATAATTTTGATTTTAACATTTAAGACTTTCCATTTGAAATTTTTTTAATTAATTAATTTATTTATTTTTATTTTCAGCATAACAGTATTCCTTGTTTTTACACCACACCCAGTGCTCCATGCAATCCGTGCCCTCTCTAATACCCACCACCTGGTTCCCCCAACCTCCCACCCAAGGCCACTTCAAGCCCCTCAGATTGTTTTTCAGAATCCAATTTACTTTGGCTATGGTGTGAGATAGAATTTTTTTCACCAAATGTATAGACAAGTGCCCCAAAATAATTTGTTAAATTTTTTTCATCTTTCTCTCCTGATTTGAAGTGACACTGTTCTCACACACCCAATTTCCAGATAGATATGTGGCTGTGCTTTTATCCAATGTTTTGTTTTTCTTTTCCATTTATTTCTATCATGCCACATGAGTCATTCTCATTGTTCTTCTCTCCTAAAATTATTGTAGTTATTTCTGTTCATTTACTTTCATGGGTGATTTTGTTTAAGCATCTAGGTGATTTTTATATTCTTATTTATATTTTCTCTATTTTCAAAAAATTACTGTGTACAATTTTTTTTTAATTTTTTTATTTTTTATAAACATATATTTTTATCCCCAGGGGTACAGGTCTGTGTACAATTTTTATAAGCTAAAAATGTAGGTTTTATATCTTTTTTTTATAAGGGATATGATACTTTAAATACAAAATAAAGAAAACACTTCTGGATATGGCTTTGCTTTCTTTAATCACCTGGTTTGATGCACATGCCTGATGCTAATTTCAGAGGCTTTCTTTTGTTTTAACAACTTCTATACCAGTGATGTAAAAGATAATACTCAGGGCAATTGCAAGACAGCATAGCATAGTGGGAAGCACTTGAGTTTTGATAAACAAGACCTAGGATCTAGTTTATTTGATAATGGATAAGCCAAATGGACTTTTTTTTTTATTTCCCTTTAAGCTGTATGTATGAATGTATGCATTTTTAGTGAAGTAGAATTGACATATAACATATTAGTTTCAGGTATACACAGAAATGATCACCACAATAAGTCTAGTTAACATCTATCACCATACATAGTTACCATTTTCTTATGATAAGGACTTTTAAGATTTACTCTTTTAGCAACTTCTGAATATACAATATAGTATTTTCAACTATAGTCACCAGGCTGTACATTATATTACCGTGACTTAGATTGTAACTTTTGACTCCTCTTGCCTATTTTACCCTTTGCCCCAGCAACCACAAATTTGTTTTCTGTATCTATGAGCTCGGTTTTTTGGTATTTTTTTGTTTCATTATATTTATTTATTTTTTTAGTTTTAACAGATAAATGAGAATATATGGTATTTATCTTCCTCTGTCTGACTTATTTCATTTAATATAATAACTTCAAAATCCACTCATGTTTTTACAAAGTTGAAGATTTTTTTTCTTTTTTTCTTTTTTTTTCTTTTTTTTTTTAAGATTTTATTTATTTATTTGACAGAGAGAGATCACAAGTAGACAGAGAGGCAGGCAGAGAGAGAGGAAGGGACACAGGCCCCCTGCTGAGCAGAGAGCCCGATGCGGGACTCAATCCCAGGACCCTGAGATCATGACCTGAGCCGAAGGCAGCGGCTTAACCCACTGAGCCACCCAGGTGCCCCGAAGATTTTTTTCTTTTTTATGGCTGACTGGTATTCCATTTTGTGGAATTCCAAATTTCTTATCCATTCATCCATCAATGGACACTTGGGTTACTTTCATATCTTGGTTATTTTAAATAATCCTGCACTGAACATGGACTGCATAGGTTTTCAAATTACAATGGATCCTTGAAAAAACATCCCTTGAACAGCTGAAAATCCATGTATAACTTTTAACCACCATTGCCTATATTAACTAATAATAGCCTGCTATTGACCACTGATAACACAATTGTTTACCACATATCTTGTATAAGCATTATACACTGTATTCCTTTTATTCTTCAATTTTTTATTTAAATCCTAGTTTATGCAATGTTGGCTCCAAGAGTAGAATTTTATTATTAAAATAAATTAAACTAAAGAAAAGAAATGTTATTAAGAAAATCAGAAAGAAGAGGAAATACATTTACAATACTAAAAAAATAAATAAATAAATCTGTGTAAGGCCCCCACACAGTTTAAACATGTTTGTTCAAGACCAGCTGTAACGTTCTATTTTCTTTGGATGAAAATAGAAATGAAATTGTTGGATCATATCGTAGTTTTATTTTTCATTCTCTTGAGGAACCCCCCATACTGTTTAACATAGTGGCTGCACCAGTTTACATTCCTACTGCAACGTGATAGGGTTCATTTTTCTTCACATCCTTGTCAACACCTGTTTCTTGTGTTTTTGAAGATAGCCATTCTAACAAGTGGGAGATAATATCTCGTGGTTTTGGTTGGCTTTTCCCTGATAATTAGAGATGTTAAGCATTTTTTCATCTTCCTAGTGTTCACCTGTATGTCTTTGGGTAAATATTTAGATCCTCTGACCATTTTTGTTTGTTTACTTGTTTTGTTTTGTTTAGTGTGTGTGTGACTTGAAGGGTTGGGGGGTGGAGGAGAGGGAGAGAGAGAGAGAATCTTTTTTTTTTTTTTTTTTTTTTATTGACAGAGAGAGGGATCACAAGTAGGCAGAGAGGCAGGCAGAGAGAGGGGGGAAAGCAGGCTCTCCACTGAGCGGGGAGCCCGATGTGGGGCTCAATTTCAGGACCCTGAGATCATGACCTGAGCCGAAGGCAGAGACTTAACCCACTGAGCCACCCAGGTGCCCCAGAGAGAGAGAGAATCTTAAGCAGGCTCCAACACCTAGCACAGAGCTCGACCTGGGGCTAATCTCACCATCCAGAGATGATAACCCAAGCTGAAACCAAGAACTGGATGCTTAATGGACTGAGCCATCCAGGTGCCTCTGACCATTCTTAATCAGATGATGATGATGATGATGATGATGATGATGATGATTTTGTTGTTGAGTTTTATGAATTTGTTGTATATTTTGGCTATTTGCCCCTTATCAAATATATAATTTCCAAACATATTCTCTCAATCTATAGATTGCCTTTTCATTTTGTTGATGGTTTAATTTCCTGGACAGAGACTTTTAGGTGAATGTAGTCCCATTTGTTTATTTTTACTTTATTACCTTTGTGTTGGGAGTCAGATCCAAAAAGTCATTGCCAAGACTGATGTCAAGATGCCTACCATCTATTTTTTTCCTAGGAGTTTTATGGTTTTAGGTCTTATGTTCAAGTCTTTAATCCATTTTGATTATTTTTGTGTAAATGCAAATGCTTGTCTAGTTTTATTCTTTTATATGTGGCTGTACTCTCCTTATAGTATATTCTTCTCTACTTTGTCATAAATTAATAGGGCATAATATGCATGGGTTTCTATCTGGGCTTTTTGTTTTGTTCCTTGGATTTATGTGTCTGCTTTTTGTATCAATAGAATTGCTTTGATTACTATATATTTGTAATATTTTTTGAAATAAGGGAGTGCAATACCTCCAACTTAGTTTACTCAAGATTATTTGACTATTCTGAGTCTTTTGTGGTTTCACACACATTTTAGGAGTGTATGTGTCTTATTTCTCTGAAAAATGTCATTGAAATTTTGATAGGGATTGCATCCAATCTGCAGATTGGATACTTTGATTATAATTCTTCCAATCTATGAACATGAAATAGCTTTCCATTTATTCATGCTTTCTTCAATTTCTTTCACTAGTCTCTCATAGTTTTCAATGTACAGATCTTTTACTTCTTTAAATGTATTAAATATTTTTGATGTAACTGTGAATACATTGTTTTCTTAATTTCTCTTTCTGATAATTATTAGTATATAAAAATGCAACAGCTTTTTGTGTATTAACTTTATATCCTGATACTTTACTTAATATATTTATTAGTTTTAACATTTTGGGGGGGGGTTAAGTCTTTAGGGTTCTTCTATACATATCATGTCATCTGCAAAAAGTGATAGTTTTACTTCTTCCTTTCCAATTTGGATGTCTTTCATTTCTTTTTCTTGCCTAATTGTTCTGACTGACACTTCCAATATTATATTCGATAGTAGTAGTGAAAGTGGTCATCTTTATCTTGTTCCTGACTTTAGAGGAAAATCTCTCAGCTTTAGCTGAGGACTTGTTATACATGGTCCTTGTTATGCTGACATATGGTTCCCTCTATACCCATGCTTTAAAAGTTTCCTTTTTACCATAAATGAGTGTTGAATTTTGTCAAGTGCTTTTTATGTATCTATTGGGATGACTATATAATTGTTATCCCTCATTTTGTTAATGTGGTATATCACATTGGTTGGTTTGCAGATATTGAAATATCCTTACACCCTTGGAGTAAATCTTACTTGATCATGGTATATGATGCTTTTATGTATTATTGAATTCAGTTTGTTAATTTTTTATGGAAAATTTTTGCATTTCTCTTAAGGAATATTATAGTTATCTTTCCTTGCAGTGCTCTTATCTGGTTTTCATTTCAGGGTAATTCTGGTCTCCTAAAACAAGTTTAAAAGCTATCTCTTCTCTTCTATTTTTTTTTTGAAAAATATTTTCCTAGGTTTTTCAACAATGCATTTTTTTTTTTTTTACCTGAAATACAGTTGACACACCATATTACATTACATTAGTTTCAGGTGTACAACAGTGATTCAACAAGTCTACAGATAATGCTATGCTCACCACAGGTAGAGCTACCATCTGTCACCGTACAGCACTATTACAACACCATTGACTATATTCTCTATGCTGTACGTTTTATTCTCATGACTTATTCATTACATAACTGGAAGTCTGTATCTCCCACTTCCCTTCATCCATTTAGTCCATCTCCTCACTCTTGTCCCTTCTGGCAAACATCAGTTTGTTCTCTGTATTTTGGGGTTCCTCTCTGCTTTTTGTTTGTTTATTCAATTGTTTGTTTTTAAAGTTCCACACATAAATGAAATTATATGGTATTTGTCTTTCTCTCTGGCTTATTTCACTTAGCTTCATACTTTCTAGATCCATCCATGGTATCACAAATGGCAAGATCTCACCCTATGTATATATGTATTCATTCATTCATTCATTCATTCATTCATCATTATTTTTAAAATTCCATTTTAATTAACATACAATATTATATTAGTCAGGTGGAAAATATAGTGATTCATCAATTCTATACATTATTCAGGGCTCATCATGATAAGTGTATTCTTAATCACTTTCACCTATTTCACCCAACCCCCACCCACCTCCCCCCTGCTAACCATCAGTTTGTTCTCTATAGTTAAGAGTCTATTTCTTGTCTGTACTGTTATTTGCAAATATCTTCTCCCATTCCGTGGGTTGCCTCTTTGTTTTCTTGACTGTTTCCTTTGCTGTGCAGAAGCTTTTGATTTTGATGAAGTCCCAAAAGTTCATCTTCGCTTTTGTTTCCTTTGCCTTTGGAGACATATCTTGAAAGAAGTTGCTGTGGCTGATATTGAAGAGATTACTGCCTATGTTCTCCTCTAGGATTCTGATGGATTCCTATCTCACGTTGAGATCTTTTATCCATTTTGAGTTTATCTTTGTGTACGGCGTAAGAGAATGGTTGAGTTTTATTCTTCTACATATAGCTGCCCAGTTTTCCCAGCACCATTTATTGAAGAGATTGTCCTTTTTCCACTGTATATTTTTTCCTGCTTTGTCGAAGATTATTTGACCATAGAGTTGAGGGTTCATATCTTGGCTCTCTACTCTGTTCCACTGGTCTATGTGTCAGTTTTTGTGCCAGTACCATGCTGTCTTGGTGATCACAGTTTTGTAGTAAAGCTTGAAATCAGGTAACATGATGCCCCCAGGTTTATTTTTGTTTTTCAACATTTCCTTAGCGATTCGGGGTCTCTTCTGATTCCATACAAATTTTTGGATTATTTGCTCCAGCTCTTTGAAGAATACCAGTGGAATTTTGATAGGAAGAGCAATAAAAGTATAGATTGCTCTAGGCAGTATAGACATTTTAACAATGTTTATTCTTCTGATCCAAGAGCTTGGAATGGTCTTCCATCTTTTTGTGTCTTCTTCAATTTCTTTCATGAGGGTTCTGTAGTTCCTTGAGTACAGATCCTTTACCTCTTTGGTTAGGTTTATTCCCAGGTATCTTATGGTTCTTGGTGCTATAGTAAATGGAATCGATTCTCTAAATTCCCTTTCTGTATTTTCATTGTTAGTGTATAAGAAAGCCACTGATTTCTGTACACTGACTTTGTATCCTGTCACGTTGCTGAATTGTTGTATGAGTTCTAGTAGCTTGGGGGTGGAGTCTTTTGGGTTTTCCATATAAAGAATCACGTCATCTGCAAAGAGAGAGAGTTTGACTTCTTCATTACCGATTTGGATACCTTTTATTTCTCTTTGTTGTCTGATTGCTGTTGCTAAGGACTTCTAATACTATGTTGAATAAGAGTGGTGAGAATGGGCATCCTTGTCGTGTTCCTGATCTCAATGGGAAGGCTGCAAGCTTTTTCCCATTGAGGATGGTATTTGATGTGGGTCTTTCATAGATAGATTTTATGAAGTTCAGGAATGTTCCCTCTATCCCTATACTTTGAAGCATTTTAATCAGGAATGGATGCTGGATTTTGTCAAATGCTTTTTCTGCATCAATTGAGAGGACCATGTGGTTCTTCTCTCTTCTCTTATTAATTTGTTCTATCACATTGATAAATGGATTGATTGCTGTTGGATCCTGTTTGCTAGGATCTTGTTAAGAATCTTAGCATCCATATTCATCAGTGATATTGGTCTGAAATTCTCCTTTTTGGTAGGGTCTTTGTCCGGTTTGGGGATCAGGGTAATGCTGGCTTCATAGAAAGAGTCAGGAAATTTTCCTTCTGCTTCAATTTTTTGAAACAGCTTCAGGAGAATAGGTGTTATTTCTTCTTTGAAAGTTTGGTAGAATTCTCCGGGGAATCCATCAGGTCCTGGGCTTTTGTTTTTTGGGAGGTTTTTGATCACTGCTTCAATCTATTTACTAGATATTGGTCTATTCAGGTTGTCAATTTCTTCCTGATTCAATTTTGGGAGACTATAATTTTCCAGGAATGCATCCATTTCATCTAGGTTGCTTAGCTTATTGGCATATAACTGTTGATAATAACTTCTGATGATTGTTTCTACTTCCTTGGTTCATTGTGATCTCTCCCTTTTCATTCATAATTTTACGTATTTGAGCTTTCTCTCTTTTCTTTTGGATTAGTGTCGCCAATGGTTTATCAATGTAAAAGGTTGATATCCAGGATCTATAATGAACTCCTCAAACTCAACACACACAAAACAGACAATCATATCAAAAAATGGGCAGAAGATATGGACAGACACTTCTCCAATAAAGACATACAAATGGCTATCAGACACATGAAAAAATATTCATCATCACTAGCCATCAGGGAGATTCAAATTAAAACTACATTGAGATATCACCTTACACCAGTTAGAATGGCCAAAATTAGCAAGACAGGAAACAACATGTGTTGGAGGGGATGTGGAGAAAGGGGAACCCTCTTCCACTGTTGGTGGGAATGCAAGTTGGTGCAGCCTCTTTGGAGAACAGTGTGGAGATTCCTCAAGAAATTAAAAATAGAACTTCCCTATGACCCTGCCATTGCACTCCTGGGTATTTACCCCAAAGATACAGATGTAGTGAAAAGAAGGGCCATCTGTACCCCAATGTTTATAGCAGCAATGGCCACGGTCACCAAACTGTGGAAAGAACCAAGATGCCCTTCAACGAACAAGTGGATAAGGAAGATGTGGTCCATATACACTATGGAGTATTATGCCACCATCAGAAAGGCTGGGTATTTACCCCAAGGATACAGATGTAGTGAAAAGAAGGGCCATCTGTACCCCAATGTTTATAGCAGCAATGGCCACAGTCGCCAAACTATGGAAAGAACCAAGATGCCCTTCAACGGACGAATGGATAAGGAAGGTGTGGTCCATATACACTATGGAGTATTATGCCTCCATCAGAAAGGATAAATACCCAACTTTTGTAGCGACATGGAGGGGACTGGAAGAGATTATGCTGAGTGAAATAAGTCAAGTAGAGAGAGTTAATTATCATATGGATTCACTTATTTGTGGAGCATAACAAATAGCATGGAGGACATGGGGATTTAGAGAGGAGAAGGGAGTTGGGAGTAATTGGAAAGAGAGATGAACCATGAGAGACTATGGACTCTGAAAACAATCAGAGGGTTTTGAAGGGGCAGGGGTGGGAGGTCGGGGTATCAGGTGGTGGGGTTTATAGAGGACATGGATTGCATGGAGCACTGGGTGTGGTGCAAAAATAATGAATACTGTTATACTGAAACTAAAAAATAAATTTAAAAAATAAATTTTAAAAAGTGTCTATTTCTTGGTTACTCTCTCTCTCTTCCTTTGCTTGTTTATTTTTTTTTCTTAAATTCCACACATAATTGAAATCACATGGTATTTGTCTTTCTCTGACTTCTTTCATTTAGCATTTTGTCCTCTAGCTCCATCCATATTGTTGCAAATGGGAAGATTTCATTCTTTTTATTGCAGAATAATTTTCCCTTTGATATGTATACCATACCTTCTTTTTCCATTCATCTCTCAATGGACACTTGGGCTGCTTTCATATCTTGGTTATTATAATAATGCCTCAATACACAAGGTAAAAAAGTTTGGGAGAGATTGCTATTAATTCTTTGAATGTTTGGTAGAATTCACAAGAGAAGCTGTTTAGTCATGGACTTTTGTTTTTTGGGAGGTTTTTGATTAATGATTCAATCTCCTTGGAAGTAATCAATCTATTCAGGGTTTTTTTGTTTGTTTTCATGACTCAATATTAGAAAGTTGTATGTTTCTAGGAATTTATGCATTTCTTTTAGGTTGTCAAATGTGTCAACGTATAACTATTTATAGTAGTCTCTTATGATCCTTTGCATTTCTGTGCTAGTCATTGTAACATCTCTTTTTTTCCCTTTGGCCTTATGTGAACCTTCTCTTTTTTCTTGGTTTGTCAATTTTATTTGTCTTTACAAAGGACCATCTTAGTTTCATTGGAATTTTCTATTGTCTTTTTAATCTCTATTTCATTTATTTCTAGTCTGATCAATGTTCTTTTCTTTCTTCTACAAACTTTCGGGGTTTGCTCTTCTTTGGTTAGGAAGCTGTTTTTCTCTCCCTCAATTCTGAATGTTAACTTTGCTTGGTAGAGTATTCTTAGTTGGACTTTTTAAATTTTCTTTCAGCACTCTGAATATATTGTGCCTTTTTTTCTTCTGGCCTATAAAATTTCTGCTGAAAAATCTGCTGATATTCCCTTGTACACAACAAGTTGTTTTTCTCTTGCTCCTTTTAAGAACCTCTCTTTGTCTTCAACTTTTGACCACTCAATTATAACGTGTCTTGGTGTGGATCTATTTATGTTCATCTTCACTGGAACTGGGAGACCAAGGTGTGTCCCCTGAGTGACTGCTACAAAAACTGTGGCACGAGATGTGCATGAAAGTGCCTCTCTGAGAGGTTACTGACACTGTGGAGCATGGTAAAGAGAGAATGTGAAGATGATACACCTCACTGACACTAAAGGAAAGAAAAGATGGTGGCTGCCAGATTAAACAAGCCTGCACTAAGGAAAGCATCAAGATGGTGCCTATATGTTGGCAGGTAAAGATGGTATTCATCAGAAAAAAAAATGGTGCCTACCTGATTTAGCAAAGTAGAGGGAGAGCATAAAAATGCTGTCCATCAGTGCCTCCATTTCCAGAGAGTATCCCAATAGGCCCCTTCCCCTCTGGTGAATGCTTTTAGATGAACAAATACATATATTTCACATAGAATCTGGAAACTTTTCAAACTGCTGCTTTTGCACTCAGCTGTAGGATGAATAAGTGCACATGAGTCCTTTAAGAGTCCTTCTCTGTTCACTAAAGCCTTTTGCATCTTATAGATGGAACCCTGTGGATTTCAAAGCCACATGCTATGGGGGCTCATCTTTCAGGTGCAGGCTGAGATGCCTGATGTGGGGTATGAACATTTTGCTTCTCAGAGAGAAGCTCCAAATGGTGAGTTCCCTCCCATTGTGAATTGCCATTCAGAGGGAAGGGTTTATGACAAAACCACATGTCAGCCTCTCCTACCCACACTGATGTCACCCTTTTCTTCTTCGTGATGTGAAGGAGTTGTTCAGCTACTTTTCAGATCTTTTTCAGAGGAAATTTTTCCATATGTCCTTATAGATTCATTGAGTCACTAGGAAGAGGAGAGTTCCGATTATTACTACATTGCTACCTTGAAACAACTCCCCAGATGATTTTTCTAAAACAACTAACCACTTTCCATGAAATATCCTGCTTTTATGTTAACTAATGTTACATTGATTATATATTGATTTTGGAAAAATAGCTGTCTTTAAAATATTGAGTAGTCCCTTAAACAAATATAAAATAAACAAATATAAAATAAACAAAATGCAAATCCTTGCATTTGTTAAGATTTTTTTCTATATTTCATTAAACTTTATACTTTTTTGATAAAAATTTCTTATTAGGATTATTTCTAAGGATTTTTTTGCTTCCTCAATTTTATTATTTTTATTATCAGTGATTAATTTATTTTTATTTTATTTAATTTAAATTCAATGAATTAACATATAGTGTATTATGTGTTTCAGGGGTACAAGTCTGTGATTCATCAGTATTATATAATATCCAATGCCCATTACAACATATACCCTCCCAATGTCCATGACCCAGTTGCCCCATCCCTCCACCCATCTCCCCTCCAGCAATCCTCAGTTTGTTTCCTATGATTAAGAGTGTCTTATGGTTTATCTCCCTTTCTGGTTTTGTGTTGTCAACAAAACCAAAAGACAACCAAAAGAATGGGAGAAAATATTTATAAATGACATATCAAATAAAGGGCTAGTATTCAAAATCTATAAAGAATTTATCAAACTCAACACCAAAAGAACAAATAATCCAATCAAGAAATGGGCAGAAGACATGAACAGATATTTCTCAGGATTTCATTGTTTTTTTTTTTTTAATTTCTATAATAAATTACTCTTTCTCTTTACACGGTCAGTTGATTGTTGGTTATAGCAAACATACTTATTTTTTAATACTGTTCTTATAAGTGATTGATTACTTTGCTAATTCTTTCATTAGGTCAGATCATTTATCAGTTGGCTTTCATACCTTTTATATTTTCAAATATGCTGGCTTACTTTTTGGGGAAAAAAACAGCTAAATTTCTTTATCTTTCTTCCAATATTTAAAATTTATATTTTTTCTTGTTTTATTGCATTGTCCAGAATCTCCAGAACAATGTTGAATAATAGCAATAGTAATGGGAATCCTTTTCTTATTAGAATAAGGTTCAAGAAGCAGAAATTTAGCATCAGTAGGTATGAAAATCTTATACTGTTGTTTCATATTACTAACTTCTCATCTGAAAATATTTGTAGCAAACCTCACTTCAACCAGTAGTATATGAACGTACCTGTCTAATTAATCCTTAGGCCACATTTTGCATCTAGTAATTGTTAGAATTGAGTCCAATAATCTAAACAATGATCTGATGTTGAAAAGACTATAAAGACATAAAGCATATCTAGCAGCTAGCACATCATTTTAAATATATTGATCCAAAGTCTATCTTAATTTTGGAATACGCTACTAGCAAAATATATCTTTCACTGTGGTAGATAAATACACTCACTCTCAAAATTGCCTAAAGCGCATCTCTTTCTAACACAAAATGTACTTTGACAATTACTACTCTTGACCAGTAGTTGCTATACTTGCTATCATTTTTGACAGTGCATTTTTTTGCATTTGCATCAGCTCAGTTTATGAAATTTGTGAATTTCATATTTACTGAACTTTTTTAAATATTCTTAATTTATTTTATTTATTTTCTATTTTTTATTATGTTAGTCATCATACTGAACACTTTAAACTTTTCATCAAGTTTGAAATAATTGATAATAGTAACTGGCTTTGAATAACTTTGAATGGCTGGCATGGCTAAACATTGCTGCAGACTACAAAAGGACCTGTTCTGTACAATGCTTGCAGATGTCTACTAAATGGACATGCCTGAATATTTCATCATTGTAGCCCCTGCTCTACCACAGGAGTCAGATTTGCTGGATTATAAATGGAATAATATTTCTCATTTGCTTCTGTCTCTGCCCTAACTTAGGTGAAAGATTTAAAAACAAAAATATACCTTCTGGACACTGCTTTTTCCATGATCTCTGCCCATTTTAATCCCAAGGATCACCCATTTTTTAAAAGTTTATTTATTTTTTATTTATTTTTAGCATAACAGTATTCATTATTTTTGCACCACACCCAGTGCTCCATGCAATCCATGCCCTCTCTAATACCCATCACCTGGTTCCCCCAACCTCCCACCCACCCTGCCACTTCAAACCCCTCAGATTGTTTTTCAGAGTCCATAGTCTCTCATGGTTCACCTCCCCTTCCAATTTACCCCAACTCCCTTCTCCTCTCCTAACTCCCCTAGTCCTCCATGCTATTTGTTATGCTCCACAAATAAGTGAAACCATATGATAATTGACTCTCTCTGCTTGACTAATTTCACTCAGCATAATCTCTTCCAGTCCCATCCATGTTGCTACAAAAGTTGGATATTCATCCTTTCTGATGGAGGCATAATACTCCATAGTATATATGACCTTCCTTATCCATTCGTCCATTGAAGGGCTTCTTGGTTCTTTCCACAGTTTGGCGACCGTGGCCATTGATGCTATAAACATTGGGGTACAGATGGCTTACACCAGTTAGAATGGCCAAAATTAGCAAGACAGGAAACAACATGTGTTGGAGGGGATGTGGAGAAAGGGGAACCCTCTTACACTGTTGGTGGGAATGCAAGTTGGTGCAGCCTCTTTGGAGAACAGTGTGGAGATTCCTCAAGAAATTAAAAATAGAACTTCCCTATGACCCTGCAATTGCACTACTGGGTATTTACCCCAAAGATACAGATGTAGTGAAAAGGGTTACCCATTTTTAAGAATCAAGAGCTGGATTCGTATGGGTTCTTTTCACTCTAATGGGGGTTGGGTCTTAAAAAGTTCGGAGCTGACAGAGTCAGAATTTAAAAAGCAATGAGTCATTACTGGACATAGTGTTAATCCTCAAGTATCTTTACACCCACTTGTACTCCAGGCAAGCTCCAATCAAGTGCCTTTTGGACCCAGTAAGTTAAAGAAGTGTGTACAGTGCATATTACTAATTTTGATCTTTTGGGTTATTGAATCATCTTCTTATAATTGCTTCTCTTCTATTTCCACACATCTATGTTGCATTCACCTAGGACACAGTTAGCTCAGAGTAGTTCTTGTAAAAATAAAGAGCTGTTCAGTGAGGCCCTGTTGGCTCTTGCTTGTTTTATTACTGTCAGCAGCACAGCATTAAAAAAGACTATTTAGCAAAGTACCCAAGATCTTTAAATGATTGCTCAACTAGCTCATCAAGATGATCCAACAGAGTCTCATGGAGTCAACTAACTATCTTTGCATGTTCCTTTCTTTATTATTTGTTAGGTCATTTAAAAAGGAACAGCTGCACAGACAAGCCCCCAATAGCAGCAGCTATGAAATGATAAAAGTGAAAAAATAGTAACTGTATAGGGGAGAAATCTGGCAGACACCTCTTTAATCAAAAGATCAAAGTAAATACAATAATGGAACAAATCAACATCCTGTGCCTCTTGACATGATACACTGAGAGCCCAACATCATTTTTGAAGTATTGCTGCCCCAAATGCACAACCTGAATTTCCTTGTGAGGAAACACCAAACAAACCCAAATTGAAGGACATTCTACAAAAACACCTGGTCCATTCTTCAAAAATGTCAAGGTCATAAAAATCAAGCAAAGACTGAGGAAACAACTATTCCAGATTAAAAAAAGACTAAAAAGACAGCTGAATATAATACATGACTTGAAATTTTCTTTCATTATAAAGCAAAACATTAGGATAGTTTCCAAAACAGGAAAGTCTATAGATTAGAGTGGATGATGAAATTGCATCAGTGTTACCTTGTTAATTGTAATATTTGTCCTGAAATTATATAAAAGAATGTCTTTGTTTTACAAGCACAGAATCACCTGACCACTTACAACTATAAGGAAAAATGGAAAATTCAGCATATATGCAAGGATGAATGGGCTGGTTACAAATCAGGGTTCCACTACCCAAGAAGTGGAAGAGAATAGAATCAAATTAGTGGTCTTAGTCAGGAAGAACAAGTTTTTAGGAAACTTGACTGAAAGAAAGACAAGGTCACAGAAAAGGAATACTTATTTTAAGACTATTACAGGTGATCTCATGAATGAAAATGAAACTACACCCTGGAGTGGCCTCACATGGTATGTAATGGAAAGGTCAGGGGTTGAGCTTCCTCTCTATCCTGCTCTCTCATAGGTCGCACAATCTCCTACACCTCCACTTTCACTCTCCTTTTCTTCTACCTACCTGCCTCACCTATGATTCCAAATGACATTCCCAGTCCCCAAGTCTATATTACATGGCAGGTCCAGCTTTTACTATCAACTCTCCATGCCTATTAAATCCTCATTTACATCTGATTACTCCCACTCATACTTTTGTGAAAGGACAGAAGTTGACCGGAACCTACATGAAGTGCTCTAGGACAGGTGTTCATCCCAGTCTAACCATAGGTGGCTTAACAGAGAAGAGACAATGTCACATGGTCTCCTGGATTCTTAAATAGGGTTACAGTCAGAGATTCCCCCAGAAGAATAAATAGTCTGGGGGAGAAATGATTGTGACCTCTAATACAGTACATCAGATAGACAACAAATAGGAATATACTTCAGAATATTTCCCACCTGGAAAAAAAAAAAAAGAGAGAACAAAATGGAGATGAAGTGGCCCATTTATTTCCAGAAGTAAACAAACAAACAAAAAACAAAACAAAACAAAACAAAACAACCCAAAGATCTGCTAAGATTCATCTTGAGAATAGCAAATCAAGTAGCCAAAGTGGAAATGTACAGTAAACATGACAAGAGAAAGTTACCGTCAATAAAAACCATTATTGGCCTTTTTCAAAGACTTTTCCCCAAGAGCATATATATAGATTGGACTGGGCACAGGAGGGTCAACAGGCAGTAAATGCAGGCAATCTGCAGTCAGATGAAAAGAGAACTGAAACCTGAAAACGGCCCCCCAACGCCCAATAAGCTCCCTGCCTTTACTTGAATCTTTTTCCTAGACTCAGAAGGTCTTGGCAAATCTGGCAGCTGTCACAAAATACCATCTGTCCTAAGAAAATGGGTGCAGAGGTGGCTGTAACCCAGGGGATTTTCCAAACGCTGTCAGCATGCATTTTTTGCTGGTAGAGGAGCACAGTCAACTCCCTGACAAGACAGTAAAAACCCTACAGAGCAAATCCCGGAAGCTGTGTTCACATGGGACCGGATGCAGGTTCGGGTGCATGGAAGAAGGGGAAAGTGAGGAGGAGGTCCCTGAAGGCTGCACATTCAAGAGAGGCTAAGAGAGAAAGTGGGAGTGGCACTGGGGACCATATAAAGTAGGTAAAGTGCTGGTCCTCTGAGAATCTGTCAGTATCTGAGCAAGTGTGTGGGTTCATCAGTATCGCCTGTAACTGTAGCCTGCAGTCTAGACCTGGTTCCTAACTTGACGCCATGTTAACATTTCAACGCTGTAAGCACATCAGCTGACGGATTCGAAACTGTCCTCATAAGTTCTCTTTAGGAAAGTTAGCCAAACGGGGCACGTGGGTGGCTCAGTGGGTTAAGCCTCTGCCTTCAGCTCAGGTCATGATCTCAGGGTCCTGGGCTCGAGCCCTCCATCGGGCTCTCTGCTTAAGGAGCCTGCTTTCCCCTCTCTCTCTGCCTGCCTCTCTGCCTACTTGTGATCTCTGTCAAATAAATAAAATCTTAAAAAAAAAGAAATAAGAAAGAAAGAAAGAAAGAAAGAAAGAAAGAAAGAAAGAAAGAAAGAAAGAAAGAAAGAAAGAAAGAAAGTAAGTTAGCCAATCATGTGAAAGGAACTCTTTGGGTCCTGTTCTGCCATCATTGGTAAGAGGAGGTTTTCTCCGAGTTGCTGGGGGAAGCCAGCTCCCTGCATTTAGGACAACCCCCAGGTGCTGGTTCTTTTAGGTGCCCAGGCAGATATTTGTTTCTGGCGTCTAGACTTCTCAGAAGACTCAGAGCACGGCAATTGCTATTTATCGCCCAACAAAATTGTGGCTATGGGTCCTGTTTGCTTTGTGACCACCCCCTAATGTTTTGTTTTGTTTTGTTTCTTTTTTTTTTTTTTGCTGTTACAATTTATTTATTTATTTATTTATTTTTCTTTTTTTTATATATATATAATTTTTTATTTTTTATAAACATATATTTTTATCCCCAGGGGTACAGGTCTGTGAATACCAAGTGTGTTTTGTTTCTTTTAACAAAGCCCCTGGTCATTGTTCTGAGCCAGTGCTAAGATGAGAGCAAACTCTCTGGGGAATACTTCAAGGCCTGCTGTCCATGCAGGAGAGTGTCCCCAAACACGCAGCAATAGTCCGACTTAACCAGGTGTTTAGGAGGAACCTGGGAGAGGCCTCTGAAAACTAGAACCCTAGCAAGGCAAAAGCCAAATGCAGGCAGATGAGAAAAGCACAGAAATAGTTGCAAAGGAAACACACACACACACACACACACACTTTTTGATTCCACAGTTAACCCCACACAGAAGCAGCTGTTTGTCAGTACTTGAGCCTCACTCATACCAGACAGCATGAAATACATTTCTGGAAAGGTGTCTGAGCCACGGGTGGAATATCGATCCCCCCTTAATGATGAAGGATTTGCAGATTCCTTAAGTGTCAGAGTCACAGGGCTTTCCTGCCTGGAAGGGGCTGCTTTGACCTCTGGGGTTGGGAGCACGGCCCTTGGCAGAAGCCACAGAAGCTGTTCATTTGCTGGAAAGGAAGACAAAGGCTAAGCCATAGCCTGGTTTCACTTTGCGTGGTACATCCTGAAACCTAGCAGGTATGTGCCAGGCTGGGAAGGAGGTTGGCTGTGCCCTGCCTGTGGCATATGCTTACGTTCTACCAGAGTTTGAGGCATTTGGTCTTCATGTCTAGGTATGTGTTTTGCCCTTTCTTATCTTTGGCTCTGTCCACCATGTGGTTCTTGGGGCTTTTTTATAGACAGTCAAGAAACCATAATGCATAAGAATGTAGGAATCTCCCTAGTGACACTTGGTTATGGGTCTCATTAAAATAATTTATACATACATGTTTATATCTTTTATTTAATTAACAAACACTTATATACCAATTCCTATGTACACTTACACACCGGCTACCATGTTTAAAACACTCTTTCAAGACCTTTGCAAATAAGAATTCATTTAATCTTCAAGACAACTTCAGCACTGCTGTTCCTTTTCTTAGCGCCACTATATAGATGGGAAAACTGAGGCGCAAGCAGGTTAAGTTACATGTTCAAGGTTACACAACTTACATGTGATGAATCCTGTGTTCAAAGAAACCCCCCGACTACAGAGTCTTTGCATTACTGTTACATTCTTCCAATTTGTCCCTACACCAGCTCTGCTTGCTCTCAGCTGGACAAGGACCTGTGAGGGAGAGTTTGAGAACACTGAGTCACTTCAGGAGTCTGATGGTAATAGGATTTTTACATGGGTATTTTTTCCAGGCTATGAACTCTTTAGGATGATTTGGGGGGGGGGGTGTACATCTACATTTCTGATCATTGAAATTCAGCTTTGCAAAAATTCAGACATTGAATAAGAAGAATTCTAGATGATGAATTTGTTAACACTGCAAACAATTGTTAACGGTGGTGCAATTCATACAAAAGTGTGTAAAGTGAGGAGTCTGCTTTCACAAAATTTCAGTTAAACTACACATTCATTAATCTCAGAGAAAAAATAGGAATAATCTAAATGTAGTTTTAAAAAAATGCTACCAAATGGTGCAAAGAACAGAAAGAAACTATTGTAAGTGGAAATGTCTGGTTATTTACCCATTGTAAAATTCTAGACCTTCATTTTATTAGTACCATTAATTGGTTATTACTAATTGTCACTAGCTTTTTATGCTGTTTATACTTGCTTTTATTTTATTCTCATTTTTTGAGTTTTACTTATACATTCAGTTTTACAATGAAATTCTTTCTTAACATTTTTCTGAATGTAGTCATTGTTTGAATTTAGAAGGTAATCAAAGATATTCAAGCATTAAAGTATCTTTTAACAGCAATAACAGTTGCTGGGGGAATGTCTTAAGGACATTCTGAGATGGGGAAGAGTAAGATTTCAAAACTGAAGACAGGAATTTAGACCCAGAGCTCCCATCACCTTCCCTCCCAGAGGAAGCCACATAGAGCAAAAATGCCCGTGTGGGAATCAGGTGGCACACTGTGCTAAAGGCTTTTAAATATTATAAATCCCCTTGTCCATACACAGTGCTTAAGACAGACACCAGAAGAGTCATTATACTAATGTGTCTACTATTTCCCTGAAAGATACCAAAAGAACAGATACCAATTTCCAAAGTAGCCCAGGGGCAGACAGAATCCAGACCCCCAAGGAATGGTGTTGCCCAATTTGTCAAATAAAAATGTAAGAAGGCCAGTTCCTATAAATTTAAATTTAAGATAAACAACAAATAATTTATGATAAGTGTATCTCACATATGGCCTGGGACAAATGTCTACTAAAAAAAATAATTCAAATTTAACTGGGCATCCTGTGTTTTACCAGGCAACCCTACGGCAGGGTTGGGGGATGCAATGAGAGCATAGATGCATTGAGGTCACTTACCTCTTTCAACAGATGAGTGCAATTATCTTTGCCCAGATGAGTAGTATTAACTGCTTTTGTGCAATCAGGGTAGGAGTATATTGGGGGGAGTCTCTGCCTAGCCATGAATGAGAAGGTCATGTTAGCAGCAAGTGGGTAAGACTGGAAGTCAGAGGCACTGAACTCCCGTCCTTCCTCTGGCACTCAGTGTGCCCTTGGACAAGCCAAGAATATGTAGGGAAGGGAGAGGAAGTAAGTTTTCAAGTACAAACTATGGTTCAGCTTCGTCCATAAATTGCGATGATGTCTACTAACTGTTAAGGGTTTTGGGAGGTTTAAATAATATCACCAACCATCAAAGTGTTTTTTGGACACAAAGATTGTACACCAAGATACTACACAAAGATGAGATATCATATCACATTCATCAGCTTTACCTGTTTAGAGAAAAAGAAGAGAGGAGAAGAACAAGCAGGGACCCTTCTCCCCCTCTGGTCTCTGTCTCCTGCATCTAGAGCCTCTGACGTGTCTTTTAATATATTAAGGGATGTAGTATCACTTTGATCGCCCCAGCTCTCAGTAATTAATTCATTTCAAGCTGTCACCGTGGGAATGACTCAGCAAAATTTGATATTTTGTTAACTTACAACTTCTTAGCTGAGAGCAGCCAGGCTATTTCGTAACTAACCAAATACACTTCAAAAAGAGGGAAGCCCTTCCATGCCACAGTTCTAGCACAGGTTTCTTTACAAAATATAGATGTAGGGTCAGTTGTCACTAAAGCAAATGGCTGACCTACAGGAATTGCTATCTGGCATGAAGCAGGGTTATCCTGGAGAACATTCTTGGGAGTCCGAAGATCTGGATTTGAGAACAAATTGCTCCATACTCTATGATCTGGGGCGAGTCATTTAACCTCTCTGAGCCTCAGTGTTGTTATTTACACAATAAAAAGAGTAACTTTCTCTTACAGACTGTTGTGAGGATTAAGTGAGGCTTAGGTACACACACATACACACACACACACACACACACACACACATACACATATATAGCACTTCGGGAAGTATTTTATATAATAAAATGCAAGTCATAATTCTTATTTATCTATGTTGTGTTTGTGTTATCCTAACTGAAATAGAAGTAAAATCTTCTAAAAACACCACAAAATGTCAAAATCTTGATATTATTTTTGTCATCTAGCTCCTACATTGATTTTTTTTTTTCTTTTTGGACTATATACTTCTCTGAAATAAAATCGTCCTTGCTTTCTTTCAACTAAAATTTGAAGTATTTGGGAGACTTACATACAATTTAGTTCAGCAGTTTGGAAGGGTCTTTTTAATCTGAGGCTCTGAGAGCCTCGAGATGATTTTGGTGTCTGCAGATATGCTCTCTGACCACTCGAAGTCAGCTTTATAAAGCTCTCCACCTTTCATACCCAGACAAACTTGTGAACAGTGCCAACAAATGAGAATTACAGTGCAATTCAGACAAAGGGGTGTAATAAGTCAGAGGAAATCTGCTTTGGCAAGAATCATAGTGAATGTAGCGCAGAGGGCTCTGAGTTGTAAATGTCACTCCCTACGACGTATGGGTCTCAGCTGAGCAGGTAGGGGTCCACCTTACCTCGAAGCACTGAGCAACTGGGAGCCTGACTAATATTTATAATTCATAAGAAATGGAGCCAGTGCATTTCAGACATTTGCAAAACGTTGGAGCCGTTAATGAGGTGGGAGAAGCGATCTGTTCCCCAGCGGCCCCCGACTGTGTTTATTTGAATGTGTGATCATTAGACTGCACAAGTCTCTCTGGGGCTCAGTGCCCAGAGTGCATTACACTCTGGAGAATGGGAAAATACTTTAATTAACAACAGGAGTGGGCAGGCCTGCTGGGCTCCTTCTGTTCCCATCCTCAGGACCTGAAAAGTCAGCACTCAGTCCGCACCTCCACCATTTTCATTACCAACATAAAATAAAACACTAGGCAACAATTTCATTTTGATTTGGAAAGACCACTAAATATATTTCTCTCCTTCCTTCCTCTGATTCAATGTTATTAGTAACCAACATGCCAACACAGTAGCACGTATACACACCCACTAACATGCCCATAGACACACTCACACACATGCATATATGGCCAAGGCATGAACTTGATATTCCTGGATATTCCATATGCTCTGTGAACCATATGGTACTCCAGGGTGCATAGATGGATAACACGCCAAATTGGCTTGGAGTATGCATTCATTTGAACGTGCAATTTTGTGTCAGTCAATTACTCATATAAATGATTTGGTTCATTAATTTAAATAAAAGGATGGCAAATTCCTAGCACATTATCTAGCTGAGGGATGATGTGTGTTTGTTTGTTTTAAAATGTTGAACCAGTGACTTCTCCAGGGCGTCTGGGTGACTCAGTCGGTTAAGCATCTGCCTTCGGCTCAGGGCATGACCCCAGGAACCTGGGACTGAGCCCTGCACTGGGCTCTCTGCTCAGCGGGGAGCCTGCTTCACCCTCTCCCTCTGCCTGCTGCTCCCCCTGCTTGTGCTCTCTCTGTCAAATAAATAAATAAAATCTTAAAAAAAAAAAAGTCAGTGATTTCTGCCTGAAGTTGCCATGTTCACTGTTAAAAGACAAACTCTCATTATTGACTCTTGTGCTCTATGTCCCAGGCTGATTTCTCACATATGAACATGAGTGTGATTCGAGCTGGCTACATGCACATGTATGGGCTGACCACTCTTTTTGGCCCCATGGCTCAGCCTTGGGCTGACTTTTTGCAGAATAGTTATTTTATGACAGAAACTCTAGGTTGAACAGAACTCAGAATTCAATTAATGAAGACTCACTCTATCAATTGATAAGTATTGATTGAGCATTCATTGGTGTCCTTCATTGATACAGGCCCCCAAAACAGTGGGCAATCCAGGTGGAGAGAGATCAGTGTGTGACACATATTTGGAGAAGATTAAATGTTGGTATGCGCAAAAGTTGGCCTTTTAGCCGTCCGGAAAGCATACTATTTTCCCAGGCATATTAAGGAAGCTGGATTGCTTTTTAGGGTAGTAAGCAGGAATGGAATAGATGGCAATCTAAGGAAACCTTAAAAAAAATTTTTTTTAAATAGAACAGTTTTAAATATATTTAAAATAGAACAATTTAAAATATATTTAAAATATATTTTAAATATATTTAGAACAATTTTAAATATACAGAAAAATTGTGAAAACAATGCAGAGAATTCCTATATATCTCGCAACCAGTTTCCACTATTACTAACATTTTACATTGCCATAGTACATGTGTTACAATTAATGAATCAATAATGGTACCTTATTATTAATTAAAGCTCATACTTTATTTCAATTCCTTTCCTTTTTGCCTTAGGTCCCTATTTCTCTTCCAGGCTCAAAATACTATGTTTTGGTACAAGATACTGCTTTCAGTCTTCATGACTTCTGAGGCTCCTCTCGGTTGTGACAGTTCCTCAAACTTTATTTTGGATGATCTTGGAAGTTTGAAGAGACTGATTTCATAGAATTAAATTGGGATTTTTCTAATGCTTTTCTCATGATTAGATAGGGGTTGTGGTCTTTTGGGAGGAAGACCACAGAGATAAAGTGCCCCCTTCATTCCATGATACCAAGTGCACGTACTATCAAATGACTCTTGCACTGTTTTCTCCTTCCCCAGTAGACTATTTCTTAAAAATATGTAAGACCCTTCTTGCAAAAGTGGCCCTACAAGGAATCTATCATACCCAAATGCTCCCTATCCCACTTCCTGGATCATGACTGGCCTTTTATTTCACCCTCATATTTATCACACAGCATGTTCTTTTCCAAGTAAACATCATCTTCAACATTGACATTAAATATTTAAGATGCACAGAGGCTGTTAACTGTTATATAGAGAATATCATTTTAATTTTGTTCTAGAAAATCAAGTACGTCTTTTTATACTTACGTGTGGAAAATTTTGTCAATTGGGTGTTTTAAGAAAAAGCTGAATCTTTACATTTATTAACTTGTTGGTGATCTTCACATTTTCCATGTTTCTATTACAGTTGAGTATTTTTGGTATAATTTTTCTTTAATAAAACTTAAGAAGGAGTTGGAAACATGAGTATTTGCTGATTATCTACTCTACATAAGTAATTTATATATTGTACCTAATTTAAATATTGCAGTAGCCCTACGAGTCGGGTACAATTATGTTCATTTTATAGATGAAGAAGTGGCTCTGGAAGACAAGGTCCCATTATTGATGAATGATGAAACAGAAGATCTGAACGACCTAGGTTCTTTCTATGATACACAACATTCCTGCTGGAATTGATAATAGAGTATATTGAGAAAGGACAGAGTGGCCTCTATTACATACCTGAAGTGCCCCCATTAGAGGAATAAGACGTTGGGTCTTGGAAAATTTCCATACTTCAAGAAACTTCTGGAAAAATGAAAGTTTTTATTCTTACAGACATTTTCACATTCTTTGCATGCTTGCTAAAAAATATTCCTATACTTCTTCATTTATTCTATATTTAGGCAATTATTCTTGTTCTTTTTTAATCTTAATACTAAAACAAATGTGCTTATTATAACTTCTCATGAAAATTTAGAGGAGTTTCCCAGAAAGTCAAGTGAGGGTGACTTTAATAATAGAGTATTATAGATAAATACTTCATTGTGACCAGTAATTGATCAATATGAAAATAGTTGCAACAATGCCACAAAGCACACTTTCTATTATATATAAAGAAACAAAATGACTTAATGAGAAAAAGGACAAGCCAATGGAATTCTGAACAAAGCCCATGAAGAGACAGTTTTCAAACAGATGCCAATTTAAACAATATGTCTTTGACACATCAAATTGGCAAAGATTAAAAATGCTAATACCTAAGAATTGGCAAGAATGTTAAAAGGAATAATTTTTTAGCAATACCTATCATAGCTTTAAATGTGTGTTTCCTTTGAGCCAAGATTCTATTCTAGAAATTTATCCTATAGAAATATTTGTTCAAATATGCAAACATACACTTCCCGGTACATTAACTACATCATTCTTTGCAAATTACAAGAAAGAGGAACAACTCAAATGTCAATTAATGGGAGTATGTTGAAATAAATTACAGCACCTTGGAAAGCTATGCTGTCATTAAAAAGGGTAGGATACAGTTCTGCATATCCACCTTTTTTGCAAGTGAAAAAAAAATCAAGTCGCTGAAGAGTTTGTATTTCTTACTCATTTATGTCAACATATATGGCTTTACTTGTATATTTTCCCACATCTTTTGAATGTTGTAGTGATGGAGCTTTACAAAAAAAAAGAGAATCCTAAGCTCAGCTTGCTCTTCGTCCTTGGAATGGGACTCTGTAAGCATCTGCCAAAGGAGCAGCAAAATAAGAAAACATTTGTAAGTAGAGTGAGGATGTTGTAAGCAGGAAGCTCAAAATTTCATTGAGAACATGTTAGATTGAAGTCATTGTGTATTATTAACAGAGTCTATGGTGACCCTAGGAAATAGCAAAAGCTCTGAAGTTATATAAAATGACTCTTTAAACATGCAGATTGCATTAATTGAATTGTCACGACTTTAATTAACATTTTCTCTGATTTCCTTATCATAGGCTAAATATTATAAAATGAAAAAATATGCATGAATATTACATGAAATATTCCTATATTCTTCAACTTTACGTAATTGCTATTCAACTCTAATTAACCCATTAAAAAAATTAGTCTGAAATGGCTGCTAACATTTTTCCCCTGCTTAGTAATAGTCCATTTAAGGAAAGGCTTATCATAGCCATACTCAAATATTTTGATCACTAAAATATTTTATGTTACACCAATGAAGGTAATAAACTAAATGCAACAACAACACCCAGCTCAAGTAAATACATCATCCAGAAAATCATCAATTGACACAGAAGTAAAAATTCATCCTGCCATGTGTAGGCAGATCCACTGGGGGCTTCTGAGCCTCTCAATGGAAAATGAAGCTTCTTATGACAAAGGTGAAGGCCACCCACTTGATGCCTGCAAAACCTGGATAAACTTGTCATGTCTGATACCTTTTGAACTAAATCTAGCACAATGCTACCCCCTGGATGTTCTTGTGTAGTTCTAAGGCTTTAAATATGGATCATATTTTATTGATAGCCTGAGTTTGGCTCAGAAAATAGTCTCCCCAGCCACTTCTAACATGAAGTGGTGTAGACAATTACACAGATCTGGGGAGCTGTCTAAAGGATACCTGGTCTGGGGTGCCTGAGTGGCGCAGTGGGTTAAGCCTCTGTCTTCAGTTCGGGTCACGATCTCAGGGTCCTGGAATCGAGCCCTGCACCAGGCTTTCTGCTCAGCAAGGAGACTGCTTCTCCCCCACGCCCCTGCCTGCCTCTCTGCCTACTTGTGTCTCTCTCTGTCAAATAAATAAATAAAATCTTAAAAAAAAAAAAAAAAGATATCTCGCCATCATCACAAGTATTGTGATTTAGAGCAGAGAGTATAGGCACAAAAATATTCTAATGTGGATTCCCAGGAAGGCCACCTCAAACAACAACCAATAAAGAAGAAAGAACAATAAATGAAACAGCTGAAGGACATAAATCAAGAAAGTATGGCGGCCTGATTGGACCCAAGGAATGCTTTGAATAGCAGCAAGCTCTGGAAATAGTAGCAGAATTTAGGTCCATCTTACATGCAGTCTGGTCTGTGGGCTGTTGCTCATTCACTGTGGGTTTTCTTTTGTTTTGGGTTTTTGTTTTTGTATTTTTTTGTAACTACTCCTCACAAAGGTGGAGCCCAGTGGTAAAAGATACTGTTACTACATCACTCAATCTGGTCTTCATTTTCAAATTGTGGCACAATATTTATACAAAATAACACATACCAAGTTTTTAATGGTCACGAACAAACCTCAAAGGCATCAAGACTAGGATAAGCTTTCAGAAGTCCAGCTCCTTAGTGAATGAATCATGATCTCTTTGATCTAACATCTGGACAGCATCCTCTTGAAGGATCTAATTCCCTACACATCCATTTATCTTCTTCATATCACAAGATCCAGCCTTAGGCATGTAGGCCAAAAGCAGGGGAACATTTCAGAGTCTAAGCTAAAATGACAACTTGTATTTCTTTAAGCATCGTGGTTCAGTCTTTTTTATTTTTCCTTAAAAAATTTTTAAAACAAATTAGATATCTTTTATCACTGTGGTCTCAATATGTCACCCAGTGCTGAGCACATTGTTGACAATAAATAGCCAAAGAATAAGGAAAAAGGAGGAGCAGTTTATTTGAGAGAACTGGGACATAATTATCCAGTTATATCTTCAATTTCCAGATTTCCTATAGCATGAGTCAACTACTAACCCAGCAAACACCAGACAACTTCACAGTATTTAAAGAAAAGAGGTGGGCCAGTACTATTTCTATGGCCAACAAAATCCAGGGATGGCAACAGCAGAGAAAGCAATAAAAGTTTCAAGGTTAAGAATAACCAGGGAAATAAGCTAAAAGCTCTAGCTTCAGAATTGTGAAAGTAGCCCCACAAAGTGTAGCAGCAGGCCTGGAACTCCACAGTTCATGGATCTACAAAAGGAGTTTACATGGAAAGGACATAAGTATTTTCCTAGGGTACATGTATGCCCCTAAACCAAAGCAATCTGGACATAAAAATAGAACTTACACAGTTGTATGTCCATATTGCTGGGTCTCCATCCCTGTGTTCTTCATGGCATTCTGGCCACTCTAGGACTCTTCACTAAGAGTCACTGATTAATTCAACAAATATCTATTGAGACACAAGTATGGACCAGTCATGATATGCAGATCCAACTGCAAACAGGATAATCATGAACACTACCCTAAGTAGCTGATGACCTTGTGAAAGGTTCTGGGGTCTCTTACAATTTATCTGACTTGTTTTCTGAGTGTCAGTTATGTTGACTTCCACAACATCTACTGTTCTCATTTCCCTGTCCCACTTGGCTGGGAGATGATTCCTACCACTTGCCATACCCACCCAGCTATACTGTCAGTGCCCAGTAGAGTCCCTGCTCCTTTGATGGTACCCATCAAATTGTTCTACGGTTGATAGCATCCCTGATAAAGATGTGGAGGACCACACCCTGGTTGCCATGAGCTGAGGTGCTGAAGCCACTGGTGCCATTTCCCACCATGTTAGAAGTTGCCTGCAACCATGCTGCTGACATCTTCAAATCCATCAGGTGATGGTGACTATGGCTAAGAGGGAAACAAAGTAAGGTAACTAGACAGAGAAATGATAGGGATATCGTTTTATACAGAGTGATCAGCAAGGGCCACTCTGACAAGGTGAGCTTTGAGCTGAGACAGAAGAGAGTGAAGGAGGTAATCACATGGATATCTGGAGGAAGACATCACAAGCAGAGAGACAAGTGCAAGGGTCCTGAGGAAATATTGCATCCTATATTTTCAAGCAACCTCAAGGAAGAGAATGTGGTTGGAGCAAAGTAGGTGAGGAGGAAATGAGGTCAGGGAGTAGAGGAGTCAGATCACACAGTCTTGTTGGCCTTGGGAAGGATTTTGGGTTTTCTTCTGAGTTACACAAGAAGCCATTGTGAGGAGTTGCCAAGAAAAGTGGCGTGATGTGACTGGTTTACTGGGTTTGAGAATCATCACACTCTGTCTGGGGTGTGCCCAATAAACTGAATAGGGAGATCCTTTGGAGGCTTTGAAATAATACAGGCGAAAGATGATGGTAACTTGGATTAGAGTAGTAGCAGTGAGGTTGGAGAACTTGGGCTCAAAGTTTACCATATACTGGATGTGAGGAGGGAGGGAAAGAGAATTAGGATGACTCCAGGTTTCTTAGCCTGAGTAACTTGAGGAATGATGTTAGTTCATTGAGAAGTAGGCTGGTGGGGTAAGGCTAAAACTTCAGTTATGGACATGCTGATTTCAAGATGCCTGTTAAGTATCCAGCAGAGATTTTGATCAGGCTGCTGGATATACAAGATTAGAGGATAGGAAGACATCTGAATTTGATATTTAAAACTGGGAGTCTCCACCATATAAAGCAGTGGAACTGAGATCGCATAGGTACTAAGCATTAAAAGATAAGAGAAAAGTTCTGAGAACTCCTTCTGAGGGTTCCTGGAGACCTGCAACATCCAGAACTAAAGAAACAATAAGCATACAGCAAAAGCACCTGAGCAGGATCAGCCAGTGAGATTGGTGCCCCAAAGACTCAGTTAAGAAAGCATATCCAATGTCCATAATACCACCCCCTTCTCCCAAACCCCCTCCCCCCAACAACCCTCAGTTTGTTTTGTGAGATTAAGAGTCACTTATGGTTTGTCTCCCTCCCAATCCCATCTTCTTTCATTTATTATGGACATTGGGGAGGGTATGTGTTTTGGTGAGTGCTGTGAAGTGTGTAAACCTGGTGATTCACAGACCTGTACCCCTGGGGATAAAAATATATGTTTATAAAAAATAAAAAATTATATTAAAAAAAAAAGAAAGCATATCCAGAAATAGGGGGTGATCAGCTATATCAAATGCTGTTAACGCAAGGACCAAAATGAATCTAAGGGTTGACTCAGGTCTTCAGTACAGAGGTCATTTTTAGGTGAAAGAACATTTATTTCTCAAACTGAAGTGCTTTTGAGAATGAAAGATGATGTATATTACTAATCTACTGCTGTGTAACAAATATATTGACTTAACAAACATTTTTTTATCCCATACAGTTTATGTGGGTCAAGAATTTGAGAATGACTTTGCTGCACAGTTCTCTCAGTACCTCTCATGAGATGACACTCAGATATTGGCCAAAGCTACAGCCATCTGAAGGCTTGACGGGGGCTGTAAGATCTACTTCCAAGGTGGCTCACTCACATGACAATTTAGTGCTTGTTGTTGCCAGAGGACCCAGTGTCCTAACAACATGGAGTCTGATTTCCTTCAGTGCAAGGGATCCAAGAAAGCAAGGCTGAAATGATAGCATAGCCCTCCTCAGTCTGGAAGGGGACCACAGGAGAGTGTGAATACTTGGAGGCTAGGATAATTGAGGGGTCATCCTAGGGGATGGCTACAAGAAGATGTTAATATTTCTGCCCAGACAGGGTGGCTTAAGCGGTTAGGCATCTGACTCTTGGTTTCAGCTCAGGGGTTCTTTTCCTCTCCCTCTCCCTCTGCCCCTCCCCCAACCCTACTCACATACATGCTCGCTCTCATTCTCAAATAAATAAATAAATAAATAAATATTTTAAAAAAATATTTATGCCCAGACAACAGATGTGAGCAGGAACGATCTCAGGCAAACTGAGATATGTGGTCACCCTAGTCTGGTGACTTTGAGTAGACTGGTTTCAGGGGAATGGTTTCAGAGTGAAAGAAGTGAGAACCACACCAATGAAATCCAGTCTCAAAACTTTTGCTCTATTACTGGATGAAAAAGGAGCTCTTTTCCATCTCTTTCTACTAGGCTTGAATTAGAATTATGACTGTAGCCAATTTGCCATCAACTTGTTGTCAATGAATAAAGCCAACAGAAAACCTTCTGTCAAGAGATAGAAATTCTTGGGGCACCTGGGTGGCTTAGTCAGTTAACCAACTGTCTGCCTTCGGCTCCAATCATGATCTCAGGGTCCTGGGATTGAGCCCTGAATTGAGGTTCTTGCTCAGTGAGGAGCCTGTTTCTCCTTCTCCCTCTCACTCTTTCTCTCTCTTTCAAAAAAATAAATAAAAATCTTAAGAGAGAGAGAGAGATGGAAATTCTCAGTAAATTGTCTGAGTACTTGGATCCAGTCAAGCCTAAAGCTCACAGTAGCTGGAACAGTCATCACACTTTCCCCCATCCCCTTTAAAAGTAAATAGATTTCTCAAATTTACAACCAAAAGAATCCAGATGAATATCTCTCTTATTTAAGCAAATGCTCATGGACCACAATTTACAAGTGTCCCAAACACATCCAGGCTTGTCTGAGTGCAGGGTAAACATAGCTTAAACCCAGTCTGGTCTCCCCACCACTCCAGGAAGGTCGTTCAGATCATCTCCTTTAAGGACTTTTATTTATATCAGCATCTTAATTGCTAGCTAAGATTATATAATGGATTTTACATGTAAGACTGTACATTGACACTGAGTTCATACTGGGGAAACGACCCATAAACGTTCATCTTCAAAAGACCGGCAATGCCACAAGTCCTCCTCTAAAGACAATGTTACTCTATCAATCAATCCAATAACACAAGTGTTGCCTAGAAAATGCTTCCAGCAGAAAGGCTGGACCATCCATCCAAACCAAACTGAAGTCCCTCTCTATACAGAAAAAGAAGATATGTGGGTTAGATTATATGCTAGTTACTTTCTCTTCTCTTACTTTCTAACTATCCTTGTTTCAAGATCTTGATTCTTGGGGCACCTGGGTGGCTCCATGGGTTAAGGCCTCTGCCTTCAGCTCAGGTGGATCAAGCCCCGCATTGGGCTCTCTGCTCAGCAGGGAGTCTGCTTCCTCCTCTCTCTCTGTCTGACTCTCTGCCTACTTGTGATCTCTGTCTGTCGAATAAATAAAAAATCTTAAAAAAAAAATGATCTTGATTCTTTCAGTCATCTAGCCAGAACAAAATTGGATTTTCATACAGCCTATCGGAAATTATTCTGAATTTGAAAAAAAAAAACAAAACAAAGCAGAAAACAAAACAAAACAAGACAAAAACAAAAAAACCCTCCATAGGTAGCAGGACATAGAAGAGAGGCTAGAGGTAAACAGAAAGAGATGACAGTGGCTGAAATCAGCCTGCAGTCTCTCCGTTGCAGAAGGGATATATATCCCAGAGCTGTGGAGTAAGGACTTGAAGCCATCCTGAGATTTCCCCAGACCACTGCCCCTTTGGAATGCACATTTAGAGACAAGAACAGAACTGAGCCGTGCATGCAGAAATTGAATTTGTCCATTGATGCAGCAAGTCTGAACAAATTCTTGTTCTTGTTAGCATAGCGATTAGTCCCCATGTTCACCAGAGTGTTGAAACAAGGAAGTTTGGGTGCCACTTGTGTTTTATCTAAACATGAAACACATTCAGATTGGGACAAAACAACCCTCCTTAACTTTCAATCACCATCTGCTTCAATTTAGGAAATGGCTTGAGGATAGGGAGTGGTATGGAGGTGATATTTAATTTCAAGATCTCTGGGCTTCCCCGCATTAGCTTGTTCCTTTCAGAGAACACAAACATTTCCTGAGCAACTTCTTTACATGAGATACTTTCTAATACATTGTCTCATTTAGTCTCACAAGTAGGATTTATATCTGCCCCTCCTGAAGAAGGCAGAGCTTACATGGAACACTGCTTGTGGTGGAAACATTCGTAACGAACAAAATGTGCCAAAGGGTTGAACCTAGAACCAAGAACCCACAGAGCCAATTCATGATTCCAGATCCACTACTGTCCTTGAGCTATGACCTCAACAATACCATCTGTATCTCAGTTTCCCTTAAAATGCAATGTATAACAGAGGAGTGTTATTGCCATGTTGACTGTAGCACCCTGAGCTGCTTAAAAGGTGTTTCAAGATGCATGGCATGATAACTCTTGAGTAAATAGGCATTTCATACTCAGACTTCCCCTGTGGCGGCGTGGAGGATGATGTAAATTGATCCCACTGCTTTCTCCATGTGGTTCAATGTTTCCAGATGGTACGTTCAATTAGAGTTTATTTCAACATCTTAAACAAAATCTATCGAGAAATGATAGTTCACTTTAGAAATGTACAATCTACTAGGGGGACAGAGAATAACAACACACTATCCCTAACATGCTATGTTACTCCTCCACAGCTCATGGCATGGACTCTGCCATAACTTTCCCCAGCCAGACTTAATAGAAAAAGAGTCAGTGCTGTTTCCTCTGCTGAGTATCAGATTTTTCCTCTTGAACAAGGTTTCTTGAGTTTGGCACTATGGACTTTTGAAGTTGGATAATTCCTTTTTTTTCCTTAAGTAATTGGGCATGGAGCCTAATGCAGAGCTTGAATTTCAACCCTGAGATCAAGACCTGAGCTGAGATTTAGAGTTGGACACTCAGCCAACTGAGCCACCCAGGTACTCCTGGAGTTGGATAATTCTTTATTGGCAGCAGTGGGAGGGGGGGGGTTATCCTGTGCACTGAAGGCACTACCCATTAGATTCCCATAATAGCCCTCCCCAAACTGTAACAATCAAAAATATCTCCAGACATTGCCAGCTGTCTCCTGGGGGTAAAATTGCCCCTGTTTGAGAATGGGGTCTTCTGACTACTCCTGGCCACTTATCTAGTCCTTGAGAATAACAAAGGAGTTATATGCTCATCTACCTGAACATAGTAAGAAAGAGAAAATGAATTTCCTCTGAAAGAAGTCCATTAAATGTAAAGTGATTCTTCCCAGAACTACAGTTATATGTAAATTATTATAGGGCTCATCCAATTTCCTCTGAAGCCATGCTGATTTGGGCAAAACAGCCCTTCATCGATTTCTCTCCCATACTTCCTCTTCTGTTCCCTCCTATGCCTGGAGAGGTTGCACTATTCCCAGAACATACAGTCATAGAGTATCCTGTAATACACACACACACACACACACACACACACACACACACACACCCCTAGACAACCCAACACGTGGCTATAGGGTCATGAATAAAGTCAGTTTCCACCACCATGGTTTCCTTACTCAGCTCACCTGACTTTCTTTTCTCTGGCCGTAGAATGTCCCATCCCCTTCCATTCACCAAGCACTTACCCATCTTCTGCCAAACCCCCTAATGTAACCTTCCTATCAGAAAATCCATACCTTCTCAGATTCCAAAATACTATATATATATATATATATATATATATATATATGCACACACACATACAAAATACTATATATTATATATATATAAAAATTACAACAAAAATTTTATAACATATATACATGTATATATACATGTATGTTATATATACACACATATTATATATGTATACATATATGCATAGCATATTACATATGTATATAATGTTTTACATATATGTACAATATACACATATCTTAACTATATGAAATTTATGCAATATTATAATTATATAATAATTATATATTATTGTAGTTTTATATAAAATATATAATATTTTTATTTATTACTGTAATACTTATATATACTTATATATTATATATATAATTATTGTAATACTTCAGCGATTTCAAATGGTCAGTTCTCATAAATGAATAGCAAACTTTTTTTTTTTCTTCTGACTTAGCTAAATCTATAGTTGGTGTCTGTGTTGAAGATACCAACTTGCCCCCTTCCATGTCCACCCTGCTCAGGACAAAGTTTCCTGTGCCTCCCCACTGTGCACACCCCACTGCTTTCCCTATAGCCATGCTCTCACGCTTCTGTGCTGAGAGGGCTGAGAAGCTGCTGCAGGACGGATGGACTCTGAGGACACATGAGCCTCACCCTCAAAGAGCTTAAGGTATAGCAAGGACCAAAGCCAGGTAAGCAAGTAATAATACAGGGCAATGTGAGCAGAACCTGCAGGACAGTCTGACGATCTCATCTTGGGGATTGGGCTCTAAGGAACCCTCCTAAACAAAATGCCATCTAATTTAATTTTTTTCACTCAAAAGCATATTTTTATCTGTAACAAACAAATATTAAGTTATAAAGAATTTTGGCACAAATTCAATACTTTCTTAGCATGGTATTTATCATCTGTGAATGGTTTTGGGGAATTCAGAATTGTTGTGAATATTTGTACAGAAAAAAAAACCCTCTAAAAAATAAACAGTAATTTTTAAAAAGCAAAAAAAATTATGACATGCATTTTTTTGTTGCATTGAATATATTTTAGTATTCTAGACTGAGCTCTATGCAATGCTTATTGTTAGAGAATTTTTTTCTAAAGGGGAAAGGTTTTACCATAAACTTGAAAAGCAGCATGGAAGAATGGGAAGACCATGGGTTTTAAAATCAGATCTGGGTTCGAATTCCAGCTCTGGTACTCATTGGCAGTATAAAATTTAGTTAATGTGACTCTGTTTCCCTATGATACTGCATATCATATCTACACTCCAGGACTATCAGAAGGACAAGACCTAGAACATGAATGGAAGTCCAGACAGAAACATCCCCCAGACTTATTATACATTTATTTTAGGTGATAAAGAGTTTAACTCAAGAACATGACTCCTGCCCTCAGAGAACATGACATGTATCTCTGAGTGATGCAGGCCAAGAGAGCCTTGGGAGAGTGTTGGAGAGGGCAACCAGTCCCTCTCTGACTCAACACTTTCTTATATCAGCAACAGATTAAGATGGGTTTGCCCTTAGATATACCTTCAGGACAACATGATTTCAGGGCAAAGATAAGATCCCCTAAACTCCCAAAATATCTCACTACCTGTTAAGTAGTGCCCAAAATTAACTGGGAGGAGTAATGTTTCATTCTATAATTAGAAATAAAATGCCCTAGAAAAAGTAACTTCTTAACAATAAACATTTGGCCAAATACAAATAATGGTGTCAGACCTTTATTAGCAAGGTTCTAAGGACAGTGGTTCTTATACATTAAAGGTAGTAAAAATTACCCGGAGAGTCTATTTAAGCAGCAGGTTCAAGGGTACATGAGTGACAGAGTCAGTTGAGTGTCTGATTTTTGGTTTCATTCAGGTGGTGAACATGCAGTCATAGGATTAGCCCCATGTCAGGCTACATACCCAGCTTGGAGTCTGCTTTAGACTCTCTCTACCTCTGCCACACCACAGATTTTTGGAGGTTAACAAGACTGAATTACTCTTCACGGGACTTTAGTGGATGTGCTGACGTTTTCCTAAGAGCAGGTAGTGGAGTAAAATTATAGGCTGTGTCTTATAAATTCTGTCCACCAAAGCTTGACACTATAGCTTTTCCTTCTTTCCTTCCTTCCTTTCTTCCTTCCTTCCTCCCATTCTCTTTCTGTCTGGAATAAATTTTATTTATTCTCTCTGTCTGGAATAAATTTTAAGGATGAATAAATAAATGAAAAGCTGGTTCAGATATGCATACACTCAGGTACACGGCAGCATTAGTCACTGCAGCCAGAATGTGGAAACAGCCTAAGTGTCTGTGGACAGACACACAGATGAACCAAGGGAGGTTAACACATATAGTGGATTACTATACATTACAAAGGAACTTCTGACACATTGTACAACAAGGGTGAACCTTGAGGACCTTATGACAAATACCGTGTGATTCCATCTCTATGATGTATCCAAAGTAGTCAAAGTCAGAAAGGTAGTTGCCAGGGACTGTGGGAGGGAGAATAGGAAGTTAGGGTTTAAGGGGGACAGAGTTTTCCATCTGGGAAGGTGAAACGTTCCAGAGGTGGATGGTGGTAATGGTTGTACAATAATGTGAATATATTTGATGCCATTGACCTGTACACCTAAAAATAGTTATACTGGTAAATGTTATATATATTTTACCACAATCTAAAATAATAACAATACAAAGGGGAAAGAAACCAGGTTCCTGGGTCCTGCTGTCAATAAGTCTGATTTAGTAGGTGTATTTGTTAAGGTCTCATCTGTAGACAGAATTCATCCCAGATGTCTCTGCTGATAAGATGAGGGTGTGAACGAGGTCCAGAAGGGCAACAGGGATGTTCCGGCACCCAGAGACCAGTGAAGGCAGGATGGCGACGCTGCTTGTGAGCTGAAGAAGTGACGGTGGAGAGGACGGAGCTGGTGTTGCTCAAGCCCAGTGAGAACAACCGCCATGATGTGGCCCAGCCAGGATGAGAGGCTGAGCAGCCATGAGGAGGTGACGTAAAGACAAAGCAGGACAGAGGCTGGAAGAAGTATGCTGACCCCTGCCTCTTCTCTTTTCTCATCTGCCTTCAGGGCCTCCCATTCACCAAACCCAACTCAAAGCCAGACAGCAGACTAGGAGCCAGGGATCCAGTTAACAAGGGACAACCCAGTAGGGTGCAGAGCAAGCAGGAAAATGTGGAGAATAAGTCTGGAGGAGGCAAACAGAATAAACCACATAACAGGTCTGAGTAGGGCTCTGGATTCTGTGTTTTCGTTTTTTTTTTTTTTTTAACTTCAATTTAGTTAATATATACTATACTATTAGCTTTAGGGGTAGAATTTAGTGATTTGTCCATTGCATACAACACCCAGTGCTCATTCTATCAAGTGCTCCTTCATGAACATCACCCGGTTCCCCCATCCTCTCTCCCACCCACGTCTCCCGTCCAGCAACACTCAGATTGTTTCCTAGAATTCAGCATCTCTTATGTTTTGCCTTCCTCTCTGTTTCCATCTTCTTGTATTTTCCCATCCTTTCCACTACGTGGATTCTGTGTTTTTTTTACAAAAAATACCTTAGGAAATCCTTTTGTAGGGGCGCCCAACACATCCTGAGGGCATGGTCTTGGGAGGAAGGGCTGGAATGCAAGAAAGCACTGAGTGGTCGAAGTGTTGTGGAAGGTGGACATGAGGTAGACTAAACTGATAGAAGGGGCACAAGACACAATGCCACAACTGTGACCCACAGACCGGTACTAGTGTTCCCCTTCAGTTCCCAAATGGAGTCGTCACTGGAGGACACTGCCTGTGCTGCGCCGTCTCAGTGAGCTCTGAACCACAATGCACACAGCTATGGTTCTGTGGGCGAGCAGGCACCTGATGCAGATTTGCCTGTCTGAGAAAGTGGGCAAGTTCTTGGCAGACCCAGATGTGATACAGAGCCTACTAAAACCACAAGCATCATTATTCTAAAGACCTCATCTGCTTTCCAGTAAACTCTCAGATTAAGCAATAAACCTGCATAGTTCTAAGAACTATGCAGATGCAGCCCCCAAAACATTGTGACCTGTGTATGAATACAGATAGGTTGCTAACTGTGGGCAAGGAAACAGGAGGTATGTCAAGAAATCGTAAGTTACGTAGCAGTTGAGTGTAAAGCTTCTAATATACAATAAGCATCAGTTATATAGTGGCAGGACTCATTCTTACTTATTCACTTATTTCACTTACTGAACCCCTAGAGTGGAGGGGTGAATCTGGGTGCCAGGACGATAGTGCTGAACACAACACATGAGACCTGGTTTCTTGAGCTACTGAAGTAATTCAAGATGGGGCAACAATTTCTGGCACAGCACAGATTTTTGGAGGTTAACAAGACTGAATTACTCTTCACAAGACTTAAGTGAATGTGCTGATGTTTTCTAAGAGCAGGTAGTGGAGTGAAATTGTAGGCTGTGTCCTATAAGTTCTGTCCACCAAAGCTTGACACTGTAGCTTCTCCTTCCTTTTTCTTCCTTCCCTTCTCTCATTCTCTCTCTCTCTCTCCTTCTCTCTCTTCCCTCCTCCCTCCTGCCTTTCTCTCACCTCCCCCTCCTTTCTTCCTTGCTTTGCTTTCCCCCAATCATACCGAAACTGTTATACTAGTTATGCTTTTTAAAATTATTACTCCAATATTCAGTCCCAGCCAAATAGTTCTGGAACACAACCTTAACCTCCTTCACCACCAAATTCAAGGAGCTTTTAAATTGAAGTCAGAAGACACCCAGAATTGTTCAGTAAATAGGCTATTTGAGTTCTTACAAGTGAACAGAGAAAATACTCTTCCTAAGGAACTATCACATTGTTACTCAATCGTATTTTATTGATCGCTGATGCCCCAGCTCTAACCAGGGGGACCAACTCATTCCAGTTTCAGCACTAGTGTCTCAGGAAACTGCTCAGTCCTGAGGAAGCTGAAATACTTGGTCATCCTTCCTCTAACACAGTAATACCTAGCAGATTCTCAATACACATCTTCTGTATGAATGAATGAAGAAACAACCTCATTAAAAAATATGCAAAACCCACTCTCACACTCCACCAACTCAGTTCTCTCTAAGACATTTTCATGTAAAACCAGAAAAACGTGACTTTCATACAAAAGGCTGTTTCCACTTATAATTCTTAAAAATCAGATGTTTTAGGTTTGAACCTTAAAATATTAAAATCCACATATAAACTCTGTCAATATGTTTATTTTAGGATTTTAGGAGAAAAATGTCACAGTGCTTACTCTTGTTATATGCCGTAACTTTCATTCATTCAGATATAAGTGGGGCAAGCAAATGCATTTTGGAAAATAGGTTTTGAAACTCTGATCTTTAAAAAACAATCTGATGGCTTTGGGGCAGTCATAAACCTGAGATTATGGCTTTCTTCAAGGCAGAAGCAATGAGGCATGCAGAAATGTGGTTCTCACCCCTCCTTTCCCTCAATGGCCAAAAGAGGCTCATTACATATGTAACATCCCCTCAGGAGAGGCTGCAGAACCCAAACAAGCTGCATTTCTGCTTCATCATTGAAGGCAGCCCTTGTCTTGCGACCTCACGCTTTGCGAGTGGTCATTGGTACAGTGACATTTCATTGCGCACAGATACCTCCCAGGCCAGCTCATCAGGAGAGGGCTGGCTGTGGGCTCAGCCTCTCCCACTGCAAAGCTTTATTAGCCATTATCCTTCGTGACTTCAAGGTGAGATCTCAGCATGCAGTAAGAACTGCTCATTTTCCACTGTTTCTCACATAACAGGCAAATTTATTTCCCTTATAAAACAGAAATTGCAGGTGTAAATGCCACCTAGGCAGCTCTTTCACTGCAGGGGCCACCCCCCACAAGACAGTATCTTATCCACGGGATGTGCTTTTCTGTAGTTTAAACCAACTTAAATAAGAGAGAACCACAAATTTATTTTCCCCTTTCTTTCTTATTTCCTTCTTTACTCTTTCTTTCTTTCTTTCTTTCTTTCTTTCTTTCTTTCTTTCTCTCTCTCTCTCTCTCTCTTTCTTTCTCTTCCTTTCTTCCTTCCTTCCCCTTTCTTTCTTTCCTTCATTTTCATTTGTTAAATGATTTTTATATTTAAGCTGTCTGTTGTGAAGCATAACTTCTCTACTGAGTTACAATCGGCAAACAAAATGGTAACATGTTGAGAGTGTACAATGTGATGACTTGATATACACATATGCAGAAAGTGAGCAAGGACATCAAGCTTTAATTAACACATCTGTCACATCACATAGTTACCTTTTTTTAGAGAACACTTACATTTTACTATCTCAGCAAATTTCAGTTGTATCTTACGGCGTTATCAACTACAGCCACCATGTTATACACTAGATCTCCAGACCTTATTCATCTTATGACTGAAAATCTCTACCCTTTGACCAGCCTCTCCCTATTTATCTCCATCTCCCCAGCCCTTCTCAACCACCATCTGTCCTGCTCTCTGTTTCTATGTGTTTGCCTTTTTTTTTTTTTAAGATTGCATACACAAGTGATACTGTATGGTATTGGTCTGTCTTTGTGTGGTTCATTTCACTTAGCATAATGCCCATCCGGTCCATCCATGTTCCCACAAAGGACAGGATTTCTTTCTTTTATTTTTTTTAATTTTTTTATTTTTTATAAACATATATTTTTATCCCCCAGGGTACAGGTCTGTGAATCGCCAGGTTTACACACTTCCCAGCACTCACCAAAGCACATACCCTCCCCAATGTCCATAATCCCACCCCCTTCTCTGAGCCCCCCTCCCCCCAGCAACCCTCAGTTTGTTTTGTGAGATTAAGAGTCACTTATGGTTTGTCTCCCTCCCAATCCCATCTTGTTTCATTGAGGATTTCTTTCTTTTAAAAGGCCAATATGCCATCGTATGTATATAGGCCTCATTACTTTATCCATTCGCCTGTTGTTGGATGCTGAGTTTGTTTCCATACCTTGGCCACTGTGAATAATATGCAGTGAACATGAGGGTATGAATAGCTCCTGAAAGAGTGATTTCATTTCCTTTGCATATGTACCCAGAAGTGGAACTGCTGGATCATATGGTGGCTCTATTTTTAATTTCTTGAGGAATCTCCATACTGTGTTTCACAGTGGCTGCACCAGTTTACAAGGATTCCCTTCTCTCCATATCTTGGCCAACACTTGTTATCTCTTTCTGATAATAGCATCCTGGCAGGTGTGAACTAGTATCTCATTGTGGTTTCAATTTGCATTTCTCTGATGATTGGTGATGTTGAGTATCTTTTCATGTACTTGTTGGCCATTTGTGTGTCTTCTTTGGGAAAATGTTTATTCAAGTTCTTAGGTACTGACGGTTAGGTCTTCAACATATGAATTTGGGGTGGAGGGACACAATTCAGCTCATCACAAAGAAGATCTTAAAATTTTGGTTTAAGAATTTATATTTTTTTGGGCACCTGGGTGGCTCAGGTGGTTAAGCCGCTGCCTTTGGCTCAGGTCATGATCTCAGGGTCCTGGGATCGAGTCCCACATCGGGCTCTCTGCTCAGCAGGGGGCCTGCTTCCCTTCCTCTCTCTGTGATTTCTTCCCTTCCTCTCTCCTACTGTGATCTCTCTCTGTCAAATAAATAAATAAAATCTTTAAAAAAAAAAGAATTTATATTTTTTTCCATCTGTAGTAGGGAGAGAGTAGAGGTTTTTGAGCAGGAAGCATATTATCTGAGTTGTTGTTTTTCAGCAAACTAGCCCTCTTTGGTTGATGTGTGGGATGTCCTGGCAGAACGGAAACCCAAGGGTGACTATTGTTTCATGGCAGGCAAGAGGTAGTAATAATCTGATTTAGGACAGTAGAAATAGAGATGCAAATAGGAGGAAATGGGGTAGGGGAGAAATTCAAAATAATAAGCAGGATCTGGTTTAACGCAGGAGTGAGGATAAGGGAGAGGTCAAAGGCCATCTTGAGGTTTCTGAGGCCAGAGGATGGAGTGGGTGGGGGCTGTGCTCACCGAGATGGAATAGAAAAGGAGAAGCAGATGGGGTGATGAGGGGGAGGGCAAGTGCAGTTTTGGGCCTGATGGTGATTTTGAGATGCGTGCATGACACCAGAATGGAGCTGTTGCAAAAGCAGCTGATGTATCAGTACAGACCTTGGGCCTCACCAAGAGTCATATTTTCAAACTGAGTAGAAACTTTGTCATTGAGGTTTGTTCACTTTCCTCCTGTTATTGCCCCTAACTCCTGGGTCCCAGGCCCACATGCTCTCAAACTGCCTTTCTTCCTTCCAAATGCAGATCCCCTACCCTCAAATTCAGTGCCTTCTGAGTCATATAGAAGGAGGACAGAATGATGATGCTAGTTGGAAAGGAGTGCTAGCTGGTCCTAAGAGATCTGCAGTGGGTGGCATTTCAGGCAGTGTCAAGAAAAGGGGAGGGATTTTAGCCCATGCCTGGGAAGTATTTTGACTAAAAGTGCCTTCCCAGTGCTCCTGGAATCACAGCATCCCCTCAGCCTTCTCAAAGGACTCTGAACCAAAAAAATCATACTTTGACTACCTAGTTGTAGCTATTTCTGACAAAATGCCTTCAGCCCTAAAATTTGTATTTGAAAATCAAGAATCACGTGCATGGATTTGCATGTAAAATGGGTTTGTATCATACTTGCAAACTTGACTTTCCTGAAAGAGTAGATAGCTAGATGGGCCCCTTGTTCTGAGAAAGGGTCACCGATTCACCATTCCAATAGCATCATTTAATGGATGAATTATCTTTCTGTTTGCTGCTGAAGAATTCTCCAGAATGTTCTTTGTATTAGGATTAGCTGTGGGCCAATGCCTGTCCAATTTTAGGTTCATGACACCACCATGAGTAAATGGATACCTGTCTATTTCAAGCTTGCCAAGTCTTGTAATTTGATGAAGAAACGCAAGCATTCTTCCAAAAGATGAATTACCTCTTTTCTCTGGCCCCTATTTCTTTTGGGTAGTGTCACACGGATTGGCCCCTGGGCTGCTCCTCCACTTCTGAATATGTCATTGCTGTAGTAATGCCAGGTCTTCAACTAACTGAAGGTCTCTCATTGCAGCACACCTTCCAGTGACTACACTTGCTGACACACGGGAGACCCAGTTATCTCTACTCTCCTCCCAGTGTCCCCAAGAAATGAGCTTGCTTGAGATCAGTCATCCCTGTCCAGCACATGGCTTGGTGTTGGGACAGAAACACTTTTATTCCTTCAACAGGGAAGGAAGAGAGTCAAGAAAGAACAGGGAACAGAGCGAGAACCAGAGAGCAGGTGCCCAGGGCAATCGTACAACAGTGAAGGGCTATTGAGGAGATGTGGTAGGAGGAAGACCCCCTCCTTCACTCCAGGGCCTCTTTCTTCTTCTTCTTCTTCTTCTTCTTCTTTTTTTTTTTTTTTCTTCACAAACTGCATTTCTGACATTCTTCACCTCAAAGCCAGTAGGAGGGACCACTCCTTTTATCATTGGAAAGGCTGAGCTGCTGGCCAAGATCCGAATTAGCAAGTTCATCTCTTTGTAACTATGGACCATCTGCAGTGAAATGATACCAATTGCCCAATGATTTCCAGGCAGTGATCACCCACTGGGCACCAGGCCCCTTGCCCTAGCAAGCATCTCAGTGTCTTAATTCCCTTTTTTCTGGTTTCAGATAAAAAGTAACCTGGAGCTATTGTTTTCCCCTTTTTATTCAGGATTGGGAAGTTTAGCTTAGACAGCTCTACTCCTTTTAGGCAGAATGAGAAAAATCCTATGGCTCTTGAGCTCAGACTTGGTGCTAAATTAATATGCCAAGGTGGGTTTTTTGTTGTTGTTTTTGTTTTCAATGGATAACATTATTCTCGGAAAAAACTGTGGTATTCTCGTTCTGTGCACTGGCCAGTACAGTAGGGATTAACCTTATGTTTGAATTTAAATTTAAATTAATTAAAATTAAAAAAAAATAAAATCCAGTTCCTCAGTCACACTAGCCACATGTCAAGTACACAGTGACCACATGTGGCTAGCAGCTACCTTGCTGAACAAGCAACATAGAACATTTCCAACTTCGCAGAAAGTTCTACCAGATTGGTTTTTAATAACTACTGTTTCAGTTTGGTTGTGAAATGTAACTATTTCTTGGCCCTATGGCCCTTGCCACATACTTGGCTTTGATCTAATAACAAAAGATCACTGGTTATAGGATATGTTTTCTTTGTATTACTGTCTTAATTAGGTTGATTCACAGTAATATACTTGCCAAGTTTATGACTGATTTACTTATCATTTTACCGATATAATTTGCTTGTATGATTAATAGAATTTCTAATCTGTATTCTGCTTCTCTGATATTGACATTCATTCATTTATTCTTCATTTATTCATTGGGTACTAACAGAGTTTGTGTTCTCCATGCTTAGAGATTGTGGTGTATTAAGTACCGAAAATATAACATCACAATTAAGATCTGGGGCTCTGGTATCCATCCACTGCCTAGTGCCATTCCTCATTTTTCCATAAAGATAATAAACATACGGATCTCATGGAGTAATGAAAATGAAATAGAAACACGTACCATTATTAACACAAAAATGTTCATATACTAAATGGTCAAAAATGTTATTTTAATAACCGACCTCTTTACTCTCATTATTGTTATTAAGGGGTGATGTTTAAGGCTCAAAAATATGGAAGAATCCCCATCTGCCCTTGTTCTCAGTGTTGTCTTGTCTTTTCTGGCCAATCATTCTGCAAAGGAAATGAAGAGGCAGCACTGGGATTGTGGTTAGTGGGAATGTGTAACTTCTTGCTAAAACAACCATTTTGACAGTTGCTGTAGTATGGTGAAATTTCCTGTTCTTTGTGCCACTGCTTTTCCTCCATAAATAAAAACTATGAATAA